>NC_092380.1:58543716-59168716 GCF_030028105.1 Mobula birostris | reverse complement strand
CTTCCTAGAGATGCTGCCTGGCCTGCTGCATTCACCAGCAATTTTTATGTGTGTTGCTTGAAATTCCAGCGTCTGCAGATTTCCTCATGTTTCAGAACTTAAATCAAGAGCTGAAGGACCCATTAGACTTTTCACATCAGCCAAAGTCTTCCCCTCACTCCACAGAAAAGAGAACACTTGCCTTTAAAATCTTCACCCTCAGCTACCTCCTTGCCAGCTCTAGAGATATGAACTGGCCATAGCCCCGCCTCTCCAGGTACCTATCTGAACGAGCACTGTGACTTAAGCCATGTCACTGGTAGTCATATCATACCCGACCTTAATCTCCATGGCATCCATAATAAAGTACCTCACTTACCACAAAACATAGGTTTAAACAGACAAATAAGCCACTTAATCAATCCTTATACAGCATTCCAATCCTCCAGATGAAGCCCCCAAAAATGTAACCTTCTCACCACGGCTTGTGACAAACTTGGTTCGTTAGCTAACTAACAGCTCCGTGACTCAACGTTACATGGGTAATGGTGAGAGGGCCACCTTCGATAAGCAGCACACATCTGGGGTTGGTATGAATCAGGTTCAACCAAACAGGAAAGTCAGAACGTTCCGATGAAGGAACAAAAGTTGTGGTGAATTCTGTGTAAATGCTGCACCATGCAAAGTTATTGTTCACCAGGAAATAAGAGACTTTACACCAGCATAAAATTAAAGTGGAAGTATATTTACAGATATTTCCACTTTAACGAACAGTTAATAGGGAGAAAAAAGAAAAGGGCCCAATACAGTTAAACCAGTCTAAACGTGCACATAAAATTGGAGCTCTTTTCTGTAGTAGTTGAGTGTCATCGTAGTCGAGTATGATTCTTCTCCTGGTGGTTGATCTGGTCACTTGTGGGTCTTGAGATGACTAAAGAGGCCGCTCCATGATCCACAAGTCCTATAGCAGTGTTGGCAGGTGTAAGTCATTGAAGTGGTGGTGGATGTAACTGGTTGGGCCTTTCCCAGTCTCTCCTTATAGTGAAGCAGCTTAGTCTCAGCAGCACAGCGGAGGTATTCTTCGAGCTGTGCAATCCCCTTATAGACAATCTTTCTCTGGCCTTTCCTATCCTGTTCTAATTTCTCCCATCCATTCAGGTTGATGTGGCTCTTCCTCAGGTGGGTCTTGATACTGTCCTTGAACCACTTTGTCTGCCCTCCAGGAGTGCACTTTGCATCCTTGAGTTGGTCAAACAGCTTTAAGGAGGCGGGAATCAGGCATATGGTAATGTGGCCGACCCATCACAGTTGTTGTTGAGTCATGATTGTGGCTATGAAGTTAATGTTAGCATCCTCCAGGGTGCTGGAGTTAGTATGCCTGTTCTTCCAACTAACTCTCAGAATGTTTTGGAGGCATCTTTGATGGTAAGTTTCTAGGGATTTTATGTGCCAGCTGTATGTCGTTCACAACTCCACTCCATGTAGCAAGGAAGCGAGGACTATAGATTCATAGACCAGAAGCCTAGGGTTGGTCTTGATATTCTGAACTTCAAAAACTCTCTTTCTCAGCCTGGTAAAAGCTCCACTCGCACTCACACAGCCTATTGAGTGTATCGCTTTACTCATGGCACTGAAACCACGTTCTGTGTGGAAGACACCAACCACAGTTTGAACTTCCCTCGAAGACCATTTTGAAAAACCTCAGGAGTATTGGGACTTCCTCCTTTGAACCATTTGTCTGCACAAAGCACTTCTTACAATAGGGTTTCCCAATCAATTGGGATCCCCAGGTATCTTCCCCTCGTACTCTTCTCCGCAACTCCTAACAAAAGACCTGAAACCAGACTAACAGTCTTTCAGAAATCTGATCCCATCCAGCTCTTTGGAATCTTCCATGACATCCCACTGGACAGAATGTTACAGCACAATATCAAACAAACCCAAATGGCAGACACAACATTCCTAGGCTGAGCAAAAGCTTCTTATCTCAGCTGTAACCAAAACACTAGTCTATGAAAACTTAACTAACAGAACACACTGCGTTTACAGAAAACTGCTAAAGTAAAATGCCTAACAGCATAGCAGTACAAATACAACTTTAACCAGGGCATTACGTGTGAGTTATTCATGAACCACTCCTTATAAAAGCCTAAGCAAAATCCCATGGATGACTTGTTAATTTGCAGATCCAATAATTTACTCAGTACAACTGGCCTTGTGAAGCCAATTTTCTTGAGTTCGTCCCTTCTAATTCCTGATTTACACTTATTTCTGGTTTGTTACTAATATCGTTTTTAGTGAAGTATCTGTTTGATTTATCTGCCACCCCTTTACTTTTCATTAAAAGTAATTTTATATATTATTCGTGTTCATTCAGTTAAATCTTTTTAAAATATCTTTAAAAGCCATTATTCTTTGCTTTCAACATTTGGCTTAGTTTTTCTCATATTCTAACAGAGTGGATTCCAGTTAACTGGGACACGTCGAGACCGGTACATTTTGGCCCAGTTAAGCAGCTGCCCCAATTAGCCGAAGTTTCATGGAGATAGTTAAAAATGTATAAAAAAGACAAACTATCATTTAATTGTGTAACTAGTTATACATTTAAATGTGTTACAGAACAAATTAGAATGCTAACAATGCTACTGTTGTACTTTAAAGCTGCAGGTCCTAATAATTATCGATGGAGGATTTCACCCATTGTACTCAGCCTTGCTCTTTTCATTGACTGTACGTGAACGAATTCAGCACAGACACCTCGTGCAGATAATGGACTGCCTTCATACATTACTTTCAACAACTGCATTCTCCAGATCTTCATTTTCATTGTAATATTCAAGATGATTGCCCATACCTTCAAATTGGTTGTTGTTCCTAATTTGTGTAGTATTGAAATTGCTTCATTTTCACTCTGAGCTGCTTCTGGCATCTCCAAGCCTGAATGCTTGAAAGCGCCGTGAGCAAAATAATTCCAAGTTGTCTTACTGCTCATTTCTCACCAACTATCAGTGACAAAAATAATTGCTTTTTGAACAGGAACACACACAACTGATGCTATTTCAATAGTGTTTGCTCTAAGCATGGTGTGTTGTTTAATGGCCACACAAGTGTACCTGACAGACACTAGTTAGAAACTTCAGCAACAGTCTCCTGCTCAAATTAAGTGACAGAGTGTCTCAAATAAATGAAGGGAATTACGCTATTTTCTTTACTTTTTTGTTGTTTAAAACTTGTCCCAAATAAGTGGCTGCTCGATTAACCATGGGCCTAATTATCTGGAATCCACTATGATATGTTCCTTATAAATCTTTTGGGCTCTTTTGTTCTTTTTAATATTCTGTCCAGTCTTTTTGTTCTGCCACATGTCTTTGTATAATTGAATACTTTTACTTAAGTCTGATACTAATTTTAACTTTTAGATTAACCACAGATGGTGCTCTTCCCCTTGGATTTTCCATATTAAAACCTCAGTTACTTTTTGAATGAGATATTTAAAGAAGATGGAATGAAGTGTCTGTGGAGAGGAGCCAGGAATCATGTAGCAGAATCCATTCGGGGTTTGCCTGCCTCCCACACTAGTACTTGCCCTGGGTGTTGATGATCGAACCTGAGATAAACCAGATCCATTTTCAGAGTTCACACCAGATCACATCTGGATCCACTGCAGATATAAATGGATGAGTGAAAGATGATTAAAAAATGCTGGAAAAGAAAAAGAGAGTGAACATGTGATGGGATAGAGATAGGGATAGGAGCAAGGAATAGAGAGTGAAGGAGAAATTCCCATGGAGAGAGAGAAAGAAAGAGCATGCAACCTACAGGATCCCACAATGTTTGGAGGGTAAGTGTTTTGTATTTTATATTTCAGTAATATTTGAGTAATATGCTAAATAAATTGTTTGCTTCATTATGGGTTATATGTAAAAGTACATGATTGAATGGCATAGGTCAAAATGAAAATGAAACTAAGACATGCATTCCAGGCCCCGTGTTTCCTTTCAATTAGTTTTATGCTTTAAAGTTACTAAACATAAGAATGGCAACAAATGAGATTTAAAATACACCCAGTATGGCTACTTACTGTTGAAGTGCAGCAAAACATTCAAGTTTAATAAAAAACTGTGTAGCATATGCCTCTTCAGAAGGGGAAGAGAGAAATTGTCAAGTTAAAAAAACGGTAGGAACCAGATGAATTCATAGGTTCATAAACAGTGAGTTTTGGGTGACCAGTCGAAATTGCTAGCTACATCAGAAAAATAGATGTGCTTGATTGTGCAAGAAATAACCAGGTATTGTATACTGAGCAAATTGAGCAGTATTTTGAAGCAAATCAAATAGCCAATGAAAAGTGAGTGCCAATTTTGTTGAATGTATTGGATTTAAAGACATACGGCTTGCTGAGAAGTTTAACTGCTTCAAGTAAACCAGCTGAAATGAGCTTTTCTGATATCATGAACATAATGCAGGAACATTTAGAACTGAAATTATTGTTAATTGCACCATGCTTTAAGTTTCATGAATGAAATTCAAAGGAAGGGGAGTCCATTGCAGCTTATGTGGTTCAATTGACCCCATACTGTCTCAAGTCTACATGGTCACCCAAAGTGATTGGAATGTGCAGCAGAAAATCCAGATCGACACACACAAAATGCTGGAGGAACTCAGCAGGCCAGGCAGCATCTATGGAAAAGAGTACAATCAACATTTCAAGCTGAGACCCTTCATCAGGACCAAAGTAAAAGAGCTGGGGAGTCAGGGTACAAAAGTGGGGAAAGAGGAGGAAGAAACACAAGGTGATAGGTGAAACTGGGAAGAGGAGAGGGATAAAGTAAAGAGCTGGGAAGTGGATTGATGAAAGAGATAAAGGGCTGGAAAGATGGGGGAATTTAATAGGAGAAGACAGAAGGCCATGGAAGAAAGAAAAGGGGGAGGAGCACCAGATGGAGGTGATGGGTAGGTAAAGAGATAAGGTGACAGAGGAAAATAGGAATGGGGAATGATGAAGGGGGGGGGGGTCATTACTGGAAGATCGAGCAGTTGATGTTCATTTTATCAGGTTGGAGGCTACCCAGATGGAATATAAAGTATTGTTCCTCAAACCTGAGTGTGGTCTCATCATGACAGTAGAGGTGCCGTGGATTGACATATTAGAATGGATTTGGAAATGGAATTAAAATAGGTAGTCACTGGGACATCCTGCTTCTTCAGGCAGACGGAATGTAGATGCTCAGTGAAGCAGTCTCTCAATCTACATCGGATCTCATCAATATATAGGAGTCCACACTAGGAGCACCGGACCCAGTAAATGACTCCAACAGATTCACAGGTGAAGTGTTCCCTCACCTGGAAGGATTGTTTGGAGCCCTGAATGG
Organism: Mobula birostris; assembly: GCF_030028105.1. NCBI lineage: Eukaryota > Metazoa > Chordata > Chondrichthyes > Myliobatiformes > Myliobatidae > Mobula > Mobula birostris. Next base: position 59,163,365 of record NC_092380.1, on the reverse strand, counting down.
TGGTGAGGGAGGAGGTGTAGGGGCAGGATTATGTGCTGGATGCGGAGGCTGGTGGAGTGGTAGGTGAGGACGAGAGGAATCCTATCCTTGGTGGGATGGCCGGAGGACCTGCCACCCTACCAGCCTCCATGACCAGCACATAATTCTCCATAACGTCCTCCATCACCAACAGGATCGCACACCAAGCACATCTTTCCCTCCCCCCTCCCCCCTCCTCTCTTTCTGCTTTCTGCAGGGATCATTCTCCTTGTTCATTCATTTCTCCCCACCGATCTCCCTCCCAGCACTTATCCTTGCAAGCCGAACATTTACTACACCTGCCCCTACACATCCTCCCTCACGACCATTGAGGGCCCTAGATTGTCCTCTCAGGTGAGACGAGACTTCACCTGTGAGTCTGTTGGGGTCATCTACTGTGTCCTGTGCTAGCCTGCTTTGCCAAGCACCTATGCTCCATCCACCAGAAGAAGCAGGATCACCCAGTGGCCGCCCATTTTAATTCCACGTCCCATTCCCATTCCAACATGTCAGTCCATGGCCTCCTCCACTGTCGCGATGAAGCCACACTCAGACTGAAGGAGCAACACCTTATATTCCGTCTGGGTAGCCTCCAACCTGATGGCATCAACATCGATTTCTTGAACTGGTAATGTCCCCCCAACCTTTTCTTCACCATTCCCAATTCCCATTTCCCTCTCTCTCACCTTACCTCCTTACCAGCCCAACACTTCCCCCTAGTGCAGCGGTCCCCAACCACCGGGCCGCGGACCGGTACCGGGCCGCAAAGCATGTGCTACCGGGCCGTGAGGAAACGATATGATTTGGCGATATGAGTCAGCTGCACCTTTCCTCATTCACTGTCACGCCCACTGTTGAGCTTGAATGCATGTGAGGTCATTACGCACGCGTCATCCACATCAGCGCCGGAAGAAGATCAACCCCTCTAGCTTGCAAATGACGGCAGGCTGAAAAGTATGTTTGACAGAACATCTCTGCCGGCATTCTGGATCAAAGTCAAGGCTAAATATCCTGAGATAGCCACGAAAGCACTGAAAACGTTGCTTCCATTTCCAACATATCTCTGCAATGAATACAACAAAAACGAAATTGCGGAATAGACTGGACATAAGGAACCCCCTTCGTATATCGTTGTCTCCCATCACCCCTCGGTGGCACCATCTTGTTGCAGGGAAACAAGCCCAGGGCTCCCACTGATTCGGCGATATTGGTGTGTTGCAATGATTTTATATGTTCATATGGGGAAAATATGTGCTGTGTGTTTAATATCCAAACGTTACTTAAAATGTTATGATGCTATTGACTTATCAGTGACATAATTGACTTATCACTATATTCATGCGAGGAAAATATGCGCTGTGTGAATATGCGCTGTGTGTTTAATATTAAATTCGTTAGATAAACCCTTTTAGAAACGAAACTGAGTGTATTAGCCACTTATCACCTATATTCCGGTCGTGATTAACAACCCCCCCCCCCCGAACAGAATCGCCAAAAACGATTTGTAGAAAAAATCGGTACATACACGCATGCGCACTGGTGACCACGCAAGGCTTCATGGTCATGGTAGTCTTTCTCAGGATAAACACTACGTATTTCACTGCTACTCTTGTCCGTTGGCAACCCTACCCCCCCCCCCCCGCCCCGGTCAGCTGGTCCGCAAGAATATTGTCAATAATAAACCGGTCCGCAGTGCTAAAAAGCTTGGGGACCCCTGGTCTAGTGCTCCTCCCCCTTTATTTCCTCCATGGCTTTCTGTCCTTTCCTGTCAGATTCCCCCCCCTTCTCCAGCCTTGTATCCCTTTCACCAATCAACTTCCCTGCTCTTTACTTCACCCCTCCCTCCCCTCCCGGTTTCACATATCACCTTGTGTTTCTTTCTCTCCTCCCCCACCTTCTAGCTGTAACTCCACGTCTTTTTTCTCCAGTCCTGATTGAGAGTCTCGGCCCAAAACATTAACTACACTCTTTTCCATAGATGCTGCCTGGCCTGCTGAGTTCCTCCAGCATTTTGTGTGTATTGCTTGGTTTTCCAGAATCTGCAGATTTTCTCTTGTTTGTGAGAAACTGCAGATTCCCCCATTTTTATCAGTGCCGGGATGAATTTACCATTGAATAGCGATTGCCTTATGTGGGGACTAAAGATTGTTGTACCTTACAAGCTGAGAGTTAAAGTGTTGAAGGAGCTACATGCACTTCATATAGGCGTGGTCAAAATAAAAGTATTGGCTCAAAGCTTTGTCTGGTAGACTGGGATAGATCAGCAAATCGAGCAGCTTGCCATGCAGTGTATGGGATGCCAACCTGTCAAGAGGAAAGGTATCCTAAGCTGTCAGAACCTCTTCCTGCAGTCCCAGAATCATACCACAACAGAGGACATCCCAGAATCTGAGATTGTTTCACAGCCTCAAGTCTCACCTGCCAAGCAGAGTGCCAGGAAAAACATTATCTCACAAGAGTAAGAAATCCTCAGCAGGTTAAACTTTTAGGCCTGAATGGGACAATTTAAAGTTTATTGTGCAGTAGATGTCTATATACTAGTTGTATTTTGTAGTATACTGTATATATAGATAGTATATACATATATAAATTGATATACATTCTATATTGAGTTGAAGTTTATAGCTAAGCACAGAGTGTTGTGTATTTAATATTTCAGTCATATTTGAGTAATGTGATAAATATATTGTTTAATTAAGCACTCTTTATTTGAATAATTTATTATGGGTTATATGTAAAAGTATGTGAATGGCATATGTCATTACAACACCACGTCATGCGTGCACTCTCCACTTAAAATAAAAATGAAATGAAGACAAGTATTCCTAGCTCTGTGTTTCTTTTCAATTAGTTTTATGTTTTGGAGTTACAAAACGGACTTTAGTGTGAAATATTAGTTGCATTTTGCTTCTGTCTTCTTGGCTTTTGTGGCTGTGATGGGGAATAACCATTTAAGGTCACTCACAACGTGCTGGAGGAACTCAGCAGGTCGGGCAGCATCCGTGGAAAAGATCGGTCAACGTTTTGGGCCAGAACTCTTCGTCAGGACCAAAACGTCGATCCATCTTTTCCACGGATGCTGCCCGACCTGCTGAGTTCCTCCAGCACGTTGTGAGTGTTGCTTTGACCCCAGCATCTGCGGATTATTTTGTGTTAACCATTTAAGGTCAGCGTCCTCAATTACAAATGTTAGTGGTTTGTTTACAAAAGTTAAGGTTAAAAAATAAAGTGAATTAATTTAAGTTCTATAACTTCAATACATGTTAATTGTTTTTCGCTTGAATAATTTGGAGTTTTTCACATTACATTTACTTCAGTTGACAAAACATCTGATCAAAGTTACTTAAAAGCATTAAGGAGGAATTTGTCAGTTGGGAGTTGTCTAAAGGTCCTGAGATGAGGACTAAAGGGCCTGTACCTCAGGCCTAATAGCTTATCGTAGATCATTCTGCTTCAGAGCATAATCACCCTTATAAGATATAGTTGAATTCATGTAATCTTTCTTACTAAGTCACGTTAGATCTTATCTCAAATGAGTACTATCATTGTTTATGCTCCATGCAAGCTTCTTCACACCTTTTATCATCCTATTCTAATCAGTGATTTTTTTTGCTCTCTATCCTTTTCTCCTGAACTCCACATTTCCATCGATATTCCTTCTGAATTCACTGCTAGAATTCCGGCTCTAATTTTTTGGCTTCCTCAGTTATTTCCATTATTTGTCCATTAGAGCTTAGGCAAAATAATAATTGATTAGTATTTTCTTCTCTGCCCAAAATTTTTTCCTCACGTTCCTGAAATATGGCCAAGCATTTTGGAAAGAAAAAACTACCATTTATACAATTCTTGCAAATTTCTTCTAAATGGGATATCAAAGCTCATTCTTGATGAAATTCTTATTGAATTTGATTTGGATGTCTAGGCATTAATATGTTATACTGTATACACACAGTAAGTTTGTACTTTGGATAGGTGAGTTGGAGAACAAAGCACTGTGTAACACAAAAGGCTTGCTCAGGCCTGCTTTCTCTGAAAGATATAGCATATAAGAAGTGTTTTAAAAAATGAACCAGGAAATACTCTGGAATGATGTAAGTGTTCAAGGACCAGGGATGTCCTCTCCGCACAATAACAATCTCAACATTTACTGGCCTTCACCCTCATTACAAAAGATCTGAACACTCAGTCCCTCCAAAGGCTGACACATTTAAATTATTGTACATACTCCACCAGAAATAAATATTGTATAACTAACTTAGCTGTGTGCAAATCTACAAGCATATTTCAAGTGAATTACTCAGCTACTTCACAGTGGAACTAAGCCCAAGCTACAAGACACAACAATAACATCTCTTTCTGTTCACCAACTGCTGGGGCTGGGGTTAAAATTCCACTTTGTAACAACTGCAGACACTGTGATGTTAATCTTTAGTATATTGCAGCTTTAAGCAATAAAGAGGGCACCCTCTGTAGTGTCCACTCTAGAATTCAAACTCACTGAAAGAAACCCAGAGGAACTAGACAAGAGACTGGCTGTCAGAGCTGATTTGTCAGCATGATAGGAAACAGGGGATTGCTGGGCATTGGCCACCAATCAGTCATGTCTGCATTAGCTTCAGTTTATAAAGCCTTTCAAAAAACATGGCAGATTGACAAGTTAAAGAAAATGAAAACTAGGGTCAATTTATATGATAATTCCATTATGTCCTCCTTGATTGGCATGTCTGTTACTGATTTTATGTGGTTGATGGATTTTATTATGGTTTAAACCTTATTCATAAAGTATGTTAAAATACTTGGCCTCTGTCCATGGAAAGCAAGTTCTCAATATTTTTCCTATTACATTTATCATTTGGAATTTTGCATCAGCCTACTGGGAATGTGTCTCAGAATCTCCGAGTGTCAGGTGTTGGGAGTGTATCCCAAGATCTTTGATTGTTGCAAGGTGGGAGTATATCAGAGAATTCTTGAGCTTAATGGTAGTATACTCCTGCCTTTAGTTGATAATATTTCAGAGCACAGGCATGTCTTTCAGCTCCATTAGTTTTAGCAGAGAAACTCAAGACTACTCTTATTTGATATTGATGTTTAATGCATTAATATCAACACATTAGAAGTTCATATAAAATATAGGCCTCATTTAGTATTTCTTTAAATACTATTAAGATACTAAACACAGAAGATTCTGCAGATGCTGGAAACCTGAAGAACATAGGCAAAATGTTTGAGGAACTCAGTAAGTCTGGCATCATCTATGCAAGGAAATATGCTGTCAATGTTTTAGGCTGAGACGCAGTCCTGATGAAGGGTCTCAGCCCAGAATGTCCACTGTGTATTCCCCTCCATAGATGCTGCCTGCCTTGCTGAGTTCTTTCAGCATATTACGACTAATAAGATGGTCACAACTTCAAAGTGGGAACATCTGACAGAGGTGCCTGCCTTGGGGCTCGTGCAGTTCAGGTTTACAAGGGTGATTCCTGGATAAATGAGCAGTCCTTTGAGGAAAAAACCAGAGCAGAATGGGTCCTTGCTTTCTGGAATTCAGAAGAATGAAAGGTGCTCTGATTAAATCTTTAGATGATGAATGAGCTTCTAAACAATGAGTAGATACTAGGATGTAGTTTCATGTGGCTGGAGAGCTTAGAATGAGATGACATAGGGTCATGGACTATAAGGGCTGATGTCAGAAGGAATTTCACATTGAGGAATGTGAATGTGTGAGATTCAGAGGGCTGTGGATACGTATCAATAAGGTCTTCTTAAATTATTGAATTCAGATTCAAGAGGATGGGCTACCAAAGTGGAGTTGAGCATGAGGTCCATCATATTATTGAATAGTAGAATAGGATCACCTATTAATGCTCATTTTGTTCTTGCTTCTGTCACATGCTTCGATTTTCCATATGCTGTAAAGGTGAGGTGGATACGGTGGACAACTTGTGATGTACAGTGAATCTGCGTAATGTTAAGACCATAAGATCTTGGAGCAGAATCAGGCCATTTGGTTCATTAAGTCTGCTCCACCATTCATCATGACTCATTTTTTGTTTACATCAACCCCATTTTCCCAGTTTCTCCCTGTAACCCTTTACCCCTTAACAATCAAGGACCTGTTTATCTTTGCCTCAAGTATGTCCAATGACTTGGATTCTAGAGCTGTCAAAGACAGCAAATTCCACGGATTGTCCACCAGCTGGCTGAAGAAATTCCTCCTGATCTCAGTTCCAAAGGTCTGTCCCTTTATTTTGAGGCTGTGACTTCAGACCCTTGTTTCTCCTACCAATGGAAACATCCTCCTCTCCACAACCACTCTATTCCGGCCTTTAAGTATTTGGTGGGTTTCAATGAGATGCCTCCTCATTTTTCTAACCTCTAGAGTCCAGAGTCATTTTTTTGTTCTGTTCCTGTCACATACTACTCTTCCCCATTCTCTGATTGTAAAATAAAACAGGACATCATGTCACCCGTGGCTGACAAGGGAAATTAGGGATACTATCAATTCCAAAGAAGAAGCATACAAATTAGCCAGAAAAAGTGGCTCACCTGAGAACTGGGAGAAATTCAGAGCTCAGCAGAGAAGGACAAAGGGCTTAATTAGGAAGGGGAAAAAAGATTATGAGAGAAAACTGGCAGGGAACATAAAAACTGACTGTAAAAGCTTTTATAGATATGTGAAAAGAAAAAGATTGGTTAAGGCAAATGTAGGTCCCCTACAGACAGAAACAGGTGAATTGATTATGGGGAGCAAGGACATGGCAGACCAATTGAATAATTACTTTGGTTCTGTCTTCACTAAGGAGGACATGAATAATCTTCCAGAAATAGTAGGGGACAGAGGGTCCAGTGAGATGGAAGAACTGAGCGAAATACATGTTAGTAGGGAAGTGGTGTTAGGTAAATTGAGGGGATTAAGGGCAGATAAATCCCCAGGGCCAGATGGTCTGCATCCCAGAGTGCTTAAGGAAGTAGCCCAAGAAATAGTGGATGCACTAGTGATAATTTTTCAAAAATCTTTAGATTCTGGACTAGTTCCTGAGGATTGGAGGGTGGCTAATGTAACCCCACTTTTTAAAAAAGGAGGGAGAGAGAAACCAGGGAATTATAGACCGGTTAGCCTAACTTGGGTGGTGGGGAAAATGCTAGAGTCAGTTATCAAAGATGTGATAACAGCATATTTGGAAAGCGGTGAAATCATCGGACAAAGTCAGCATGGATTTGTGAAAGGAAAATCATGTCTGACGAATCTCATAGAATTTTTTGAGGATGTAACTAGTAGAGTGGATAGGGGAGAACCAGTGGATGTGGTATATTTGGATTTTCAAAAGACTTTTGACAAGGTCCCACACAGGAGATTAGTGTGCAAACTTAAAGCACACGGTATTGGGGGTAAGGTATTGATGTGGATAGAGAATTGGTTGGCAGACAGGAAGCAAAGAGTGGGAATAAACGGGACCTTTTCAGAATGGCAGGCAGTGACTAGTGGGGTACCGCAAGGCTCAGTGCTGGGACCCCAGTTGTTTACAATATATATTAATGACTTGGATGAGGGAATTAAATGCAGCATCTCCAAGTTTGCGGATGACACGAAGCTGGGCGGCAGTGTTAGCTGTGAGGAGGATGCTAAGAGGATGCAGGGTGACCTGGATAGGTTAGGTGAGTGGGCAAATTCATGGCAGATGCAATTTAATGTGGATAAATGTGAAGTTATCCACTTTGGTGGCAAAAACAGGAAAACAGATTATTATCTGAATGGTGGCCGATTAGGAAAAGGGGAGGTGCAACAAGACCTGGGTGTCATTATACACCAGTCATTAAAAGTGGGCATGCAGGTACAGCAGGCGGTGAAAAAGACGAATGGTATGCTGGCATTTATAGCAAGAGGATTCGAGTACAGGAGCAGGAAGGTACTACTGCAGTTGTACAAGGCCTTAGTGAGACCACACCTGGAGTATTGTGTGCAGTTTTGTTCCCCTAATCTGAGGAAAGACATCCTTGCCATAGAGGGAGTACAAAGAAGGTTCACCAGATTGATTCCTGGGATGGCAGGACTTTCATATGATGAAAGACTGGATGAACTAGGCTTATACTCATTGGAATTTAGAAGATTGAGGGGGGATCTGATTGAAACATATAAAATCCTCAAGGGATTGGACAGGCTAGATGCAGGAAGATTGTTCCCGATGTTGGGGAAGTCCAGAACGAGGGGTCACAGTTTGAGGATAAAGGGGAAGCCTTTTAGGACCGAGATTAGGAAAAACTTCTTCACACAGAGAGTGGTGAATCTGTGGAATTCTCTGCCACAGGAAACAGTTGAGGCCAGTTCATTGGCTATATTTAAGAGGGAGTTAGATATGGCCCTTGTGGCTAAAGGGATCGAGGGTATGGAGGGAAGGCTGGTACAGGGTTCTGAGCTGGATGATCAGCCATGATCATACTGAATGGCGGTGCAGGCTTGAAGGGCCAAATGGCCACCTCCTGCACCTATTTTCTATGTTTCTGTTGATGTTGCGCAGGGATCGGTGTTGGGACCGCTTCTTTTTATGCTGTATATCAATGAGTTAGATGATGGAATAGATGGCTTTGTTGCCAAGTTTGAAAAAAATACAAAGATTGGTGGAAGGACAGGTAGTGTTGCGGAAACAGGTCGGCTGCAGAAGGACTTAGACAGATTAGGAGAAGAGGCAAGAGAGTAGCAAAGAAATACAATGTTGGAAAAATGCATGGACATGCGCTTTGGTAGTAGAAATAAATGTGCAGACTATTTTCTAAATGGGGAGAAAATACAAAAAAACTGAGATACAAAGGGACTTGGGAGTCCTTGTGCAGAACACCTTGATGGTTTACTTACAAGTAGAGTTATTGGTGAGGAGGGCAAATGAAATATTAGCATTCATTTCAAGAGGTCTAGAACACAAGAGCAGGGATGTGATGCTGAGGATTTATAAGGCACTGGTGAGGCCTCACCTTGAGTATTGTGAACAGTTTTGGGCTCCTTATCTAAGAAAAGATGTGCTGACATTGGAGAGGGTTCAGAGGAAGTTCACAAGGATGATTCCGGGAATGAAAGGGTTATCACACGAGGCACATTTGAAGCTCTAGGTCTGTACTCTCTGGAATTTAGAAGGATGACGGGGGATCTCATTGAAACTTTTTGAATATTGAAAGGCCTAGACTGAGTAGATGTGGAAAGGAAGTTTCCCATCATGGGGGAATCTAGGACAAGAGGGCACAGCCTCAGGATAGAAAGTTGTCCATTTAAAACAGAGATGCCGAGAAATTTCTTCAGCCAGAGGGCGGTGAATTTGTGGAATTTATTACCACGGGCAGCTGTGGAGGCCAGGTCATTGGGTGTATTTAAGGCAGAGCTTGATATGTTCTTGTTTGGATATGGCATCAAAAGTTACAGGGAGAAGGCCAGGGTGTGGGGTTGTGGAGGGGAGAAAAGGGTCAGCCGTGATTGAGTGGTGGAGCAGACCTGATGGGCCAAATGGCCTAATTCTGCTCCTATGTCTAATGGTCTTATAGTCTTATGGAAACAGTGAACATAAAGTTTCTTTTTGCTGAGATGAGTATTGTTGATACTGCTGGGCACTGCACTCCAATAGTTGAAATTTAATCATGCAAATGTAAGGCAAGTGATCTGAGCGCATAGCTAAGCAAATTGAGATTGCTAAAGCTATTATAGAAACAACGTCGAGAGATGGGCAGGATTGTCCACTCACAATTTGAAGCCATGATTGAGGTGGGAGGTAAGAGAGGAGGGGTGAGTTGTGCTATTGAGAAGAGACAACATCACAGCAACACTACAAGAGGATGTTTCTGGAAGAACCAACCAGTGAAGCTATATGAGCAGAAAACTAAAATAAGAATGGGTGATCATTTTGATGGGATAGTACTATAGACTCACCAATAGTCAGAGGGAGTCAGAGGGCAAATATGCAGGGAGACATGAATAGGTGTAGAAATATTAGGGTTGTAATAGTAGGTGATATTAACTTTCCTAATATTGACTGGGGCTGCCATAGTGCCAAGGGGTTAGGTGGGGAAGAAGTTGTTGATTGTGTACAGACAGTTTCTCAAGTAATATGTAAATATTCTTATTGAAGAAGGGATTACATTTGACCTCCTCTTAGAAAATGAGGGTAGGCAAGTGCTCGATATGTCAGTGGCTTTGTACTTTGGGACCAGTGACCATATTTTTATTAATAATATGGTAGTTATGGAAAAGATGGGACTAATCCACTAAGTTTTAATTTGGGGCAAGGCGAGTTTTGATGGCATTAAAGAGGACATTGGAAAGTTGGAGTGGAAGTGGGAGTGGGAGTAAAGGTATATGTGACGTGTTAAGTTTTTAACTGTGACATGGGGAGTGTTCACAGCCAAGTTGTTCCTGTTAGGTTGGCAGGATTAGAGAACTGGGGTTGATGAGGGTCCCGCAACTGCCTGTAAGGAATTTGTATTTTCTCCCCGTGACCGCACGGGTTTCCTCTGGGTGCTCCAGTTTACACTCACAGTCCAAAGTACCGGTTGATAGGTTCATTGGTCATTGTAAATTGCCCCATGACTAGACTAGGACTAAATCAGGGGATTGCTGGGCAGTGTGGCTTGAAAAGCCAGAAGGGCCTATTCCACTGGATGGATGGATGGATAGATAGATAGATAGAAAGATAGATAAAGCTCTGGTCAGGAAAAAAGGTAACATATGTCTGTTATGGGCAACTGGGATCAGTTGAATATCTTGAGGAGTAGAAGGGTTGTAGAAGTAAACTTAAGAAGGAAATCCAATCACTCCACTTTTTCTGGTATTTCACCTGCACTATCTAAGATATAAGCATCACTGCCCAGCAATTTCCTCCCTTGCTTCCCACATTCTGTCAGGATACACTTGGCCAGGCTCCAAGGGTTGATCCACCCATATCTGCTTCAAGAATGCTATCACCTTTTCTTTGGTAATACTAATATGTTTCAGGACATCACTTTTATCTTCTTTGACCTCGTTAGTTTTGCAACTTCCTTTGGCAACCTGCTTCTACAAACTCCTTCTACAACATATGGATGTGAAGTATTTATTTAAGATTTTGCCCTTTCCCCATGACTTCACACATAAATGAGTCACTGCTCCTTAATGGGACGTTTTTTTCTCCTTTTTACCTCTTTGCTGTAATATACTTGGAGAAACTGTTAGGATTTCTCTTTATCTTAACCTGCTGGGGATATTTCACGTTCCCTTTTAGCCCTTCTGGTCTCTTTCTTAAGTGTATTCCTACATCCCTACAATGAGCTGCCAGAGCAGGTGGTAGAAGCAGGTACAATTACGATATTTCAAAGACATTTTGGCAGGTACGTGGATTGGAAAGGTTTGGAGGGATATTTAGTGGAGGAAAACAGGACTAGCTCAGGTCAGCATTGACGAGTGAGGACGGAGGGCCATTTCCATTCTATATAACTGTCTGATTCACTGACTAACACAACTGGTAACCAAGTTGGTTAGATTTCCAGTCCCAATGCACAGTTTCAACACGAAACATCAACAGTTCCTTTTCTCCCGCAGATGTTGCTTGACCTGCCGACTACTTCCGGCAAGTTTTTTGTTACTTACAATTTCCTGCTCATTCGGTAGATTATAGTACTTCTACGGCAATGAAATTCAGGACAGATTCTTAATAAAAGGAGAGTTTTGCATTTCCAGAAGTAACAGAATTGACTTGATCATTGTCCTGATGGAGTTTTCAAGACTCTTAGTCAGTACTGGAAGCTGGGCAACCATTCTTGGCACGTTGGGTTTGAGATGTGGTGTCCATTCTGATTAAATCCCATGTGGACCTAGAAAATTCTTTTGATAGCACTGAAAAAAATAGTGTATTGTAGTTTAAAATAGATTTAACCTTAGAGCAAAATAACAATAATTTCTATTACCCTTGGTGACACACAGAGAAGTTGACCCCAATATTTCTCTGAAGGTTTTCAGTGGTGTTTCTGGCTTGAAATTTTGCCTGATGACATTAACAATAATGCAACATTGTTTCCTTTTTGCTTTCTTTCATGATTTTCACACTGTGTGGTCTAAACAATAGCAGTTGCTTCAAACAACCTGTTTCTACTGAAGTTATTTCTTTGGAAACCATGTGGTTAAAGAGGCAATATGCTCAGATTGTTTATTTTGAAAGGCAGCTGCGCTGCCATTTATGGCCCCATTGATTCATATGCAAACTGGTGATAATTAATAGTCTTTCTTACACATTCTGACATTTTTGCAATGAAATCTTGTTTCTAACCCAAAAACAAAGATACTTAATTAAGCCAAAGGACATTGTTACTGGATGACATGGAAGGGAATTGAGGAAATTGGCACTGGAACATGATGGTGATCTGGTAGGAGGAGGCAAAGAGGGGATTCTATATCCACCCAGTATTTACAGAAATCCATGCATGTAGCCATATTTCTATTGGAATCAATGAGTCAGTGGAGTATAATTCAATAAAGTGGATCTTATTGTTGCCTGCAACCTCCAGTGACCTCAAATGATGTTGTAGATGAAGTCAAATACACCATCATTGTCACCTTCTGAGCCTCAGGATCATTTTTGACCTTTGCAATTCAACTCCAGCTTGTTTTGTAGTTTTCGATTCACTACTGCATTACGCAGATCAAGCTCTACATTCAGGTGGACCCATCTTCTGATTTGGCCCAGAGGATGAGGACTTGTGTGTACAGCAGGTTTTCCCAAAGTACAAATGCTTGCAGACATAGAAATAATCAATAACTTTGCAGGTGTTGCTTACACAGCAATACTGCGCAAGTTGTAGCAGTGGTGCTTATGTGTTCTTCTGCTCTTCTCAGAGCTGGCTCTCCAGGCTGTGTCCAAGTACCTGCAGCCAGCTGATAATGTTTTGGCATGTACTGAAGCTAAAGCAGTGCATCATTACACTAGAGAACCTTACAACGTTATTTCATGTGCATTGCATTTGAAGCTTGCAATGTGAGGTACACTTTTTTGGACTGCATTGGAGAGGCAGTCAGTATTGCTTTTAACAACTAAAGGGTAAAAAAGGAAATTCTCGGCTTTTATTGCAGTTAATGCTTGAGGAATTAGTAGTTAGAATGTGGTTGCTTGTCTTGCCTACCTCCTAAGGATATTTAAAACAAAAATCCTCTCGCACCTATGGTCCCATGTGCTTTCATGTAAGGAGGGAGAACATTAGAAAGCAGCAAGCCAGGAAGAGATCTGCTTACCGGTAAGTGAGTGAGTGGGCTCAGATGTAGAATAAATTGGAATGCACGGCTCTTCAGAACGTCTGTTTTTCCTCGCAGTTGCCAACTGTTAGGGGGAAAGCATATAACCTGGCTCCTGGCCAACTCTATTCTTGCAAAGACAATTTGCCAAATCCTCCATGAAACAATTCCACTTTGACATTGGCTATTAATAATTCCTCACAGGATGACTGTGTGCCCTGTTCTTCCCTGGAGAGACCTAAATAGCAGTTTGTCCTCAGTTGTTCAGCCTCCACATGCAGTTTAGGAATTGGGGTAATTCCAATAGGGAAAATCGCAGAAGGAATTATCCCTTTGGGAATATTTACAGATAGGTTAGTAGGCTGATCTTTTTACAGTCTGGCTCAACCTGAGGTGGGCCTCTATTATTTTCTCCTGTTCTGGGAGCCAAGTTAACTCTTGTTACTTTCCATTGGAGAGATTTATATTGGTTTGTCAATTTTCATTGTCTTGGCTATTTTTATGATTTCTCTTCACTTCTTTGAAATCAAGGAGCCGATTTCCTCAGTGTTACATCTGTTTTGCGTTCACAAGTCATTCAACTAATGTTGCTTTGGATTGAGGCCGAGACCGATTTTTTTCCAATTTCACAGTTATTAGACCAACATTACAAACATCAGGAAATACCAGCATATAGCTTCAGATTTTGGGTTTAGGTGCATGAATCGTTCCCAGAAATATACATTCAGTGGCCACTTTATTAGTTACACCTTGTTAATGTAAGTATCTAATTAACCAATCATGTGGCAGCTATTCAGTGCATAAAAGCACACAGACATGGTCAAGAGGTCCAGTTGTTGTTCAGACTAAGCATCAGAATGGGAAAGAAATGTAACCTAAGTGACTCTGACTGTGAAATGATATTTGGTGCCAGACGGGGTGGTTTGTTTATCTCAGAAACTGCTGATCTTTTGGGATTATCATGCACAACCATCTAGAGTTTGCAGAGAGGAGAGTGTGAGAAGCAAAATTAAAAAAACAGCCATTGAGGGCTGATCTGTGGGTGATTACACCCTGTTAACTAGAGAGGTCAGCCAGCCAGTGGTGTAATGGCATCCACACCAAATTTCAAGGCGGGTGGTCTCAGGTTCGAATCTGGCTGGCTCCTTGAACGCTTTCCAGCCCTGTTGGGTTGAGCATCGAGCTAGCAACTTGGCCTCATAAAAACAGGCAAATGCCAAAGAAATTACAAGGTTGCCATCTGATGCACCACAAGGTGTGGAAAGGAACAACAACAATGAGAGAGGTCAGAGGAGAACGGTTGGAATCGTTCAAGCTGACAGTAACTCAAGTAACCAAACATTACAATAGTGGTGTGCAGAAGAGCATCTCTGAATGCACAGCACATCGAACCTTGAAGTGGATGGGCTACAGCAGCAGACCTTGGACGTACAGAAATACATTCGGTGGCCACTTTAATAGCTACTTCCTGTATCTGATGTAGCAATTACTTAGTGCACATCTATGTGTCCTCCTTCCATGAGCACTTCATTCCATGAAAATTCTCCCTGTGTGACCAAACCTAGATCAACTGGTCTCTATAATTAATTCAGTCTTTGAACATGATAGCCAGTTGGAGCACTTAGAGCTTGCTTTGGGTACAGGGTGTGATTGAATAAAAATGGCCCAGATCAGCTGTTATCGCTTGTCAGGTTATGTACAATATGAAGTACAGACATTCAACATTCATCTTATTTCCAGCTCCCATAGGTTGCGTTGTTTGGATTTAATATTTATACAACATTATAGTAAACCAATCATCATGGAATACATTGCGTATTCACAATGCTCTTCCAAAATCTCTGAAGATTGAAACTATTCATGCTAGGTCATTGAATTCAAAGGCTTGAAGAAAAAAAAGCAGGCATTAGTACTAACGTTCTTCAGGTCTTGGCAGGAGAGGTATTAGTGACTAGAAAATTAGATTCTTCTGGGTGTATTTTGTCTTCTCCAAATTAGACATTAAACTTAATCAATGCTTTTATTTTGTTAGTTCACTCAATTAACACAGAATCACACAGGTCTCTCTGATAGGAAAGGAGTTAATCTATAAACCCATTAACAGCAAATGCATTTTCACTTGCAACCTGAAGTTAGAGTATTTGTTGAGAAGAGCAGACATTTTTCAATTCAAATGCAACATATACTATACTTAAGAGAAGTTTTCTTTTGTTTGCTTATTGCTAGTATTTCCTGCTTTGTAAGGATGTCCTCCATTAACAAGGAAAATTAGCTTATGTCTGTCAGGAAATAATAACTTGGGGGTAATCTATGCTAGTTCTATCTGATTTTCACTGGCCAAAGTTTCTGTGCAAAATATCAGCCCACTTCAGAAATATCTGAATCAACATAAATCACTTGAAGTCACCAGTCAAAAGGGTTAAAATCCTTCAACTTGGAAATTAATCTGTTTCAAGAATATTTACCTTATCCACACCGTATAAAATGTCCTTGAATAATAAGCATAGGGCTAAGAAATAAGTGGTATGGCTTTGTATCATTTTATAAGTGCACATAGCTGTCTTAGACCCAAAGTAGTGAGATGTTCACACCTTGGCCTTTGGAGCTTGTGTGTCTGGGCTGCATATTATGGAAATACTGTATGTTATATCCTAAAAGCCACTTTGTTTCCCTCTTAGTTCAGCTCCTAACCTGTCATGCACTTCTGTTAAATTAGAGGGGTCTTCAAAGCATCATTGGCAAACATCTCAAATTGACTTGTGTCATTGCGTTTATTTTCTTGTTTATTTTTCATGTGTAAATGTGTACAATTGATAATAATTTCTGTCATGTTATGTTAGCTTATGCTTGTCCTTGTCTTGTAATGTGCTATGCCGCCACTGCAAAAACTAATTTTTACGCCGTTTGTACCCTGTGTTTGTATGCCTATGAGAACAGAGAACTTGAACTCTATACAGGTGTGGGTTGGATTGCCAAGATTACTGTAGATTCTCAGTTTGACACCCACCATTGAGAAATTATTTGGTGATACAAGAGCCATTCCCCATTCTGTTTTCTTAAGTAGCTCTTGGAAAGCTGCTCCAGGTAAATACAAGAAAAATAATTTTATTAAAAATTCTTCATGTATTTCACAGCTGTCATGATTGCCCTTTCCACCCATAGTTATTTTAATTTCCATGCCATTGACTTCATCCACCACCCTCCAACACACACAGACCCAAGCACACATGAATGCAGGTTCACATATCTAGCTGATGAGATGGGTGGACAGCAAAATGACAAACTTCACATCATCTAAAACCTGAATTTGATTCTGGCGTGTTCTAGAGTTACAGTATATCGCAAATGTTAATTTCAATAGCTAACAGTCTTCAAACCTGAACGTAGACTATAGATTGAGTTTAAAATGCAGCCCAGAACAATGGTAGTCTTGGAGCTGCAGACTGGGGTTGTTGCAATGACAACGGGTGAACCCAAACACAGGGCACTGACACGGAGGGAGCGTAATCAGAGGAGTGTTTATTAATGGTTGCAGGGAAGGCCGGGGAGCAAGGATTAGGTAGAGGAAAGCCGAGGTGTGAGCGAGGCTGGACCAGGGATTGAACCCGAGTTGCTACAGTGAGAACACGGCATTTGACCACTGAGCTAGCAGAGAGTGTAGACGGACGGTGGAACGAGGCAGAGCAGGGATGCGGACAAGGGAATGAGCGTGGCTGGGGGAGAACAACAGGTGGCGTGCCATGCTCCTTTTAACACAGAAAGACAGAGTTAACACAGGGAAACAACAGCGCGGAAACAAAACTTAGAATGCACAACTCTAAGAGGCCGAGAGACAGAATTAACACAGGCAGACAGTGCGGAAACAAAACTTAGAATACACAATTCCAAACGGCTGAGAGACAGAGTTAACATAGGCAAACAGCGCGGGAACAGAATTTAGAATACACAATTCTAAGTGGTCAAGAGACAGAGTAAACACAGGCAAACAGCGCGAATGAACGGAAGAGCAGGAGGCAGGCAAAACTTTTCTTGGCACAGGGCGTTACTGG
Source organism: Mobula birostris (assembly GCF_030028105.1). NCBI lineage: Eukaryota > Metazoa > Chordata > Chondrichthyes > Myliobatiformes > Myliobatidae > Mobula > Mobula birostris. The sequence continues at coordinate 59,146,064 of NC_092380.1, read as the reverse complement.
AGCTGAACGACAAACAGGATACAGGCGGCCAGCAACACTTATCTTGACATGGAGCATTAAATGGAAAGGCAAACGGCAGGCGATACCTATCTTGACACGGAGAGACAGAGTATACAGGTAAACCTTGGTACTGAAGTAAAACTTAGAATACACCATTCTAAGCAGCCGGGAATGTGAGTTACCATACTGGCTGAAGCAACGGTCTGGCAACAAGTGGATGCAAGCTGGGGTTTTTATGCTGCAGGTTTAGATGAGAGTCAGATGCCACAATCAAGGAGCCCAGGAGAACATGGGGAAAAGGAAATTAGGAGAAAAAGAGGAATTAATGGTCGGGACCGTGACAGGGGTCCAGTGCAAAATAGGAAAGACTCTATCTGACCTGAGATGTCTGCAATTGCATGAATGCGACCCAGAGTGAGTGGGGATTCACATTCATTTTGGGTGTCTAGTGTGTTGATGTGAGGTTGAAGGTGTTTGAGAATTATAGGTAATTCAAAGGAAGCATTGTAGATACATTGTAACTATAGAATTGCCCTGCTGTTTCCTTTGATCTTTAGCATATAAAAATATAATGTATTGCCAGATCAGGAAGAATCTTCTAAGAGTGTCTCTGGTATGATGCCTGTTTGTGTGCTGACTAAAGACGTCTATATCACCAGCTTCAGTGACTTTGTTCAGTCACATCATTGGTGTCCAACAGATACCGTATCTAGGATGCTTCTCTGCTCCTGGCTTCGTCCCAGGGTCAAGGTTCAATTCACTTCTGTACCAAGGGCTCACATAGTTCAGGCTTCAAAGTTAGTGCAGAATGTCTTCTGAGACAACAGATCTGGTGTGCTCTGTTGATTGTCAAACAGATAATGATCGATGTACCCCCAGAGAATCTCTTCTCAATTAGTCAAGGAGCTGTGAGCCAACCTTATTTGCTTGTTGAATTTTTTTGTAAAAGATGGGCAATAATTGCTGGACTAATCTGTGACTCCACCATCCTGTGCTGAATGTTTAAAATGTAGGGGGTAAGCCTAGCATGTGACATATCTGAGGATGGACCCAATCATATTGCATAATTTAATAAAAGATGTAGTGTCAGATCAGCAGTTGAAATAAAGAAACATCATACTTATACTATATGAGAATGAAAGCCTCTTTGAATAAGGGAAATATATTGCAAGGCCATGGAAATACACACTATGAAGGGAGAGCAAATTAATACCTGACAGAACCACCTTGGATATTATTTGCAGGCAAGAAAAGGCACAGAATCAAAGTCTGACATAATGTAGTTTTTTTTTAACAGTACACAGGGCTCTATGATTTGTTTAAGCTGAGGCAAAAGCATTGCTGTTATATATGCTGTATATTTTATAAACAGTGGATTCCAGTTAACCAGGTCAGTCACTTGTTTGGGACAACTCTTAAAGAGAAAAAACTAATCGAGAAAATACAAACAAGAGAGAATCTGCAGATGCAGGAAATCAAAGCAACACACACAAACTGCTGGAGGAACTCAGCAGGCCAGGCAGCATCTATGGAAAAAGAGTACACGTGTGCTTGTGTCATGTTATCTATTTGGGCCAATGGACGCGGATTCAAAAGATGATTTCTGATCATTTTATTTTTTATTTTGTCTTTAAAAATATGCATTTCAAGTCCGTTATCTGCTCTAGATGTCTGCACTGATTTTGTTCATTTACAGTCAATCAAAAGAACACGGCAATGCACACTGGATGGATCCCGCTATCAAAATGTGTTAGGAACTAATACGCAGTTTTATAGTATTGTAGTAGTATTCGTAGTGTTCTAATTTGTTCTGTATTTCACTTAAATATATAATTTGTTACTCCATTAAATGGTAGTTTGTCTTTTTTTAATCTTTTTAACTATTTCCATGAAACTTAAACTATTTGGGGCAGCCACTTAAATGGGCCAAAATGTACAGTCCAATGTGTCCCAATTAACCAGAATCCTTTGTGTATGTGCAATATATACACACACACATAAAGTATATGCATGTACATGTATATACTGTATATTTTTATGTATACACCTCCATGGCAGGTGACAGGGTAATTTATTTATGAGTTTTCAGCCATCTGTACTGCTATCTCCATCAGTTAAGTTGGCCAGCCAGGCAGATTAATCTGATGTCGGTAAATCATAGAATTAATGTATCTAATACCGGAGTCCATGAAAACTCAGCCACGAGCAGTTCACTACCAGTTAACCATTCCCATGCATTGCTTTGATGCAGATCAAAATCTATGAAAGGACTAAATGTTATTTTGAGATTACTGATAAACTTTGGGATATGGAGATGGTTATAGAGAAACTTCAAAATTCAGCCAAGTTTAGTTCCCAAAGATTTGACCCTGAGAGGAACTCTTGACTATATGTTGAATATTTACAATTTGCCTATTTTCACCAATATCATGTTGCTTGACTCAACCCACCTCAGATCATCTGCTATCTAAATCTTCATCCTGGTTACATTCAGATTTTGCCATTCTAATATTTTCCAGGCTGCACTATGATATTCTCTTCTTTGTGCACTCAAGTTTAGATCCTTGCTAACACCAATTTCTTGTGTTCACTGACCTATATTTGCCCTGAATTCTGAAGCAATAATGCTTTTCAAATGTTTTCAAGAGCATATAGTTTATGCCCTTTGCACAATCCTCTGATTCCAGCTTGAATTTTAATTATCTCTTGATTGATCCTCTGCTTTCAGCTATTAAAGCTTTAAAATTCCCTTCCTAAACTATTTTGCCTTTCTCTTTTTTCCTTCTTTGAGAGCCACATAAGTCTGTCAATATTTTAATCTTTTGAGCTAAAATTTTCTTGCATGCTTCAGTGGTAAAATTTGTTAGATGATTCCCCTGCTTTGTAATATGGAGTGTTTCAATATGGAGTAAAAAGCCAGGGTTCACGGGTCAAGCCAGTTGGCTGTTGTATTGAGAAGCCAGTTTGACTCGGATTTGGCGCTGAAAGTGCTTTTTAAATTAGAAGGGCTGTGGAGGCTTCTACTCTGCCTGTTTGAAATAGTGAGGATAGAAAAGAAGTGCATCTCACCAGGCCATTAAGAGTTGGTGTGTTGTGTATTGGTATTCAGCCATACAAGAGAAATTTGCAGGGAGTGCTTGAGAGAAGACATTTCTGAGCATCTGGGCATTTTATTTCCAGCTGATGAACTGGCAATGTCATGATATTTTCTTCCCTAGAGGACATTTGACTGGGCAGGATAAATTGTTGACGATCCTGCTGTTGAATTGACCTCATGGATTTAGGTAATTTGATGTATCTGCTGCCTTGTTGGTTTCCTCTCACATACTCCTGGTATGAGTTTAATCTGGCCTGTACTGTCCCTGCCATTTGTCCACGCAGTTTTCTTTCATTCCAGATGTGAATGAGTGCCGATGGGTTGGGGAGCGCCGGGTGTGCCACCATTCTTGTCACAACACTTTTGGCAGCTACCTCTGCTCCTGCCGTACTGGTTTCCGACTTCAGGCTGACAGGAAGATGTGTGAAGGTAAGAAGGAAGAAAGGGTAGAAGAGAAGAGAGCAGACTAGCTCAGATTGAAAGTTTCTTTTCACAGAAAGTCATCCCTGAACAGAAAGTTTGAAGGAGCAAGCAAATGTTGTGATTTTGTGCTTGAACACAGTAACTATGTTTGAGGCCCCCCCCCGAGCATCCATGAGGCAAAATATCAGTGATATCTTTGTGTACATTCATTAATTTTTGCTCCTTTTCCTCTCATGTGTTGGTTATTCACACACCTCCTCTTCTTTCTCTTTCATTCTTTTGCCTCTTGCTTTTACTTTGATCCCTCACACCTCATACTGAGGGCTGGAAAGTTATAGATTCATAAGCAAGCTCATCTGCCTAAATTCCTCAAGGAAGGCAAAAGAGCAAAATGCCATGTGTGCTTATCAAGCAGCCTCAGGATCACTTCAAATACACAACAATTCAAAAGTAGTCAAGACTTGGGTGCAGCAAGCAAGCAGTGGTTCAATAAGCACCGAGGGCAAGTGGGGAATGCATTAGCAATTGCAATAAAATGACCAGATTAAGAAGATTGGATCCCTTCATTCGTTTTCCACCAACAGCACCCACTAACCATACTTTACAACAGTTGGTTCACCTCAGTCTCAAAAACCAAGCTAAAAAACACAGAGCAAGTGCAATTACAGGAATAGCATCAGCAGCAGGTGAAAACAAAAATCTAAAGTGATTTAAGACCATAAGACATTCAAGCAGAATTAGGTCATTCAGCCCATTAGATCTGTTCTTTAACTGTGGCTGATTTATTTTCTCTTTCAACCCCATTATCTTGTCTTCTCCCCGTAACCTTTGATGTCCTTACTAATCATGACCCTATCTTCCTCCACTTTAAATATACCTAAATGATTTGGCCTGAATTCCACAGATTCACCTTCCTCTGGCTAAAGAAATTCTTCCACATCTCTGTACTAAAGGGACATTCTGTGTCCTCTAGGATCTCCCACCATTACAAAACATCCTCTCCACGTTCATTCTATCTTGGTCTTTCACTAGCCAGTAAGTTTCAGTGAGACATCCCCCGCCCCCAGCCCACACTGTTCAGAACTCCAACAAATACAGGTCCAGAGCTATTAAATGTTCCTCATAGGTTAACCCTTTCACTCTTGGGCTCGCCATCATAAACTTCCTCTGGACCATCTCCAATGCCAACACATCTTAGGGAAAACTGCCTCAAGATTTGTAGCTGAATAGCAGAGAGGCTTTGCAACTGTGAGGGGCTTCATTTTTGTCTGGTGAAACCACATAAGTGAACAACAAGAGAGAGCAAGTCAAGCTGGTCTTAAAGTGAGTTTGAGATGGGTGTTCTGGAAAAGAAAGTTAAATAGACCATAAGATATAAGATCAGAATTGGGCTACTTGGCTATTTTCAAGTCTACTCCACCACTTTATCATGGTTGATTCAATTTTCCTCTCAGCCCCAATCTCCTGCCTTCTCCCTATATCCTTTCATACCCTGATCAATCAAAAATCTATAAAACTCTGCCTTAAATATACAGTGCATAAAGACTTGGATTCCACAGCTGCCTAGGGCAATGAATTCCATGGATTGACCACTCACTGGCTAAAGAAATTCCTCCTCATCTCTGTTCTAAAAGGATGCCCCTCTATTCTGACGCTGCATCCTCTGGTCTTGGACTCTACCAGCATAAGAAACATTCTCTCCACATCCACTCTATCAAGGCCTTTCACCATTTGATAGGTTTCAATGAGGTCACCCCTCATTCTTCTGAATTCTAGTGAATACAAGCCTAGAGCCAAACATTCTTCGACTGACAAGCCATTCAATCCTGGAATCATTTTTGTGAACCTCCTATGAACCCTCTCCAGTTTCAGCATATCGTTTCTAAGCCAGAAGCCCAAAACTGCTCACAATACTCCAAGTGAGGCCTCATCAGTGCTTTATAAAGTCTCAACATTACATCCTTACTTTTATATGCTTGTCCTCTTGAAATAAAATTTTGACATTGCATTTTCTTTCCTCAGCATGGACTCAGCCTGCAATTAACCTTTAGGAGATCCTGCACAAGGACTCCCAAGACCCTTTGTGCCTCAGTTTTTAGTATTTTCTCTCCATTTGGAAAATAGTCAACCCTTTTCATTTCTTCTACCAAAGTGCGTGACCATAGACTTCCCAATACTGTATTCCATGTATCATTTCCTTGCCCATTCTCCTAATCTGTCTATGTCCTTCTCTACTTCCTCAAAATTACCTGCCCCTCCACCTATCTTCATATTAACTGCAAATGCTGCAATAAAGCTATCGATTCCACCATTCAAATCATTGACACATAACGTAAAAAGAATTGGTCGTGACACAGGCCCCTGTGGAACACCACTTGACACCGACAGGCAACTAGAAATGGCTCCCTTTATTCCCACTCTTCATCTCCTACCAATCAGCCACTGCTTTATCAGCACTGGAATTTTTCCTGTAATACCATGGGATTGTAGCTTCTTAAGCAGCCTCATGTGTGGCACCTTGTCAAAGGCCTTCTGAAAAATCCAAGTACATCAACCAATACTCATTTGTCTACCCTGCTTGTTTTTTTTTCCAAATAATTCCAACAGATTTGTCTGGCAAGATTTTCCCTTGAGGAAACCATGCTGACTACAGCCCATTTTATCATGTGCCTCCAAGTACTCTAAAACCTCATCCTTAATGATTGACTCCAACACCTTCCCAGCCACTGAGGTCAGACTAATGCCTATAGTTTTCTTTCTTCTCCCTCTCTCCCTTCTTTAAGAGTGGAATGATATTTGTAATTTTCCAGTCTTCCTAAACCATTCCAGAATCCAGTGATTCTTGAAAGATCATTACTAATGTCTCCACAATCTCTTCAGCCACCTGTTTCAGAACCCTGGGGTGTTCGCCATCTGGCCCAGGTAACTTATCTACCTTCAGACCTCAAACAAGAGAAAATCTGCAGATGCTCTACCATCAGACCTTTCAGTTTCCTAATAATCTCCTCTCTAGTAAAGGTAACTTCACACACTTCATGACCCCTGACTCCTGGAGCTTCCACCGTACTGTTAGTGTCTTCCACAGTGAAGACTGTTGCAAAATATTTATTCATTTCATCCACTATTTCACTGTCCCCCATTACTACCTCCCCAGCATGATTTTCCTGTGGTCTGATATCCACTCTTGCCTCTCTTTTACACTTTATGTATCTGAAGAAAGTTTTGGTACTCTCTCTAATATTACTGGCTGACTTACTTTCGTATTACATCTTTACCTTCTTAATAACTTTTTAAATGCCTTCTGTTGGTTTTTAAAAGCTTCCCAATCCTCTAACTTCCCAATATTTTTTGCTCTATTATATGCTTTCTCTCTGGCTTTCATGTTGGCTTTGACTTCTCTTCTTAGCCATGGTTGTGTCAACTTTCCTGTAAGATACTTCTTCCTCTTTCAGTAGTATATATTGTGTACCTTCTGAATTGCTTCCAGTAATTCCAGCCATTGCTGTCATCCCTGCCAGTGTTCTTTTCCAATCAATTCTGGCCAACTCCTCTTTCATGCCTCTGTAATTCTTTTAACTTATGGATGGAGTTAAGCGGTTATTTGGAATAAATTATTCATTGTTTCATTACAGTGTAAATGCAACTTTAACAATGAAAATTCTAACTAATTTTGTGGAGTATTTGAATTATCCAAGAGGTTGGATGTTTTCTTCATAAATTTCCTTTACTGTGCATATTTCTATTGTTGCTTTTACATTTTATTTTCTTTGAAAGGTTTTAATTGCCTCTGTCATTTTAAGTTCCATTTCAGAGGTATTGTATGTGACTTTATCTTTGTTTCCTTACAATTAGATATTGATGAGTGCAAAGAGGATGACTCTCTTTGTGAAAACCATTGCCTCAACGTCATGGGATCATATCAATGTGTCTGTATGGAGGGTTTTCAGATGGTTGAAGGACAGTGCCTAGGTACTTTTATCTATTTTCTTACTCATTTATCCATTAGTTGCAGTTCTACTCAGTATACTGTTTTGTTACTTTTTAAAAATTTTACTCTATCTATTTGTTGCTTCTCAGTTATTGTTTGCCTTGTAATTGGATCAACTAGTGCCACAGTTCCAGCAAAATGAAGTGTAATGGAAAATCGAGGGCCAAGTGCAAGTTGCTTAAAATCCCCTTTTTCACATGAATCTAGCCACCAACGATAATGTTTAGCAACTTGGAGTTCTGGGATTTTTAGTCACATATCAGAGGTTTGCTGAACTACCTAATTTCTACTGCTTACTCCAGCTCACCAAAGAGTGCAAATAAGAGACCTCTTCTAACACAAGTCTGCTTCATTGGTGTATATCACTATGGGTGTAACATGCTTCTGTATTTTATAATAGGGACACTTAAATGAGTTGTTCATTGGCCTATCAATTCAACTTTTCAATGCCTGCTACAGGTCATAAATTAGGGTGTAACTTGAACACAATACTGCATTGTTTATGCTGCAGTTTTTGGAAGTGTTAGAATGAGGCCCCATCTGCTTTCTCAGGTTGAATGTACAAGATTCCATTACATTATTAAAGGAGAACAGTGAAGTTCTCCTGTGGTGTGTCCAAAATTTTGTCCCTCAATTTGGTATCATTAAATAAGCAAATCTGGTTATTTATTTTAATTGCCCTCCAATTAGCTGCTGAATTTATTGTATTACAATGACTATTAAACTTGAAACCTCCTTAGTTGATTAAAAAATGTACTTTAGGTCATCTTGAAGTCTTGCAAAATATCTACAACCTGACCAAGATTTGATATTAGGACCAATGACTCACCAGTTTAGTGCCAAAGCTATTTAGAGCACAAGAGAATACAATAGAATTGGAGCACTCAGTCCATTAAGACTATTATGCCTTTTGGTATGAATATGGCTGCTCTGTCTCAGACATTATCTCCTCTTTCCCATTTACCCATCGCCCATAATTCCCAACAGAGGCGAGACAGGGGATTGCAAAAGAAATAACCCAGAACCATGAAATATACAAATCATTGTCAATTATTTTTTGAATTAGATACTGCATGCTTATCATAGAAATTAAGCAATAACTGAAAAGTGTATATTTTAATGTACAATGAAGCTTATACAAGCCCCAATGAGGCTTGTTAAATTCAATTTCCTATTGTGTTCTCTGCTAAGCCAATTCCTGTTTAAGTTGGCCTGCATATCCCAATTGCATTCATACATGCAATAGGAATTGAAAGGCATGAGTATAATTTTGTGTGTGACAGCCAATGCTTAAGTGAGCTTACCGTCCTGTGACGTTTACAGACTGGGATGAATGCTCAGATCAAAGTTAAAGGTTATGGCGTCAAGCATGCATTAATACAGGAGGAAGTTTATTTTTATTCCTATCACGATGGATATTTGCTTGCTGCTGACAGCCTTTCTCATATAGTTATGTTACAGGTGGTAAATTAGAATGAAGAAGAATCATTGCTCTGAATTTCCTGACAAATTGAGGGAAAAATTCCAAAAAATAAATCAAATTTTTAACACAGTACCTATGGCAAATATACTGTTCTTTATACCTGTTTTCCTTTCTACTGCTACCCATACAATATCAAAGCTAAGTTTGGTCATTCAGCCCATTGATATCTCTCTGCCATTCAATATGGCTGATAGTTTTTCAAGCCCATTCTCCTACATTCTTCCTGTAACCTATAACGCCCCTACCAATCAAGAACCTATCAATCTCTGCCTTAAGTATACCCATTGCCTTGGCCTCCACAGCCTTCTGTGGCAACAGAGTCCACAAAATCACCCTTCTATGGCTGAAGCTATTTCCCCTAATTTCAATTTTAAAGAGACATACCTACATATCGCAGGCTGTGCCCTCAAATCCTAGACAGTCCCTTGAATGGGAACGTACTCTCTGCATTCACTCTCTCCAGGCCTTTCAGATTCTGGTGTGGTTCATGGAGATCCCCTCTTATTCTTTTGAAGTTCATCAAGTACAGGCTTGGAGACATCAAAAGGCTTTATCTTCCTGGGATCATTCATTTGAAACTCCTCTAATCCATCTTCAGGGCTAACAAATCTTTGATATGAAGCCCAAGATTGCTGAGAACATTCCAAATACAGTCTGGGCAATGCCCTATGAAAACACAGCAGTACCTCCTCACATTTACGTAACAGTCCTCTTGAAATTAATATTAACATTTAATTTGTGTGTCTTTACCCATCCTTCAAGTTAACCTAAAGGAAATATTGAACTGAGACTCCCACGTCTCTTTGTGCCTCTGGGTTTTTCTTGCCATTTAGTCGACAACTCTATTCTTCCTGACACAACGCACAACTCCACACTTGCCCATGCTGTATTCCATCTGCTACTTTTAACCATTCTCCCAACCAGTCAAGAACCTATCAATCTTTCAGACTCACTACCTGTTCTTCCAACTATCTTGATACTGTATTGTTATCTCCTTGTATACCTTGCTGAAGTTAAAAATTCATCTGAGTAAGGGCAAAAAGGAAGTAAAGTTTAACTGCAGCAAGGAATTAAATGTAAATTTAATTCTGCGGATTTTGTTCTTTTACTTCAATGAAGCATACAACTGGATTGGTTGCAAAACCCTCAGCCAAATCTACCTTTCTTCTTGTCTAAGGTATTGGTTGGGCCTTTATTAACCTTTTCATATTGAAGTGACATTGGCAGAAAACAAAGATATTCTCTTCACCATGGTTGTTCGCACCAAATGAGATGGGGTGGGTGAACTTCTCATCTCTACTGATTAAGTCTGATGATTTGTGGAATTGTGATCAATGAATGTTGTTTAAAAAATATACACTTTTATTGTGCCTGATCATGTTGTGAATGTGGCTAACTTATTAAGTCACATCTTAAAAATAACTGCTGAAGTGTGGTCCCTAGTTTTATGCAAAAGAATGACAGCCATTGCTTGATGCTGACTGTTGTGTTCTTGTCATAATTTTAGATATAGATGAGTGTGAAGCAGATGGACATGATCTCTGTGAACACAAGTGCATTAATACAATAGGCAGCTTCAAGTGTACTTGCCCCCTTGGTTATGAGATGCTGGTTGATGGACAGATGTGTGTAGGTATGTGCCTTTTTTCTATTTTCTAATTTATAAAGAACAGATAATGCTTCAATATTATTTCATAAAATTATCAACACAACCACAAAACATCTTTACCTACCAGCCATAGAGAATGTTGTCATCAAGTACATACAGGAGAAAATCTTCAGATGCTGGAGATCCAAAGCAACGCACAGACACAATGCCGGAGGAACTCAGCAGGTCAGGCAGCATCTGTGGAAAAGAGTAAACAGCCGATGTTTCAGGCCGAGAGTCTTCATCAGGACCAGAAAGGAAGGGAAAAAGTCAGAATAAGAGGGTGGGGGGAGGGGAGGAAGAAGTGCAAGGTAGCACGTGATAGGTGAAACCGGGAGAGATGGAGGGGTGAAGTAAAGATCTGGGAAGTTGATTGGTAAAAGAGATAAAGGGCAGGTGAAGGGGGAATTTGATAGGAGAAGATAGAAGGCCATGGAAAAAAGGAAAAGAGGGAAGAGCACCAGAGGGAGGTGATGGGCAGATAAGGAGATAAGGTGCAAGAGGAAAATGGGAATGGGGAAAGGTGAGGAGGGGTGGGTCATTAGAAGCCGTCAAATTATTCCTAAGACTAAGAATGTGCTTGCATTAAATAGTCATAGTCATAGTCGTGGTCATACTTTATTGATCCCGGGGGAAATTGGTTTTCATTACAGTTGCACCATAAATAATAAATAGTAATAGAACCATAAATAGTTAATAGTAATATGTAAATTATGCCAGTAAATTATGACATAAGTCCAGGACCAGCCCATTGGCTCAAGGTGTCTGACCCTCCAAGGGAGGAGTTGTAAAGTTTGATGGCCACAGGCAGGAATGACTTCCTATGATGCTCTGTGCTGCATCTCGGTGGAATGAGCCTCTGGCTGAATGTACTCCTGTGCCCACCCAGTACATTATGTAGTGGATGGGAGACATTGGCCAAGATGGCATGCAACTTAGACAGCATCCTCTTTTCAGACACCACTGTGAGAGATTCCAGTTCCATCCCCACAACATCACTGGCCTTATGAATGAGTTTGTTGATTCTGTTGGTGTCTGCCACCCTCAGCCTGCTGCCCCAGCACACAACAGCAAACATGATAGCATTGGCCACCACAGACTTGTAGAACATCCTCAGCATCGTCCAGCAGATGTTAAAGGTCCTCTGTCTCCTCAGGAAATAGAGGCGGCTCTGACCCTTCTTGTAGACAGCCTCAGTGTTCTTTGACCAGTCCAGTTTATTGTCAATTCATATCCCCAGGTATTTGTAATCCTCCACCATGTCCACACTGACCCCCTGGATGGAAACAGGGGTCACCGGTACCTTAGCTCTCCTCAGGTCTACCACCAGCTCCTTAGTCTTTTTCACATTAAGCTGCAGATAATTCTGCTCACACCATGTGACAAAGTTTCCTACCATAGTCCTTTCTCTGCAATTTTGAACATAATCTGGAAGGAGTGGACTCGTGAAACTCTTATTTGAAAGTGTAGGAACTGATATTATGTTTGGAGGCATAGTTTCATTTTTAATCCTTTTTTTTTCTCATGTAGTCTGGGATAAACATGTCCTGAATTCTGGGGAATGCAGAAAAAGTTTTGATTTGGCACTCATACTCTCTTTCATTCTGTTTGTAAAGGCATTAAAGCAGGATGCTTGAAATTTGAGAAGTAAATCTGTGTAAAAGAGCAGGATAGTCAACATCCAAAGGACTGCATGATCTTTCTGTGTATCACAATTCCTGAGGAGATGGTGGACTGTGCACAGTAGGAGAGGGATTTTAAAAGAAACAAGTAGAGGCAGCTGGGATATTCTGTGTGCTACAGTTCCAGAGGAGACATTGGATTGTACACATATGCACTTGGCAAGGACCAATAAAAAGAAATTATATTTAAGCAGAGCAGCCATTGTGGGAGTGGACCAGTGCTGGTGTGGGGAGTTGAGGCTTAGGCAAGAAGAGGCAAAGGCTGTAAGTAGGGGTTTTTATTTAGTTTTCTTTCTTTTTCTCTAAATGTGTAGCAAGGACAGTGGGGATGCCAGACAAGGTAGTGGAATGTTCCTCTTGCAGGATTTGGGAGAGTAGGGAGACCTCCTATCTCTCTGATGACTACACTTGCAAGAAGTGCATCCAGCTGCAGCTTCTTACAGACCATGTTATGTAATTGAAGCTGGAATTGGATGAACTCTAGATAATTCAGGACTTCGAGAATTTGATCAACAGGCCATACAGGGAGGTAATTAAACCTAAGGTGTAAGACACAAGTAACTAAGTAACCATCAGGAGGGAGCAAGGGGGTAGAAAGTCGGACCTGTGGCCATCCTGTTCATAACAGAGGGATACACGGGAGGGTGGGGGGTGGTCTTTATCTAGCAGAGAAAAGCCACAGCAGTCAGATTTTTGGAACTGAGTATGACTCTGGTTCAGAAGGGAAGAGAGGAGAAGAGGTGAACTACAGGGCAAAAAAATATGGACGGCCTAATTATCGATGGGAAGCGACAATGGGAGGAAGAGAACAACAATCAGATGAGGCCAGGGCCGCACGACTCCAGGATCAAAGAGTCAGGACAAAAAGGATGAGAGAAGAAGAGACAGAGGAGGAGAGGCATGCATGTCTCCAAAATGACAACAATAGGCACAGAAGGAGGAGAGAACAAGAATTGGATCAGGCCAGGGCCGCATGACTCCAGGATTAGAGAGAAAGAACAAATGGTAGAAGAGATGAAGAGATAATGGATGAAAGGGCTGTGTGTCTCCAGAATGACAAAAACAGGCAGAGAAGGAGAAGAGAGGAAGAGACAGAGAAAAGGAAAGATCAACTTGAGAATATGCGGCAAAGAGTACCCTATTAAATAATGAGCAAAGAGAAGTATATGAATATGTGTGCGACTGCTTGGAAAGGAATCTCTCTTCAATGATTTTCATTGATGCACCAGAAGGAACGGGCAAGACCTTTATCATCAACTTGATCCTCGCTAAAGTTAGGGGGAATGGAGGTGTTGCTATTGCTGTAGCATCATCCGGTATTGCAGCAACATTGATGCCTGGTGGTAGGACAGCACATTCAAGATTCAAAATACCCCTCAAAGTCAATGAATATGCCCTTTGTAACATCAATAAAAACACCAATACTGCAAATTTACTCCAAAATGCGAGGCTTATTGTCTGGGATGAGTGCCCCACGATTAGGAGGGAGAACTTCGAACCCATGGACCAGACTCTTCGTGATGTTCACGACAAGAATGAGGCCTTCGGGGATATTTTAACCATTTGCTGTGGTGATTTCCGTCAGCTTCTAGCAGTTGTGAAACATGGAAATGATGCTGATGTGGAGAATTCATGTGTAAGAAAATCCTACTTATGGAGAAGCTTCATCAAGTTTCAATTGAAGAGAAATGTGATTGAGTGAGGGAGAAGGATGATATTCAGAGTTCTTATTGGATGTTGAAGAAGACATGATTGAGAAAAATGAAAACGATGAAATTGAATTACCTGAAGATATGATTCTGCCAGCAAAAACTATGGAAGAATGCATTGATTTCATCTACCCGACTTTCAACAATCCTGCAGAACTGTTCTCAAGGAATTCTATCTTGGTTCCTCTTAATGAAATGATGCAAAAAATAAACTTCACATGCATTAGACGCTTCCCTGGAATCATGAAAGAATACTGTTCCTTCAATGCCGTAAGTGAAGGAGCTAACACCACTCATTTTCCAACAGAATTCCTTGATTCGGTTGAACTCTCTGTATTGCCACTACATAAACTGGAATTGAAGAGGGGATCTCCCATCATTTCAATGAGGAACTTGGATCCACGAAGGCTTTGCAACGGAACGTGAATGATGTGGAAGAACTGCACAACAATCTCATCGTAGCAAAGATAAACATTGGTGCATTATAAATGACATTGTCATGATCCCAAGAATTAATCTCAGTTTATCAAAAGGGGAAGATGTCCCTCTTCAGCGGAGCCAGTTCCCGATACAGTCAGGCTTTGCCATGACTATACATAAGGCACAAGGACAACCCATGGAGAGTGTGTTGATTTATCTGGAGAAACCGGTATTCCAGCGTGGTCAGCTGTATGTGGCTTTAAGCCGGGGAAAAAGAAATGAAAACGTTAGAGTATTCTTGAAGGGTGGCAGATCAACCAGAAATGTTGTCATCAAAAGTGTCCTTCGTTAAACGAGGAGGAGCTATATTTGTCTTGCTACGCGTCTTTCTTCTTTAATAAACTGAGTTTTCCTTCTTTAATTTCCAAAGCACATCACATCAGACTGCACTACCTTTCTCTCAAAGGGTGCCCCAACGGGTCACCCGGTTGTCTAGTTCACGTCTATTTACAGAAGTCACATCATGGTAAAATAGATTACTACACCCCTCAAGAAGTAAGAAGTTCTTTTATTTTGTATGAATCAATGACGACACTTGCACAATCAAAGACATTTATTCTTGATGCTGGTGTTGGAATATGTCAGAATCTACTGCAGTGAAACTAAATAAAAGTCTTGCTCTATGGGTTGAGAGATGGATTTTCATTGCTTAAGTTCAGTTAAATGTTCTGATTGGTTGGAGCTTGTAGACCACAATTTGCTTTGAGTTGATTTGCTCTACATTTGTAAGTTCATTAAATGTACTAACATTATTAAATTTCCCACAGCTCTTCAGGTGAAGTTATAATGATGATTTTTGAGCTTCCTTGAGGCAATTCAGCACCAGTGTCCTTATTTCATAACGTGTTATTTGTCTAAAAGATGTAAACTCAGTGATCACTTTATTAGATTCACCTGTACAAGTGCTTGTTTATACAAATATCTGATCAGCCAATCATGTGGCAGCAATTCAATATGTAAAAAATGCAGGTGGTTCAGTTGTTATTCAGATCAAATATTAGAATAGGAAAGAAATGTGAGCTAATGACTTTGACTGAAATGATTGTTGGTGCCAGACAAGGTGGTTTAATTATTTCAGAAACTACTGATCTTCTGGGACTTTCATGCACAGTAGTTTCCAGAGTTCACAGAGAATGGTCCAATAAACAAAAGGCATCCAGTGAACCACTGTCCTGTGGGTGAAAGTATCATGTTAATAAGAGAGGTCATTGTGTTGGCGCGTGGCCAAGTGGTTAAGGCATTCGTCTAGTGATTTGAAGGTCGCTAGTTCGAGCCTTTGCTGAGGCAGCCTGTGTGTCCTTCAGCAAGGCGCTTAACCACACATTGTTCTGTGACGACACCGGTGCCAAGCTGTATGAGTCCTAATGCCCTTCCCTTGGACAACATCGGTGGCGTGGAGAGGGGAGACTTGCAGCATAGGCAACTTCTGGTCTTCCAAGGCACAAATCCATGGTCTCATGAGACTAATGGATGCCTAAAGAAGGTGAATAGCCACACTAATTTAAGCTGACAGAAGGGCACCAGCAACTCAAGTACCCACTCACTATAACAGTGGTGTGCAGAAGTACATCTCTGAATGCACAACATGTTGAACTGGAACTGCATTGGGCTAGAGCAGCAGAAAACCTCAAGCACAAGGTATGTAATAAAGTGGCCATTGAGTGTGGCTTTACCCGTAATAGGGACCATTCTCACTGCTTTGAGTTTGAAAAAGAAGTTAAGAGATGATTATCAACCTTATATTGGATCAAAGCCAGAAAGTGAGAGGTCCGTGACAATATTTTGATATCACCCACCGATAAATTGCTATGACACTTTTATTGCAGATGTGAATGAATGTGAAAAGAGCAATTGCTCCCACATCTGTGTGAATACCTTGGGTAGCTTCCAGTGTTTATGCCCACGTGGTTATACTCGGCACACAGATGGCCACAGCTGTCAAGGTCTGTTATCTTTTTACTTTGAATTGCCAGGGGGAGGGGGGAGCACGTGGGAGGGGGTGGGTGTGGGTAGTAAAGTTGAGCTAAGTTCTTTTACTAGAGACACAGAATGGTACAGGCCCCTCCAGCTCAATGAGCCCAATCATCCCATAACCCACCTACTCAACACTAGCCTAATCACAGGACAATTTGCAATGGCCAATTAACCTACTGACCGGTATGGCATTGGACTGTGGGAGGAAACTGAGACACCCAGAGGAAACCACAGCGAGAACATACGAACTCCTCACAGACTGCGACGGAATTGAACGCTGAACTCCAGATCGCCCCAAGCTGTAATAGCGCCAAGCCAACCGTTGTGCTGGCATGGCGCCCATGGTTCTTGGAGGAGAACGTTCTGCAGTCACAGTTTTGATGAGAGAGAGAGCTGGGAAGGAATAATGGATGGTATCTCTGAGTTGTGTGGAAACTGCTCTCATTAGAGCAGAGAAGGATTTAGTAGACAATGTTACAAAGACACAACAATGAATCATGTGGCTAGCTTAGCTATTTCCATTTCACTGTATTTCTGCCTTAACTATCACCAAATAGCTACTTTCTACATCACCTATGGCATCATTTGACGTGAACAAGAGTTTCATACCTACATTTACAAATATGTAAGAAGACCATGATTGTACCTGCCAGCAATCAACAACATGCTGACAATTGCCCTCTGGCCTATATCTAATAGAAGCTGTGTTTGGATGAGGGTCCTAATTGTCATCTTTCTTATAGTTTGTGTGTAAATGTTCAGTGAATCTTCAGTCATTTGTAGTACAGCTGGTGCTTTATTTATTGTAACTTCTTTGTCTGCTGCCTGTGTCATGTCATAAATTGAACTGTTTCATAGACTCCCTAATCAGTGGTATTTTCTTATCTGTCTACTTTGAGCTGTTTTTCAATGTAGGACCACCATGACTTCTTTGTTCTTCTTCTCTCTTCCTTTGGTTCTTACTGACAATAGAGTGAGATGGTTACTGTTATGTCACCTAATTAAGCAAGATTTACCTTATTTTTGACTTCCGAAGAAGCTTCTGGACAATGTTATCTCTAGATTCAACAAAGTAAAATAATGAAAAATAGTGCAGATGAAAGAGACGAAGGTTGAAGGAAAGTTACTTGGACTTCAATTGATGAAATATACTCTGAATCAAAACCTGCTGGAAAAGAGGAGATAGAGAAAGCAAAGAAAAATTTGAAATATAATAACTTGCAATGCAATTGTTGACCACAATGATAAGATAAAATTAGAGAACTTAAATGTATCCTCAGGAGTAAATTAAAAAAATCTACAGCACTGCTCTGCAGCCGAACATTCACTATGTTATATCACGTTGCAAGCTTCTATTAAAAGAGTTACCCAAGCATGGCAACAGAATGGGACAAACTCTTTTTGAGTATTTCATGCACATAAATTGATCTTCTTGGTTTTAAGACAACAATGAATGTGCTGCTTCTGAAAATGGCCGATGTGCCCATAACTGCATCAACACATCTGGAAGCTACTACTGCACTTGTCATCCAGGCTATCGGCTCCACTTTGACAGACATTCCTGCATCCGTAAGTCACTTCCTCTCTTGCAACGAATTGCTTTGCTCATAGCTGACAACTGATGTTGTGCATTTAGCTACTGATCCTGCGGTACAGATGCATTGATTGCAATTCTTGCAGAGTATTCCTGCTCTAAGAATTTCAATGCAATGGGATTGGTGAAAAGTCGTTGACATAAACTGATATCTAAATGCACTTTTAGTAATCAAAGATACTTCCATGAATCTACTGTTCACAGGCTATTATGGTACACTTTATCAATTTTCTGCTGTTTATGTCCTTCAAAAGCTGTATTTTTCGAGTCTTCTTATAAGGTATATAGTCAACATTTTAACTGATTCTACCTAGCTTTGTTCAATAGACTTTAGCTTTTTGCTTTTACTCTGGCTAGCCTCGAAGAACATTTTCAAGCCTGTTTTGAAGGTGACATTTTGTCCATTGTTTGCATTCCACTTTGTCACTATATTGGGTGAAGATATATTTCAAACAGCCTCACCTCAGTTTTAGCTTACTTCAATTCTTTTCTCTTGTTTTTCTGTTTGAAGTAATAGTCTTGAATCTAGATCGTACATTGCTCTTGGACTGTTTTACAGGTTGGTGATGCCCCCTCATTATTCTCTTCTGCAGTGAAAATACTTAGTTTTATCAGCTGTGTATCAGGTCTTGTAAACCTAATAATCTTAGTTACATTTCTATGTACTTTCTGCAACAGGTCCAAGAACTATGTGCAGTCACCAACTATCGACTTACAAGTAAAGCTAAGTCAAGTGTTGACTTACAGCTAATAAGTAATGAGAAGCCCCTCCACATGTTCTACACCTGATAAATGCATGCTCAAAGATGACATTAACTTCACCCAGGTCCTTCCATTTCCATCACTACTAATGGGCACAGCTACATTATGCGCACATGTTTTCTGTTTCCTGTACCACTTCGCATTACTGTATGTTGCTCTGTTATATTTGAAATCACATCTGCTATGCCTTAGTCCAATGCCTTTAATCCCATGTGTCCTAATCTTTTAAATTTTTGCATGTGGAAAGTTTTTAGTGCCTTCTGAAAATGTCAGTAAATTCTATCCACTGGGCATCTCTCATGTAATAATTACTTAAATAAGGTCTTGTTCTATTTGCTTGCTATTTTTGAACAATTCCAGTGGACCTTTGGATTTATGTCTCTGTTTTGAATCCATGTTGACTGTTTTCTTTTTGCTTTTTGTGGTCCTCACAAATGCATTGGTATGTGTGCTTTTGCCACTGCACTGTAATAGTCCCAAATGTTCATAGCTTGTGTTTTATTTTGATTTGAAATTTGGGCAACATTTAGAGTTCTCCAGTCCCAGGTGAACCTTCAGTGTTTATGGAACTTCTGAGCCACAAATATGAATCAAACCTCAAGAAACATTAATTCTGCAATGTACCTGTTTTGCACCTGGTCTGACAGTGCTTAATGGAATAACATAAACAAAATTTTAAAAGCACATAAAGGTCTTATTTTGCATACAAGTTTCTCATGCTGTGTTTCATTTATTGTTACAGCTGACCGTATCTGCCAATCTTGCCAGAGTGTATGTTCCCCTGGGTTTAGCCTATTGCCTAATGGAGTTGACTGTACAGGTGAGCACAGCAGGCTCCTTGTTGCAGGACATTGTAATGCCAGTTTTCAAGTTTCAGTTCCAAACTGATTGAGCTTGTCCAATCATAAATCAGTTCCTTTAGCTCCTACGTCAAGCTTTCCTCAAAATCAGTAACTCACACAAAATGCTGGAGGAATTCAGCAGGCCAAGCAGCATCTATGGAAAAGAATGAACAGTCGATGTTTCGGGCTGAGACCCTTCAGCAGGACTCAAGATGCCATGTATTTTCAGTCAAACAGTTACTGCATTTTACCACGTGGCATGCAGGCAATTTTTATCAAGGAAACAGTAGGCTATGGATCAAACAATTGAGTTCTACTGGTTTTTTTTCTACTGATTGAAGGAAGTTTAATGGCATGGTGTTACCATTTATAATGTCTTTTCACTTTTTAGAAGTTGACAGGTAATTCCTGAGAGAGACTTTTCAATAGGAATATTATAGGATTTATAAGACACATATTTCCCATGTGATTTGTTTTTTTTTGTATTTATTTAGTTCCTCTTTTTATGTGACATCTTCAATATCTTACCGTCAGGACATTTAAGAAGTAATTTCTGCAAATAATTTACACTTCCCTAAAATGTCAACATTAAGGTTGAGAAATTCATTATTTTGGCAAAACAATTAATACAGTTGTGAAATGAACTGCTGTCAAAATTTAATCCGTATTGGCTATGTAGTTGAAATTAGAGCAAACCTTAATTTGAAATATGGAATCTGCAAAGCTGTCACTATTAAATCTTTGTTCCCATAAGCAGCAGCTCTTTTAAAGCTCATTGCCTTGTCCCAGTTGAGCATGGAAAACTTGTATGCTTTGACATTTTAATGATGTCACCACTTTAGTTCTTATTTTAATCTCATTTAAGCACTTAGACGTATCAGGAATGTGACTGCTCATCCTGGAAATGAATATAATTTTGAGAATTTTAAGCCCTTTAGAGATTCCAGAAAAGTTAAATCAGATTTTGTGGATAAATAAATCCAAGGAAAGTTATTAGAGCATACTAGTACGTAGTTTTCCTGTCACTTGCAACAAAATAGAAGAAAATACTGTCCTGGTAAGGGTTTTCCCCTCCGATCATTCATTGTATATTTTCCAGTTGGTCCAGAACTCTTGTCAACAATTCCCTGTTTTATCAAGAGACTTCGCAGAGTTTATTTTTCTTTACTACATGCTATTTTATTAGTCCATTTATCTTCTTAAATTTCTAAACCATAGGCACAAGTCAACATTTTGATTTTAACAAGCAATTTGTTGGACTCTGTCCTTCAATAAAATGGTTTGAAGTTGTATACTTGATATTGGCACCTAAAGAGACCAATCATTCTTCTGTCACATAATATGCCATTTTTACTTGCCTTTAACTGTGATTGTATAACAGCAAGGAATTAGGAATGGAAGGTTCTTGGTTTTTCCTTTTTATAAGGGCTAGTTAACTTTTCACTATACTTATTCTGCCTGGACATTCCTGTCTTTATAAAGTAATTTATCTCTTTTCCTCATTATCTAAATAAAATTTTAGTATTTAATCTTTTAATCCAGATAATCTTTTAGTAAACGTAGTCCGCACTATTAATTTTCTTGCTTTATGGTCTGTTATAGTCATGCCCCTTAGTATCTTAATTAAATAATTAATGCTTATTGCTCATATCAGTATTAATCACATTGTAGCTTAGATAGATGCCATGCCACTTGCTAGCTTCACATTGCCCAGAAATTCAGCAAAGAATTAGTGGACCAAATATTCTGTAAAAATGTCCACTGTGTCTGCATTTTGTGAGTGACAACTTTGTTTTAACGTTCTCATACAGCAACAGTCTATCTCCTGGTAACAATGGGGAACAGCAAGTCTGGAGAGAATGAGCATTTGGAAAAAATAACATCATTACAAAAAAAAAGATAGAAATTAGTGGGATTGAAAGCTAATAAATTAGCAGTGCATTTGCAGTGGATTAGCAAATGTAATCCTGCTGTTCAAGGAAGCCATTAAGAATGGGAATTTTGGAGCCAGTTTATAGAAACATAGAAAACCTGCAGCACAATACAGGCCTTTTGGCTGTGCCGAACATGTCCTTACCTTAGAAATCACCTAGGGTTACCCATAGCCCTCTATTTTTCTACGCTCCATGTACCTACCCAAGTCTCTTAAAAGACCCTATTGTATCCACCTCCACCACCGTCGCCGGCAGCTCATTCCACGCACTCACCACTCTCTGCATAAAAAACTTACCCCTGACATCTCCTCTGTATCTACTTCCAAACACCTTAAAACTGTGCCCTCTCGTGCTAGCCATTTCAGCCCCAGGAAAAAGCCTCTGACTATCCACACAATCAATGCCTCTCATCATCTTATACACCCCTATCAGGTCACCTCTCATCCTCTGTCACTTTAAGGAGAAAAGGCCGAGTTCACTCAACCTATTCTCATAAGGCATGCTCCCCAATGCAGGCAACCCCAGGATTGATGAAGACAATGCACTGTATGCCTTCTTATCCAAAGAGTCAACCTGTGCAGCAGCTTTGAGTGTCCTATGGACCCTGACCCCAAGATCCCTCTGATCCTCCACACTGCCAAGAGTCTTACCATTATGTGATGTTATTAGAAATGGCATTGTTTAACATACCTTCTCAGCAGTGCATTAAGTGTGGTTGTAGATAATATCTGTTAAGCTCACCTTACGTTAACTATGTCAAGTTTTGGAATAGCTTTGTGTCATAAAGTAAGCCAAAGTGAACACAGTGAGCTTGGCGAACACAAGGAAGGATTTAATTAAATTTGTGACGTTAATTTACAGCTCTGAAAATGGCTCGGCATGTGCCTTAATTTGCATTATAATATCTACTGACTTCTGTATACATGTCTTCATGATATCTTCTATACACCAACATATACAATAATTATACATATACAATAATTATTTTGCCACTGATTTTGCTTACTGTTGACTCAGGTAAATAATAGTGTGTAAGGGGGTTTCGATTTTTATGTTACTGCGGAGGCTAATTAAAATGGTGTTTTTGTTATGTTAATCTGGGGAATGCGGCTTTGTTGTGCTTTAACGCTGAGAAAGTTTGCGCTAGCAGCTTATTGTGGTTTAGAGGGTGATAAGAGGGTGCTATTAACCAATTGGGATAGTTGTTATGGTTTTGGTGTATTTGAAGATACTGTATGCGCGGGGTTTTGGGGCAGAAGGCGGGAGAGAGGGACAGAGGATGGACCAGGTGCTGTGAGTCCGCTAACGGGGTCGGACCCCGAGCGGGACGTTTGGCGAGGAGACGGAGACAGACTCGTGTGGAGCGTCTGGTCGACCACCGTTGTTGGTCCCAGGCGGCCGGTCGAGGTGGTCCGAGGGGTCGCAGGGTGAAGAAGAAGGTCCTTGAGCTCCAACTGTTTTTGTGCACGAAGAGATTGAACTTTGATAAGTGTGGCGCCTTTTATTTTCCTTTTATATTTTATTCTCTTTTAATTATATAGTTCCAGTAATAGCTACAAACTGTAAATCATTTAATTGCATCTGGTGTAATGTCTGTTATTTGGGCGGGGTGGGGTACCTCACACAGCATCCACACAAACGAATTACCCAGTTTGGCGGGGCCGAGGCTGTTTCCCTAGACGACAGCGAGCCAAGCGACCCTGAGGGTGGCCAGGGGGGCTACATTGTGGGGGCTTTGTCCGGGATGCTTGAGTCTGTTGGTATGCTGTGTGGGTGCCCTGGTTAAATCTGTAATGTGTGTCTCTGTGGGTTATTTGCTGTTGATTGCTGTATGCGTTGTGGGTGCGGTCTTTGTTCGAGTTCAGACTAGCATTGACGAGTTAGAGGTGGCACTCGGGGCTGTCCATGCAGTTGGGAGAGAGAGGAAAGAGTGGTCTGATTTGGAGGTAGAGTCTGCGAATAAATGTTCTAGCTCTGGCAGGCTCCGCCTGGCACTGGGGATAGTGTCCACCCCAGGAGGGGCGGAGAGGTGTGAGACGTGGGCGGAGCGGATCTCTCAGTTGTTAGATGAGTGGCAGTGCTTGGTTGAGGGAGAGCGACAGGGATTGGTTGAAAGTTTGAGTAGGCGGGCTGGTGACGGTGTTAGAGCTGTCAGGTTCACTTACACCGTAGTGACAGCTGTCAGTTATTTGAAAGAGGGGGGAAAGTTTTCAGTGTGTCTTCTCTGGCGAGGAGGGCGGCTAAATTGCTTGTAGTGCCAGGGGGATCATTTCAGGGGATCAGTTGTTCAGCTGATCAGAGAGATGTCGGGAAACTTAGTGGAGGCCCAGTGAGGGGAACGGCTTGGGGTCTCTGGGGAAGCACGTTCCCAGCAATGTACCACTGAACTTCCGCAAGGAAAAGACCCTATTCCTGAAGACTTAGAGGGGCCACGCCCCAGGGTGTCGTTATGGATAGAGGGAAGCGATGCTAAAGCTATCCTCGACCCCGGGGCACAGATCAAGTTGTTTTACAGTTCGTTTTACAACCGGTGTCTGAAGCATTTATCCTTGACAACCGCAAGGGCACCGGAGACTTTGGGTACTAGTGGCAGTAGTTATCCAGAAGACGATGATTGGTTAATGATCCTGGAGTTCATGGAGGCGTTTTCTGGGCACCCAGTGTGTCGAGTTGCTTCTGAGGACGTGTGTAGCAGCCTTGAGCCAGTACCGAATTTAAACGAGACCCAGCGGTGGTACGGCTTGGGGAAAGTAGCTGAGGGTGAGACCCTCTTAGTAGATGCTCCGAACCACCACGAGGGAGGGGAGTTGACCGCTGAAGACACCTCAGTGAAAGAGAGGACGCGGCAACTGGACCCTGGCGGCGTGGAAGATGAAGGCAGCGTGTGTGTGGATGAGGCGACGTGGTTTAATGTGCTGCATCTGAGGGGTGGATGTTGCCAGATCCTGAGGAGTGCGGCTGTTGAGCCGAAGATGGCCTTTATTAGTTCCCTAGGATTCTTCCGATCCGGAAAGATGCCCAAGGGCATATCCGGAGCCCCTGCATCCTTCCCGCGGGGCATGAGGAAAACCGTGGGGGAAGTGAAGGTGTGTGGAGTTTTGACATATGTGGATGACCGCCTAGAGCTTGGATTCGCATGGGGGGACTATGAGGCGAAGCGAGTGGCTGAGCCCGGGCAACCGAAGCGAAGTGTCAAATGTGGAGGAGTTTTTGGCCGGAGGAGTTTGGTGCAATGTGAGGAAAATGACCCGACATACCAGTTGAACTTCCTGGTGTTGGGACAGACAGTGGTGGACCGGGGGATGGAAACCCAGGTCGTCAATCTGAATGAGACACAGGGAAGAGAGGGGATTTGCACCGCACTGCGGTCATATACTGACGAATTAATCCAGCGAGAAGAAACAATGACCCACCTTCGAAGGGATCAGCAGAAACTAAAGACGTCCATTCAGAACAGATTGGAAGATTTACAAGTTGGGGAAGATCAAGGAAGTGTTCTGACTAAGGTCAACAGAAAGCCGAGAGCCCAGGGAGGGGAGTTTGACTACACTCCTGAGGAGGTAAAGAAATGGAGGACAGATCTCGGAAAGGGGAGGCGGACGCTTGAAAGGAACCTGAAGGTGACTATCGCGAGTTTAAATGAAGTGGAAAAACTGAAAGTTGACCTGGAGGACGCCCTCAGGAAGAATCAACCGGAGGCTGAACATTCTTTAACTGCTGTTTTTCATGTCAGGGTGGAAGAAGCTGGTGGGGTAACTGCATCTCAGATTGAGATGGCCAGGAACCCTGAGTCAGAACTGCTGAGGCTGTGGCGAGAGTTGAAGGAGTCCCCGAAGAAGCTGACGTCTCGACTGCAGGAGGCTGAAGGGGTAGCCCCAGCTAAATGTTTCAGTTTGGAGAAACTCAAACAGCAGCTACCGATCGAAGGAATGAGGAAGGATACGGATTCAAAGGATGATGTGCTGCACATGTGGTAATGCTGCCTTTCGCTAACTTCCCCTTGATTGAGGAAGAGACCTTTGGCCCTTCTCCCACTGAGTCAGGTGTAGTGGGGAGGACTAGCTGTGGGCAGTCTGAGTTGCGGCAGGATCGGGAAGGAGGAGAGGCAGGGCCCCGGCCACGGAACAGGGGGCTCCGAGCTGTAGTGGTGGCCTGAGTGAGAGAGGAGTTGGCAAGCAGGCCCGAGGTATCCCTAGTAGTGTCTGAGCCTTGTGGGTTTAGGTGAGGGGGTACGGAGGTCTCAGAGGGTTAAGAAGCTCCCAGATAGGTTGGCCTATTTAGCGCCCGTGGGACGGGAGTAAGGTCCACTGTTTGGGGAGCACTGTCACTGTGTGTATCTGTGTATGTGTGTGTTGTGTGTCTGTAGGACTGGGTGGTGAGTTATTTAAAAGTCATGAGGACATGACTTTATTTGGTGGGGGGAGAGTGTAAGGGGGTTTCGATTTTTATGTTACTGCGGAGGCTAATTAAAATGGCGTTTTTGTTATGTTAATCTGGGGAATGCGGCTTTGTTGTGCTTTAACGCTGAGAAAGTTTGCGCTAGCAGCTTATTGTGGTTTAGAGGGTGATAAGAGGGTGCTATTAACCAATTGGGATAGTTGTTATGGTTTTGGTGTATTTGAAGATACTGTATGCATGGGGTTTTGGGGCAGAAGGCGGGAGAGAGGGACAGAGGATGGACCAGGTGCTGTGAGTCCGCTAACGGGGTCGGACCCCGAGCGGGACGTTCGGCAAGGAGACGGAGACGGACTCGTGTGGAGCGTCTGGTCGACCACTGTTGTTGGTCCCAGGTGGCCGGTTGAGGTGGTCTGAGGGGTCGCAGGGTGAAGAAGAAGGTCCTTGAGCTCCAACGTTTTTTGTGCACGAAGAGATTGAACTTTGATAAGTGTGGCGCCTTTTATTTTCCTTTTATATTTTATTCTCTTTTAATTATATAGTTCCAGTAATATCTATAAACTGTAAATCATTTAATTGCATCTGGTGTAATGTCTGTTATTTGGGCGGGGTGGGGTACCTCACACAGCATCCACACAAACGAATTACCCAGTTTGGCGGGGCCGAGGCTGTTTCCCTAGACGACAGCGAGCCGAGCGACCCTGAGGGTGGCCAGGAGGACTGCAAGTGGTTTCTTTTGTGGATAGTGTTTGTGTTAAGTGCACTTAACACATGGTTTGATATGTAGAAATGGAAGTACAGAATATGACAGCCTGTTCCATAATTCCAAATAACACAGGGAACCGAATGGCTAAGGTAACTATTTTCTGTTGGATCTCTGTGGTCTACAGACCAGGTGCATGTGGATCACAGTCAACTTAAAAATTAGGCAAGATATGGAGGTCTTTACTTCACGATGTAGCAGTAGTGAAACAAACTGAAGCTTCAGGTTGATTGAACTGTCGTGGATGGTGGCATTGCATTAATTCCCTGGCTACCAGCCCTGTCTTTGACTGAACTTAATTGATTTAACATTTTCTCTTTGGTATATTTCTGAAGTAGGCTCTTGCAATGTTAGAATTGATATTTTGGGGGTAAATTGATGTGATGTGTTATTAGAAATGACATTGTGTAACATTCTTTCTTAGCAACGGATTTAATGTATGTAGTTGTAGATGACAGCTGGTAAGTCCACCTTATCACTAGTATAGCATCATAAATCAAAGTGTGTGATTTTGGCAACCACAGAAAAATATTTAATCAATTTTTTAATACATATGCATGTGGATATGAGACCATTTTACTTCAAAAACTTTGTCTTTGATTATGAATCATTATTCAGTATATACTGTGTTTAATTTCCTTTGTGTTATGTTTTTGCTTTGGATTGCATCTGTTTTTTAGTTGTTGGGATTGGGCTGGTTTGGCAATGCTTGCTTGCTGTTTACCTCTCTATGCGTGTTTAAACTCTTGGTTTTGCATATGTATGTTGATCCTGCATGTGAATGGCTTTGCAGTGGCTACGCTTACTTGTCCCAGCAGGCATTTGGATTGATGGTACTCAATTATCTTTAGGTCTGAGATGCGTTTAATTGACAATGTCTGCTTATGAGTATTCCTGCCCGTGTACAGAGTGGTCACGATGTATCTCCTTACAAATATCCCGGATAAACTGTTCAAATGAGTAATGCATACAGAATGCTGGAGAATTTCAACAAGTCGGGCAGCATCTATAGAGAGCCGTAAACAGTCGACACTTCAGGCCGATACCCTTCATCAGAACTAGAAAGGAGGGGAAGAAACCAGAATAAGAAGGAAGGGAGAGGGGAGGGAGTACAAATTGGCAGGTGAACCTATGTGGATGGATGGGTGATGAAATACGAAGCCGGGAGGTAGTACGTGGAAGAGGGAAAGGGATGGAAAAGAAGGAATCGCATACAGGAAGAAACGGAAAGAAGGGCACCAGAGGGAGTTGATGGCCAACGGAGAAGAAGAGAAGGGGTGAGCCAGGAAGCCAAATAGGGAATTGGAAAAAGACAGAACTGTGGAGGGGGTAGAAATGCAATGATATTCTATAATATTCTGATTAAATTAAGGTGAGGAGTATTATGGAAACCAAGAACAAATTCTAGCCCCTAGCATCAATGCAAGTGACCAGAAAAACTGGCAAGAAAATACAAATTGAGAGAAAGTTCATCTTTCTACAGAGAAAAGAAATGAACAAAAGATTCTGCAGATGCTGAAATCCTGAGTAACACACCCACAGAGCAACAGGTCAGGCAGCATCTATGGAGGGGAATAAACAATCGATTCAAAAATAGTAAACACGAGGAATTCTGCAGATGCTGGAAATTCAAGCAACACACATCTAAGTTGCTGGTGAACGCAGCAGGCCAGGCAGCATTGTTGTAGCATGGATGAAATTACCGGAGAGACAGAGTCACTGGTAGATACAAAGAGCTTCTTTGTTTGACACAACAAGGTACAGCAGGTACCTACGTACCAAGACGCTTTCCACAGAAAGGTCTGCTAGCTAAATGTGGGCTCGATATTTATATGCTAAACACAAAGGCAATTGCTACTTAAAAAGTTACAGACAATGCATAGACAATGTTTCCTATTGAAGCTACATACAACATCACACCTTCGGATTTCATCCTTTCCATCTGATGCCAACATGTCTGGGTTGGTATCCACAGCCTTTAGGAATGTAAGTTAAGTCTACGATACATTTATTTGGCATTTCCCGTGCTAACATAGAAGACAATTAATATTTATAATGTATAGGTGATACTACCTTCAAAACTACAGCATCAGGCACCAGAAGCATCCGGTATTTACATCTTTTAGGAAGCCCATTGTGGTGGACTCAATCCACATCCTTTGTCAAACAGTTAAAATAGAAGTCTGGTGGCCAAAGTCATTTAAGTGTAAACAAATCGTCTACCCAAAAAGAAATCCACTCCAACAAGCATCTCTAGGAAGAGGTACAGTCGACGTTTCGGGCCAAGACCCTTCGTCAGGACTAACTGAAGGAAGAGCTAGTAAGAGATTGGAAAGTGGGAGGGGGAAGGGGAGATCCAAAATAATAGGAGAAGACAGGAGGGGGAGGGATGGAGCCAAGAGCTGGACAGGTGATTGGCAAAAGGGATATGAGAGGATCATGTGACAGGAGGCCCAGGGAGAAGGAAAAGGGGGAGGGGGGGATAAAACCCAGAGGGTGGGCAAGGGGTATAGTCAGAGGGGCAGAGGGAGAAAAAGGAGAGAGGCAGAAAGAATGTGTGTATATAAATAAATAATGGATGGGGTACGAGGGGGAAGTGGGGCATTAGCGGAAGTTAGAGAAGTCAATGTTCGTGCCATCAGGTTGGAGGCTACCCAGATGGAATATCAGGTGTTGTTCCTCCAACCTGAGTGTGGCTTCATCTTTACAGTAGAGGAGGCCATGGATAGGTATATCAGAATGGGAATGGCATGTGGAATTAAAATGTGTGGCCACTGGGAGATCCTGCTTTCTCAGGCGGACAGAGCGTAGGTGTTCAGCAAAATGATCTCCCAGTCTGCGTCGGGTCTCGCCAATATATAGAAGGCCATGTTGGGAGCACCAGACGCAGTATATCACCCCAGCCGACTCACAGGTGAAGTGTCGCCTCACCTGGAAGGACTGTCTGGGGCCCTGAATGGAGGTAAGGGAGGAAGTGTAAGGGACAACATTTTATATTCCGTCTGGGTAGCCTCCAACCTGATGGCATGAACATTGACTTCTCTAACTTCTGCTAATGCCCCACTTCCTCCTCGTACCCCATCCGTTATTTATTTATATACACACATTCTTTCCGTCTCTCTCCTTTTTCTCCCTCTGCCCCTCTGACTATACCCCTTGCCCATCCTCTGTTTTTTTCCCCCTCTCCCCCTTTTCCTTCTCCCTGGGCCTCCTGTCCCATGATCCTCTCATATCCCCCTTTGCCAATCACCTGTCCAGCTCTTGGCTCCATCCCTCCCCCTCCTGTCTTCTCCTATCATTTTGGATCTCCCCCTCCCCATCCCACTTTCAAATCTCTTACTAGCTCTTCCTTCAGTTAGTCCTGACGAAGGGTCTCGGCCTGAAACGTCGACTGTACCTCTTCCTAGAGATGCTGCCTGGCCTGCTGCGTTCACCAGCAACTTAGATGTGTGTTGATTCAAAAATATGAAGGGTGAAAGGTAAAGCTTTAGAAACTAGAATCAAACAGAACCCTTGAGGATTATACAGAAGTCAGAAAAGAACTCAAGAAGGGAATTAGGAAAGCCAGGAAGGACCATGAAACATCCTTTCCAGGTATGATTAAAGAGATTTCCAAGGCATTCAATACGTCAGTAATCAGCTCCTTGAAATCAATGTTTACATGCTGGTCGTTGGTAGGTGAAGTAGTTGGGCGTGGAGGGGGAATGAAGCAAGTAGCTTGGAAGTGGTATGTGGAAGAGGTAAAGGGCTGAAGAAGAAGGAGAGGAGAGTGGACCCTGGGAGAAAAGCAAGGTGGAAGGGCACCAGAGGAAGGTGATGGCCATCTGGGGGGAAGAAAAGGGGTAAGAGGGAAGCATTCTATACAGGTTTACTTTGGCATAATTTTTCCCTACAATTACTGTAACTGCAAATGAACGACAGTGCCTGTATGTCCAATCTTAACTGATTATCACTGGGCATTTAGTGTGGATTTTAAATGGACCCTTCTATACTTGAAGTGCATACTGTATAGTAGCTTATGAATTAACTGATAGGGAATTCCCTAATTGATGGGACTGCTTGATTAAAGTGTTACAAACAAGGCAGTCCTTCTGTTTTTAAAGTTTGAGCTTAAACACACAGTGGCAATTTTATTAGGTACAACTGCTTGTTAATGCAAATATCTAATCAGTCAGTCATGTGGCAGCAACTCAATGCGCAAAAGCATGTTGACATGTTCATGAGGTTCAGTTGATGTTCAGACCAAACATCAGAATGGAGAAGAAATGTGATCCAAGTGAATTTGACTATGGAATGATTGTTGGTGCCAGACAAGGTGTTTTCTATATCTCAGAAACTGCTGGGCTCCAGGGCCTTTCATGCAAAAGAATGGTGCAAAAAACAAAAAAACACATCTAGTGAGTGCCAAATCTGTGGGCAAAAATGCCTTGTTAATGAGAGAAGTCAGAGGAGAATGACCAGACTGGGTCAAACTGACGTGAAAGTGACAGTAACTCAGATTACCACACATTACAATGGTGGTGTGCGGAAGAGCATCTCTGAATGCACAACACATCAAACCTTGAAGTGGATGGGCTACTGCAGCAGAAGACTATGAACATGCAGACATACAGTTAGTGGCCACTGAACATCTCACTCAAGGGAACCATATATCAGCCGTCCTATTTATATGATCTTTCCAGAATTTTGGTCATGAAATTAAATTACTGAAGTATAAGGAATGCTTCAAATTGCACACATTGATTCAGGTTTCCTTGTTAGAGTTTCAAAGAACTTGCATGTCATATCTCGTAGTACCCATGCTTAAAATAGCCTGGTTGAAAAATTCCAAGAGAATTTTTACTATTACTTTTGTTTGGTTCAATGCCAAGGTTCAAGGACTTTTAACAATTTATTTGATTGGTTGCTACAAAAGAATTCACTTCACCGAAGTTGGACAGGATGAATATTCCAGTTCTGGCTCTGGTCTTCCATTCCAGTGAGAATGCAACATTTTCTCTGATTGCCCGAGGCTGCAGAAATCCAAGTGTAAAAGTTTATTCTTTAGATATGCGTACTACGTCTGTGCACCAAAGAATCTGTTTAAAAGCAAATTTTGTTCCAAGGATCTGTAAAAGGCAGCCTCTTGAGGATAACACAGACACAAGGAAATCTTCAGATGCTGTCCCGCTCACTATAACTCCTTGCCTGCTCTCCACCCTCCAGGCTCCCCTCCCCCCTTCTCTCTCTCCCCAGGCTTCCCATCCCATGATCCTCTCCCTTCTCCAGTCTGGTATCCTTTTTTCCAATCAACTTTCCAGCTCTTAGATCCACCTCTTCCCTCCTGTCTTCTCCAATCATTTCGGATCTCCCCCTCCCCCTCCTATTTTCAGATCTCTTACTATCTCTTCTTTCAGTTAGTCCTGACGAAGGGTCCTGGCCCGAAACGTCAACTGTACCTCTTCCTATAGATGCTGCCTGGCCTGCTGCGTTCCACCAGCATTTTTTTTTTGTGTGTGTTTCTTGAGGACAATATGGTAGTCCTTTTCAGATCAATTCCAAGACTCTCAAACAAGTGTTTTATCAAACAGATCAGACAATATCAACAGAAAGACAAGGTGCTTGATATCATCAATTTTTGCATTCTTTAACTTCTGTCCCTTCTCATCTTGAAACTGTTGCAGCTTTTGACGTGGTGTTATTCTGTCCTCCTCTTGTTCAGCTGGTTAGGACTATGGTCTTAAGTAGCCAGTTGAAGGCATTGAAGCATCTCCAGTGGCTTTGTACCTATCTGTGTGAGTGAGTTACAGTCTCAAGCTTGCAAGCTTTGGCCTCTTTTGTCTCTTATCCATCTTTTTTCAATGCAGAGTGACACTATTCCATTCACTCTGTTTGTACGAGCTCTTTCAAAAAGAAATTTAGTTTTATTCCCCTGCTCTTTCATCACATTGCTGTAGACTATTTTCCTCAAAGTGTTTAACCAATCCTTATATGAAGGCTGCTATTGATTCTGATTCCACCATCCCATCAGGTAACACACTTGCCCATTTAGTTTCACTTTTTTCTCCTAATCACCTGGTTGCCTACTTCCATTCATAGAGTTCAAATGAAAACTAGGATCTAGATTACCATCTGGACAACCTTGAAATAAATCGTAGAATAAAT
Organism: Mobula birostris; assembly: GCF_030028105.1. NCBI lineage: Eukaryota > Metazoa > Chordata > Chondrichthyes > Myliobatiformes > Myliobatidae > Mobula > Mobula birostris. The sequence continues at coordinate 59,113,146 of NC_092380.1, read as the reverse complement.
GTTTTACTGAATATTCTACAGAACAGAAGGTGTCAACATCATCCTAAAGACATAAGGTAACTCCACATGTACAATGCCAATACTTACTTCTGAATACTCAGTCCAAAACAAGAATTTGTTCCTCTCTCGAGGTGTTGCCTGACCTGCTGAGTTCCTCCAGTACCTTGTGTGGGTTTCTCTGAATACTAATAATGTCTTAACCTTTCCATTGTCCCATTTATCCAGTATCTAGTCCTAATGCAGTAAGTTTTTTGTCAATTAAGTAATGTGAAGTTTCAAAGACATTGTTACCATCCACTTGCCCCTGAGTCCATTTGCTTCCTCTAGGTCTTGTTTTAGGCTGAGCTTTCATGTCTGCAAGCTCGACTTTCCACTTGCTCTTGATTAGTGTTCCAACCCTAGATTAGTATCCTCTAGACCATTGATTTCCCCTTCAGCTAAATTGCCTGAATCTGGTCTTCTGTCGTCCATCCATAATAGAATATAAGGAATAGAAGCAGGAGAAAGTAATTTGCCCTTTGTACCAGCTCGGGCATTCAGTGAAGTCATTTCTCGTCTTTCTCTTCAGCATTGAGGTAAAAGACCAGATATTTATTTCTATTCCTTCACCAATACAATATCTCCTGATTCCCTCAATATCTGAAAATCTTTTGATCTTTGTCTTGCCAATACCGAATAACTAAATCTGCACAGACATCTCAAACACGTAATTATAAAGATTTCCTCTATTTTGGTGAAAAATTATCATCTTTCCTTTGAATGGTTGACCCCTTATTCTGAGATTGGCATCCTTGGTTGTGGACACCATAGTTACAAGTAGTTATAATTCTACCCCACAACACACATTGCCACTTAGTTTTGTATTAGCAGCATAGGGTACAGCTGATCCCCTCATCCAAATCATTGACTAAGCAAGACAGGGGAATAGCATTAAAAGATGAGGCAATACACAAGCAATAGCTTAGGTCAAAGAATTATTGCATTGTTAACAGCTTATTTTGTATAATTTCAAGGCAGTTAAAAACAACAGAAAAGATGTTTCAGCCACTACCGCCAAGGGAAGTTACAAAACAGAATTAGATCAAGAGGAACATAATATAATATGGTGTTGAAACTATTATTCATACTTTACTCCAGGCGTGATGTTTTCAACTCTCTCTGACCAGGTTTCAATTTCCTCTCTTAATGAATTAGAGCTCAAGTAAAACTATAAAGATCATATCTCAACTCCTACATTGTTCCATTCACCTAATAACTTATGATGCATCAGCACTGAACTCTTGTCCTTTTTGTGTTCAGATCCCACCAAGGCATTGCCTACTATTACATCACTAATCTCTTGCAGACCCTTATCTATCTCGACCATCCTCCAGCCTTGTACTTCTTTCCCCATTTCATTCTGTTCCACAGAAGATTTCATCATTGTGAGTCTAGCCCTTGGAATTCCCACTCTCTTTCATGCTTTCAATTTGCTCTTTTTCTTCCTTCCTTCTCACTGTTTCTTCCCCCCTCTCACCCCTCCCTTTTTCTTCTACAGCCCTTGATCTCATTATCTCTTCCTTTGGCTTGATAAAAATTTTGTCTGATTATGGTTCTGTGAACTGCTTTATGTTCAATGTAATTTGTGAATAGCCATTTATTTTCCTGCACTTCTATTCATTTCCACATGTGGAATTTCCATGTTTTCTTTTCAATGTTGTGTGCCGCTCATGGAATACAAAGAAGAATGCCAGTGGGTGACAACAATAGTGGGATGAGAGATCACAACACCTCTGTCATAAATTAACCTGCTCTATAGACATGAAACTGCTGATAAATACTGGTGAAGCTGCGGGCTGCCTTGTAACTACTTTAAGGATCACTAACACTTGAATATATTGCTTTATACCACAAAATCTTTGAAGTCTTCCATATGTCACATGCAGAGGTACCCTGCTTGCTGATGACTGGACAGGATAGCCAAATCAGTGATGATATAAATCACTCCAAATCTTAATTAATAAACTGTGTGACTAAGTATTCTACAAGTCCGGATATAGATCTCTGGCAGAAAGTGACTCACTGCCCCTAGTTTGTGTCTGTCTCAGATCAGCCATGCATAATTTACCATAGTGATAAGATATGTACAGTGTGTGCTTTATGTAGTTATCAGCATTAATTCACACAGTCTTCCTTACTTCACTGCCAAATTCAGTGGGAGGGAGAGGTGGCCATGAGCTGGAATTTTATCAGTGTGCTTTGAGAAAGCTTTTAAGCACTTGGCACAGATTGTACAGATTCAAGCTTTTTTTGTAGACGCAAACAAGGTCTCAAGTGGCTGATGAGAGGTTAATAGACTACTTACAGTTTGCCGATTATAAGAAAAGCTCTTATTTCCCCCCTTTTCTTTGTCAAAGCTGTTGATTCATGCCAAGAAATGGTTTCACAAGTGTGCTTCAGTACCCTATGCTAATGGCTGCTCTTCATATATTAGCATAAACTGTAGATATTATATTTGAGGTTGTTAACTGCTTTGAAAGATAGACATAGCAGGGGGATGTTAAAATGTACAGAGGTAAGATCAGGATGTGGAATAAAGCAAAGCTTTTTGGTTGCTACCATGTATGGGGACAGTAATCCAACATTTTCCTCTTGCAAAAGAGTTTTCCTACATTGTTTTCTCATTTGCTTCTGTACAAATTTGATTTTTGGTTCAGCTGAACAACTGCCTGTTTGAGTTTTAAATTGTTCAGTTAGAAGCTGGCACAGGATTCTGATAGGATCTCAGCATAAAAGAAATGAATGAATATTGCTATTCCAATTGCATAGACCTGGCCTTTATCGTAACATTATATTTATTGAGATACAGTACGGAATCGGCCCTCCTGGCCCTTCAAGCTGTGCCTCCCACAACACACTGATTTAATGATAGCCTAATCATAGGACGATATCCAATGACCAATTAACCAATCAACCGGTTCGCCTTTGGACTGTGGGAGGAAACCGGAGCATCCGGAGAAAACTCCAGCATTTCGCGGGGAGGACATACAAACTCCATACTGAGGATCCGGGGATTGAGCTCCCAACTCTGACAGCCCGAGCTGTTATACCATTGTGCCAACTGCAATGCTACTATGCTACCACGGTGCCAATTACTAACCTTAGCTGTTTGCAATCCAGGTTTTTGTGCGTATTCTTTTATTTTTTTTCCCCATATTCCAACTTCCAACAAAGGTTGGTGGTGTTGTGGATAGTGTGGAGGGCTGTCAGAGGTTACAGCGGGACATCGATAGGATACAAAACTGGGCTGAGAAGTGGCAGATGAAGTTCAAACCCAGATAAGTGTGAGGTGGTTCATTTCGGTAGGTCAAATATGATGGCAGAATATAGTATTAATGGTAAGATTCTTGGCAGTGTGGAGGATCAGAGGGATCTTGGGGTCCGAGTCCATAGGACACTCAAAGCTGCTGCGCAGGTTGACACTTTGGTTAAGAAGGCATACGGTGCATTGGCCTTCATCAATCATGGAATTGAGATTAGGAGCTGAGAGGTAATGTTGCAGCTATATAGGACCCTGGTCAGACCACACTTGGAGTACTGTGCTCAGTTCTGGTCGCTTCACTACAGGAAGGATGTGGAAACCATAGAAAGGGTGCAGAGGAGATTTACAAGGATGTTGCCTGGATTGGGGAGCGTGCCTTATGAGAATAGGTTGAGTGAACTCAGCCTTTTCTCCTTGGAGCGACGGAGGATGAGAGGTGACCTGATTGAGGTGTATAAGACGGTGAGAGGCATTGATTGCGTGGATAGTCAGAGGCTTTTTCCCAGGGCTGAAATAGCTAGCATGAGAGGGCACAGTTTTAAGGTGCTTGGAAGTTGGTACAGAGGAAATGTCAGGGGTAAGTTTTATTACGCAGAGAGTGGTGAGTGCATGGAATGAGCTGTCGGCGACAGTGGTGGAGGTGGATATGATGGGGTCTTTTAAGAGACTCCTGGATAGGTACCTGGAGCTCAGAAAAATAGAGGGCTATGGGTAACCCTAGGTAATTTCTAAGGTAAGGACATGTTCGGCACGGCTTTGTAGGCTGAAGGGACCGTATTGTGCTGTAGGCTTTCTATGTTTCTATGTCTATGTTTCTACCTTATGTAAGAATTCAGAGAATAAGCAGCCATATCCCTCAAGGAGAAGGGCCAGAAGAATTTGGTTTGGAACTTCGTGCAGAATTGGCTCAGGGATGAGATGTTTGTTGGCAACCATCTGATACTCAGTATCTAGTCAAGTGACCTTGGATTCAAGACTGAATAATCCACATATTATATTCCGTAACTTCAAAACATTAAACCTATTCAAAGGAAACACATGAGTCCAAGAAATGTGGGTGTAACTTCATCTTTACTTTAAGCAAGGTGCCCACATATCACGGGGTAGTGTGATGACATATGCAATGAACATATTTTTACATATAACTGGTAATCAATAATTTAAATGAATTTGAATGCTTAATCAATGTATATACAGGATTACTGAAATATTAAATACTTTAAATATTAAATATTAAATCCTAAAAATTCCATAAATCCTCACAAGACAATGTCTTTAATACTTTCTGAACAGACTAAATCAGGGATTATTGCTACAGCCTCTGCCATTTGAAATGAACTTTTCATGGTCACTAACCGATCAAGTTCGGCACTGAATTTCAGATTCCATGCAGTACTGACAGTATTTTTTTTAATATGATTCTGATTGGTTTGGTGTCTCAGTAATAATAAAGTGTGAGGCATCTTTTCCACGTGTTCGATAAACCTTCAATAAATTGCAGGAATGCCAGCCCAGCTCTGAACCGAGCTTGCAACTGATCATCTGCTATTCTTCACTTTCTCCATGCCTGCTAATATTGTACTGATGTGAGCGTTGTTGAAAGCCTACATATTGCTTGATATGGATCATTTTATTTTCTCAGATATTAACGAATGCTTGTCCAGCCCATGCTCTCATCATTGCTTTAACACTGAGGGAAGTTTCTACTGTACTTGTCCGGATGGATTTCACCTAAGCGTAAACAACACCTGTACAGGTGAGTACAGAGAGAATGTACGGAGGACAATCAAGCAGCATTCCTTTATATGCTAAGTGGAATATGACAAGAATTCAGGTAGCAATAGATTCAGGGGTGAAAACAAAGTGTTGCACTAATCTTCTGAAACCTGAGGTGATATGTTTGCTTTAATCTGTTGAGGAATGTTTGTTGTATATTGTGTTTGGGGGAAAAAGAGGCCAGACTTTTTAAATAATCTTTTCCTCCTGCTGGAATAGAAATCAATGCATGTCAGTCATTTTCCTTTGTTGTTCCATTCTTAAGTGTGGAAGGATTAAGAAAAGCTGAAAGTAGGCAGAGGCTAAAACATCATTTTTTTAAGCCCATGTTGGGTCATAGGGCATCAACAGCAGATTACCAGAGTGCTCTGTCCTGGGCCTGTCTTTCAAGTTGTTCCCAGGTGTAATCCATCTTCTGTCTTCTAAGCGAAGATCCTTCCTCTCCCAGGGATGAGGTCTTTGGAGGTTCTCTTGTTCTTTTTGTAGCTGTGTGATTTTATGGGATGGTTTGCTAGCCCATCACTTCTCCTTTTGCATCTGGGCTTTGGACCATCCTTGGCAGAATTCATAACAGCATTAGAAGAGAGTTAAAGTTTTACATTCGTGATCTCTCCCTGTAAATAGGGCAAATTAGCACTGAAGTCATTTCTCAGTGGTTGGAAAGGAGAATATTAAGTTAAATTTATTTGTAGTCCAGGAGTAGTATTGATATGATACTTGCCCAAAGCATCAATGTGTTAGTGGAATAGGGGTGGGCAGTGGTGGGAATTAGAAACATTGTGAATTGCGTTGAGGAACTTGTGTCAATGTGCAGTACTTAAGCCAGAAGGACCCAATTCCAGTGTTATTTAAAGGAATTTTAGCACAGTTCAAATGCTATACTCTGTTTTTGAAGTTTTTTTTTTACCAGGATTACAACTGTGAGTTTTGGTTAATACAGATAATTGTCATGGTGGCTGAGATTCTTGATCAACTCATTTCTCTATGGAGATCCTCCTGAGAATTCTCATCAGACAAGAGGAGGATAGCCAGTGGTTGGTGAAGAAGCAAACAGGACTACAGTAGAGGGGAGGGATACAAGAGGTGCTACTATAGCACATCTGGGGGTTCAGAACATTGGAGTAATGATTTCTTCAATTTCAGCAATCAAGTCTCCTGCATCATGGCCAATTGGCAAAACTAATATCATGGCATGTTGCAGTCTTGGCAACTAGAATCACTGACTTTCTCTCCTTCAATTTAATTTGTGAAGGCCTATGTTGTATGCAGGGTGATGAAATGAGATTTGAAGAATCAGTAAAAACTTAATTTTGCCTCTTCCAGTCCCTTTCAGATTGCATAGGGAATAACAATAAAAGGTCACTTTTGCAATATGAACATGACTGATGTTGACACTCATTGCTTTCCCAAAGGATATCCACAAACAACATTGTACGGCCCTTCTCAAATCCTGGAACCATTGATCCCCACAGACTCCATTAGCTGCTTTTCCACCTGTGGTAAACTGGCACATAACACTAACAGTGTATCTAACCTTCTGTTCCTACTTTCTCAATAATTGTCATTATACTTTCATATTTTGCAAGTGCTCCATGCCTCCCCATCTCCATTGTTTCTAGCATAAATTAGTTGCATTCAGTGTACCACTATGAAAAGAGGTACAGTGATGTTATTGGCATATGACTTGTACTGCTTGGACTGAAGAGTTTCCTAGGATGTTCCCTTTGAAGAATGAGTTTAAATTAGTTAAGAGAAAGATGAATAATTTCAAGCAGAGAATGCTTGGAACTACTTTCTTGATGGTCCCTGGACAGTGTTTCAGAATTGTGATGCAAACTAATTTCATGAGTTTGTGCCTCTACATTTACTTGTTCTTCTAACCAGATAATTCTGCCACTTGTCCTTGTTCCATTTGCATTATCTGGAGATCTAACAATCACTCTGCAGTTTTAGATAGAAATATTATGCCCTATCAATATATCTGTATTGAGCTTTATGGCGTTGTTTTACAGAACGCCCACCTGCCCCAGTTGCAATAATGGAATCTCTCAAGCAACCTTTCCCAGCTGCTATTCGAGCCACTCCCTGGACACCACCAACATCCTGCTGGCATAATGGGAACTTGCAACAGGATGGTAGTACCTGGACAGTGTCGGAATGTGTTGAGTGCACTTGTCGGGTAAGAGGTTGCAAGTATTTATTTGATTTCTGTGGGGTGGTGGGGCTGTCTCAGCTGTATATGACCCTTGCCCTTCAATTTTGGAAGATGAGCCGGGCATGGTGCAGACACTTCACAAGAGGATATCCAACTTGCTTCATCCCTTAGGGAGTCTAGACTGGGCACCATTCTGCCTTGATGCTCCCATATGCTTTTCAGTGATTGAATTGCTTATTTAAATTCATTGCCCAGGAAGACTCTTGTAAGAAATTTCCATTAATTATATTAGAGAGAATATAAATGGCAGAATTGTAGGTATATTGAAGAAACTGATTAACTTATAAATGCTTAGCACATTGATTTCACTCTTCCATCCTCCACATCCTCTCTATACATTATTTTGGATTTTCTATTCTCAGTGCACTGCAACCCCCATACTGCAACCCAGATGATAAGATGTAAATTTGGTTGTCCCTAAGCACAGAACTCCCAATTTTTGATTAACCCATGCTCAGAGATTGCAATGCACACCTATAAGCTGTGTGTTGCCTGCTAATTATACTGATTTCCACATGCACCCATCACTAACCATGGTTGATCGTTTGATTGGGACTCCCAGAGTAATTTGCTAGGATCATTTAAAGTTGGTTTGCACTAGTTAACACTAAAATAAAAGTAAACTGTTGGAAACACTCAGCAGATCACAGCACATCTGTGGGGAAAGAATCAATCACATTAAACTGGGAGAAGCAGAGCTCAATGCCAGAAGTGGAGCACTAAAATCCTGGATGCTGATTCACATATATAAATCTCCAGACCAGTGAGTGTAACTTTCAATTAACATATCCCATCCAATGCATTCAGAGATTTTATGACTGCACTTAGTGAATCTACCACACCCGAGTGTTCACCAATTAACAAGGATAGTACCTAGAACTATAGGATTGCCTCACACCACCTGCCAGAATATACATATCCACTATTTCAAGTAGGCTTCAATCATACCAGTGCCCTAGAATAATTGTAGTAACCTGCCTCAATGATGGGTCCAGCAACACAACAACATGCATTGAGAGGCTGGTCATGAAACATATCACCTCCTGCTTGAGGAGTGTCTTGGATCTACTCCGATTTGCCTGCCATCATAACAGGTCAACAGCAGATGCCATTTGACTGTCTCTTCACTCAGCTCTGGAGCATCTGGACAGTGAACATGCATATATCAGGACGCTTTTCCTTTAATGGAGCTTTCCATTCGACAATATTATCCCCTCAAAACTAATCAATAAGCTTCACGACCTATTTCTAAATACCTTCTTGTGCAATTGAATCCTCAACTTTCTCACTTGCAAATCCCAGTCAGCTTGGATTGGCAAAAACATCCCCTCCACAATCACCTTCAGCACAGGTGCACCACAAAGCTGCGAGCTTAGTCCTCTGCTCTACTCACTTTATACTTATGATTGTATAGCTAAATACAGCTCCAACACCATATTTAAATTTGCCAATGACACCATTATTGTTAGTTGAATCAAAGGTGGTTACGAGTTGTCATATAGGAGTGAGATTGAAAATTTGGTTGGAAGATGCCACAACATCAGCCTTTCATTCAATGCCAGCAAAACGAATGAGCTGATTATTGACTGCAGGAGGAAGCAAATGGAGTTCCGTGTATCAGGTCCTCATTTTGTGATCAGTAACTTGGAATTCCTTGGTGTTATCATCTTGCAGGATCTGTCCTGAGACCAGCATGTAAATGGCGCAGTTGTGCCTCTACTTTCTCAGATATTGGCGCAGATTCAGTATGTCATCTAAAACTTTGAAATACTTCCATAGATGCACAGTGGAAAGTATCCTGGCTGGTTGGATCATGGCCTGATATGAAAACACCATGCCCAAGAATGGAAAAGCTTCCAAAGAGTAGTGGTACAGCCCAGCCCATCACAGGAAAAGCCCTCCCCACCATTGAGTATATCTACAAGGAGCACTGTCAGAAGAAAACACCATCAAGGACCCCCACCATCCAGGCAATCCTCTCTTCTCACTGTTGCCATCAGGAAGGAAGTATGGGAGTCTCAGGCCCCACACCACCAGGTTCATGAGCAGTTATTACTCTTCAACCATCAGTCTCCTGAACCAGTGAGGATAACTTCACTCACCTCAACACTAAACTGATCACTGAACTCAACCTATGGACACACTTTCAAGGACTTTACAACTCATGTTCTCTGTATTATTTACCTACTTTGTGTTTATTATATTTTTATTTGTGCAGTTTGTCATCTTGCCAGTCTGTGTGTAGTTTTCAATTTATTCATTTGCATTTCTTTGTTCTATTAGGAATACCTGCAAAAAAATGTATCTCAGGGTAGTATATAGTGAAGCATATGTACTTTGATAATAAATTTGCTTTTTGAAATCTTTTGGTACATCATTCAAATAGATGGTTCAATACATTCAGACAATTCGTATTCTCTTAGAGACTGATGCCCAAATGGAAATGTGTAGGACTAACCACAAAGGGATAGGTTACAGCATGAGGTAATCTTCACGGAGAAGGCATTACTGGAATCTTCATTGTCGAAACTATGGCCAGGAGAGGGCTGAAACCAAGTAAAATAACCTTATCATCTGCCAGTTGTTCACACATCCCACCATCTGCTAATTATTAACTGCCATTTCTTCTGCTTTAAAGATAGGAAATGGGTATACAGATATATACCTTATTTTTGTTGTCATCAGCTTTGTGATATGCAAGGTGAGCAAACTTGCAGGGCATGATGGGGAAAAAACATGGAGTCCATGATGGTAAGGAAGCAAAATCACCTGATGATACACTCACAGTTATCAGCTCAGATATTAAATCTGCACAATTTGGAACAATAAAGGGCACAAAAGTCGGATTGCTGGAGTTTGATGTTAAGCATAGATTCTGTCAGAAATGACTCAGATAAATATTTGCATACGACAGCTTCCAGAAGAAGGCTAACAAATGAGCTCATTTGCATCACGTTATAAAGCCAGTATTTGCCAACACAATTTTGTGCATGATTTAAAGCGGAACTTTTCAGATATGGCAATGATGCCACATGATGACGGATGGACATTGCAGCTCTCGATCCAGCACAGTTGGCTGCAACCCAGAATCTGACTGCAGCAGCGTGAGCTCAGATTGCTGTCATGCTATGTCAGTTTGCAAGTTGAGATGATTGCTCCCACGGCTCGGGACTGCAGTGTTTAAAGGAAGCGAGAGGATATGACAGCAATGTGTCATCCAGCTGGATTTGTTAAAGTGTCAGCCTGGGGAATGGTGAAGGTGCAGACCATTATACAACACATGTAGAAGAGTTATGCAATGAATGTGGAGCACTGTAAGCCCTTGGGCAGAAAGCATGGCTATTTGTTGAAAATGGTTTGGTAGAATAGATGAAACTGACAAAACTGCAAAAGGTGACACATTCCTGTCTCACAAAGTAATATCCTGTGAGGGGAAAGAGGATTGCACTGGTTAATCATGGCAACATGTTATGGACTATTGACTAAACTTATAAATATACCTCTTCTGAATTACTCTCACTGCAACCTGCAGGCTGTAATTTCCCTTTAAACAAAATACTTTTGAACTGTCTTAATGACCTAGTGATTTCATGATCTTCTGAAGGACTCAGTGAACTTAACTCTCAAGCCTGCAGATACGGCACCTTTCAGTGGATGAAGGTACTTTACTGTACATCACTATAGCTGGAAAAGAGGGAGGAGGAGAGGACTCCAAGCCAGGCTGGAACACCAAGCAGTGGAAGTTCCTGTGCCCAGCAGCTTGTGAACAAATTTACAGTCACTGTAGAACAAGCTTGAGGACCTAAGGGCAAGATTGCTGTATCGGAAGGAAATGAAGTGTTGTGTTCTGTGTTTCACGGAGGCATGGCTAACTCTGAATATGCTGGATTTGGTGATCAGACTGGAGGGCATCTTAATGCACAGGATGGAACGATCTGCTGATTGAGACAAGGCAAAAAGGTGGGGACCTGTGTTTCAGGATAACTTCTCTGTGGTACTCGGACTTTTTCTTGGTCTTGTTGCACTCTTGTTACGCTAACCTGGAACATCTAATGATTAAATTCCATCCATTCTACTTACCATGATAGTTGCCCTCCCTGATTCTGACCACATTTTACATACTGCCAAAAGCTGGCATTAATCAAGATATTAAAAGCTGCCACCAAATTGTTTATTCAATATCGTTTGCTGTCACAAGCAAAGTCAGCCCATCCGACGCATTTCAAGTCATAGTCAGGGACTTCAATCAAGCTTGTTTGAATAACTCTTTGCACAATTATCATCAGCACCAGGGTCCTCAACACACTCAACTACTGCTATACTACAATTAGGAATGTCTACTTTTCCATGCCAAGACTACACTCTGGGAAATCTGATCAATTAACTGTCTTTCTCTTAGCATACAGTCAGAGGCTAATGAACAAGGCTCCAGAGAAAAACACAATAATGAGTTGATCACGGGAGTCGGAGAAGTGGCTACAGGATTTCTTTGAGTCAATGGCCTGCAAGATGTTCAGAGATTTATCCGAGGATCTGAATTAATGGAACTAATGAAGACCATGGTTGTCATAGACTTTATTAAAACAGTTGTGGACAAGAGTGTTTCCACAAAATCATTCAGTCATCTTCAACCAGAAGCCATAGATGTACCATGAGATTCGCAATCTGCTGAAGGCCAGATCAATGGCATTTAGGTCTGGCAACCAAATAAGACAGTGGTCCCCAACCTCCGGGCCGCGGACTGATACCGATCCGCGAACAAGCTAATTAATTAGGTGCCGGCCGCCATGTAAATGTCGGCCCAGATCAGAGGCGATTGCCGATTTCACAACAGGTCCACAGCAAATGCCACTTCATTGACTCTTCACTCAAACCTAGAACATCTGGACAGTAAAGATGCATACATCAGGATGCTCTATCGATTACAGTTCAGCATTCAACTCTATCATCTTCCAGACTAATCACCCGGCTTCAGGATATTGGCCTCAATAGCTCCTTGTGCAATTAGATCCTCAGTTTGCTCACTTGCAAACCCCAGCCAGTTCGGATTGGCAACAACATCTCCTCCACAATCTCCATTAGCAAAGGTGCACCATAAGACTATGTGCTTAGCCCCCTTGCTCTCCTTGCTTACGCGGCTCCAGGCAGCACCACTATTGTTGGCCAAATCAAAGGTGATGATGAATCAGCATAGAGGAGGGAGATTGAAAATCTGGCTGACTGCAGCCACCACAACAACCTCTTACTCAATGTCAGCAAGACCAAGGACTTCAGAAGGAGGAAATCAGAGATCCATGAGCCAGTTCTCATCGGAGGATCAGAGGTGGACAGGGTCAGTAACTTGAAGTTCCTCCCTGTCATTTCAGAGGATTTTTCCTGGGCCCAGCATGTAAGTGAAATTACAAAGGAATTATGATGCTGCTACTACCTTAGAAGTTTACAAAGATTCGGTATGAAATTAAAACTTTGAAAAACTTCTATAGCTGTGTGGTGGCAAGTATATTGACTGGTTGTATCATAGGCTTGTATTGAAGCACCAATGCCCTGGAACAGAAAACCCTGCAAAATGTATTGGATATGGCCTAGTCCATCTCAGGTAAAGCCTCACAACCACCGAGCACATCTACACAGAGCATTGCCGCAGGAAAGCAGCATTGATCATCAAGGACCCCTACCACCCAGGCTATGCTCCCTTCTTGCTGCTGCATTCACAAAGAAGGTACAGGAGCCTCAGGGCCCACACCACCAGATTCAGGAACAATTATCCCTCAATCATCAGGTTCTTAAACCAGAGGGGATAACTTCACTCAACTTCACTTGTTTCATCACTGAACTGTTCTCCCAACCTATGATCTCACTTTCAAGAACTCTTCATCAATCGTTCTCTATATTTATTCATCATTTACTTATTGTTATATTTACTCTTTGTTGTCTTGTGCATGTTGGTTTCTTGTCCGTCTTGTGTGCAGTTTTTCATTGATTCTAATGTGTTTCATGGTCTAACTGTGTATGTCCGCAAGAAAACAAACCTCAGGATTGTATGTGGTGACTTGTACGTACTTCGATAATAAATTTACTTTGAGTTTGAACCTTTAACTGTCTCCACATCAGAATTTGAGCGCCTGGCCAAGAAAAAGAGGAAATCCAGCTTAAGTTATCTGCATCTTAAACTCTTCCGTCATTTAAATTGAGCACATTCCGTTGTGTTTTTGGTATGGAATGCTCAGACTAAATTGAGAGGAAAAACATTCCCTCTGTGTTAACTTGCCTAGCCTTGTATGATTTAACTAATGATAGCTGTCATGCTCTAGAGAATGGCCAGAATGACAAGGGTCTGTACCTTATCGATACAGTTCTGTTCATGTTCTTTGCTTTTCAAACACCCAGATAATGGAGGAAATAAGTTTTATGCGGATTCCCTGGGATTGCAGTTAAATTGGCTGCATGAGGAACAAGAACAAAGCCTGGGAATTACCTCTTCTGTTGTCTTTTCTCCTCCCATATCTGAACACTGGATTTAAAGTTACAGGTTATTGCCAATGCTCTGCTGTCCAGGACAAGAAGTTATGGTGTCAAGTTCAGCACTGACACTGCTGACAGTACTGTACACTGTCTGAGATACTAACACAAGGCCAATGATGGATGAAAGAAAGAAATTACAAGGCACTACTTCAAAGAGAAGAATTCTCCCCGATATCCTAACCAATATTTTCACATCTGTTAACCTCACTAATACAGATTACCTGTTATTTCATTGCTCATTGTGTGTTTTGTTTGCACAGATTATCTGGTGGTTTCTACAGAACACCTGTTGCCACGATTCAGAAGTACTTATCTAGCTTCAGACAATTTAGGACATAAAATCTGATGGTATAAATACTTGCCCTACCTTGCTGCCTTCTCCTTTCCCTTTAATATATCAGTAAATGCATAGGAATTTAATTTTGTTTTCCCTTCTATCTGTTTACCTCTGCTAGTTGGGATTAGTCTCATGCACCACATGTCCACCGCTGCCTTGTATCAAGACGGAGATGGTGCCAGGGCTCTGCTGCCCTGCTTGCAAATGTAAGTAAATTCTTTAAACCTAAGTTATAGATGAGTGTCACAAATGCCAAGAGTTCTCCATCTTTCTTTTTCGACCCCTTCCCTCTTGAGAACACTGTGTTTCTCTCGGATGTTTTCTCTGACACTACGGTTTACTGGAATTGGGGAGTTTCAAGTCTGTCACCTGGTCTTTTCCAAGGCTAGTTAACAAATACTTGAGGACATCAGTTAAAGGATGGGATTGTTAGCAGTGTACTTTTCTTTGATGTTCCTATCTGATTTCCTAATCTAAATTTAACTGAGTGAGCCAATGTATCTGAATGCCGACCCAGACGGCTTTTCTGTAATATTTTGGCATGCACTCTTCCCACTCTAAGTCATTGGACAATGATCTGGATCAGGAATTTAAACTGACTACTGAGCTCCAAACTGATGATCCCAATTGTATTTCAGTGAAGCGATCCCAACAGGTGGTGACTGTTCAATTCCCTGCTTGTCAATGACACCACTCATCTTATCAGCCCTTCTGGTTGAACATAGTGAAGATTTAAAGCTTGTCTGTGTGAGTTTCTCTAATGTGCTCAATGTCTTCCTTTTGCTGGAAGTCCCCATCTCCATTTTTTATAAAATTACAATTAACATTTGCATACCCTTTTTTCTTTTACTGTTACATTTACTTATATTGTCAATAAACTGACCATGGTTTATAATGTATTCGTAGTTAATTTATTTTTTAATAGAGTGCCGATGGCTCTGTTTACTTACCCTGCCGTTAGAATATATGATTGTGGAACGTTGTCAGTAATTTATCATTTAAGGGTAACATCTTTTGCAAAGCTCCTCCCCACACCTGAAGAGACATAATCCTTCTGGCAGTATATTTCCAAGATTTCCATCCACGGCTCAATGTGTCTTGAACCTGGGTGAGCTCTACCCCCTTATCATTCCCCAGAAATTCATCAGCATCTTTGTAAATTCAGGAGGAAAATCTTTCAGGAAGGGATTTACTTTTGAGAGCCAAACGAATGTAGGTCCAGCTTTGTTTTGAATGATTCCCTGAAAGATATTTCAGGAACAGTAGAAAGCAGACTATTTTTCATGGGACGTTGGAGCACTCGGCCATTTTATCATGCAAGAACATCTTCTGATATTTTATAATGAATATAGAATGCTGGTTCGGAGGATGTGCATTTATTTGGACGGGGCTTCTTGAGCTTCTCCAGTTGGTTTAAAATAATTTGAGACATCCATCCAACTTGTAAGATAAACCTTGTATATCCCTTAAGCTGCACATTCTGTTTTCTGCATATTACAGCTAAAAGTGCAACGAAAGTCAGAGCAGATTTTAGCTTTAAGAAAACTTTGCCTCCATCCATTACATTCCAAATATAAAATTTAAGCTTTTTGCCTCACCAACAAAACATGAGACAACCTGTAATGTGAGATCCATTGGTTTGTATGATGTCTTTCTAGACAGAATACTCAAGAGGATTGACACAGGTTTATATATATAAACAAAAATATTTATATGTTACATCTGAGACAGATTTCAGGTCCAAGCTGTGCTCTAGAACATGAGCAGAATAGACTTAGTTGACACAAAATACTCTGCAAATGCTGGGGTCAAAGCAACACCCACAACACGCTGGGGTAACTCAGCAGGTCGGGCAGCATCAGTCAGGACGAAGGGTTCCGGCCTGAAACATTGACTGTTCATTTCCACGGGTGCTGTCCGACCTGCTGAGTTACTCCAGCGTGTTGTGCGTGAGACTTGGTTGACATTTTATCGTAGCAGTAAAAGTGCTATCTTTCTGAAAAGATGGTAAACCTGTCTGCCAGAAAATGATCCATAGGGTCACATGAAGATTTGTATGAAGGTATTATGAAGGTCTTGCTAGAACTTCTCAAACAACAACACTATCTGGTTTGTCAATCTCATCAATGATCATTTCTATTTATTTATTGGGATACAGCGTGGGATAGTCCTCTACGGCCCTTCAGGTTGTGCCACCCAGCAATCCCTGATTTAAGCTTAGCCTAATCAAGGGACCATTTACAATGACCAATTAACCTACCAGTCTTTCTATTGTGGGAGGAAACTGGAGCACCCAGAGGAAATCCACCCGGTCACAGGGAGAAAGTACAAACTCCTTACAGGCAGTGGTGGGAATTGAACCAAAGTTCCCTGTACTGTAAAGCATTTTGCTAATCACGACGCTACCATGCCACCCCAAAATTGACTTGAAATTGCCAAACAACTTTTGCTGACATGCCAACGAAATTTCATTTTGAAAAATGATTATTTATATTGTCAATAAATTAACCATAGTTTATAATACATTCATAGTTATTTTATAATGAGTCATCAGCATTATTTTTGGTACATCCTATTCTTCTGTTGTGTAGTTTTAATGGTACTGATTAAAACTGTGTTTCTGTTGGTGTTGATGGATGATAAAGAAACCCAGTCCTTACTGAATCCACAGTTAGTTTTATAGATGGTGAGCTTACAACTGCAGAGGAGAGGAGCCTGATCTTCTTGGAAGAACAAATAAAAGCTTCTGTTAATTTGTAAAAAAAAACTAAATTTTTTTTTGCGTTGAAGACATAACCATTGAAGATGGGGAACATATTGTCAAAGTGAAGCAAAGTCCACTTACCAAATTAACAAGTAATTCTGGAAGGAATGTATTGGTGTACCATTCTTCAAATAAATAGATTGGAGTGAATGTAAGTACTACAGAAGAATGATTAGATTAGATTAGATTAGATTATGAGGACAAGCAGTCCTCTTTTATTATTATTTAGTAATACATGCATTAGGAAATGATACAATGTTTTTCCAGAATGATATCACGGAAACACTTGACAAACCAACTTAAAAACTGACAAAAACCACATAATTATAACATATAGTTACAACAGTGCAAAGCAATACTGTAATTTGATAAGAACAGACCAGGGGCATGGTAAAAGTCTCAAAGGCCCACAAAAGTCTCATCATCTCATGCAGAGGATGAACCTCCAGCGCCGCAAACTTGCCGATGCAACATCCTGGAAGCATCCGACCACCTCCCTCTTGGTTCCGCCTCCTTCTACTACCCACTGTGCTTTCCCCTTTCTTTCTTCACCTTTCCTGCCTATCACCTCCCTGCTTCCCCTCCCCCACCCCTTTATCTTTCCCCTTACTGGTTTTTCACCTGGAACCTACCAGCCTTCTCCTTCCCACCCTCCCCCCACCTTCTTTATAGTGCCCCTGCCCCCTCCCCATACAGTCCTGACGAAGGGTTCCGGCCCGAAACGTCGAACGATCTTTTCCACGGATGCTGCCCGACCTGCTGAGTTCCTCCAGCGTGTTGTGAGTATTTCAGAAGTTTCTCCAGGTGTTCCTCTGTGCTCATGGTTGTCTCCAACAACTTATGTAAATGAACAGTAAATATAATGGAAAACTGTTTACTCAGACACTGTAAAACCAGCACAAAGCTCTTTGTGATAAAGTGATTACAGAGGTACTTTTAAAACACTGCAATTGTATTACAGCTTCACAGATTTTAAGCAGGCTTTTATCTGTGCTTCTGAAGAAGTGATGTGGCATATAATATTCCCGAGATACATCATATTGATTAAAACCATCTATAACGAATTCCTGAGCACTGTTTAGTGAACAGGGAATGAATGGTTTACATCATTTAGGGAGAGACAAGATTTCATCTGATTTATTTCATCACCATAGAATTTTGTAAATAATCATTTATTAAAAAAATAATACTCAAAGGTTCATTTATTATCAAAGTACACAACTCTGAATTTCTTATTCTCCAGGTAGTCATGAAACCAAGAAAAGAAAGGCAGCACGATCATCAACCCTCAAATCCACTTCCCCATAAAAAAAATGAACAAAATCAGAACACACATATTAAACACCAAATTCCCCCTTCCCCCACATAAAAAAAGCACAAAATATAACAGCCACATTGAGCCCCAAATCCCTCCATCTCCCACGCAAAAAAAAATGAGTAAGACCAGGTGAAGAACACAGAATACAAAAATCTATAAAACCAAAAAAAAGGTCTATAGTCCATGTCCACAACCAAAATGCAGAAAACCTGGACAACATTCTCTGGCCACAGCAGCATGCTCTCCCCTCTCTGGTAGCATAGCAGAGCGGTTCTCGGCAATCAAAAGGCAGGCAGCTGGTGCTCACCCTCTGCAATCGACTCAATGCTTCAATCTCCCTCATCGCTTTAGTCAGTGAAATGGAGTCAAACATCAGCTTACGCCCTGTCCCACGGCCAGCCCGCCATGGAGTTCGCACACACTGCCTCTGCCCCCCAGAATCTCCTTGGAGAATGCAGAGTAGTGGAACACCCAAACAATCTCCAAACTGGAAATCATAGGCCCTGACAGTTTCAGAGTCACATCCAAGATGAAAAGCAAATATAAAGGACATACAAAAAGTGAAATATATGGTTTCATGACCTATCCAGAAGATGTCAACCAAAGGAGCATGTTATGCAGCTGCCATCTTGACCAGAAGAGAATCTCTTTTTGTAAAAAGAAATTAAACAGCTTTAGATTAACTGATGATACTAAATGTACAATGTCTAAAGTAAATTTGCAAAGATTAATATATTTTCACCTGCTGTATCAGTTATTTTTTTGCGGTCAAGACGAAACCTGCGTACAACGCTCCTTCAGTCAATATCTTCTGGATAGATCATGAAATAATATATTTCATTTCTTTTATGTCTTTTATGTTTGTTTTTCAACTTGGATGTGACTGTGGAACTGTTGGAGTCTGTGATTTGCTGTTTCGAGATTGTTTGGGTGCTCCAGCACTCTGGGATCTCCAAGGGGATTCCGGAAGGCAGCGGAAGCGTGTGCAAATCTCAAGGCGGGCAGGCTAAGGGACGGCTGTGAGCTGAAGTTTGGCTCTATTTCACCAATTAAAGCTTCCATTGTTCGCTGATTAAAAGCAACAAGGGAGATTGAAACATTCAGGCAAAGACAAGAGTTTGGAGATAGTTTGGGTGTTCCAGTGCTTCCAGAGAAGTTTCCAGGAGACAGAGGCAGTGTGTGTGAACCTCATGGCAGGCAGGATACAGGACGAGGTGCAAGCCCATGTTTGACTCCATTTTGCCAATTAAAGCTTCATTTGTGCACCGATTAAAGCGACAAAGGAGATTGAAGTATCAAGGTGAGTGCAGAGGGTGAGAGCCGGCTACCTGCCTTTTGATTGCTGAGGATTGCTCTGTTATGCTACCGGAGAGGGGAGAGCCTGCCTCAGTACCTGAAGAATGTTGCCCAGGTTTTCTGCATTTTGGATGTGGACCTGGACTATAGACTTTTTCTCAGTCTTAAAGTTTTTTTGTATTCTATATTCTTTGCCCAGTCTTTCTCATTTTGATTGTGTGTGTGTGTGTGTGTGGGGAGGGGGTGGGTTTGGGATTCGATGTGCCTGTTCTGTTTTGTTCACTTTTTGAGTGGGGAGGGGGAATTTGGGGGTTGATGATTGTGTTACCTCTCTTTTCTTTCATAGCTACATGGAGAAGAAGAATTTCAGAGTTGAACACTTTGATGAACTTTCGAAGCTTTGAACATCTGAAGATGTGTGGAAGGTGAAAACTTTGGTTTAAGTTCAACAAAAAAGAAGAAAAAGTAACCAGCTAAATATGTAAAAATTGCATTTTAAAAATATATGGTGTAAAATATTGCCTGGGTTCAAGTATTAGTGTCAGAAAATTGGAGTTTAACAGAAGTCATCAAATGAAGGATTTCACTTCTGTGACTTTTGAAATATTAAGCAAAAATTAGATTCCGAAAATATTAGATTGTCTGTGCTGTGAAGTAATTAAATAGTTTGGATAACATTTAGTGTCTGGTCCATGGAAAGGCCCAGAGAAAGAAGCAAGTTAGCCGTATGTAGAGAGTGTTGAAAGCAATGAAATAAAAGGCAGACAGCAAGCAGGAGAAGCTAGGCTAATTCAGAATAAAAAATGAAGTCAGCATCTCTGTAATATCCTCAAACAAAGGACTGCCAGAATGTAAAGTAATTTGCTACTCTGGTGGTTTCTCTGTTGAAGATGGAAACTTAATTCTGTCCTGCAGGAGAAATGTTGATACCCCCTGTTGCTGAGATTCACACTGTGCAAGGTCACAAAGGTTTACATTCAGCAAATAGAGAGAGGATGCTTTTGTCCAGTGCTTCTAGATTATATCGGAATTATCTTGTCACAATGACCTATTTATTCATCAGTCCTTAGATAGAAAAGTTTAGGTATTGGGACGTTACTTAAAAGTTCAGTGACTTCTTCTTCTGAAATAGGGTCGAGTGGAAGTCTGACGACATGGATTATAAAACAGATTCCTTTGAAAGCCCAGGAGAGGGAAAACCATTTTAAAAGTATTAATGGAAGGACCTTTTTTGGATGTCTTCCCGACCATGATCCTCCTTTAAAAGTGATCTATTTTCTTCAGGTTGTATTCTAGAAGAACTTTTGGTGGTTTAACTCTTTTAATGGCAATAAATCTGATTGAAATGGAGACTCAGAGGTCACATTACTACTTTGTTGAAATAATAGTTCTCTTCATTGTTTTCTAAAGTTTTTTGTACATTATTGTAATTTTATTTCACTGAGGACATGTAATTTAAGGAAATAATCATAATGAAAGTGGTCATAAACTGTTCTGAACCCCAGCTGAGTTAACATGACATGTCACATACTATATGGAGTGAAAGATGAATCTTAGCTCTTAAACTGTCTTTGGGAGGAGTGTAGTCCAAATACTAACTGCTGGCTGTCATGCTGAGTGAGATTAGGAATCTGATATCGCTAAAGCTTTCCTGTTTGGTTGTACTCCATAAATAATTTGATGCCACATGCAAATGGACAGAGGAACCCACTAATTATGCATTAAATGGCTCTGATTTGTCTTGACAGCCTCTTGTTCAGCTTTACGTATGGGTCTGTGCCGATCATCTGAATTCTTTTGTTTTGTGTTTATGTTTAAGAGATAGTGGGCAGCTCTGTTCAATTCTCAGAACCTGGCTTTAGTCCAGCCCAGGTTGGTAGGCAATTTGATACATCAGAATTTAAAGTATCTGAGCTTATCTTCTAAAGATACAATCCCACCCACCCACCCACTTTCCTCCTCACCTGGTCTCACCTACCACCTGCCAATTTGTATTCATAGTTCATAGATGTGATGCTGAATAGAAAGGCCAATAAAAAAAACTTTAAATGAGTGCTTATCAAATAGTTAATTGACAACTTAAGGAATACATGTAGCACTTTGTTAGTCCGTCTGTATTTTGAATATTGGAGAAAGAACACACAGGATTTGCATTTATATGTTAAAGACCAAACAACAGCAGACTCAGTAATAATTAGAACATAGGAGAGTACAACACACAAGCAGATACTTCGGCCCACAATACTATGCTGAACCAATAAAATCAAATAGCCAACTACACTAATCCCTTCTGCCTACACAGAGTACAAATTTTTGCATTCTTTGAACCTTCATGTGCCCATCTAAGCACCTCTTATAAGTCTCTAATGTATTTGCCTCAATCCGTTACCCCAGTCAGCGCATTCCAAGCATGTTTGTCCAACCCAAGTTTGTTTTACTTGGGTTGTTATAGCACATGCCTTTTAATCCAGGTATCATCTTGGTGAACCTATTCTGCACCCTCTCCTGCACCCACCCTCTCCAGCATCCATCCTTCCTTCCTATGATGGATGCTGTATGCTGTATGTAATACTCCAGATGCAGCCTAACTAGCGTTTTATAAAGCTGCAACATTACTTCCTGACTTTTGAACTCAATACCTCGACTAATAAAGGCATTACCCATCCTATCAACCTGTACAGCCACTTTCATGGAGCTATGAATTTAGTCCCCAAGATCCGTCTGCTTATCAACACTGTTAAAGGTCTTGCCATTAACAGTGTACTGTCTTTTTTCATTTGACCTTCCAAGGAGCAACACTTCACACTTGGCTGGAATAAATTCCATCAGCCATCTTCCCACCCATATTTGTAACTGCTCTATATTCTTTGCCAGTCTTCTAGGCTACCCACAACACCACAACACCACTAATCATCGTATAACCTGCAAACTTACTAACACACCCATTCATACTTGACTATAAATACAGCAAAAAGGATCATTTCTTGACGTTAATGTAGCATCAAGTACCCAGCAAGGTGAGAGAAATCTCCATAATGAGTACTGATATGATGTGAAATATTATGGTGAGTTTAAATAAATACTTTCTGGCAAGTATGGAGACAGCCACAATAGGTAATTGTGATTGACAGTCAAAGTAAATCTAAAGATTTGCATTTTACCCAGACCTAGTAACTTTAAGAAATTCTGCATAATTATTGAAAACTAACCTGACAGGATTATAGAAGAGAAATCCATGCAACTAATGGATAATAATTGTAATTGTTCAGAAATGCAGCTTCTGATTGGAGAGTGACTTACTTTCAAATAAACATTCTCCCATCTCAGGTTTCATCAGGTTTCCAATATATAAGCTTATTAAGTTGCAGGTGGGACAAGAAATTCAGTGCCTGTTTAGTTACATGAGAAAGCTGCCTTCATCAGGTGGTGAGGGGTATAAATGGGAAACTGGACTCTGCAAATTGTCTTCCAATCCTCTTTAAAATTTTTTTCTCAGATTATACATAATTAATAAGACCTTAATGGCAGCATTAAGGTCTTATTAATTATGTATAATCTGAGAAAAGAATTTTAAAGATAAAAGTTTAATTGCATACCTTGACAGTGAAAATATGCTCTTCAAATTTAAACATTTGTATATTTTGCATATTTTTGAGCTAAAACTTTGCCCTTGTTGCCTCTGAGGATTATTTTTTGTTAAAGACTCCCCAATGGATCTAAACTAATCTTTAAGATAACGGCTGCTCAGACATGAGGACCTTATTGGTCATGCCAGCATTTATTCTCCATCCATAATTGACCCTGAGCTAAGGAACCAGTTATAGGTCAACAGCATTGACCTTGAGTGACATATGGTGAAGCAGATTTAGTGAACTAGATTAGTCTCTGACAACAAAGTAGGTTTATGAGGATGCATAATTGAAGCTATTTATAAAAAATAATTTAATTTAGATTTACTTAATTGCTTGAATTTAAATTCCTCAGCTGCCATTAGTGAATTCAAACTCATGATTCTGGTTACTTGCCCAGTAACACAACTAATATGTGACAGTGTTCACTGGGGAGATCTTAATGAAGCCATGTGACTTTGTGCAATGCTGCTGGGCCATTTATCATACTCCCACTCTTAAATTACAGGGCATTGTTATTCATTTTTGCAGTCTTTTAATTAATGGTTATCTGTTATGGCATCAAAAGCATTCTTCCATCCTCCGTCTTCTCTGAACTCTTTTTGTATCCTGCTGCCATCTGAATATCAGAACTCTTTTCTGATGAACGAACCTTAATGCAGATGATAATCTTGATACTTTTATCAACAGACATTGCTTGATCTGCTACACTGTTTCTCTTATTCCCAATACTTGAGGTGATCACAAGGCAGTTCTAAATATATTTAGTCATCTCCCTCAAGTGATTTAATATCTTGATTTGAATTATAGGTAGAGTAAGTTGTCTATTATCTTCTGTGGACATAGGTTAATTTAAAGAGTTGGCTTTGAGCCTCTTCCTATGTTTTACCACACCGAAGTGATTATTTTCACTTTGATTTCCTAGCCTGCCTTTCCAATGGGAGCATCTATGCTCATAACAGTTCATGGACTTCACCAGCCCAACCCTGTGTGACCTGCTTCTGTCAGGTAAGCGTTGAATGACTGAACGCTGGATCATTCTACACATATAATTTCACCTTACAGTCCAGTGATATTCTATTGCATACTTGTTACCTACCACTGAATACTGTTTCTTTCAAATCTGTAATAATGTCTGGAGATATTAGATGAGCTGTTGAATATAACCATATCTGTCAAAGCTGTAACATTCTTGAGAAACGTTCCACAGCTTTACAGGTAACATTGGTAAGATAAATTTAGACATGCTTTCCATTGATACCATACCAAGCACATAAGTAAGCAGATTTTAAGGAAGAATCCATCTTCGGTAAAAGGAAAAGGATTTAAGGTTGTAAATTTTCCAAAGGAAAAAGCACAGGAATTCTTCACATCATTTTCACTACGTGTTTTATTTTATTTTATTTGTTCAGTGATGCAGCACGAAGGCTACTTTTCTAGCCCATCAAGCTGCCCCTCCTCAGCAACCCAACAACCCCAATTTAACCTTAACTTAACCAGAGGACAATTTGCAAAGTCCAGTGAACCTACCTGGTACATCCTTGGACTGTGGGAGGAAACCAGAGTATCCGGGGACTCCTTACAGAGCTCGGCTGTATTGAACTCCAAACTCCAGAGCCCCGAGCTGTCATAGTGTTGCACTAACCACTGTGCTACCGGGGCATTGTGTAATACTCTCAAGTGGAAAATCAGATGAGTAATGGAGATGAGAAATAGAATCTAAAATGTGTTCATTTTAAATGTGAGCAAAAAGATAATGGTATTGAGTTTGTTGACTGCTTAGATTTGAACTCAAACAAAGACCTTAAGCCCTATCAGATATAAATAGCCACGAGTATCCTCACTAAAAGGATATTCTACTGTAATTACCCAATTATCAGAGACAAGTTCACTTCCCTGTTTACTCTCCATGGTGAGGTTAGCTGCTAATATCCATTATTTGAGCAGTGGGTCCCTCTCCCTCCCTCCCAGCTAACAAAGTTAGTTTAAAACAGTTAATTTATTTTCAATGATACACATTTAAATCCGAACAAAATCCTTAAAGGACTCTTAAAACTCAGGGGTTTTCTAACTTATAAAATATTTCCAAATTATAAACTATTTCTAAAACACTAAGTATTTCCAAATCACAGGTGCAATTCCTATAAACTAAGAAGACATACCAACAATGCAGATGGAGAAATCAAAGCCAGAGGGATAGATTCTAGCTCACCCCATATTTTTCTCATACTTCTTAATGTTTCTTAACCATTCCTATTAAACATGAATGTCTCTCTGCAGTTGTACCCTTTCACTTTACCATGGGTGACTGCACATATATAATATTTCCTCAGATGCCCTTTTTACACAAACCGCATCAAAGCTTTTTGGAGATGTAGTTCTTAGCTACCTAATATTAATGTTGTAAAGCTAACTTCTCTGCGTATACAAACTTTCCCTCTGTATGCTATATCCATTTGGTTCACAAACTTCCTTGAACTAAGCAACTTAGTCAGCTTGTCTGTTTGAAACAAGCCAAATTAAATGATCCTTTATCATATACTGCACCTCCTAAGCAGGAAGACAAGAGACTATGGACCAACAAGTATAAGGCTCTCTGCAAAGCTTGTTTGTAAAGCTGCTCTATGTAGTCAGTACTTTATCTTAACTTCAAGCTGATTACTGCTTGATATTTAATTTTAAAAACTGAAGGTTGGTTCCTATTTATGACTAGAAGCTAAACAACTGTTAGGTGGAGGTTTACTTACAACTGTTTGACAAGTGGCAGCTGCTGTGTTTAGAAAATGAGCTTGGTATTTGGGGTTAATTTCCAAATTAACTGATGAAGATTGAATATTGGTGCTATTTAAACATTTTAACTGTGAGACTGAGAGAATTAAGAATGGGTGTTAAAAGGAGAAAATTTGATGACTGAGATTTCTCTCAGCCTTGACCACTTTTGTAGTTTTCCAAGATCTTGAAGTTTCCCAGTTGACCATAATTCTTAAAGTTTTTGATTCCAAAAGACTTCCTCTGTATGAGGATACACTCATTTGTGATGTAAATACATGCATCATGTAGATACGATGGTATGGCTGAAGGAATGAGAAGGAAATGAAAGAGCAAATTAAAATGTTTCGTTGTTACATCTCACCAGAAAGATCCATATCATATGAAATTTTTAAATACAAATCATGTTCTGTGTAATTTTCTTCATCGTTTTAAAAAATAAGCAAAGTTTTGGTCATTTGCTTCAGAATAGGAAGTTGATGATGTGTTCTTGATATTTTAGGAAGGTGAGGTACATTGCCAACTGATAGTTTGCAACACTTCCTGTAGCCATCAGGTTCTTGAAGAAGGTCAATGCTGTGGGACATGTGATAGTGAGTATAATCTATTAATATTCTAAATAAGCCTTTTAAAAGATTTCTCTAGTGCATTTAGTATATTCAGAAAGCAAATCCTCTTAAACCACTGCGACAGTGCTCTAGTATTGTTATTCTATTAATGCATTTTTCTGCTCAAGTCTTAGAAAAAAAATGAAACTTTGCACTTCAGACACCAGTGTCATGTATAAGGTAGGCTAAACACAACATGAAATTCATTTTCCATGTCCCATTAATTGTTCCATGAGTGAATGAAGATGACAGAAATGTTATGAAATAGCATGTTTCAATGTCATCATTAGAAGAATTATAACTATGAAGTAGAAAGCATGTTGCCATAATCTCTTGTTAGGTTTCTACTTTGGTTCTGAAAATGGGCCATGATAGGTAGAAAGTTCCGCAATTGTAAAGGAACAATAGCTTACATCCAAGTCAGGCTAGTTGGCAACTTGTTGCATCTGTTGTATGTAATAATGTTCTGACTGCTCCAGCTCTTCATAGTTTTAGACATTCTGAATAAGGACTGCTGTCATAGGAAGTTTTTGGACTTGCTGCCTTGAATTAGTATGCTGTCGATACTGGAGCTGCAGTGTCTCAGTAAAGGAGTTAAAAAGAATATTACTCTTTTTTTTTCACCAAATTTTAAGGGCAGTTCATGATCCTCTGCAGGTTCTAAAAGCTAGTCAAGATGTGACTTGTCAGCATGTTTTTGTTGCAATTATTATGAGGAAAGTAGCAATTCAGCAGAAATAGGTGGAAAATGTTTGATCATTTAATCATTGGAATTGTTTACTTCCAACCATGTGTGACGGCATCTTTGACAACAGTTCTTGAAATGGATAAGTTTAGGATAATACTGCTGTTATTTTTCTGAACTCTAAGGATGAGCTGACATTTTGGAATACAGACTGGATAATGCAACTCAAGATTTATCAAAGATCCTATTAAATCAGTCTCCCAAAATGGTTAAATGGATCCCTTAGGCACTAACGCTGGTTTAATTTCAATATCTTTATAAATCAATACTGCTGCCCGTAATTTAACAGATCTGTAAATAAAACCAGTAGCTTTAACCTACACATTACAATCCATGTAACGTTAGCTGGGTTTTGAGGTAAGCAGTGACGTTGCTTGTTACTGATCGCAGTAAGATGCCCACAAAGACCAACTGATCTCTGTCAGGGATTTCTCCTTTTCCACAGTCCCTGTTGTAGTCAGACACCAGTTCTGTGAGATCTGTGACAGTGATAGCATCAAGCTGACCAAGCAGATAATTAGAATGAGAATTCTGACAATAACCAGGAGTAAAAATTGGATGCTTAATCTAACATTAAAGCATTTCAACAAGAGAGTAAAGGAAAGGACCTTACACAGGGAGCAAGATGGAAGATGGAATGACACAATTTTTAGTTAATTATTTTCACATTTATGATTCATAGAATTTATAAATTGTTCTGAGGATACACCTTTTCACAGACATAAAATTAATCCTTGTGAACAGGGCCATTTCACAAGTTTAAAAACTCAGTTTCATCTCATTAAGTGATATAAACTTTTCAATAAGAAAAAATCTGCGGATGCTAGAAATCCAGAGCAATGTACGCAAAATGCTGGAGGAACTCAGCAGGCCAGGAGGCATCTGTGGAAAAAAGAACAGTCGATGATTCGGGCTGAGAACTTCCAGCAGGACTGGAGAAAAAAAGATGGGGAGTTTGAGTAAGAAAGTGGGCGGGAAGGAAGGAAGAACCAGAAGGTGATAGGTGAATCCTGGAGAGTGGGAGCAGTAAAATAAAGAGCTGGGAAGTTGACTGGTGAAAGAGATACAGGGCTAGAAGGGGGAATCTGATGGGAGAGGACAGAAGACCATAAAGAAAGAAAAGAAGGAGGGTACCAGAGGGAGGTGATGGGCAGGTAAGGAGATGAGGTGAGAAGGGGAAATGGGAATGGGGAATGGTGAAGGAGAGAGTTGGGGGGAGGCATTACTGGTTTGAGAAATCAACGTTCATGCCATCAGGTTGAAGGCTACCCAGATGGAATATAAGGTGTTGCTCCTCCAACCTGATGGCAGTAGAGGAGGCCATGGACTAACATGTCAGAATCGGAATGGGAAGTGGAACTAAAATGGGTGTCCACCAGGAAATCCCACTTTTTCTGACAGACAGAGCATAGGTGCTTGGTGAAGCAATCTCCCAATCTGTTGGGTCTCACCAAAATACAGGTCAACCTGGGAGCACCGGATACAGTAGATGACCCCAACAGACTCACAGGTGAAGTGTCACCTCACCTGGAAGGACTGTTTGGGGCCCTGAATGGTAGTGAGGGAGGAAGTGTAGCAATTGTTCCGCTTGCAAGGGTAAGTGCCAGGAGGGAGATCAGTGGGGAGGGATGAATGGAGAAGGAAGTCGTGTAGGGAGTGATCCCTGTGGAAAGCAGAATGTGGAGGGGATGAAAAGAGGTGCTTAGTGGTGGGATCCCATTGGAGATGGCAGAAATTACAGAGAATTATGTGTCGGACGTGAAGGCTGGTGGGATGGTAGGTAGGGACAAGAGGAACCCTATCCCTGGTGGGGTGGATGGGGTGAGGGCAGACATGTACAAAATGGAAGAGATGTGGTTGAAGACAGAGTTAATGGTGAAGGAATGGAAGCCCCTTTCTGTGAAAAAGAAGGACATCTCGTTCTGGAATGAAAAGCCTCACCCTTAGAGCAGATGCGGTGGAGACAAAGGAATTGAGAGAAGGGGATGGTAATTTTACAAGTAACAGGGTGGGAAGAGGTATAGTCAGGCATCTGTGAAAGTCAGTGTGTTTATGAAAGGCATCAGTAGATAATCTGTCTCCAGAGATTAAGACAGACTAAGAAAGGAGAGGGAGGTGTCGGAAATGGACGAGGTAAATTGGAGAGCAGGGTGGAAGTTGGAGGCAAAGTTGATGAAGTCAACGAGCTCCACATGGGTGCAGGAAGCTGCACCAATGCAGTCATCGATGTAGCTTAGGGAAAGTTGAGGAGTGATACCAGTATTGGTTTGGAACGTAGACTGTTCCAGATAGGCTGACAAAAAGGCAGGCATAGCTGGGACCCATGTGAGTGCCCATGGCTACACCTTTTGTTTGAAGAAAGTGAGAGGAGTCGAAGGAGAAATTTTTGAGAGTGAGGACCAGTTCTATCAGATAGAGGAGAGTGGTGGTGGAGGGGAACTGGTTGGGCCTGGTGTCCAGAAAGAAACAGGAAGCTTTGAGGCCTTCCTGGTGGGGGGTGGAGGTGTCTAGGGACTGCACATCCATAGTGAAAATAAGATATATAGGGACTGGACATCTGTAGTGAAAATAGATTTTCAATGCTTTATTCAGTGAGAGTAGCTTGTAGAAAGTTGAAGTTTTCATCAATTCACAGATTTCATGCTATCTCATTGACAACTGTCATATCACACTCTGTGAAAAGGTGGAGTATGATAACCTCTGAACTGTTGCTTTTAGATACGTGCTTATATACTATAGTACTTGCTGCAATATCTTCACCCATTTAATTAGAATACGTTAATAGCTTCATCATTGTTCTCATCCCTGTTTGTATTTGAGGTTCTGCCATATTACTAAATATTTTCTTAATTTCAGAGTGTCTCTATGAGGGTAGAATTGTGAACCACGAAGATGTTTTCTCTCCCTCCAATGACAATTGTACCCTTTGTGCCTGCATTGTAAGTAAAATTCCCTGTTCAAGTAGGCTCCATGTGTTTTATATATATATATATATATTAACTTTTACAAATGTAGGCATGCCAGCATACCTATGAAAAAGGAGATTTAAGCTATCACCCTGAATTACTGCAGTCCTTCTGTTGTTAGATCCTTTCAGAGTGCTATTGGGTTGGATGTTCCAGAGCCCAAGTGCAACACTATACTTCCAGGTCAGAATGATGTGACCCGGAAGGGAACCTGCAGTTGATGGTGTTCCCATGCTTCTTCTGCCCTTGTCATTTTCGACTGCAGGGCATGGCAGGTTTCAGAGGCTGGGGAGGGGGAGAGGGAATAGAAGAACATAGAACATAGATCAGAACAGCACGGGAACAGCATATTTGGCCCACTGCATCGTACTGAGCTAATTGAACTAGTAAATAAATAGCTAACAAAACTAATCCCCTCTGTGTATACAAGGTCCTTTCTCTGCATATATCTTTCTTTTATGCCACTATTGCTTTTTTTTTCTCTCTCCACTACTACATCTGGCAGCACATTCCAAGCACTCACTTCTCTGTTTAAAACAAAAACTCTCACCACACTTCTACTTTGAATTTGCCCCACTTGCATTAATCGCATGCCTTGTACTATTAAAGATTTCAGTCCTAGGAAAAAGATACAGCTGTCTTCTCTGTCTATGTCTCTCATAATCTTAAAAGCTTCTGACCAATTTCCCCTCAGCCTCTGTCGCTCCAGAGAAAACAACCCAAGATTGTCCGGCCTCTCCCTTTAGCATGTGCCCCCTGTTGTGTATTTAATATATATATATATATATACGCACGCGCACACACACACACACACACACACACACACATACACACACACACACACACACACACACACACACACACACACAGCATGTGGGCACGTGGCCAAGTGGTTAAGGCATTCGACTAGTGACCTGAAGGTCACGAGTTCGAGCCCCAGCCGAGGCAGCGTGTTGTGTACTTGAGCAAGGCACTTAACCACACATTGCTCTGTGACGACACTGGTGCCAAGCTGTATTGGCCCTTGCCCTTCCTTTGGACAACATCGGTGTCGTGGAGTGGGGAGACTAGCAGCATGGGCAACTGCCGGTCTTCCATACAACCTTGCCTGCACCCTGGAGAGTGAAGACTTTCCAGGCGCAGATCCATGGTCTCGCAAGACTAACGGATGCCTTATTTATATATATAGCATTCTTGTTCATTTAATTTGTGAGTTAAATGTATCCATGAATATGTAAATATACAAACATTATTTGTATACATCATCACACTACCATGCAATACGTGAGTACCTCACTTAAATTTGAAGTTAGACCTGCATTTTGGACTCCTGTGTCTTTCTTTAGAATTAGTTTAATGTTTTTAAGTTACAAAACAAAACACCCTCTAATCCATGCAGTATCCAGGGAAACCTATTCTGCACCCTCTCCAAAGCCTTGACATCCTACCGAAACTAGGGCGATCAGGAAAGATGAGAAACTGGGATGTTAAAGTAATCCAGGGGAGAAAATGAGGTTCATTTTGTAAATGGTACGTAGTGCAGCCACTGTTAGAATGAATACTTCCTTTTGATCATCTGAATCACAAAATTGACATTGTAAAGACTTATTGTTGAGACAGCCAAATACTACAAAATCGTGTTTTCTCACAGCATCGTGTTTAACCTCTGCGTTATTGGTGTTGATTCAAGTTATAACTGATATTTATCTTTTCCAGTCTGGAAATGTGAAATGCATCACGCCCAAGTGTCCTCCTGTTGAATGTGAGAAGCCAGTTCTATTGGATTGTTGTCCGATATGCCCAGGTTAGTGTGTGTTTTGATAACTATACATCACCAAAATATCAATTGATGACTAAACTCGAACTTGCTCCAGTCCGTTACAACTATGACTCTTTTGCCATAGAATAGAGCAGAATATTTCACAATTTTATTTCTTATCTTGATATGCCTGGCAAGGTTAGTGTGAAACTATAAGACTAATAAACCTTGCACCTGCTTTGAAATAATTTTACCTAAACTAGTCACATCAGTGTACAGTAGGAGTTTCCCTGACACTTAAGGAGGCCTGCAGCTAAGAAGAGGCCTTGATCTCACTTCAGTGGATACGAAAACAGTTGTCAATTATATCTGTCAACAGCAGATTAGGGCTGTCAGTACAAATCTGCCTTGATGTTTGTTATGCTTTGTGCTCTTAAAAACTTAAATAGAAAGATGTCAGCATTGTACGTCTAAGGGGGACAGCTTATTTCTAACACCATCCATCAAAAGTTGTAACATATCAAAACAAACTTGCTCCTCTCCAAACAATTCCAATCTGAACTGATATTTTTCTTACAATTAAGCTTTTATGATTTTGAAAGTAAAGTCTTAAAGCCCCTTCTGGTTGATGCTTGTATTTAAATTAACATAAATTTCATTTTGGTGTAAATTTTAACTGAGGCTCTTCATACTTCTTTCCATTTTTCTACACGTATCTCTTTTACGCATTATAGATCAAATTTGAGGCGGCACAATGGTGCAGCTCGCTGAGCTGCTGCCTTTGAGCTCTGTTCAATTCTGACATCCGGTTCTGCCTGTGTGTAGTTTGTATGTTCTCCATATGTCTACACTGATTATATCTCGTGTTCTACGTCTCAGAGATGTGCCTATTGTTAGGTTAGTTGGCTACTATAACTTGCCCCAAGTGTGGAGGTGAGTGGCAGAAACTTTGGGGAATGTGAGGAGGGTGAACCAGTGGGATATACTGTATGTAACTGGGTGCTTCTGCCTAGTGCAGACTCAGTGAGCAGAGGGACCCTTTTCCATGCGGTGTGAGTCTGTCCTTATAACTACAAGGCAGAATTATGGAAATCATGAACCACACAACTCACTGTCACAAGAAAGGATTTCTGTCTTGAGATATAATGTTGGTGCAGTTGAGTCTCCATGATGGTTTGGGAGATCCTGGTATCAAAAGTTAGTTGAAAAAGAAATGTGCTCAAGACAGCAAATTTTGGTGGAGGTTTACCATGTCTGGTAAAATGCATGACTTTGCAAATGTACACAAAATTGTCAAGTCATCCATTATTGTGAATTCTTCACGTTGTTGCTGTGATACAGGCATTAATGTATAAATTGACCATGTTTTTAACTCTTTCTGCACCCTCTCAGCCCAAAGTAGGAAGCTGTCCCCATGAAGTACTCTCAATATGTTGGCTGAGGCCCTAACCAAAACGATGTTCCAAGTAATGCTTTATACTGAGTCTTAGAAAGCCCAACATAATAAACATGACGCTCTTTTTTGCCTTTCCACTAGCATTATAACCATGAATTAATTATAATTCTTATGTTCAAAGTATATTTATTATCAGAGTATATACATATCACTACATACAATACTGAGGTTCTTTTCCACTGTCATACTTAGCAAATCTCAAGAACAGTAATAGTAAACTGTAAACATCAGGGACTGTAAACTGTGAACAAACTGTGCAAATGCAGATATAAATAAGTAGGAATAAATAATGAGCATGAAATAACAATTTCTTTTTAAATCTCTTTATAAATTTTTCCAAAATTATAAACAAAATAATAATGTTGATACAAAGAGATTGGAATAATCTTATTGTTAATAAACATATACAAAAAAGATTTCAGATAACACAGGTATAATAGACTTCCAAACTCATGATGTAATTAATCATAAAGAAATAAAAAGAAAAAAAATTCAAAGAAACCCGCCCCCCCAAAAAAAATAAAAAAGAGCAAAATACTAAACCCAAAAAAGCAAATGGAACAAAACAGGGCTGGACCAATATCTTAAATCAAACACGTTCAGTAATGTCCTCAACTCCACTCCTCTATTCATATATTTTAAGTTAATAAGAAGGATTCGGAAAGGTCAAATTACATCATATGAAAATGTTAAATAAGTGTTTTCCAAGTTTCTTCAAATTTAACCGAAGGATCAAAAATATCACTTCTAATTTTTTTCTAAATTTAAACATAATATAGTTTTGGAAAACCACTGGAACGTAGTAAGAGGATTGGTCTCCTTCCAGTTCAATAAAATAGATCTTCTGGAAAATAACAATTTAACAGAATCCTTAAATGAGAGTAGCTATCACCTTTTATTCAAGATCCTGATGGCTGAGGGGTAGTAGCTGTTCCTGATCCTAATGGGACAAGTCTTAAGGCTCCTATACCTTCGACTTGATGGCAGCAGTGAGGAAAGAGCATGTCCTGGGTGGTGAGGATTTTTGATGATGAATGCTGCTTTTCGACGGCAGTGTTTCATGTAGATGTGCTCGATGGTTGGGAGGGTTTTACCCGTGATGTACTGGGCCAAAACCACTAGCTTTTGTAAGATTTTCAGCTCAAAGGCTTTGTGTTCCCATACCAGACGGTAATGCAACCAGTCAACACTGTTTCTACCACGCATCCATAGAAGTTTGCCAAGGTTTTTGATGGCATGCTGAACCTCCACAGACTCCTGAAGAACTAAAGGCGTTGTTGTGCTTTCTTCACAATAATATTTATATGATGGTCCAGGACAGGTCCTCTGAAAGAGTGACACTGAGGAATTTTAAATTATTGACCCTCTCCACCTCTGATCTTCCAATGATTACTGGCTCATGGACCTCTGGTTTCCCTCTCCTGAAGTCTACAATCAGCTCCTTGGTCTGATTGACATTGAGTGAGAGGTTGTTGTTATTACATCACTCAGCCAAATTTTCAATCTCCCTCCTTTATGCTGATGCTGACTCATCACCACCTTTGATACAGCCTGCAACAGTGGCGACATCAGCAAACTTGTATATGGTGTTGGAGCTGTACTTAGCCCGCAGTCATTGGTGTAAAGCGAATAGAACACACATCACTGTGGTGCTGCTGTGCTGACGGAGATTGTGGAGGAGATGTTTTTTCAAACCAAACTGACTGGTGTCTGCAAGTGAGGGAATCCAGGATCCAATTGTACAATGGTGTATTGAGTGTTTTGAGGCCCAGGTCTTTGAGCTTACTGAGTTAGTTTTGAGGGGATGATGGTGTTAAATGGCAAGCAGTAATCAAAAAAAGAGCATCCTGATGTATGCATCTTTGCTGATCAGTTGTTCCAAGATTGTGTGAAGAGCCAACAAGGTAACTTTTTATTAGACCTGTCGCTTCGGTAGGGGAATTGGAGTGGATCCAAGCTGCCACTCGGACAGGAGTTGATATGCTTGAACACCAGCCTCTCAGAACACTTGATTACTGTGGGTGTAAGTACTACTGGGCAATGGTCATTTAGACGGGTTTCCATGATCATCCTGGGAACTTGGGTATGAATGAAAACTGCTTGAAGCAGATGGGTACCACACATTGCTGGAGAAAGAAGTTGAAGATATCCGTGAATATACAAGGCAGTTGGTTGGCAGAGGTCTTCAGTACTTGGCCAGGTCCTCTGTCCGGCGTGGATAATTTCCTTAGATTCACCGTCTTGAAGGCAGCCCGCACATCATCTTCAGTTACTCAGACCAAAGGATCATCGGGAAATGTGGGGATGCACAATGGTTCCTCCCTGCTCTGTTGGTCAAAGCAAGCATAGAAGGTATTGAGCTCATCTGGAAGTGAAGCTCTGCTGTCCCCTATGTTGCCAAATTTAGCTTTGCAGGAGGGTATAACATTCAAACCCTGCCACAGCTCTCGAGCATCCTTTATAGGTTCCAGAAACTCCATTTCACCCAAGTGATCGCTTTCCGAAGATCATACCTGCATTTCTTGTAGTATTCTTGACCTCCAGACTTGAATGCCTCTAATCTGGCTCCCAGCAGGTTCCAGAGTTCATTGTTTATCCAGGGCTTCTGACTGGGGAAAACCCTGAAGGATTTTACGGAGACACAGTCATCCACAACTGTCTGAATAAAGTCTGTAATGGCTCTGGTGTAGTCATTCAGGTCCTCAGATGAATTCTTGAACACGCCCGGTCCACCGACTTAAAGCAATCATGTAACCATTCCTCAGCCTCTCGTCACCATCTCTTAGTTGTCTTGATCTCTGGAGAATTGCCCTTTAGGCTCTGTCTGTATGCAGGTAGCAGGAGTACAGCCAAATGATCCAACTTGCCAAAATACAGTCTCGGGAAGGAGTGATAGGCATTCCTTATCATAGTGTAGCAGGTATCCAGTGTGTTGGGACCTCTGGTGCTACAGGTTACGTGCTGGTGATAATTGGGCAGGGGTTTCTTCAAACAGGCCTGGTTAAAGTTGCTGACTATAATTGGAAATGTGTTGGGGTGGGCTGTTTCTTGTTTACAGACAGCATCGTGCAGGTTCGTGAGTGCTTGCTTCTAATCGACCACTGGTGGTATGTAAACTGCAGTCAAGATCATGGATGAGAACTCTCAAGGCAGGTAGAATGGTCTACGTTTAATCATTAGTTGTTCTAGGTCAGAGGAACAATAAGTCGACATAACTCCATTGTCTGTGCGAATTGACTAAAAAGCATATGCCGCCACCTTTTTCCTTATCAGGCTTCAGGGTTCAGTCAATTCTGAAAATCATAAAACCTTCTGGTCGGATTGCTGCGTCCAGCATTTTCGCTGTTAACCAAGTCTCAATGCAACAAACAATTGAAATCTGCCTCTGATGCCGCAGCCTTGCCCTGAGATTGTTGATCTTACTTTCAAGTGACTGTACAAGATGGAAGGCAAAAGAAGCCTCATCCCCTACACCTCAGCCTAGTTTGAATCCCGCCCCTCCTGCCACATTGGCATTGGCATAGTCCATTGGAGGCATCATGCTTTACTGCTCCACATTTAACTGTCAAACATGAGATCTGAAGGTCATTGTTGTTGCTTTTGAACTTTGAACTTTGAAACCTGTCCAGTGGGAAAGAGCAGAATAGAAATGTACCAGTCAGGGAGCCTGCAGCTAAGAAAATGAACCCTGACCCTGAAAATGGTATTGCCTCCCCTGTACTAGAATAAATAACCTTGTGACAACTGAAGAGGAATTGAGGAAAGCATGCTATAAATCCAGTGGTTGATGTTGGAGTAAATGACAAAGGTAGGAATAGTGAGGAAGTTGTGCTAAAGTTGGGAATTAGGCTCTAAATCAAAAACACAGTTGCAGAGAGTTAACCTCTGAATTATTGGCCAACCTCATGCAAATTAGCATTGAAGCCAGTAGTTCAGGAGAATTAACAAGTGATTGATGGAGTTCCTTTTCAAGGAAAACTGTTACTAAAATTGTCTAATAAGATCGTAAAGCATAAAATGCGAGAATATCACATTAAAATTGATTAAGACTGCCTGTAGAGTGTCTAGATAAAAAGGAAGTGAAGGCTATTACTTTGAGAGAAACCAGACATAGTAAAAGTTACTGAGACATGGCTACAGAAAAGTCAGATCTGCAATCTAACATTGCTGAGCATAACATATTTACAAAAGACAGAAACCAGTAAGGGGGAGGTATCATGGCGGTACTAATTAGTGATAATATTATGGTAGCAGAAACAAGGCATGAACCTGTGACAGCAGAGTATCCATAAAGTTGAAGGTAAAACATAGTGCAGAATCACTTTGACAACAGACAAGTTAACGCACAAGACCACACAAGTGACAGATGGAGGAAAAATATGATGACAATAAAAGATGAGGAAAAAATATACAAATAGTAATTGCAGGAATTTCATCTGCCCCGATATTAATTAATTGTGAACACAGTCCAGCACATCACACAAACCAATTTTCCGTTCTTGGACTCACTTTACACCACACTCTGTCAGAGCAGTGCTGCTATGATAATCAAGGACACGACCCATCCAGCCAACACACTTTTCGACCCTCTTTCCTACGGGAGAAGGCTCAGGAGCTTGAAGACTCATACAGCCAGATCTGGGAACAGCTTCTTTCCAGCTGTGATAAGACTGCTGAACGGATCCTGACCCAGATCTGGGCCGTACCCTCCAAATATCCAGACCTGCCTCTCGGTTTTTTTGCGCTACCTTACTTTCCCTTTTCTATTTTCTACTTAAGATTTATAATTTAAATTTTTAATATATACTATTGATTTCTACTTCAAGGAGCGCAAAGCGCAGAATCAAATATTGCTGTGATGATTGTACGCTCTATTATCAATTGTTTGGCGACAATAAAGTAAAGTAATTAATCAGAAGAGGTTTTTAAAGGGAGGTGATATTCCTTCATATCAAAAATGCAAAAAACTTCTCACGTATACTATTTGATATCTACTATTAGATTTCAAAATGATGTATAGAGTTTTGGTTACCCTGTTAGGGGAAAGGTGTGAAAATGGAAATAGTGCAGAAAAAAATGAGGATATTGCCAGAATGAGGGGGCCTCAGTGAAAGGAAATGTTTGGCCAGGCTGGGTCTTTGTTTCTTGGAAAGTAGGGAAATGAGGGGGCAACTTTATGAAAATATTTAAAATTAAGAGGGGCATAGATATGGTAGACAGTAATAACCTTTTACCCAGGTAGGAGAGAGCAAGACTGGGGGGAGCATAAATTTTAAAGGGACCTATGGTGTAACATTTTCACACTGAGAATGGTGACTATTTAAAAGAAGTGACCTAGGTGGGTGTGATGGTATCATTTTAAGAAGCACTTGGATGGGTACATGGAAGGGCAGGGCTTAGAGTGATATTGGCTAAAGACTATTCGAGCTGGGTGGGATCAGTGGTCAGCATGGGCTAGTTGTGCTGAAAGCCCTGTAACCGTGCTGTCTTGCTCTTTAACCGAACAGGATAGAAAAAAGAACATTTAGGACATAGAGAATAGAGTATATTTTCAACTGATAATAGTCAAACCATAAGTTAATGGATGGAGACAAGGGCTCTAATAACCTCTTATAAAGCTAAATCAAGCAACATAGGCGACAACAGGGCTTCACTTCCAGATGAGCCTTCAATGCTCACTTTGACTTCCAAAACATGGAGGAACCATTGCAATCTCCCACAGCCCCAATGATCCTGTGATTTCAGTCTCTGAGAGTGACGTGCGAGCAGCCTTCAGGAGTATGAACGCACAAAAAGTATTCGGCCCTTAATGGATATCTAACCAAGTACTAAAAGTTTGTGCTGATCAACTGGCTGGAGTGTTCACTGAGATCTTTATCCTCTCATTTCGGCAGTCTTGAGGTACTGAGCTGCTTCAAGGAGGCTTCAATTATACCGGGCCTAAGAAGAATATGGTATCCTGCCTCATTGACTAGTAGCACTTACATCCATTGTGATGAAGTGTTTTTGAGAGGTTGGTGATGAAATATATCAACTCCTACCTGTGAAGCAGTTTAAGAAGCAATCCAGAGCTCTTCACTCAACCCTGGAACAGCTGGACAGCAAAGATGCATACATCAGAATGCTCTTTATCAACTACAGCTCAGCATTCAATACTAAAATAGGAACCTTTCAGACAGGGAGACAACAGGGCTACCTATGCAACCTGACACTTACAGAGCCATTTGCTCAACAGATTAAGACATGCAGTTAAAGAGAGAGAGAATAAATGCCTGGACATGTAAAAGCAATAAATGTCAGACCTATTGATGAAACCTGAAACCAAGAGAAGTTGGAAATGTACAGCAGATTAGGTAATACCTGTAAAGCAGGAGTGCCCAATCTGTGGTCCACAGACCTCTTGGTTATGGGTCTATGGCATAAAAATATTTGGTAGCCCCTGCTATAGAGAGAGGAGGACCAAGTGAACATTGCAGTGGTTAAGTTTACAACAGAATGAGTTAGTTCAAGCTAGAAAAATGATTTCTATCAGACATTGATACATCTGGTATTGAGTCGCGAGATGCTGCAAAATGTCTAGATGGAACATAAGGTATCGTTCTTCAAGTTTATGTTGAGTTTTATTAGAACAATGTAGATGCTTCTGTCAGGTTAGAACAGTATTGGAGAACTAAATTCACAAGCAGCTAAAAGTTCAGGATCACCTTTGCAAATTGAACAGATGCATTCTACAAAACACAACAGTTACCCAAACTTTTCAGTGTTTCCACTACAAAGGAGATCATATTATGAGCACTTAGTAAACTGGATTGGAAGAAATGGTAGTGAATTGCTGCTTCACCTGGAAGGAATGCTTAGGTTCCTGGATGTTGGGAAAGAATTGAAGTAAAACAGCAGTTATTGCTTCTGCTGTGATGGCACTGAAAAATGCTCTGGGAAAGGACTTGTTGATAGAGATGGAATTGCAGACATGTTACAAGAGGAATAGTTTCTTCCAAATGTTGAAAGAGGAGAAGAGGGGAAAATTATTGGTTTCAGAATGTCAACAAAAATGGAGAAAAATGCAAAGAATGATTCATTAAATGTAGACGCTGATAGGATGGAAGGGAAAGCCAGTGGCTGAGATGAGAAGGGGGTGAGAGCAGACATGGAGAAACACATTTGATATGGTCAAGGGCGCTGTCAGCCGAGGTAGAATAGAAGCCATAGGAAGCCATGTAAACATGCCAAAAGGAAAGGAATGAAGTGAAGACTTTATAAATACTTTGGAAGTATACAAACCCAATGGTATAGCAGTGGGAAGGAAAGCATCATGCTCTGTGAGAAAATCGTATTAAAAAAGAGTTCATGAAAGATAAATACCGAGGTATTAGGAAAAATCAAAATGGCATCTGGGAAAGCAAAAACAGAACCTAAGGTAAATGAAGCGAAGTGGTAAAATATTTCACAAAATTATAAGTAAAGGCTGAAGACTGAGTTGGCAAAGGGGCAAGCTTGTCAAATGGTAGGGTCATGGCATCAAATCTGGACTTCAAGACTAGTGTGGCCAGGTTCGAATCATTGCACACTTTCCATCTGTGCTGAGTTCAGCATTGAGCTAGCAACTCGGCCTCGTTAAAAAAATACAGGCAAATGCTAAGGAAACAGCAAAAATGCCATCCAACAAGTTACAAGGTATGAAAGGGAGCAACAAACAACCACAGAAAGTGATCGAGAGACCATAAGGCATAGGAGCAGAATTAGGCCATTCAGCCCATCAAGTGTGTTCAGCCATTCCATCATCTCTGATATATTATCCTTCTCAACCCATTCTCCTGCCTTTTCCCTGACTAACCAAGAACCTATTAACCTCAGCTTTCAAAGTACCCAATGACCTGGCCTCACAGCCATCTGTGACAATGAATTCCACAGATTCACTACCCTATAGCTAAAGAAGTTCTTCCTCTTCTTTGTTTTAAAGGAATGTCCTTGTATTCTGAGGCTTTGCCTCCTGGTCCTTGACTCCCCCACGATTGGAAATATACTTTGTACATCCACTCTGTCTAGGCCTTTCAATATTCAACAGGTTTCAATGAGACCTCTCCTCAATCTTTTAAACTCCAGTGAGTATATGCCCAAGAGCTAACGAACACTCTTTGCATGATAACCATTTCTTTCTCTGGATCATTCTCGTGAACCTCCTCTGGACCATCTCCAATGCCAGCACACCCTTTCTTAGAAATGGAGCCCAATACTCTGAATGTGATCTTACCATTGCCTTATAAGCCTTAACATTGCATCCTTGCTTTTATTTTCTAATCCTCTTGAAATGAGTGGTAACATTGCATTTGACTTCCTTATTGCTGACTCAACATGCAAGTTAACCTTTAGGGAACCCTGCACTACGACTCACAAGTCTTTTTGTACCTCTGATTTCTGAATGTTATCCCCATTTAGAAAATAGTCTATGCCTTTACTTCCCTACACTATATTCCACCTGCCATTTTTTTGCTCTAATCTGTTAAAGCCCTTCTGCAGACTCCCTGCTTTCTCAACACGACCTGCCCTCCACCTATCCTTATATAAGCTGCAATCGTGGCCACAAGGCTATCAATTCCATCATCCAAATCATTGATATATAACATAAAAAGAAATGATCCCAACACCAACCCCTGCTGCACACCACTAGTCGCCAGCAACCAACCAGAAAAGCCCATCTTTATACCCACTATTTGCCTCCTGTCAGTCAGCCAATCGTCTGCCCATGCTAAAATCTTTCCTGTTATACCATGATATCTTGTTTAGCAGCCTCATGTGCAGCAACTTGTAAAAGGTCTTCTGAAAGTCCATGTAAACAACATCCACAGACTCTCCCTTGTCTATCCTGCCTATTATTTGTTAAAAGAATTCCAACCGATTTGTCAGTTAAGATTTCCTCTGAAATAAACCATGCCAAGTTTGGCCTATGTTATCACACGCCTCCAAGTACCCTGAAACCTCATCCTTAATAATGGACTCTATCATCATGCCAATCACTGAAGTCAAATGACTGGCATATAGTTTTTTGTCTTTTGCTTCCTTCCCTTCTTAAACAGTGGAGTGAAAATGCAATTTTCCATTCCTCCAGAATCTTTACAAAGTATAGTGATTCTTGAAAGATCACTATCAATATTTCCACAATATTTTCAGCTATCTCTTTCAGAATCCTGGGGTGAAGTCCATCTGATCCGGGTGACTTGTCTACCTTCAGATCTTTCAGCTTCTTAAGCACCTTCGCCTTTTTGAAGTTAACAACACTCACTTCTGTCCCCTGACACTCTTGAATTTCTGGCATACCTCTGGTGCCTTCCACAGTAAAGACTGATGCAAAATAATTATAAAATTCATCTGCCATTGCTTCGTCCTTCAATTCTACCCCTCCGGCATAATTTTCCAGCGACTTTCCACTCTCGCCTCTCTTTTACTCTTTATATTTCTGAAAAAACCTTT
The DNA here is from genome assembly GCF_030028105.1 of Mobula birostris. Taxonomy (NCBI): domain Eukaryota; kingdom Metazoa; phylum Chordata; class Chondrichthyes; order Myliobatiformes; family Myliobatidae; genus Mobula; species Mobula birostris. The sequence continues at coordinate 59,070,217 of NC_092380.1, read as the reverse complement.
TGGTATACTCCTTCATATTATAGGCCAGCTTACTTTCATGTTTCATCTTTTCTCTCCGAATTGCTTTTCTCATTGTCTTCTGTTGGTTTTTAAATGCATTCCAGTTCTCTAGGTTCCCACTAATTTCTGCATTTTTTAGCCCTTTCTTTTATTTTATGCTGTCTTTCTGATAGCAAAAGTAATAAACTATTCTTTAGTTCCAGATTTTCCAGTGAGACAGAACATTTGGATATGGCATTATATGATGGTATGGAAAATAATGTTAGTGCATTTAAAATGCACAAAGGGAATATAATAAATTACTCAAACAGAGGATAAAGTTCCTCTTCCAGCTGAATTGCACTCATGCTTTTTAAAATCATTTGAGAAAGAAAGCAAAGACAGTGCTATGTATTTAATAATTCGTTAGAGAAAGGCATTGTGTCTAAAGACTGACAGAGAGTGAACCTAAATAGAGAATAGGGGAACTAGAACATATTGTGGGAATGACAGACTACTGAGCAGCATAGGAGTGGCCAGAAAAATTTAGAATCCTTATTGAGGGAGAAAATGAAGATAAAAAAATGAATACCTTAGAGTTCAAAAGCGGAAATCTTGTGACTTATCTTATCATTACATTTAGGGTTAACAAAGGAAATGGAAATGATTGTACACTACAGATAGTGCATCTAGATTTTCAAAAGGTCTTTGAGTAGTTACTCAACAATAGGCTAATAACTAAAGTCAGGTAATCTGGAGTCAGGTGACAAATAGCAAACTGGATTGTTCGCTGGTTTGAGGATTGACTGAAAGCAAAAAATGGAAGTAAAGGTTAACCATATGCAGATAAAGAAGATAGTTACACTCAGACCATTGTTATTCAAATACAGTGGATTCTGATCAATTGGGACCCATTAGGACCAGTACATTTTGGCCCAATTAAATGGCTTCCTCAATTAACTGAAGTTTCATGGAAAGAATTAAAATGGTATAAAAAAACCAAATTACTATTTAACTGAGTTGCAAGTTACTCTTAGTAAACTCTTTTCATTTAAAATGGTGTACTTTTGACTGATTGTAAATGAACAAAATCAGTGCAGGCACCTAGTGTCGATATACAAATTTTTTGATGATTGCATCCTTCAAGTTTTCATTTTCATTGTAATAAACAAGATCAAAGTAAAATGCATTATATTTTATTTTATTATGAAAGTACATATATGTCATCAAATACAACCCTGAGATTCATTTTCTGTGGGCATACTCAACAAATCTATAGAATAATAACTATAACAGAATCAGTGAAGGACCACCTAACTAGGGTGTTCAACCACAGTGCAGGCGACAGCGAACTGCAAATATAAAAAAGAAGAAACAATAATAACACATAAATAAGCAATAAATTGGAGATACCTTGATCTTCTCTGTAATCCCTAACTTGTTGAAGTTGGGAAGTCATTTCATTTTCACTCCCAGTTGTTTCTGGCATCTCCAAGACTGAATGCATGAAAACGTGGTGAGCGAAGTTGTCTTACTGCTAAGTAGTTTGCAACAGGAATCAGTGACAAAAATTACAGCTTCTTGAACACAAACATACGTAACTGATGGCATTTAAGAACAGTTCATTTTAAGCGTGGTAACACACATCAAAGTTGCTGGTGAACGCAGCAGGCCAGGCAGCATCTCTAGGAAGAGGTACAGTCAACGTTTTGGGCCGAGAACCTTCGTCAAGACTAACTGAAGGAAGAGCTAATAAGAGATTTGAAAACAATGGCCTGCTGCGTTCACCAGCAACTTTGATGTTTGTTGCTTGAATTTCCAGCATCTGCAGAATTCCTTGTGTTTACATTTTAAGCATGGTGCAGTGTTTGATGGCCACACGAAAGATGCTAGTTAGAAACTGTTCAGCAACAGTCTCCTGTCCCAATTAAGCAACATAGTGTCCCAAGTAAATGAAGGGAATCCAGCTATTTTCTCAATTAGTTTTTGTTCTGAAGGAGTTGTCTCAAATAAGCGGCTGCCCCAATTAACCAGAATCACTGCAATACATAAGATACAAGTACTAAGTTTAATAATGCCAAGATGAATGGGTTAGTAATTACCGAGGAGTATATTTATAAATTTTCAGAAGGAGCAAGAGTAGAATCCAAAGTTCAGCACAGATAAGCAATAAGACAAAATATTTTGCTAAGAAAAATGAAGAGGCCACTTATGATATGAAAGGCAGATGTACACTATGGTAAATGAACAAGGGCATTATGTATTCATTACAAATGCACAAATTATTGAAAGGTGTGTCACTGCTTAGCAAGGCCATAAAATGCAAATCAAACAGCTCATTTTTGGAAGGGAAGAACTGTTAGACATTGTATGCAATACTTAATATAGTTCTGGTATCCAAATTATAAAAAGGACATAGAGTATATGCGATCAATTTTATAGAGGATTTTATAAAATCTTCAAAAAGAAAGAGGTTCTCATAACGTCTTCAGAATAGTAAAGAATTTTCAGAGAGAGTATGTGGAGTGAATGTTTCAATATGTGAAGAGCATAAGAGAGGACATCATTGTTCAAGAACACCAATAAGAATTATCCCATGGAACTCACTACCCAGCTATGGTACAGATGCCTTATTAGAGGTATCTGAAGAAGTATATGAAAGAGGAAGGAGTAGATTACACAGATGGACTTGGATGAGCAAAAGGGGCTCTCGTGGAGCATGAACATCACCGTGAACCTGACTGGTCTGTTTTTGTATCACGCTCTATTTCCAATAGTTCCTGTTCCAAGAACAATTTTAGTGTGTAGGATAAAAGTTAACATCATTCTGTTACCTTTTTACTCACAGGATTGCCACACTACTGCATTTGGAAAACTATGGTCTAATTGGGGAGAGCCAGCATGGTTTTGTGTGGGACAAGTCATGTCTTACTAACTTGATTGAGTTTTTTGATCGGGTGATTGAGGAAGGTATAGCTGTTGATGTTGCCTACATGGATTTCAGTAAAGGCATTTGACAAGGTTCTGCCTGAGAGGCTCATCCAGAAGATTAATGTGCATGGTATCAATGGTGAATTGGCTGTTTGGATTCAGAATTGGCTTGCCCATAGTAGACAGAGAGTGGTGGTCGAAGGGATTTATTCTAGCTTGAATTCTGTGGTTAATGGAGTTCCACAGTGATCTGTACTGGGATTTCTGTTGTTCATGATGTACATAAATGATCTGGATGAAAATATAGATGAGTGGTTAGTAGGTTTGCAAATGATGCAAAGATTGGTGTTGCTGTGGATAGTGTAGATGACTGGCAAAGAGTACAGCAGCACATAGATCAGTTACAGATATGAGCAGAGGTATGGAAGATGGAGTTTAACATGGCTAAATATGAAATGTTGCACCTTGGTAGGTCAAATCTAAAGAGACAGTACACAATTAAGGGAAAGACCTTTAACAGTGTTGATGAGCAAAAGGGTCTTGGGATTCAAGTTCACAGCTCCCTGAAAGTGGTACACAGGTTGACAGGGTGGTTAAGAAGGCATATGGCATGTTGCCTTTATTATATAAAAACTCTAGTTAGGCCGTATCTCAGTATTGCTTACACTTCTGCTCCCCCCATTATAAGAAGGATGTCGAGGCTTTGGAGAGGGTTTACCAGGATGCTGCCTGGATTAGAAGGGCACTTGCTATAATGAGATGTTGGACAAATTTGGGGTGTTTTCTCAGCAGCAGTGGAGGCTGAGAGATCTGATAGAGGTTTATAAGATTATGAGGGCATAGATAAAGTAGACATGTAGAATCTTTATCCCAAGGTTGAAATGTCTAATAGCAAAGGGCATGCATTTAAGGTGAGAGGGGGTAATTTTAAAAGATATGTGAGGGGAAGGTTTTTACACAGAGAATGGTGCCTGAAGTGGTGATACATCAGGGAATTTTAAGAGACGTTTAGATAGGCTCATGAATGTGAGGAAAATGGAGGGATATGGGTGTTGTGTAGATAGAAGAGATTAGTTTGAACAGCCATTTGATTGTTAATTTAATTGGCTCAGCACAACATTGTGGGCTGAAGGGCCTGTTATGCTGTTCTATGTTCTGTGTACTATGTAGAATAAATTAGTGTTGAAGATCTAACCTACTGAGCAAGTTAAATTAAATCTATTTTTAAAATATGCTTGGTTAAATTACCATTTAGCAACATTGCACTGTTTTTTAATTTAATTTAACATTTTTATCTTTCTTAAGCTGAGTGTATTGATCATGGCATCGTCTATCCTCATGGGGCAGAGTTCTCCCGGCCTGGTGTTGATTGCATCACTTGCGCATGTTTGGTAAGAGACTGAGGGCATTGTTTGCTTGTTTATCTGGAGCTGGCAAGTCACAACTTTCCAACAAGAAATTTTACAACTTCCCTTCAAAACAAATCAAAGCTATTTATTTATGTACACAGGAACAAGATTCTTAGTGCAGCAGGGTGGGGGTGGGGAAGAAGATGATGTTAACTCATCTGCTCCAGGGTATGTCCTTTAAATTCTGTCACCAACTAAGAGTCACTGAATATTCATCACCTCAAGTATTTTAACTCTCTCATTGCATTGAAGCATCATCTGGTCTCAATGGAAGTATCAACAAAATCAGAAGTTTCTGGTACTAAAATACAATATTGTTGTCTCCATAAACTTGTCTGGTGAACAACATGGATGATAGTCCTAACTACCTGTCAGAGTAACACCTGAGGATTTCCAGTTAAATTTTACACTTCCAGGAAGGATGCAATTCTTAAGGAATCACATTCCTATTTTGTAACTTGTGTGCATGAAACAGCTGGGTAAAGGATGCTGTCTGACTTGGATGTTTCTCACAAAGTAACATGTTCTCACTGTGGATGGTACAACAGCAATGCCTTCCACTTGTGTCAAAGCTTTTAACATAGTAAAGCATCCCTAAGTATTTCACCAGAAATAGGATTTTACTGTGCAACAAAAAGCTTCCTGCTCAATCATAGAAATGTTTTGGGGAACACTTAAACTAAACAATACATTTGGAAAAGAAAGGCCAGAGGTTAGAGACCTTGCATTGACAACCCTGCAAATTAATATCAGATTATACCACTGTTGTTGGCCAAATCCAAGGTCCTGACGAATCGCCATATTGAAGGGAGATTGAAAATCCAGCTGAATGCTGCTGCAACAACCTCTCATTTGATGTCAGCAAGAGCAAGGAGCTGATTATTGATTTCAGCATGAGAAAATCAGAGGTCCATAAGCCAGACCTGGATAGGGTCAGCAACTTTAAATTCCTCAGTGATGTCGACCCAGAGGATGTGTCCTGGGCCCAACACGTAAGTGCATTACAAAGAAACCACTGCTGTGCCTCTACTTTCTTAGAGGTTTGTGAAGGTTTGTTATGTCATCTTTGATGAACGTCTATAGATGTGTGGTGGGAAGTATATTGACTGGTTACCTCACGGCCTGGTATGGATACAACAATGCCCTTGAACAGAAAAGCCTACAAAAAGTAGCAGACACAGCCCAGTCCATCATGGGTAAAGCCCTCCCCACCATTGAGCACATCTACATGGAGCATTGTTGTAGTAAAGCAGCACCCAGCATCGAGGATCCACACTATCCAGGCCGAGCCCTCTTCTGACTACTGCCTTTCAGGAAGGAGGTACAGGAGCCTCAGGACCCACACCACCAGGTTCAGGAACAGTTATTACCCCTCAAGCATCAGGCCCTTGAACCAGAGGGGATAACTTTATTCATCTTCACTCCCTCCATCACTGAACTGTTCCCATAATCTATGGAATCACTTTTAAAAACTCTTCAACTCCTGTTCTCAATATCTATTGCTTGTTTACTATTGTTTCTTTTTGGATTTGCACGATTTGTTGTCTTTTGTATATTCGCTGTCCTTCCTGTTAGGTGCAGACCATCACTGTGTTTGTTGTATTTACTGTGAATACCTGCAAAAATGAATCTCAGGTTTGTATATGGTGACATTGATGCACTTTGACAATAAATTGACTTTGAACTTTGAAAGAAGTACAATGAATGGATGTTGACAATGCTTTGTTCAGTTTTGGGGCCTAAGTAGATTTCTATTCCAAGATGTGCAGAAAACTAGCAAAAGATAAAAGTACAATTAATTCCTGATCAATCCCCTTAATGATATAAACTATGCCAATGTTCCAAATCTATTGTATGATCAGTTTATGGTAATCAGGTATCTGTTATCCTATCATCTCTCCTGTGGGCTATTTTGGAAAAGAAAATAAATCATCTACTGCTGGATTTCTTTTTAAGATTAGACGTGGGTTACTATTCTTTCTAGCTGTACAATAGCTACCAAGTTGCAGAGATAGTTCCAAACTACAATGCTTCCATTTACCCTGTGTTTCTTGGTAAATCAACTTGGCAGACATATATGGGCAGAGGTGTAACATGTCATTCTAATGTGCCTTTAATTGCTGGAAAAATTCATTAGATTTTAGCCTACCTATATTGATCGTTGAGATGATTGACCATTACACCATGGTTTAGCATCAAAATCTTTTTTCCAGGAGAACAGAATACCCAGAAGTATCATGCCTGAATGGTTCAGAAATCTACTGTAGAATTGGTAAAGCTGTTAGCAGTTACCTTGGACATAACTGATATCCCATATCAGAAGACCATAAAGGAGATATTCTATGAATTACCTTAAATCTTTCTGTAATTGTGTCTCAATAAGATCCTACCAGAATGTAATATGTAATTTGTAACAAGCATCAGGATACCATTTGCTTTCCTAATTGCTTGTGTATTGGCAGGTTATCACTGTCATTTATGTACAAGGACATCTGGCTTCCAAAATTGTTCAGTTCTCATAGTTTGAATAACATCTTGTTTCTGTACGTTTTCTATCTAAGTTCTTCTCCTTTCTTCTCCTTTTTTGCCATATTTTTCCCACGATCTCAGACTGCCTATATCAATTTGTTTAGACCTCAGAGTTTACTTTTCCAAACTCTGTGTGCCCTTTAAACAAATTCCATGCATGTTAGATAAGTCTTTTCATTAATTTCACACAGATTATACTGAGGCCGTATATGTGCAAAATCTCTAAAGTATTAACCACTCAAATTCAATGTATAACCAATAATACAATTTTAAACAATACAATAAAATCTCAGCTATAAATGTGAATTGATTATTTTTCTCTGTTTTAAGCACTAATGTTGATTGATTGTGCCCACAGAATGGTGAAGTGGAGTGCTATTACAGGCCCTGCCCACTGTTGGAATGTGCAAGGGAGGAATGGTTTCTAGAGCCAAACCAATGCTGCTTTACTTGCCGTCAAGATAAAATTGTCAGAGGTGAGCTTGGTCCTCTCGTGATATGCAAGGTTCAAGTTACTATAATACTTAAGACTGAATTATGCGGCAAAATAATGGAGATGCATAACATTTTTACATAGTCTAATTTGTTCCTTGAATCTTTTCTGTTCTCTCAATATTTCACATCGTTCATTTGTTTTCCACCTAGTGATATTGTACCCCAGCAGGTTGAGTACTGCTAACAGTGATGGTCACCAGATGACAGAGAGATCAGACTGCTCTAGAGAGTATACCAGGGAGATTTACAACAATATTGCCTAGACTGAAAAATTTTGACCATGAGGACATCTTACACAATTCAGAGTTGTTCCTTTCATAAGTGAGGTAACTGAGGGAAGATTTAAGTGACATAGGTAAATAGGAAGAATTTATCTTTCCTTTGCAGAAGGGTCAAAATCAAGGGAATACCACTTTAAACATAAATAGGAGGGTTAAAGTGGAAAGGGTCAGAAAGTACTTTTTACTTAATGGTCGGGGTTGGAAGCTTACTAGCTGAAGGGACAGTAATGGCAGCTATCTCCTTTGGATTCAGTAAGTAGTTGGGTGTGTACTTAGCCATGAGCTACAGGACAGTGGACTTAGTGCTGGAAGATGGGATATGACTGGGTAGCTCCTTTTGATTAACTCAGCCATAGCGACCTTAACTGGTTCCTGTATCAAATATTTTCTGTAATTCTTCTATAAATATTTCCATTCTGTGATTGAAGTGTTCTTCAATTAGAGAAAGTTCTTTTTTAAATAATTAATTACCTATTTTCTTCAGATAGGTTAAGCTATTATTATTTTTATTTTTCTCAACTCAAGCTGGTAAATCTCCTCTGCCATTTTGGTGTTCTCACTTCATTACTCATTTTTGGCTTTCTGTGAATGAATGCTTCTATTTTGGAGCTATTGCACCGCACTGCTGTTAATGTTGTGCAGTATATTATTATGTGTAGTTCAAATGTTTCAAGTTTTCCTAAATATTGTGGTAATATAATATTGTTTAGAGAATTAATAATTTGTTTGCAAATTTAGATGAGGTATTTTGTTTTGCTGTGTTGGATCTTTTTGTTGGGTCAGTGTCTACGTATTCTGTTAGTATGGTGTTAGATTTCATCTGTAAGCTCAGCTTCACCATCAGCATTCTGCAGAGGCTCTACATCTGTGTTGTTGCTGTTATCGTCAGGTTGTGGCGCAGTCATTAAAGTAATTCCGTTTTAAATAGCGCTTTGGGAGGTGGCATCTTCATTATTTTCTTGTGTAACATTGTTATGGCCTTTAGGTTGGTTTCTTTCCAGCTCTTGTGCAACATCATGTTTTATTTGGTTTAACACGTCTCTAAGAGTGAAGTTATTTTTTCTTATCATTCTTCTACATTGATCTGTGATCCAATGTGCATTTACTTGTATGAAGGGATGTTTTGAAGTTTGCCCCTGTATGCTGTCATGTCAGTCTCAAGTTCCATTACTCGATAACGTACACATATTTATGAATGTATTTACTTCTAATGACTATTTCATGCATGTCTTTCTTCTCTTAATTGCTTGATTGGTCTCATTTGTATGTCTACTGCTCCTCTGAGAAACATGTGCAGCTGTCGCAGCCTCTTGTGCTGGAGGCTACTTTGACTACTGGCTGTATCGTTTTGCGGTTTCCCGGTACCTGCCTGACTAGTCAGCAGTGCACTACTAGCAGTTTGCTTACTGTCACGCCTAGTGCTAGCTCCAGGCATACCCTAGCAATCCCCAGGCTGCGGCCGTAATACTCGATTCCATGGACATATCTCCATTTCTAAAGGGAAAGAGTATAGCTTTTTAATCCTACAGTCAGGTTGTGTATTCAGTCACCCTAACATGAAGAACAGACGCTGACCAGAGCACAGTCCAGTCCAGGAACATACATTATGGATTTGTTTCTGTTTTGGTTCGCATATCCTACCTGCCCCACATATCTACAGAGCTTTCCCCGATTCGTCACCGGGGGACGTGCAGTATGGGGGACAGAAACCCATTCACCGAAACTGTTATTACTTGTAATATTGTATTTTTGTTTTTTTTTCTCAGCTCAAGCTGGTAAAACTTGAGGTACGGGGATAGCAAAGCACACTAATTTCTCAATTGTTCAGAACTTTTGGACTATTCTAGTGGTGTTTAGTATTGTGGCTTTCTGGAGATGTACCTAAATATTGCTATGTAGGCCTAATTGTTTAATGCTATTTTGTTGTGACTTTGGGTTGGTACTAGTTATAGATATTACTATTGGGACAATGTATACCCCGTTCATATTCTATAGTCTTTCATTCTCCTCTTTTAATTCAACATATTTCTGGTGTTTTTCACTTGTTGATTTCTATATGTTGGAAAGACTATTTCTATTAAGTAAGTTGTCCTTGCATGTTTATTCTGTAATATTATATCCAGTTGGTTATTATGGATTGTCCTATCTGTAATAATGGATCAGTCATAATATAACTTGCAGGACTCTGATTCTAAAACTGGATCAGCTTGTATTTATAGTATTTACACCATGTCCTTTATGAATTTGTATTTTAAAGAAAGACTTGGTGAATGAGGTTTGCCACTTGATTGTGCCTCTGGAAGTAATCAGATTGAGCTAAACTGCCGTAGGATCCTGTAATGTGTTGGATTGTTTCTGCTTTCTCTTAGCATTTTCTGCATTTACTTTCCTGAATTTGTTGACCTTTAATTACGCATTTTTGATATTTGTGTGTGTTAGCCACCTGGTCCTGTATTGTCACAAGGAAAAGGTCTCCAATTCTGAACCAGGCATTTGACACTTCCTTGTTGATGTCCAGTTTGCTCAGATTATGGAAATGTCTTCCATGGAGGGTCATGCTCTTCCATCAGTTTACATTTTCTTCTACAGTAATAATTTCTTCATTTTTTTCTGGTTGTACTTTCATTTAAGTTCAGTGGTGTGTACTTCTTATCAGAATTGAACATGCTTGCAGGGAGTGCTGAATTCCATCTTCGTTGATGAAAATATATCCTTAGAAATTTTATCTGACTATTGTGTAAATGTTTTATGTCTGTTATTCCTCTTCCTCCTTCTGTCTGAGGTAGTCCAAGTGCATTTGAGTGTTCAGAGTGCCTTTTAAAATTGTCACTTCAGTTCCTATTTTTCTTTGTAAATTTTCCAGATCAATTTCCGAACAAGATGTTGTGCCAAAAAAATAACCGTCATATCATAAGTATACTCATTTTTCAATTGCTAGGAACTTTGAAACTATTCTAGTGGTTGTCAGTATTGAGGCCTTCTGGAGATTTAATAGGTATTGCAGTGTAGCCCTGCAATGTAATGCGATTATTATTATTTAAAAATGCAAACACGAGGAATTTTTCAGATGCTGGAAATTCAAGCAACACACATCAAAGTTGCTGGTGAACACAGCGGGCCAGGCAGCATCTCTAGGAAGAGGTACAGTCGACGTTTCAGGCCGAGACCCTTCGTCAGGACTAACTGAAGGAAGAGCTAGTAAGAGATTTGAAAGTGGGAGGGGGAGGGGGAGATCCAAAATGATAGGAGAAGACAGGAGGGGGAGGGATGGAGCCAAGAGCTGGACAGGTGATTGGCAAAAGTGATATGGGGGGATCATGGGACAGGAGGCCCAGGGAGAAGGAAAAGGGTGGGGGGGGGGGAACCCAGAGGATGGGCAAGGGGTATAGTGAGAGGGACAGAGGGAGAAAAAGGAGAGAGATAGAAAGAATGTGTGTATATAAATAACGGATGGGGTACGAGGGGGAGGTGGGGCATTAGCGGAAGTTAGAGAAGTCAATGTTCATGCCATCAGGTTGGAGGCTACCCAGGCAGAATATAAGGTGTTGTTCCTCCAACCTGAGTGTGGCCTCATCTTTAAAAAAAAAAGCAGGATCTCCCAGTGGTCACACATTTTTTGAAAGCAGAATCTCCCCGTGGCCACACATTTTAATTCCACATCCCATTCCCATTCTGATATATCTATTCACGGCCTCCTCTACTGTAAAGATGAAGCCACACTCAGGTTGGAGGAACAACACTTTATATTCCGTCTGGGTAGCCTCCAACCTGATGGCATGAACATTGACTTCTCTAACTTCTGGTAATGCCCCACCTCCCCCTCGTACCCCATCCGTTATTTATATACACACATTCTTTCTCTCACTCTCCTTTTTCTCCCTCTGTCCCTCTCACTATACCCCTTGCCCATCCTCTGGGTTCCCCCCCCCCCACCCTTTTCCTTCTCCCTGGGCCTCCTGTCCCATGATCCTCTCATATCCCTTTTGCCAATCACCTGTCCAGCTCTTGGCTCCATCCCTCCTCATCCTGTCTTCTCCTATCATTTTGGATCTCCCCCTCCCCCTCCCACTTTCAAATCTCTTACTCACTCTTCCTTCAGTTAGTCCTGACGAAGGGTCTCGGACTGAAATGTCAACTGTACCTCTTCCTAGAGATGCTGCCTGGCCTGCTGTGTTCACCAGCAACTTTGATGTGTGTTGCTTGATTATTATTATTGATCTTTTTCTCAGCTCAGGCAGGTAGAAATTGAGCTACGGGGATAGCCAAGCACACTCGTTTGTCAATTGTTAGGAACTTTCAGATTATTCTGGTGGTCTTCGGTATTTATTATTATAATTATTCTACTAACTTACCTTTCATTGCTGATCTTCAAAACTTAGCATTCATCTGTTATAATTTTGATGACCTGGTTTCAGCATATTCCATGGAAGTTCAAGGATTTTTGTTTAATGAATAAATATCTTGTCATTTAGTCCCTTGGGGGACTTAATTTCACCCTATTTTTTGTCAATTCTGATGGACTGATGGGATATGCTGGTACAGATTCATACAGACAGTACCCAATTCAAGATTGAAGATTTAAAATGGTTTAATGTCATTACCTGCACAGAAGAGTAAATTAATTGTTGCTCTGGATCCAATGTAGCACAAAAAGATGACAAAACATAAAGAACAAAATAATAATGAAAACACACAAAGCAATATATAAGTACATATGATAGCTTATGTGCATTGATTTATGTCCAAAAGGGATACAAGGCTGTACATAAGGTGACTGACAGAGGTGGAGTTAGTGAGTGGAGGCGCTGATCAGCTTTACTGCTTGGGCAAAAGTTACTGTTTTTGAGTCTGGTGGTCCTGGCGTGGGCGTTATGTAGCCTCATCCATGATGGGAGTGGGAGAAACAGTCCATGACCAGTGTGGGTCGGACCTTTCATGACGTTACTGGCCCTTTTCAGCACCTTTCTGTATATATGTCCTCGATGGTGGATAAGGTGGCACTGGTGATGCATTGGGCAGTTTCTGTATCAAAGAGTGATGCAGCTTTTTAGGATGCTCTCTACTGTGCATCTGTAGAATGACATGAGTATGGATGTGCAAAGTCCAGCTCTCTTCAGCCTCCTCAGAAAGTAGAAGTGTTGGTGAGCTTTCTTGACATGTGTTCTGGACCATGAGAAGTCGTGTCTGATGTTAACTCGCAGGAATTTGAATTTGCTTGCAATTTCCATTGCTGTTCCCCTGATGTACAGTGGGTTATGAATAGTGTGAGCAATGTTCCCTCTAATTTTTAGTTGTCAGTGTGCGCAAAAATCTTATGTTGTACAAATTTTTTTCCTGTGACAGAAGTATGTGCACACTAAATGCACACATGGCACAGTTTATGTAGATTTACAAAATATTTGACATACAAATGCACAGAAAAACAACAAAATAACATACATATTTAAGTCACTCAGTTATTTTTCTCTCTCCTATCTTTGGCATTTCAATAAGTATAATTATTAATTACTACATTATTTTAGGTAACTAACCTTTTGCGTGCACATTAATTTCCTTTGTGTGCTGGTTGAAAAATGTGTGTGCGCGCACACACGTGCACAGCTTAGAGGAACATAGGGTGTGAGTTCTCCTGAAGTCGAGAACCATCTCCTTCATCTTGTGACATTAAAGAAGAGGTTATTTGCCTGGCACCGAGCTTCGAACTCTTCCACTTTCTCTCTGTAGACATCTCATCATAGTTGGTGATGAGCCCCACCACTGTTGTGTCAGTGAACTTGACGATGTGATGGCCCTGGTGTTTGACTGTGCAGTCATGTGTGAGCAGAGTGGACAGCAGAGGGCTTGTTGCACCATTCAGTTCTGGTTATACCAATTAAATTTGGACGTAACTTAGAGGACTGGTTGTTAATAACCAATGTTACGTACCCCGTAACTGGGTTGCCAAACCAGCAGAAATGGAACGCTCGTTGGAGTCTGTGATTACTAGGAACTAATAAAGTTTTATTAAAGAAATAAGTAATACAGTACACTAATCGTAAGGATATAAATGTAACAGGTTAGCAATGATAATACACACATATATACAGAACTAGGGGAATATGAATCAACCAAGCTCTATCGCAGTCTAAGGTTAAAATGATCAGTCTTAAGTGAAGCAGAGTTCAGTTCAGTTTAGTCCAGTTCCAAGTAGTGGCTGTTGTTGTACCGTTGGGGGGAGGGGGGGGAGAGAGAGAGAGGGAGAGAGAGAGATGCAGTTGGTTTCGGGCAGACCTTTTGATGTCTTCTAAACCTGCTGTGGTCACCGACTATGACCCCTCCATTCCGGTTACGATCGTTCTTATGCAGTGAACCCGGCACCCAGGCAAGGGCGGGCACACACCCCAGGTTCCCACCGATCGTACCCTTATACCTTGTGAGCCTCTGATCAGTTCCCGTGAACCGGTCCTCCAAACTTTCACCAACTTGTGGGGGCACACTGCTCTTTCCAGGGTCTCGTGGCGTGTCTTGTGCCTTAGCAAACCTGCTCTTTTTATCCCCCTGCTGGGGTATCACCTGTCCATCAAACTTCAAACAGTTCAGGTTCAAAGCAACGGGTCTGTCAATATCTGAATTGTGTTTCTTTCTCGTTAATCTCTGTCTTCTCTCTTATCAGCATTTTGAATGTTTCTCCATTGTCTTCCATTATCTCTCTCATTAGCATCATCTGTCCGGTAGCTCTGCTTGGCATCACACATGACACTCCGATCTTTAAAAGGACTTTTACCGGGGTAAAAATTATGGGCATGAATGCACGTTATAAGATACACACTAATATACAGGTAGTCATCAGCTATTTGGCTAATACAGAGAACTTTAAATTTAAACACCTTGACAGACAATCAGCAATCACATTGTCTGCTCCTTTTATATGTTTTATCTTAATATCAAATTCCTGTAACATCAGGCTCCAACTTAGTAAGCGTTTGTTTTTATCCTTCATTGTGGCCAAAAACACTAATGGATTGTGATCAGTGTAAATTATCAGTGGTTTCCGTGCCGGACAAATATAAACCTCAAAATGTTGTAATGCCAGTATGATTGCCAGTAATTCCTTCTCCACAGTGGAATAATTTCTCTGATGGACATTAAACTTAGAAAAATAAGCCACTGGGTGGTCAATCTCCTCTTTGTCTGTCTGCAACAGCACCGCCCCGGCCGCTTCGTTGCTAGCATTTGTTGCTAGGGAGAAGGGTTTTGAAAAGTCAGGCGCATTCAATACAGGGTGGTGACACAGAATCGCATTCAGACTCTCAAAGGCTTGTTGACAAAGGCTGTTTCACACAAACTTCGCATTCTTCAGCAAGAGCTTAGTAAGAGGGAGGGTAATATCTGCAAAGTTTTTGCAAAACTTCCAATAGTACCCCACCATCCCCAAGAACCTTCTCAGGGCTCTCTTGTCCGTCGGGATGGGAACTTCAGAGATAGCCTGCACCTTAGCCTGCATTGGTGCCAGCTGCCCTTGACCTACCACATGCCCCAGATAGGTGACCTTAGTGTGGCCGAACTCACTTTTCGCAAGGTTCACTGTCAGGTTGGCTTCAGACAGCCGTTTGAACAGTTCCTCTACTTCCACAATGTGCTCCTCCCACATGTCACTCCAGACCACTAAATCGTCAATATACGCTTCTGCGTTCTTTAACCTGCTTATCACTGAATTAATCATCCTTTGGAAGGTCCCTGGGGCGTTCTTCATGCCAAAAGGTAAAACATTATACTCGTAAAACCGAATGGAGTGACAAATGCTGAGATTTCTCTAGCCCGGTCGGTTAAAGAAACACACCAATACCCTTTAAGCAAATCGATCTTTGTGATTTATTTAGCTCTCCCCACTTTATTGATGCAATCGTCTACCCTTGGGATGGGGTAAGCATCAGTTTTTGTGATGGTGTTCACCTTTCCTGTAATCTGTACAGAATTGTATGCTCCCATCGGCTTTCGGGACAACCACAGAGGGAAAAGCCCATTCCAATTTAGGTGGCCTAATAATACCTGTGGCTAGCATGTGTTCAATTTCTTCTCCACTAGTTTGCCCTTCTCCAAGTTCATCCTGTATAGGTGTTGCTTAATAGGCTGATCTGATGTGACAACAACATCATGTACCGTCCCCTTGCATCGCCTCGGGACATCCGGACATACATCTGCGTGCCGGTTAATTAGCTTTATCAGCGGCTCGCTCTGTTCAGGGGTTAAGTGAGAGGTCTTATCAGCAAAGTTGGCCAAAACAATAGAGTTCTCCAATCAGGTCAGCACCATATTTATCTTTTCAAGATGGGTTCTCCCCTTATCATTTGGCACCCCAGCCTCATTAATTTTCGTGATAACACCGACTAGATCTGCTTTCTGATCATGGTAAGCTTTTAACATATTAATGTGTACTAATTGGGTTGGCTTACGTCTATCTGGCATTTCAATAACATAATTCAAAGAGTCTATCTTTTTAATCACTTTGTACGGACCATGGAATCTCGCCTGGAGAGGGTTGGTTACCACTGGAAACAGAACTAAGACTCTATGGCCCACTTGAAAAATTTTCGGCACTACCACCTGGTGTACTGCCTCCCACTCCTCATCTGCGGGCACGGTACTTGGTCTCCAATTCCTCATCAGTTCTCCCTCCTTCACATAATAGCCCACTGGTTCCCTTTTTATTTCTGCTTCGGAGAGAGCTGTCTCCATCAAAACCATCATCTCCTCGTCTCGTTCCTGTGCCTGTATAAATTCCTTCCTCACTAATGATAAATCTACCTCAACTCCCTCACTTCCTTCCGCTCCAATATACTCCTTCTCACTTTCTAACCCCTCCTGGTACAAGGCTGGTAAAAACGTCTCAGCTAAATCTATATTCGCTTCGGCAGCCTTTCTGGACATGCGCCGAGTTACTACGCAAACGGGATTAACCTGGGAGTCCATGGGTGGGTCCTCAGTCCTGGCAGGCTTGCTTGTCAGCTTTACTGCTGGGTACACATCTCCACCTGCAAGGTCATTACCGAGTAAGACCTCCACGTCTTCCATCGGTAATTCGGGCCTCACCCCTATCGTGACCGGTCCGGAGACCAAGTCACTTTTCAGGTATATCTGGTGCAAAGGTACTGCTTCAGTCCCTTTCCCGATGCCTTTTATCACAGTGACCTCCCTGGTCTCGATCTCTGAACTAAAGTCTAACACCCTCCTTAAGATCAATGACTGACAAGCCCCAGTGTCTCTCCAGATCCGTACTGGAACTGGGTTTGACCCCTCCTTCACTGATACCAATCCGGCCGAAATAAACTTCTCGCACCCTTCCTGAACTCTGTCAGACCTCTTCTCCCCTAACGGTTTGTTTGCCGGCTCAATACAGCCAGTTGGAGTCGTCGTTTTTCCTTTCCCCGTCTCCTTCTTTAGGGCAAAACACCAGGACGCAATGTGACCGGCTTTCCCACAATTATAGCATACGACCCCAGGAGACTTCCTACCAAACTGCTTCCTGTCTTCCTTATCCTTCTCACTAGTCCCCGGATTACTTTCTGGCTTTTCCAGCAGACTCTCTCCGCCCTCTCGACTACCCTTCTGGTAGCTCTTACACGGGGTAAACTTTGCTTTGTGTGTTAACACGTACTCATCCGCTAACTTAGCAGTTGTGGCTAAGGTTTCTGCCTCTTTCTCATCTAGATAGGGCCTCATACCTTCAGAGACACAACCTTTAAATTGCTCAGTCAGTATTAACTGTAGCAGTCTGTCATAATTCCCAGTGACCCATTTCGAGGTGCACCAACGCTCACAATACATCTGCATCTCACGAGCAAACTCTAAATACGTGCTTCCTCACATTCCGGAACCTTTGCCGGTATGCCTCTGGGCCCAACTCATAAATCCTGAGTATAGCCTCTTTCACCACATCATACCTCTGGGCATCTTCTGCTGACAACGCTGAGTAAGCTTGTTGAGCCTTCCCCTCAAGTACACTCTGAAGCAAAACAGCCCACTTATCCCTCGGCCAGTCCTGACTTGCAGCGACTTTTTCAAAATGTAGAAAGTACCGATCAACATAGGCCTCCTGAAATGGGGGAACCAACCTAACCTCCTGGGTTGCCCTGAACCCTCCACCTTGGTTTGGCGTTTGGCCCCTCTCTAGCATCATCCTTAACTTCTCCAGCTCAAACTCCCTTTCGATCTGCTTCTCTCTCTCTTCCCGTTCTAACTGCTTGTCTCTCTCTTCTCGTTCTAACTGCTTCACTCGGAACTCATGCTCGAGTCTTAATTTTTTTCCATCTGCAGCTGCACTGCTTCTCCACCAGGTATGCTCATAGACACCACCTCCAGCTCCCCGTGAGGAAACACACCTTTAGATACATAATGCTCAATGACAGCTCTGTGCATCTCCGCTCTCCTCATTGTTGGCTTCCCCGTAAAAAGATTCAACCGTTTTGCAACAGTCGCCAATTCTGATTTCCTGGCATCCTCTAATGCCTCCAAGGTTGGCGCATTTAGAAATTCCTCAATCTCCATTTCTGCTGTTCGCCCTTTTTTTTTCTTTTGGGAATTTTAACCCAATCAATTTACCCAGTCCCAATTTTGGCTTTCAAAATCCCGGACGAGATCCCCACTTCTGTTATGTACCCCGTAACTGGGTTGTCAAACCAGCAGAAATGGAACACTGGTTGAAGTCTGTGATTACTAGGAACTAATAAAGTTTTATTAAAGAAATAAGTAATACAGTACAGTAATCATAAGGATATAAATGTAACAGGTTAGCAATGATAATACACACATATACACAGAACTAGGATAATAGGAATCAACCAAGCTCTATCTCAGTCTAGGGGTAAAATGATCAGTCTTAAGTGAAGCAGAGTTCAGTTCAGTGTAGTGTAGTTCGAGGTAGTCGCTGTTGTACCGTTGGGGGGAGGGGGAGAGAGAGAGACAGATGCAGTTGGTTTTGGGCAGACCTTTTGATGTCTTCTAATCCTGCTGTGGTCACCGACTGTGACCCCTCCATTCCGGATACGATCGTTCTTCCGCGGTGAACCCGGCACCCAGGCAAAGGCAGACACACACCCCAGGTTCCCACCGTTCGTACCTTTACACCCTGTGAGCCTCTTATCAGTTCCCGCGAACCGGTCCTCCAAACTCTCACCAACTTGTTGGGGGCACACTGCTCTTTCCAGGGTCTCATGATGTGTCTCGTGCTTTAGCAAACCTGCTCTTTTTATCCCCCTGCTGGGGTATCACCTGTCCATCAAACTTCCAACAGTTCAAATTCAAAGCAACCAGTCTGTCAATATCTGAATTGTGTTTCTTTCTCATTAATCTCTCTCTTCTCTCTTATTAGCATTTTGAATGTTTCTCCATTGTCCTCCATTATCTCATTAACATCATCCGTCCAGTAGCTCTACATGACACCAATGAGAAATGTACCTAACCACTTTAATTTCATACCTTTTGTCCCTGGTAGGCTGTTTCATAGATGACAATGGAATTGAGTTTCCAGTTGGACAGATATGGTCACCTGGCGACCCTTGTGAAGTGTGTGTGTGTCAGGTGAGTCCAATCAGGACAAATAATCTAAAGATGTTGAGAATGGAGGATAAGTCTCCAACCATCAAATATAAATTTTAATTTTGACAGTTTGAATATCATTACAAAGTCCTGGAGGAACTCAGCAGGCCAGGAATATCTATGGAAAAGAGTAAACAGTTGACATTTTGGGCCGAGACCCTTCATCAGGACCTGAGTACCGAAATGTTGATTGTTTTCTCTTTTCCATAGATGCTGCCTGCCAATTGATTTGTCAATCAATTTTTTAGCTCTATAACTACTCATGTTAATTATAACAATGTATTCCCAATAACTTTGTATTACTACTATGTCATGTTTACATTTTGTGAAACTAATAAAAAGATTGAAAAAGAAAGAAAGATGCTGCCTGACCTGCTGAATTCCTCCAGCATTTTGGGTGTAGTACTTTGATTTCCAGCATCACTAGTTTGAATATCATATTTGGTTAATGGTGCTGAATGAGAATAATATTTTTAGAGTGCATGTTGTTCAGACCTCAATTGGAAATGTATGCATATTTCTGTGAATGCGTACTCAGGATCACTCTCGATCCTTTCACCATTAAATTCCTGTTTAGGGACATGACTTGCACAGTGGTGTGTTTTCCTTCCCTCTCTCATGGCGGATTTGCACACAGATTGGTATCTGGGAACTCATCAGTGAGAAAACATAATGCCTGTTGTTCCCCAGTCTCTCATTCTGGTATCCAGCTACACAGTGGTTTATGTCACAGTTCCTAGGTGTGGTTTATTGTCTCCTGGATGTTTTATGTTTTATGTTCTCTGTTCTCATTGTCTCTTCCATTTCAGGCAGATGGTTCAATTGTCTGTAAGAGGACTGAATGCCTTGAGACCTGTGCGCATCCTATACTAGTTCCTGGCCAGTGCTGCCCTGACTGTTCTGCAGGTGGCTTTTCAATTACATATAAATCAACCCATGTGCTTGCTGGTGTGGATGGTGCTTGTGTCTATATTTTTGTGACTGGGTATCGAGTACTTTACTGCCTTTGTAGATGATTACATTTCTGCCCATTCAGTTTTCGCACCATTCCTTTTCTGACTTGGGAAGGTATTTCACAGGTGGTAATTTCCATCATTTTTACTGTCTATGCTCAAGGATTTAAATTCAGTTCAAATTAGAGCGAGACAAAACCAAATGGTTAACTGGCTGATTTAATCTTATGCATTAATTGTCTTCATTTGTAATGCTGTCAGGGCGATTTCACCAGTACTGCACAGACAAATTGAATCCACTTCCACAATTTTATACTCATAAGCTCTTACACTTTGCTGTTTTATGAAGATGTGGTGCTTGCCTTTTATTCTCTTTTGTTATCATTTTAGTTCACCTCTGCTTTTCATTCTCTTCCACTGATACCTTCTGGTTGTTAGTTTGGGTCTACTACTAGTATGAAGAAAAGTGTAAATGAGACAATTTTTACTAGCCCCTCGCCACTGAGCAAGTGACAAAGCCTTTTTGTTATGACGTAGACTGCAGATTATGAACAGATGGACTGAGTATATTCAGGAATTGTTTGAAGACGATCAAGGGGAAAAACCAGAAATTAAAAACATTGAAGGTCCAAGTATTTTAAAATCTGAAGGTGGTAATGCAATAAATAAGATGAAGAAAGGAAAGGCAACAGGTCCTGATGAATTAGTAATAGAACAAATTATCACCCTTGAAGATTATGGAATTGAAAAACTTACTGAAAACAATGGCATTTATGAGACTGGAATAATACCAGAAGAGATGAAAAAAAATCAGTATTTATCACTCTTCCTGAGAAACCTGGAGCAATAGAATGTGAATTACATAGGACCATAAGTTTAATGAGTCATATCACCAAGATACTTCTAAGAATTTAGATGACAAGAGCTAAAAGTAAGATACAAGCTGAAATAGGTAAAGAACAATGTGGTTTTGTGAAAGACAATGGTACATGAAACGCAATATTGATGTTAAGGACAATCAGAATGAGCTATTCAAGTGCAAAAACATTTGTTTGTTTTTTTTTATTGACTACACAAAAGCATTTGATAAGGTGAAGCACAATAAGTTATTTCAAATATTACAGAAAACTCTAGATCTAGATTCGAAAGACCTCCACCTAATCAGAAATCTGTACTGGGAACAAACTGCCGCTGTAAGAATAGATGGAGAAGTGAGTCAGTTTATGAAAATCAAGAGAGGCATTAGACAAGGGTGTGTTTTCTCCCCTGATTTATTTAATGTGTACAGTGAGACAATATTACAAAAAATAAGAGACATCTTGGGAATCAAAGTTGGTGGTGAAAACATCAATAATTTCAGATACGCAGATGACACTGTGTTAATTGCAAGTACGGAGGAAGAACTTCAAAACTTAATTGATAGTGTTGTTGAAGAAAGTGCGAAAATGGGTCTATCTATTAATTGCAAAAAGACAGAATGTATGGTGATATCCAAAAAGAAGGAGAATCCTACCTGCAGGCTGAGAATAAATGGGGAAGACATAAAACCAAGTACAGAATTTTTGCTACTTAGGAAGCTGGGTGACATCAGATGGCAGGTGTGACATGGACATCAAAAGAAGAACAGGGATGGCAAAAGACACCTTTATGAGAATGAAGAGTGTACTGACCAATACTAAACTAGGCATGACAACCCACCTTAGAGTACTGAAATGTTACGTTTATCCGGTTATATTATATGGCTCAAATGTTGGACAATATCTAGTAACATGGGGAAACAAATTGAAGCAGCAGAGATGTGGTTTTGAGGAGGATGCAAAGAATATCATGGACAGAACGGATATCTAACGAGGATGTCATGAACAGAGCAAACCCAAAAAAGAGAAATAATGTATGAGATCATGAAAAGGCAACATAACTTCATTGGTCATGTGATTAGGAAAGAGGAGTTAGAATGCACAGTAATAATGGGAAAGATTGAAGGGAAGAAAGCAAGAGGAAGGCAAAGACAAATGATGATGGAGACAGCAGCCAGAGAACTGGAAATGAATACCAGTGAATTGATCCACTTGACACAAAACAGGAGTGTGTCGGCCATGGCAGTCAAAGCTCAAACTGGGCATGGCACCTGATGACGATGATGAGACTGCAGGGCTGATATGGGTGCATAAGCCCCAGGTTGTTTTTCACGTAAAGTTTAATTTTCCTTTCTTACTCACAATATGTGAGTGAGGTCAATATTTATTTCCAATATTGCTTACCTTTGGGAAGCTGGTTAGTGACCCACCTTCTTAAACTGATGCAGTGTATATAATGAAGCAATTTGGCTTTGTCTCACTCTAATTTGAACCTAATTTAAATCCTTGAGCATAGACAGTAAAAACAGTGGAAACTACCGCCTGTGAAATATCTTCCTAAGTCAGAAAAGGAATTGAGCAAAAATGAATGGGCAGAAATGCTGTTAGATAGGGTATTCCAAGGTTTTGATTCAGCAACAGCAGAGGGACACAGTTCCTTTCCAAACTAAGGTGAGGTCAGACTTTTGATGGTGATGTCCCCATACAGCTGCTGGCCCTTGTCCTTTGGTAGGTTACTGCAGTGCATCTTGTGGATAGAGGCACTGCAGTCAGTCTGTACCCATCTATATCCGGTATGAGAGGTGCATGTTTTTGAGGTGGAGGGCGGGGTGCTGAGCAAATGGGTTGCTTTGCCCTTTTGTGGAGGTTCTTGTCTTTGGAGTTGCATTTACCCAAGCAAGTGCTGAATAATTCCAGCAAAACATCCAGGATCAATGGCACTGCTGTGTGTCAATGGCAGCCATGGTACCTTCAATAGTAGTAGGTAGCCGTCAATCCCAGGGGAACATGGGTGTGTGCCTCTGGTGGACTGTGTCCTCTCCAGGGCGCAAGCCTGGGCAGGAAGATTTGAAGAGCCGGCTGTTGCCCATGCAGTGGGCTCCCCCTCTCCATGTCACTGATGTAGTCCAAGGGAAGGGCAAGAGCTGATACAGCTTAGCACCAGTGTCGTCGCAGAGGTTGCCAGAGTGAAGTTGTAAACATCATCAAAATGCCTTAGGGACCCCGGCCCTGGATTCCTTCTTCGGGGTTTACTCTCAAAGACTTTCCAGTGGCTGGGTATGGCCGCAAGGCAGCGGAGGTTTAAAATCAAGTGTTTTCCTTCCCCTTGGTGGGCTGCTGTCCAAGGATAATGAGTCCCACCTGCCTGAAGCAACTGGTTTTGAAGCACCAGTGGTCCTCCTTTGCCCCTTCTCTTGTCAGTAGAAACAGTTCCACCAGGCCGAGTAGCTAAGCCACATGTGAAGGCCAAGAGTTGGACTTGGTTATCAGAGGCTGTTAGAGTCGCACGCCATTTGGAGCACTTTATAGGTAGTGAGAGCTTATCCCCACTACCAACCCCGGCTATGGCAACCTTAGGAAACAACTTAATTACTGCAAATCCACAGGGGCGACTATTATCAAACTTAATTACTATCGTTATTGTTGATTGGTAGTTATGGTGATCGTGTTATATCTAACACTAACATTTTTATTCTTCTTATAGGTTGTGCCTATGGTGGGATGATCTATCAGAATAATGAGACTTTTCCCTCATCTGTAGACTCTTGCCTCACCTGCATCTGTCTGGTGGGTGTGTACAGTTCTTTCATATTCCAAACCTTATTCATTTTTATCACATTGATATTTTTACAAAGATTAAGACTTTGGATTTCAATAGAGCTAATGTTTTAATCATGTGATTTGACTTTGGGCTGCTTATAGCTTGGATTTCATTTACCTTACTGTTTTATGGAGTGACAGAATGCACCTGGCAGAGGTTATTATCAAATAATAATATTGCTGAGTTTGTAGTTTGTCACTCTCACACTGACATGCTTTATCTCCTGGCGAGGAAGTTTGCAAAATAGTCAAATGGTTTTCTGCGCAGGATGGTTGATGTGGGTGGTTGGAAATTTATGACTGCCAAGTGAAAGCTGTTCAGTTAAAAATTCAGAGTAAGTTGACAATCAGGCATGACCCAGGTCATTTCTTGCTCTATTTATAGTACAGTCCTATTATATTATTCTGGTTTTATTACTACATTTCACCATTTGCTGAATTATTATCTTCAGGTCAAATAGACCCATTAGGACTAACTGCAGCAACACCTAACATTCTGTCCTGTTTCCCTTCCACAGTCTGGCTCTGCCGCCTGCTCTCCTGTGGAGTGCAAAGTTCACTGCACCTATCCTTTCCATTCTGAAGGCGAGTGCTGCCCCCTTTGTATGGGTATGTGCTATTACAGTATCCCAGATATTCTGCTGCAGTTGAGGATTGTGAACTGTAACTAGGAGCCCTTTGTGGTACTTCTCAGCTGTATACCGACCAAATAATATCCTCTATTGGCCACAGTAGCTGTCAACCAATAGGGACAATGGGGCTATTTCATTAGCTGATTGACATTAACCAAAATGACTGTTGGTGACTGCTGTATATTGTTCCCTGGAGTGTGTGTGTAGACAGAAATTATGCCAAGATGTATGCATTTTTACAGAAGAGTATACACTATCGAGGCTAACTTCAGTGCAATGACTGGAATGTGTTTTTAGAAGAATACTTTTAGGCTTGTAGATAAATTTTATGAAAAGGAACAGATCAGCAAGAAGAACATAATTTGCAAGACTTCAACTTCATTGTCTTACAGAAAGAGAAACCTTTGCTCCAGTAGATCTAACAGACAGTGTGGTTGATGAGGAGTGGGGAAGTCATGATGCAGGTTTACAGAGTATTGGTTAGAACACACTTGAAGTATTCTATACAATCCTATGAACCACCATCAGAAATCCCATATGAAACTTGGCAGCTGTATACCAACCAGGGTACATTCTCTATCTGATCACATACTAAGCAAGAATAAGATAATAATGAATAGAGTGCAGAGGAGATTCACCAGGGTGTTGGAAAAGATGGCTGTAATTATAGATTACAAAGGAGAGAATGGATAAACCCGGTTTATTCTCACTGAAACATGGGCTGAAGAGTGACCTTATAGAGGTTAATAAAATTATACCATCTCTGCCCCTCATAAATAGTCAGAACCATTTTCCCAGTTCAAGGGCACAGGGTTAAGGTGTGAGGGGTGAAATTTCAAGGATATCTGAATTAGATAATCGCAGAGATCTGTAATGATCTGTAATCTGTATCTATCTGTAATAATCAGAGGAGGTGCTGGTAGCAGATACAATTACACTGCTTAGGAAGTGTTTGGACAGGTACTTGGATAGGAAAGGCAGAGATCAATGTAGGGCTAATGTAGACAAGTGGGATGAGCATAGACAAGCATCGTGGATGGCATGTACGAAGTACGTCAAGTTGTTGTACATCTCAGGGATAAACCCTTCAGTTCTCCTCAGCTCTACCTGTGGTAGGGACAATGATGTAGGAAGAAACTAAGGAGAAATTTACAGAGCAAATATACAAACTCCACACAGCGAGCATAGGAGGTCAAGATTAAAACCGGGTCACTTGAGTTCGAACTGCTGCACCGCTGTGCTATCCAGTGGAAACCCAGTCACCTTTGTGTAGCTTTGTAAAAGCAAGAAACTTATTATTATTTCATTTGTGCATCATTGGAAATGTGGCATGGAACTCACGTGACCAGCTTTATTCATAATGGAATGAGTAACATTGGTTACCCGAAGCAAGATCAGAATTAATAGCTTATTTTAATAGCCTTGTAAGAGGTAATAAATTCAATGTATTGAAATGGTGATCGTACCCCCCCCCCACCCACCCCCTTGGTGATGTCCGATAAGGAGCTGCAAGATATAAAACCGGTGATCTTTTTGTAAATTGAGATAGTGTTAGTGACTGTGGTTCAGTTCCATATTTGAAAAGACATTTGGAAGAAATCTGAGCTCCAGATAGAATCTTTGATTTCACAGTAGACTTGTGATATTCAAAGGCTACCTGGTTTAATGATGCCTCTGGTTTATTTCCAGGATAGGTAAGCAGGCAGAAAGCAATGTTGACTACAGAAGCTTTGTGACTACCCATACTACCCTTTGGCCTTAACAGTCACATACTTGCGGATACTGATTTCACCGTTTCAACAGCAAACCTGACCATCCTCCTCAGGCACAAGTTAGTCAAATGACAAGTTCCTTCTTCTTCTTCCGACTTTTAATGGCAGTTGGCAGTCCAATTTAAAAGGGCATTACCACCACCAGCTGGACAGGAGTGTAGTGTAGAGAGCTGGGAAATAAAACCCCTACTCATTCTTTATCAAATGAAAACTAAATTACCACAAAAAGCCATATAGATTGTAAGTAATGAAGACAATATTGTGAATAAAATTAAAAGTCGTTTCTATAACTTAAAGACGGTAAATGAAAACTTTCGACCCTCAAAGACAGTACCGCAGCCTGCATTTGCTTTCTTCAACCTTATATGCTTCACAATGTAAAAGAATGCGTTCACCTGTTTCAAAATGATGACAACACTTACATACCCCAGAATGATGTTTTCCAAAATAACATAAGGAATTATTAAGTGTAGTAGGCCCAATTCTAAGTCAAGTCAATATAATTCCTTCCCTTCTTGTTTAATGACAAGTCGCCCTGGAGATACCTCCTTGTATACCCTCTCAAGTGAGCAGGGCATGGGTGGGCTTAATGCTCAATCCTGATTGGCTGGATCTGAATTGCCTACCCTGATTTGTTAGTTTGAATTGGCCTTGCTCTGTTTGGTTGATTTATTTTTAGGCCAAACCCTTTTTAGAAATGCATGGTCCCAGACTGGAGCTATCTGTACACTCCTTAAACATACATTTTGATCCCCACATGCTCCATCTCCAGTAATACTCTAATCTTCCCTAATCTTTCTCTTGTAAACATTCTCTTCCTTGCCAAGGATGTTGGTCTCATCAGACCTTGGTTTACATGAGCATGATAGAGAGTGTTCAGCAATCCCACTTCACTCTGCTCTCAAGCTTTTATAAGGCACTCTTATGTTCTACTATCCTGGTCTTCAATGGCCTTCGAGTCTCATCAACATATATATTTTTAGCATGGTAATAGAAGTGTAGAGTACACAACTCATTGATACAGGGTTTGGCCTCATAAATCAACCAATCAAACTAACCACTCAGGAATAGGAAATTCAGTAGCAGTCAATCAGGATTGAGCATTAAGCGCCACCAATGCCCTGCTCACTTGAGAGGGTATACAAGGAGGAAGCTCTAGGGGGACTTGTCATTTGACTACCTCCTGCCTGAGGAAGACAGTTGGGTTTACTGTTAGAATGTTGCAATCAATATCTGTAAGTACGTGACTGTTAAGGCCAAAGGGCAGTACAGATAGAAAGCAATATTGTCCCACATCAATGAAACTTCTCTTTTTTGTATCTAACCTTTTCTAGTTATTGATTAATAAATAGGGAAAAGGTGAATTGTATGGAACCAATGAGAGAATGCACAATCAGAGGTTGATTGTTCATAGAACTGCTTTATGCCAACAGGGAATGGAGAGAATGATTAAATATGCTGACAAATGAGATGCTGTTCTGGATCAAGTTCTCTGTTAGCAATTGAGCCCTGCATCCATGAAACAATGTCTAGGATCCCAGGTTAAGAATATAAACTACTGAATGACTATGACCTTGCTCTCCTTAGAGAATGTGTTATCCCTTCTGAAGCTCCAGGTTACGCTGCTGTGCGTATACTGTAATCATCTACATACTTTTTGTAGGTGAGAACAGAAGATGTCTCCAGGCATAATGCCTATTCTTTTTCCTGTGTCATGGTGTGACTGCATTTGGCAACCCAGTTCGATAGAAATCAGAGTTCTGTGTTCTACCAACTGCTTGGGATGAACCAGATGTGTAATATTGTTATCCTAACTTTGTAATATGTTCAGCTTTCCATTTCTATCAATTTTGCTGAAATCTGAATAATTCTGCAATGGCTATGACTGCATTCAGAGAAATGTCATTGGCTCTGGCATAATTAAGTACAAATTGGTAAAATAACAGAATTACTGAAAGGCACTAGACGTTGAAAGCAATCCAACACCACATCCCAAAGGAGCATAGCTTGAGAATTATCCATCACCATGCACAAAGTAGTGAAAGTTGATCACCCAGCCACCTCTTGTGATCAAACTCCACACACCCACCTTCTCCTCTGCGTCCAATGCTCCATCCTAAACTCTTTTACTGCTTTCTGTCCCCCCCAGCTGCCTCTAATGACTGGGCTCTTCCTTCAACGCCTGCTATCTTTTTTTCATCACTGTCCAGCTTATACATTAGGCACATCCCTTTGATGTGCTTTGGGGTTCAGAGTTTCTGAGTATTGAACTTTACCTTTGTATTTGGAATAGCCTAACTGTCTCCTGAATATAGATTAACAAAACAGGGGTGCAAAGTTGGTTAGTCCATTTCACATGAAGGGAAATCCATTCCCTCCTGTTCTTACACATTGCTAAGCTTGATGGAAGTCTCAGTGTAGTTTGTCCATCTCCATCTTCAGTAAACCATATGTCTAAGAGCTGGAAGAATATTCTCAGTCTAAGTGGTGTATCAGTAACAGTTCCTTGCCCTCTGTGTGTAACTGAATAGTTTTGCTGGAAAATGAGGACTTGTCACTAACAGTGAAGTGTTAAGATACAGAGTTCATCTTTATTGTGGCACATATACATTCATGTGCTCTTTCCCTTTCAGACTGCAACTATGAAGGGAGGAAGGTCACCAATGGCCAGACATTTCAACCTGAAAACAGACCCTGCCACTACTGCATCTGCCAAGTAAGTTCTACTCTGAGAAGACGTTCTCTGATTCTCATGAAAAGATCAAGGACAGGCAGTGATGCTTACTACAGGGAAACACCAAGATGGTTCGGAGGGTGGGATGAAGCATGACACCTGTTGAACAGGTGGGGAAAGCACACCAGCCAGAGCAGAATAGCTCAGTGAGAGGAAACTGGCTGAATATTGATATTGGATTGCAATTGACCAGTGCTGTAACTATCTGCTAAATGAACAAAAGAAAAGTTTGTATTATTAACATATAATTTGTGTTTATGTTAAACTGGAGATGCAGTACAAATCAACATTTAGTCCCAAATAACCTATTAGTAAATGCTGACTTTAGAAGTATCATTGCTAACATCTGTACTTAATGTAATTAACTAAAATGACGCTAATAGGATGCTTTTGAAAGTTGTTTTTCTATCCTTTATGATTTCTTAGAAATGCTGCCCTGATCTTTCCATCTTTCTGTGTCTGGTAATGCCTTGTCACTCATCAGTTTTCTTTCTGTTTCTCTTTACAATCCTCTTTTCTACTAACTGCCTTACTCTCATTTGCTCTCACTTTTTCCCTTGTTCTCAGTCTTCCCTCTACTCTCCCTCCCTCACACGCTGCTCACATCACCTGCACTTTCTCTGGCCGCCTCGCCTGCACCAACACCACTGCTCAATTTCTGCTTGACTGTCTCAAACAGATGGGAGAAGTAAGTTGCGAAGTTCAGAAGTGTGAGCCCCCTTCCTGTGGTCATCCCCATTCTGTCCCAGGCGACTGCTGCCCGACATGCTCAGGTAAGATAAACACTCCTTGTATCCACCAGCTGGGGAACCAGTGGCAGTGAAGTCCATGCACCACCCATGTGTTTTCCTTCCACCAACAGAAACTAGAGACGGAAAACAGTGGACTTTTTTTTTCCGATCTGGGACCATTTGCTAAGGGAGAGTTTAGGGTAAACTTAGAGATTTTAAGACTGATAATAACATGATTAAAGTTGCGAGGAATTGTGGGAGAGAGGGGTGGGGTGACCAAAAGACCATTGACCATAAGATCTACAGATTGACTTTACTTCACCATTCCATCATGTCTGATTTATTATCCCTCTCAACCCCATTCTCCTGCCGTCACCCTGTAACCGCTGACACCCTTACGAAACAAGAATCTATCAACCTCCATTTTAAGTGTACCCAAAGATTTGTTCTCCACAGCCATCGGTGGCAAAGAATTCCACAGATTCACCACCCTCTGGCTAAAGAAATTCCTCTTCATCAATCTTCTAAAAGGATGTAGCTTGTATTCTGAGGCTATGCACTCTGGTCCTAGACTCTCCTAATAGTGGAAACGTCCTCTCCTTGTCCATTCATTCTAGACCTTTTAATATTCAGTATGTTTCATTATGATCCCCTTCATTCTTCTAAACTCCCAACAGCTACCAGGCTCAGAGCCATCAAACACTCTTCATATGTTAACCCATTCATTCCTGAGATCAGTCTCACGAAACTCCTCTGGACCCTCTCTAATGCCAGTATATTCCTTGTTGGGTATGGAGCCCAAAACTGCTCACAATGATCCAAATGCAGTCGGACCACTGCCTTATAAATCCTCAGAATTACATCCCTGCTTTTATATTCTAGTCCTTTCAAAATGTATGTTAAAATTGCATTTGCCTTCCTTACCAGTAACTCAACCTGCATATTAACCTTAAGGGAATCTTGCACTCAGACTCCCATCAGATTTCTGAATTTGTTCCCTATTTATAAAATAGCCAATACCTTTATCCTGTCTACCAAAGTGCATGACTATACACATCTCCACACTTGTTTTCCATCTGCCACTTCTTTGTCTATTCTCCTAATATGTCTCAGTTCTTCTGCACACTCCCTGCTTCCTCATTCCACCTGCCTCTCCATCTATCTTTATGTTGTCCACAAAGCCATCAATTATGTTGTCCAAATTATTGACAGAACACGAATAGAGGCAGCCTAAGCACAGTCCCCTGCGGAACACCACTAATCATCAACAGCCAACCAGAAAAGGCCTCTTTTATCTCACTCTGTGCCCCCTGCAAAAGAGGAAGACAGAGAAAAGGTGATGCACGGGGACGGCACGGTAGTATAGTGGTTGGCACAAGAATTTACAGTACCAGCGATCCGAGTTCAATTCCTGCCACTACCCATTAAAAAGTTTGTGCATTCTCCCCACGACCATGTGGGTTTCCTCCAGGTGCTCCGGTTTCTTCCCTCAGTCCAAAGACGTACCAGTTGGTAGGTAAATTGGTCATTGCAAGTTGTCCCACAGTTAGGCTAGGATTAAATCCGGGAATTGCCGGGCCCCGCGGCTCGAAGAGCCAGAAGGACCTGGTCTCCTCTCTATGTTAATAAATAAATAAGATTCAAAGCCCTTACTGGCAGTGGAACCAACTGGAATTAGGTGGTGAAGACAAGTGAATAACAACAGATGTGACTGTAGGGTGTAATTCGGGGATGAAGGGCGAAATATAAAATTGTAGAAAAGGAGAGCAGTTAAAAAGACTTCAAATGCTGAAAATGCCCGAGAAAAGTTTGTAACAGCTGATCATCTGATTTAAAAACTTCAATGATAAGCTCGTATTGAGCATTGTTGGAATAGGAGACAATAAGGGCAAGATGGAATTGGGATGCATTATTAAAAAGGACGGGCAACTTGAGGCTTGGATTCTTTCTCACAGGGTGAACAGCGCTGTACAGTACCTGCTTCTGGTTTCCACAATACAGTACCAGGGAAACTATATAGCATATACTGTACGGGAATGCTATATGCTGCGATTGTAAGGAATACCCTATGATCTACACACAAATTGCTGGTTCAACTGATTATTGCATATATTCTGTGAGTGGTAGAAAGGGGCTGGCATCGTATTCTCTGATGGTTGTACAGGAAGATGTCATGAAAAAGAATGGGTTTAGGTGGAGTTGGAAGAACGAATCTGACCCTAAAGGAATGTTTCCCCTTACTGGACAGAGGAAGATGTATCATCTGGTGGTATCATGTCGAAAATTGTAGAAATTCTGAACAATGATCTATTAAATATGGAGACCAGTAAGGTAACTCCAGTCTCAGATGCAATGACCACTCCAGGTCCAATCAAAGGTGTATTTGCTCATCTTGTATGCCTTTTTTCATGATCAGAAGTCACTGCGATTGTATTAAAAAAAAACAACAGGTACTGCAGGACTATTCCATCAGTGAATTTCTCAATAGCGATGGAGCTACACTTATAACGTACCGTTATTGCATTGTTTCCTGAACTTGTCTACCATTGGATGGCACACAGTGCAAGTAATTGTCTTGGATATTAATATCGTGATTGCAAGATCCTGTTGGACTTTGGTAATGTAGAATACTACAAAAGTAGTTCACTCGTTCATTAGTGAGACCGATGGCAATGCAGCTGCGTTACCTTGGTTGTGGCAAGGACTCATCTCCCCGTCTCCTGTGAGAACTATTTTGATAAAATGATTGACTCCACTGTGGTATTGTGCATCATACAGTTCAGAAATGTAATGATCAGAATTAATGTTTTGTTATTGATTCTTTGTAAGTCTGGCTGAGTTTGATGACTAGTCTGAATTTTCACTTTCAAAATCCTTGATACTTCAGGTGCATCTGGTGATTGACAAGGTAATGGGGTCAACTTTTGGTAAAGTGAGATTTTCATTCTAAAAGCTTCAAAGATGGCAATTAATATCAAGTTGATATCAAGAAATGGATTAGGAATGTGGTGTGCCAACTGTTGTGTAGGTCATCCTTTTGTCAGGGATTGAGCACATGCCTGTGCCAGAAATGAACCTTCCCAACACCTAGTTAGAAGTAGATGGGACCACAGTTACAATCCTCACCATGTCTTCATTACAGTTACTGCTTATTAACAGACCTGTTGTTTTACTAAGACCACTGTCTTCTTACGCATTTGAAATACTCAAGATATTTGTGAATAAACATTAAATCAAAAAATAACCATGAACAGTCAAATTTATTGTAACAATTTCTAAAAGCCAGGTAAGTCATATACATTGCTTCAAGCCTGGCCAATGTCTGCTCTTAATTGTTGGCCTCCTGTAGCAGACAGGAATATTGCTCCACAAAGGTAATGAACATTGGTATTAAGATGACCTCCACAGAGCAAATATCGGTTGATAGTCCACTCTGAATATTCATGGTCTGCTCCAGAGCCTGCTTTACTTAAACATAAATGGACTGATGCCTAATCAAGACCCATATTTTAGAACTTATCTGCCACTTGAATCTCTGTAAAACTCCTACATCCTGCACTTTGCTAATTCTGCTGAAATAAGCATCTTGGTACTTTATTATTTCCCCATTGTCAGCCATGTTGTGAGTTTTCAAGGCTCTTGTCTGTGTATTCCCTCCCACCTACTGTCCCCAACCACAAGCTTTGCAACTTCTTTCTCTTTCCCCTTTAAGGTACTTCTTAAAACTTGCTCAGCAATGGCGCATACAATGATTGTCTCTTCTTATTGCTCCCTGCCAAAATGTGTTTGACGGCATTGTTGTACAGATACATTTTGCTAAAATAAGTGCTATATAAATAGAACTTGCTGCAGTTCTCGCTTGTGCTGTTTCTGGCTACCTGATCATTTTTTAAACTTTGTGTTATTGTCAAAGTGTAATTTAATTAGTATGGAACTGATGCTTGGGCACATTATAATCCAGTATACAGTGTGTATCTGTTATTAAATGAAACTGCTGTTACTGTATTTTCTAACCTGCGTATTTGCACATTTTCCATAGTGTGTCTGTACGACGGTCAGGTTCTAGAAGACGGGGGTTATTACATCTCAGCTGCAGACCCTTGTGTTGTTTGCCTTTGTACGGTAGGTGATCTGAACAATTATTACCCCTATCCATCAGGCTCTTCAACGGAGGAGATAACTTCAAACAATTTCACTCACCCCAATACTGAACTTGTTCCCACAACCTATAGACTCACTTTCAAGGGCACTTCATCTCATGGTCTTGATATTGATTGCTTTATTATTATTATTAGGTTCTTTTTATTTATTAGGAATGCCCACAAGAAAATGAATCTATGTACTTTCATAATAAATTGAAAATATGAAAAATGAATTTTGAACTTTAGTTATGCATGTGGACAATGCTTGTGATTTTTACAAACATGAAGGATCTGTATAAAGTTGGTACAGAAAACACTGTTCACATCGATGGAAGGGTCAAGAACCAATATGTATGTAGAATGAAGATAATTGGCAGAAGAGCCATAATAATGAGGAAAACCTTCTTTATGCTGTAGTAGCTGGAATTAATTTTGACGTTCAGGAGGGAGCTAATTTGGTGAACAAAAAAAGAAAAAATGGTCAACAGGGAGAGAGCTGAGAACACCAAACATAATTCCAGCTTTTGTGATCTCATGAGTTTCTAGAGAACTTGTATACAAAGCCAGCAAGAGCTTGATGGGACAAAAGGACTCCTGTGCTGTAAGCTTTCTATGAAAATCAAATTTGTCTAAAATAATTAACTAAACATAAATGAAATAGCTGGATCAATGGGATTAATCATGGAGATAATTTCAATTAAGTGGATGAAATGATTTTAGTTTTGCTTTAGGCTTCCACGTTATGCCTGTTTATACAGAGCTGTCCGTGGGGATTTTAAGCTGCTGTGGTAGAATAAATTGTACAGGATCTGTGGAACATTTTCATTCCAACTTTACTTGCATTCATACACAAGGTAACGATGTATGCTGAATGTGAGTCTAGAGTATTTTGTCAGTTATTTCCTGACCTGCTGGGTATTTTCATTATTTTCTGTTTTCTTATTTCAGCTTTCCATAGAAGATAGCCCCTTTGGGCCATCATATCTGTTCAGACCATGTTGCCAGTCTAACTAATTCCGCCTTCTTACACATTGCCTGTATCCCTTTAATCCCTATGTGTCCATACCATATGCCTATCCTAATGCCTCTTGAATGTCGCTTTTATATCTGCGTCTACCACCTCCCCCGAGAAGCACTAAACTTTAAGCTTTCTCCCTCTCAACTTAAAGCTATGTCTCCTAGTGCTTAACTCCTAGGGATAAAAAAACTCTACCTATCCTTATCAATGCCTGTCATAATTTTATATGCTTCCATCAGGTCATCCTTCAGCTTCCAATGGTCCAGGGAAAATATCCAAGTTTGTCCATTTTTTCCTTATTCTTTATTCTAAGTTATGTCCCGATGAACCTCTTCTGGCCCTTGTCCAAAGCCTCTGTACCCTTCCTATAGTGTGGTGACTGGAACCTCACAGTGGCTTAATCAAAGTTTTATACAGTTGCCACATGAGTTGACAGCTTCTGTACTAGCACCCTGGCTGATGAAGGCAAGTCGCCTTGTGCTGCCTTTAGCTCTCTATTCCCTTGATTCGCTGCCTTTGGGGAGCTGTGGGCAGGTACTCTCAGATCAATAATGCAACATTTCCTGCCATTTACTGTACTCTTTCCTCTTGTATTGACCTCTGAAAGTGGGATACCTCAAACATCCCTATGGCTCAGAAGGGAAGGGAACTGAAAAGGATAGCAGCAGTAATAGGGGACTCTATTGTTAGGGCGACAGATAGGTGCTTCTTTGGACACGAAAAAGAAACATGGATGGTAGTTTACCTCCCAGGTGCCAAGGTCCACGATGTTTCTCAGCATGTCCACAATATCCCGAAAAGGGAGGGTGACCAGCCAGAACTCGTGGTGCTTATTGGTGCCAACGACATGGGTAGAAAAAGGGAGGCGGTCCTGAAAACAGAATACAGGGAATTAGAAAGGAAGCTGAGTAGCTCTAGGGTAGTAATCTTGGGATTGCTACCTGTGCCATGCAATAGTGAGAATAGGAATAGAATAAGGCGGCAGGTAAATGCGTGGCTGAAGAATTGGAGCAGGGGTAGGTTTTTTTTTGGATCATTGGGACCTCTTCTGGGGCAGCTGTGACCTGTACAAAAGGGACGAGTTGCGCTTGAATTCGAGGGGGACCAATATTCTTGCAGGCAGGTTTGCTAGAGCTATTGCGATTGGTTTAAACTAATATGGCAGGGGAATGGGAACCAGTATGAGCCAGCAGGTTTACAAGTAGATGACAGGTGAAACATGAACTTAAGGAAAGACAAGCCATTGATTGGGTACAAAGGGAGACAGAGCAGAGTTAAATTGTATCATAGGGGCAAAATTCAAAAAGGCAAAGACTGCAGGCCTGAAGGTGCTGTATTTAAATGTGAGTAACATTTGGAATATGGTGAACAAACTTGCAGTGCAATTAAAGATTGGTCAGTATGACATTGTGGACATCACTGAGTCATGGCTCAAAGAAGGCCGTAGCTGGGAGCTTAACATCAAAGGATATACTTTGTATCAAAAGAACAGACAGGAAGGCATAAGCAGTGGTGTGGCTGTATTGGCAAGAGATGGAACTACTACTTTAGAAAGAGGTGACATAGGGTTAGAGAATGTTGAATCTTTGTGGGTGGAGTTAAGAAACTGTAAGGTTTTAAAAAAAATGGGAACCATATTTAGGCTTCCAAATAGTGGCCAACATGTGGGGTTGAGATTGCAAACAGAGCTGGAAAGGAATATAATAAGGGTAATGTCACATTTGTAATGGGGGATTTCAATACGCAAGGGGATTGGGAAAATTAGGTTGGTGTCAGATCGCAAGAAAAGGAATTTGATGAATGCCTTTGAGACAGCTTTATAGAGCAGCTGGTGCTTGAGCCTCCTCGGGAAAAGGCCGTGTTAGATTGGGTGTTGTAAAATAATCCAGATTTTATGAGGGAGTTTAGGGTGAAGAAACCCTTAGGGGCAGTGATCATAACATGATTGAATTCATACTACAATTTGAGAGGGAGAAGCATAAGTCAGACATATCAGTATCAGTATAAAGAGAATTACAGAGGCATGAGAGAGGAACTTGCTCAGGTGGATTGGAGGGGGATACTGATGGGATGTTGGCAGCCCAGAAGTGGCTGCAGTTTCTGGGAATAGTTCACAAGGCACAGGATAGATATGTTGCAGAGAAGTTGTTCTCATGTGGCGGGGTAGGCAATCGTGGATGACAAGGGAAGTTAAGGACTGCATTATAAACCAAGGAAAGGGCATGTAATGTCGCAAAAATGAGTGGGAAGCTGGATGATTGGGAAGTTTTTAAAATCCAACAAAAGCAACTACAAAAGCCATAAGAAGGGAGAAGATGAAATATGAGGTCAAACTAGCTGATAATATAAAGCAGGATACTAAATGTTTTTTTTCAGTTATATAAAAAACAAAGGGGAGTTGGGAGTTGAAATTAGACCACCAGAAAATGATGCTCGTGAGATAGGAATGGAGAAATGGCAGATGAACTTCATAAATACTTTGCATCAGTCTTCACTGTGGAAGACACTAGCAGTGTGCCAGAGGTCCGTGAGGGTCAGGGAGCAGGAATGAGTGTCATTGCTATTACAAAGGAAAAAGTGCTAGGAAAACTCAAAAGATCTTGAGGTGGATAAGTCACCTGGACCAGATTGACTACATCCCAGAGTTCTGAACGGGGTTGCAGAAGAGATAATGGATGTATTGGTTATGATCTTTCAAGAATCACTTGATTCTGGAATAGTTCTGGAGGACTAGAAAATTGCAAATATCACTCCACTCTTTGAGAAGGGAAGAAGGCAAAAGAAAGGAAATTATAGGCCAGTTAAGCTAACCTCAATGGTTGGGAAAGTGTTGGAGTCCTTTATTAAGGATGAGATTTCAGGGTACTTGGATACTAATGATAAAATAAGTCAGTCAGTATGGTTTCTGTGAAGGGAACTCTTGCCTGACAAACCTGTTAGAGTTCTTTGAGGAAGTAGCATGCAGGATGGACAAAGGAGAGGCGGTGGATGTCATTTACTTAGATTTTCAGGAGGCTTTTGATAAGGTGCCACACACAAGGCTGCTTAACAAGATAAAATCCTATGGCATAACAGGGAAGATACTGGCACGGATAGAGGAATGGCTGACAGATAGAAGAAAGTGAGTGGGAATAAAGGGAACTTTTCTGGTGCCTGCCAGTGACTAGTGGTGTTCCTCAGGTCAGTATTAGCACTGCTATTTTTCACATTGTTTGTCAATAATTTAGATAATGGAATTGGTGGCTCTGTAGCAATGTTTGCAGATGATACAAACATAGGTGGAGGGGTAAGTAGTGCTGAGGAAGCAATGCGATTGCAGCAGGACAAATTGGAAGAATGGGCAAAAAAGTGGCTGATGGAATACAGTGTTGGGAAATGTATAATAATGCATTTTGGTAAAAGGAACAATAGTGTGGATTATTATCTAAATGGGGAGACATTTCAAACATCAGACGTGCAGAAGAACTTAGGAATCCTTGTGCAAGACTCCAAGAAGGTCAATTTACAGGTTGAGTCTGTGGTAAAGAACTCAAATGCAATGTTGACATTTATTTCAAGGGGAATAGAATATAAAAATATGGAGATAATGCTGAGGCTTTATAAGACACTAGTCAGGCCACACTTGGAATATTGTTAACAGTTTTGGACCCTGTATCTCAGAAAGGATGTGTTGTTATTGGAGAGAGTCCAGAGGAGGTTTATAAGACTGATTCCTGGAATGAAGGGGTTAACATATAAGGAGTGTTTG
The DNA here is from genome assembly GCF_030028105.1 of Mobula birostris. Classification (NCBI taxonomy): domain Eukaryota; kingdom Metazoa; phylum Chordata; class Chondrichthyes; order Myliobatiformes; family Myliobatidae; genus Mobula; species Mobula birostris. The sequence continues at coordinate 59,031,612 of NC_092380.1, read as the reverse complement.
GTAGCTTTGGCCTGTGCTCACTGGAATTTAGAAGAATGCGGGGGTGGGGGTTGGGGATCTCATTGAAACCTACTGAATGTTGAAAGGATTAGATAGGATGGATGTGGAGAGGATGTCTCCTATGTTGAGGCTATCCAGAACTAGAGGGCACAGCCTCAGAATTGAGGGGCGACCTTTTAGAACAGAGGTAAGGAGGAATGTATTTTGCCAGAGTAGTGAATCTGTGGAATGCTCTGACACAGATTGTGATGGAAGCCAGGTTTGTGGGTATACTTAAGGCAAAAGTTAATAGTTCCTTGATGGGTCAGGGCATCAAAGGTTATGACGAGAAGACAAGCGTATAGGGTTGAGTGGGATCCGGGATCAGCCATGATGGAATGATGGAGAAGACTCGATGGGCTGAATGGCCTAATTCTGCTCCTATGTCTTGTCTTGTGGTCTAAACCTCATCTGCCATTTCTCCACTCAACTTTCCAAGTGACCTATGCCCTACTTATCCTTTGACAGCCCTCCTCACTATCCAGCGTTCTACCAATGTTCGTGTTGTCTGCAAAAATATTAATCAGCCCACCACTGGTCACAGACGAGGAATATCCCACTTCCCGCCCCCCCACCCGACCATCACTAACCGCTGCCTTTTATAACCATGCCAATTTTGTATCCAACGGACCAACTCAGTATTGATCCCATGTGACTTAATTGTTGTATCATGTGCAGTTTTTTTCCTTTCAAAGTTCTGTGAATTCCCTACGAGTGTCTGTATGGCACCAACATAACTAATGACAATCTCACCATTCAAAGCTGTAAAGTAGTTTAAAGAAGGCTTTTAAGTTGCACAGGTCTGATTTGTCCTGAGACTCTCAGGGGTTTAAGTCTGAGACCTGACTGCTGGGACACCCTTTGCAGTCAAAATGCTTCTGCCTTTGTGTTCATGAGCAGCCTGCCATCTCTGTTGTGCATGTATGGAAAATATTCTCAAAGGTGATATGCAAACAAAAGAAAGGTCATTAGAAAAATCGTGAAGGCTCTAATTTAAACAGGTAAATAAAATTTGGAGAATAATTTCAGATCAACCTGGGAAGCAGAATGTTTAAGCAGACCTAATTATAGCTAGATCTCTGCTTCTGGAATTATCCATTATGCTAGCGATAGCCAGCAAATCAGATCATTATTTCCACCTGTAAATGTTTACTGCAGTGTAAAAATTTAAAGCTCAGAGATTGTTCTGTACATAAATCTAGTTTTCAATACAGGTAATTCAAAGTTGGTGAGACTAAATTCTTAAGAAAATATGTTCTTTATTAGTCAAAGTTTAAAGTGTGCATTTTCGATGGTCTACAGTCACAGTGCACTATGACAGAAAATAATACCTCTTTGGTTTTCATAAATATCGTGAAGTGATAGTCAATGGACTTTTGTAATGATGTTGGTGTCTTCACACATTGTGGCAGTAGTCATGAATCTAAACTGAATGGAAAACCTGACAAGTCAATTCTCAAAAATGCACACCTTCTTAGTAATTTTCACAAAAAAGAATAGTTTTTAAAATGTCTCTATCAATTGCTGTCTACCTGTAATTGTCCTTCAGTGGTTTCCTTGATCATTTCAGAGTACGGTCTTGATTCCTCCCACCCCACCCCATATTCATGGGACTAGTATCAGAAGCAGGCCAGAATAAGGAATTTTTTGAAGGATAGATGTTAACCAGGAAATCTTTTACTGCAGCCTGGTAGTTTCATGCAAGCCATCATTGATTCTAGTGTTTTATTATTATGCAATTACTTGAAACCTAATCTTCCCAGCTATTGTGATGGAATTCAAACTCAGCAGATAAATTAGTGACACACCGATCATGGTAGCATATAACTGAAGCACCTTCAATTACTCCAAAAGACTGAGATTTGGTAAAATACTGAAAGGCTTTTATTCGCTGTACAATACGACCTCCACAGTGAGTTTCTGCCCCCGGACTGAGGGGGAGGGGCAAGGCGAACACCTTTATACAGGACCCTGTGGGAGGAGCCACAGGGGCAGTCAGCAGAGGGGTGTGTCCAGACAGGTAACCGAGTTACAACATATATACATGGTTTACCACATTCACCCCTCCTTTTTTTAAAAAAGAGTCCCGCGGGGTGAAGTGACTGACAATATTTACAAGAAGTATATTTACAGGTCAAGTCTATCAGGCGGTGGAGTTCGTCGCTGTGATCTACGTAGCACCGGCGGTGATTGCACTGGTGATGGCGGTTGTGCTGGCTCCGGCCTGACTTCAGGTGCCAGCACATTAGGCGTCGGTAATCCCTCGTGCGTGTGCGTCGCGCCTGGTATGGGAGTGTCGTGTGGTGTCTGTATAGGGTTTGGGGTGCACGGTGTCTCGTAGGTACATACATTGGTGGGTACGGGGTCAACAGTCACCATGGAGTGTTCAGGGTAGGGGCCCGGAGCTCCTGCGGGCACCAGGTCGCGGATGGAGACCATGTCCTCCCGCCCATCAGGTAAAACCACATAGGCATACTGGGGGTTCGCATGAAGTAAGTGAATCCACTCGACTATCGGGGAGTATTTATTGCTCCTCACATGTTTCCGGAGCAGCACTGGCCCTGGGGACGTCAGCCAAGATGGTAGGGTGGTTCCAGTGGTCGATTTTCTGGGAAAAGAAAAGAGCCGCTCATGAGGGGTGGCATTGGTGGCTGTGCATAACAGGGAGCGGATGGAGTGGAGTGCCTCGGGAAGGACCTCCTGCCAGCGGGAGACCAGCAGTCCCTTTGACCTGAGGGCTAAGAGTGTGGCTTTCCACACTGTGCCATTCTCCTCCTCTACCTGTCCATCCCCCCGGGGATTATAGCTCGTGGTCCTACTGGTTGCAATTCCCCTAGCCAGTAGATATTGGCGCAGCTCGTCATTCATAAACGAGGACCCTCTGTCACTGTGGATATAGCATGGGTACCCGAACAGAGTGAAGAGCTTGCGCAGGGCTTTTATAACTGACGTGGTAGTGGTGTCGGGGCAGGGGATGGCGAAGGGGAACCGCGAGTACTCGTCAATTACGTTAAGAAAGTACACATTGCGGTCGGTGGAGGGAAGGTGGCCCTTAAAGTCAACACTCAGTCGCTGAAAGGGGCGGGTGGCCTTGATGAGTGGTGCCTTTTCGGGTTGGTAGAAGTGCGGTTTGCACTCTGCGCAGACTTGGCAGTCCCTGGTCATCATCCTGATCTCCTCAAGGGAGTAAGGCAGGATCCGGGCTTTCACGAAGTGGAAAAGCTGGGGACTCCCGGGTGGCAAAGGTCTACATGTAGGGCGTATAGCCGGTTGATCTGCGCGCTGGCGCATGTTCCCCAGGATAGGGCATCGGAGGGCTCGTTGAGCTTCCCAGGCCTGTACATGATGTCATAGTTGTAGGTGGAGAGTTCGATTCTCCACCTCAGAATTTTATCATTTTTGATTTTGCTCTGCTGCTGATTATTAAACATGAATGTGACTGAGCGCTGGTCAGTTAGCAGGGTGAACCTATTGCCGGCAAGATAGTGCCTCCAGTGCCTTATAGCTTCCACTATGGCCTGGGCCTCTTTCTCTACTGCAGAGTGCCGAATTTCAGGGCCTTGAAGGGTACGGGAGAAGAACGCCACTGGTCTTCCTGCCTGGTTGAGGGTAGCAGCCAGCGCAAAGTCGGAGGCGCCACTCTCTACTTGGAAGAGAATGGCCTCATCCACCGCATGCATTGCTGCTTTGGCAATGTCCCCTTTTATGCGGTTGAAGGCTGCGTGGGCCTCGGCAGAGAGGGGGAATGTGGTGGACTTGACCGGGGGCGGGCCTTGGCTGCATAGTTAGAGACCCATTGGGCGTAATATGAAAAGAAGCCCAGGCACCTTTTGAGGGCTCTGAGGGTATTGGGAAGAGGGAGTTCCAACAAGGGGCGCATACGGTCGGGGTCAGGGCCAGTGACTCCATTCTCCACGACACACCCAAGGATAGCAAGTGGAGTGGTCCCAAATACACACTTGTCCTTGTTATAGGTGAGGTTGAAAGATTTTGCCGCTTGGAGAAATTTTTGGAGGTTGTTGTCGTAATCCTGCTGGTCGTGACCGCAGATGGTGATGTTATCCAGATATGGGAACGTGGCCGGTGGTCCACCATCCGGTCCATTGCCCTCTGGAAGACAGATACACCATTCGTGACACCAAAGGGGACGCGCAGGAATTGATAAAGCCTGCCGTCCACCTCGAAGGCAGTGTAAGGGCGGTCCTCCCGGCGGATGGGGAGCTGATGGTAAGCGGATTTTAGGTCTATGGTCGAGTACACCTTGTACTGTGCTATCTGATTGACCATATCCGCGATGCGGGGTAGAGGGTACGCGTCGAGCTGCGTGAACCTATTGATGGTCTGGCTATAGTCCACGACCATCCTATTCTTCTCCACGTTCTGAACAACGACCACCTGCGCCCTCCAAGGACTTGTGCTTGCCTCAATGACCCCCTCCCTGAGCAGCCGCTGCACCTTCGACTTAATGAAGGCTCTGTCCCCCGCGCTGTACCTCCTGCTTTTAGTTGCCACAGGTTTACAGTCGGGGGTCAGGTTGGCGAACAGCAGTGGGGGAGGGATCCTGAGGGTGGAGAGGCCGCAAGTGGTGTCGGTAGTGTGACAGTTGGCATGGTGTTGGGTGGGATACGCGGGTCGGTGTGTGTGTGTGGTCAGTAGCGGGGTACGTGACATATCTCTACAAAACAGGGGATTTATGACAGTAATTGGCGGGAGGGGCCCATCATACTTCATTGTCACGCTTTTCAGGTGGCTCTGGAAGTCCAACCCCAACAGCACAGGGGCACACAGTTGAGGCAAGACCAGTAACGTAAAGTCCCGATATTCTGTGCCCTGCACCACTAGTGTCGCTACACAAGCCCCCCGGATGTCTGTTGTATGCGACCTGGAGGCCATGGTGACCCTCTGACTTACCGGCCGTATCATGAGTCCACAATGCTGCACCGTGGCCAGGTGGATAAAACTCTCCGTGCTGCCTGTGTCAAACAGGCAGCTTGTCCTGTGCCCCTCCACCAGGATGTCCATCATTGATCTTGCGAGCTGGTGGAGAGTGCTTTGGTCGAGGGTCACAGAAGCCAGGGTGGGGTCGCTGTCTTGGTCCGGCGTGGTGAGGTGCCCCGTGAGCACCCGTTGGTCGTAGGCGGTGGGAGGTGGCGCCGACCAAGATGGCCGCCCCCATGTCTCGCATGTGGTGGTGGCGTGCAGGGAAGATGGCGGCCCCCATGTCTCGCACGTGGTGGCAGTGTGCAGGGAAGATGGCGGCCCCCATGTCTCGCACGTGGTGGCAGTGTGTAGGGAAGATGGCGGCCCCCATGTCTCGCACACGGCACTGCACGATCCCGCTCGCTGTTTTGACTTACAGAACTTGGCGAAGTGGCCCTTCTTTCCGCAGCTGGAGCAGGTAGCTTGTTGGGCCGGGCAGCATTTCCGGGGGTGCTTCTCCAGTCCGCAGAAGTAGCACTTCGCAGACTCACGACTGGCGGCAGCTGAGGTCGATTCGCCGGCGGGTTGCGGGGTCTGCAGCACCCACAAGGCCATCGGGGGATCGCGTGCCTGGAGAGCCTCGGAGTTATGCAGAGTGGCCTCCAACGTATCAGCCAGTTCCACCGTTGAATTTAGGGTAAGATCGGCTTTTTCCAGCAGCCGCTGGCGCACGTACACTGACCTGGTCCCCGTAACGAAGGCGTCTCTCACTAGGAGTTCTGCATGCTGTGCCGCCGTCAGCTCCTGGCAATTGCAGACCCGCACGAGTGTCTGTAGGGCCCGGACAAACTCAGCACTCGATTCCCCGGACCGTTGTTGCCGTGTCGCTAAGCGATGCCGAGCATAGACGCTGTTTATTGGCCGCAGGTATTGTCTTTTGAGTGCGTTCATCGCGCCGTCGTAGTTCGGCTGGTCTCTGATCAGCGAATAGACCCGTGGACTGACCCTGGAGAGTAGAACTCTGCGCTTCGCTACGGGGTCGGTCGCTTTAATCTCCTCTAGACACGCTTCGAAGCAGGCCAGCTAGAGTTCGAAAGCGTTTCCAGCGTCAGGCATTTGCGGATGGAGGTCTAATTTTTCTGGTCTCAGGGCCTGTTCCATGTTTTAAAACGTACAGCGAATAAAATTGAAGCACCTTCAATTACTCCAAAAGACTGAGGTTTGGTAAAATACTGAAAGGCTTTTATTCGCTGTACAATACGACCTCCACAGTGAGTGTCTGCCCCCGGACTGAGGGGGAGGGGCAAGACGAACACCTTTATACAGGACTCTGTGGGAGGAGTCACAGGGGCAGTCAGCAGAGGGGTGTGTCCAGACAGGTAACCGAGTTACAACATATATACATGGTTTACCACAATAACTAACACTTGTGCATCCTCTGAATCACTTTTCAGCACTTTGCATCTCTGTTTGTCAATAGTTCAAGCCTCTAGAAGCTTGCCCAGTAACTTGATCGCTACGCCACTACATCACAACATCACAATGTGATGCCTTACTCTGTGGATCTGTAATTAGTGATATTGCCATCTGGAAATGAATAGATTTGGATTAAAATGTAGCAAATTAAAAGATATCCTTCCGAAAAAGCACACAAGGTCCAGTATTTTGTCTCCCAGTTACTTTGAATATCAATTCAAAATCTGCTGTTTTTTTTTCTGATGCTGGAGTGCTCTACTAGTATTGAGGTTGCTTTGTTATAATCTTCTTTGTTCACCTCAGAAAGGTAATGTGGAATGTGACTGGAAAGGTGACAGCTGCTCAGAACTGAAGTGTGAACAGCCTCTGCGTCATGTCGCTGGCTCATGCTGTCCCATATGTCCAGATCGTAAGTACCGGCCTGACTTGAAACATATATGAACTGGCTTTGAAAATTGTCATCTTCTCTAATGGAAATGAGTTAGTTAAGATGTGAGGACTTGCATAGATCAGGTTACATTGACCACAAGTCTGTTTACATTTTACTTAATAATTAATTCTCTAGTCTTGGGATGGGGTGTGACGTCTGAGATTCTAAGTGCAATCAGGCACAAAAAATACTGGGTATTGAGATTGTTGGATAAAGCGTTAGAGACGGAGAAGTCCTTTGTTGCTATTCCTGATGGTGAGGTTCCAGCAAAATGCTGTTGAGAATTTGTTTTTTTTGCTAATGAAATTTTTCAGAGGGTTACTCAATACAGGCAGGGGTATCTCTGGGGAAATTCCAAGCCTGGATCAAAACTGAGGTGTAGAATTCTTACTAATTCATTAGTTGTCTGTACCATCCTAAGAAAAGGAAAGGATTCAATAATTCAAGAGCGAGTAAGGTACTTCAAGAGCAGAAATCATTGGGTAGAATCATTTTGATGGGCTGAATGAACTTTATTTGGTGTTATTCTATTTATAAAACATAGGTCCTAGGACAGTACAGCACAGTATTGGCACTTGGGTCCAAGATATTGTGTGGACCTATATGAACTATTCAACCATTAATCTAATTCTTTCCTCCTGCATAGTTCATAACACTCTATTTTCCTTACATTCACATACCTATCAAAAAATGTTTCAAGTGTTCCTGTCGCATTAGGCTCTCCCAGCAGTCTGGAGAATGCATTCCAGGCACCCACAACTCTGTCTCAAAAATACCTATGCTGATATCTCCCCTAAACTTTCCTTGAAATCAATAAATTCAAAGACTTTGGCCTCAATACCTCCTTGTACAATTGCATCCTCAATCTTCCTCACATGCAGATCCCATTCGGTTCGGATTGGCCACAACATCCCCTCCACAATTTCCATCAGCAGAGGTTAATTACAGGGCTGTGTGCTTAGCCCCCTGCTCTACTCTTTATTCTTATGACTGTGAGGCTAAGCACAGCTCCAATGCCATATTTAAATTTGTTGATGACACCACTGTTGTAGGTTGGATCAAAGGTGATAATAAATCAACATGTAGGAGGGAGATTGGAAATCTGGCCGAACGGTGCCACAGCAACAGTCTCTTACTCAATGTCACCAAGGAGCTGATTATTGACAAGAGCCAAACACCAGCTTGGATTGATTTGAAATTAAAAGCTATCAAACAATTTCATTTAACCTCATTATTAGGAGTTCCATTACCTTTACAATTTGCTAAAATTCCAAATTTAAATCTCTACCCTGTTATTAAACAGTCCTTACAGATTTGGTTTCAGTTTCACAACTCTTTTAATTTTAAACAATTTAAATTGTCTAGCTCTTTATATCGAAATTTTCTATTTAAACCTTCAATAACCGATCCCATTTTTCTCTTATGGAGAAATAAGGGGATCTGTTTCTTTTTGCAGATTTATTTTGTGATGGTCAATTGATGACTTTTGAAGAGTTAATTAGCAAATAATCTCTCTCTCATACACACTTCCTGCAATATCTTCAGGTTAGACATTTTTTACAAAAATACTTATCTAAGTTTCCATATACGCAAGAATCTGATTTGTTGGATACTATTTTGAATATGAATCCTTTAGTGAGAGGTTCCATTGGTAGAATTCATAATTTACTTTTACTACAAAAAGATAACCTCTCACTAAAGATTAAACAAGATTGGGAGAGAGAACTTAATATGACCTTTGATAATGAAGATTGGTTGCGAGTTCTGAAAATGGTCAATTCTTCTTCGATATGTGCCAATCACTGTTTAATTCAATTTAAAATTGTTCACCGTTATTTAACAAAAGAGAGACTATCCAAAATATTTCCTAACATAGACAACGATTGTGATAGGTGTAAAACTGAAGTAGCCACTTTGTCACATATGTTCTGGTCATGTTCTTCATTAAAATCATTTTGGAAATCTTTATTTTCTATAATCTCTAAAGTTCTGAAAATTAATTTATAACCTCATACACTGACTGTTCTATTTGGAATATTTCCGCATCATATTCAGGGTATTTCATCTTCAGACCCACATGTAAATGCATTTGTTACATTGTTGGCAAGAAGGACTATTTTATTGAAATGGAAAGATACCTCTGTCCCTACATTAATTCAATGGTTTTCCCAAGTAATGTTATGTTGTAGCGGTGTGCTACACACAGCGCTAGAATAATGACACGTAGTCGGTGAGTTGGAGTTGCGAAAAAAGAGATTTATTCAAACTTCGCGGCCTCCTTTTAAGCCTTCCCGTTCCCGCGTGCGGGATTTTCCCCCTGCTGGTGAAGATAGCCTGGCGCCCTTTTTGGGGCCGGCCTCTCTGCTGGCGCACGCCGGTTCGTGTATGCTCGAAAGTGGGTCGCCACATACCTACGGGGAGGTCTTGGAGCTGCAAACCGGAGACCACAGTTCTGTAACTAGGGATCTCATCATCTGCCTGCTGTGCCTCCGCCAGCGCTGCATAGTCCACCCCCTGGGAAAGAGCCTGTATGGTAGGTCTGGATAGTGCGTCCGCCACGACGTTGTCCTTTCCCGAGACATGCTAGGTGTCCGTTGTGTACTCAGAGATGTAGGACAGATGTCGCTGCTGGTGGGACGACCAGGGGTCGGGCACCTTAGTGAACGCAAAGGTTTGTGGTCCGTGAACGCGGTGAAGGGCCTACCTTCTAAGAAGTATCTGAAATGCCGGATTGCCAGGTATAGTGCCAATAGCTCCCGGTCGAAAGCACTGTGTTTGAGTTCGGGTGGTCATAGGTGTTTGCTGAAGAACACCAGGGGTTGCCAGCGACCCTCGATGAGTTGTTCCAGCACTCCACCAACTGCTGTGTTGGATGCGTCCACCGTGAGGACAGTAGGAACGTCCGTTCTGGGGTGCACTAGCATCACGGCGTTTGCCAAGGCTTCTTTGGTTTTAACGAAAGCGGCTGTGGCCTCTTGGTCCCAGGTAATGTCCTTGCCCTTACTCGACATCAGGGTGAACAGGGGGCACATGATTCGGGCTGCTGAGGGGAGGAAACGGTGATAGAAATTCGCCATACCCACGAATTCCTGCAGGTCTTTGATTGTGTTGGGTCGGGGGAAGTGGTTGACCGCGTCTACCGCGTCTGCCGTTGGGCACGCGGCTTGGTGATCTGTGCGACGGATGCCCCTCTCTCCTTCTTGGCATTCCACAGCACATCTGCCCGGGCTGCCACCTTCCGGGGGTTGCTGAAATCTGTGTCGGACAGCAGCAGGCATATGTCCTCGGGCAGTTGCTCTAGGAACGCCTGCTCAAACATGAGGCAGGGTTTGTGTCCTTCAGCCAGGGCCAGCATTTCGTTCATTAATACTGACGGCGGCCTCTCTCCCAAACCATCCAGGTGCAGTAAGCGGGCAGCTCGTTCATGCCATGAGAGTCCGAAAGTCCTTATGAGCAGGGCTTTCAATGCTGTGTATTTGCCGTCCTCCGGGGATGACTGTATAAACTCCTCAACTTGTGCAGCAGTCTCCTGGTCGAGGAAGCTCAGCACGTAGTAGTAACGAGTGGACTCCGAGGTTATCTGCCGAATGTGGAATTGTGCTTCTGCTTGTTCGAACCATAAGCGGGGTCGTAGCATCCAAAAGCTTGGCAGTTTTAACGAAACTGCGTGAACAGATGCGGCGTCGGTCATCTCTGGTCCAAATATCGTTTGGGCCGTCGGGGTCACCAATTGTAGTGGTGTGCTGCACACAGTGCTAGAATAACAACACATAGTCGGTGAGTTGGAGTTGCGATAAAAGAGATTTATTCAAACTTCACAGCCTCCTTTTAAACCTTCCCTTTCCCGCGGGCGGGCTTTTCCCCCTGCTGGTGAAGATAGCCTGGCGCCTTTTTTGGGGCTGGCCTCTCTGCCGGCGCACACCCATTCGTGTGTGCTAGAAAGTGGGTCGCCACAATGTCGTAGTTTGGAAAAAATTAGAAGTAGAACTTTAGATCCTTGATTCGATTTTGAGAGAAGATGGGGCTCTTTTGCCAAATATTATCATTTAATTTGAATTTCTTTTTGTGGTTTCTTTCCAATCTTATTTTATATAAATGTGAATTGGCAGTTGATGATTTTTCTTCTTTATATAGATAATCGTAAGACATATTGCTCCGGGAGTTGGTTCCTAATAGTTCTTTTTCCCTCTTTTTTCTATTTTTTTTCTTTTTCTTTCTCTTGTAGTTAGTGTTTTTTTTTTCTTTTAGTTAGTTGGGGTTCTCTTTTTTCCTTTTTTTATAAGAAAATTTTTTTATTATCACATTATTCTTTTTTTGATAAGTTTTTTCTTCAGCTTTATTAACTGTATCTATATCAATTTGTTGAAGTCGTGTATCATTTTATAGCTGTAGAAGATTATGTATCAATAAAAAGATACTTTATACTTTATTGTCGCCAAACAATTGGTACTAGAATGTACAATCATCACAGCGATATTTGATTCTGCGCTTCTCGCTCCCTGGATTACAAATATTAAATAATAAAAAGATTAAAAATAGTTAAAATTAGTAAATATTAAAAATTCATAAATAGAAAAATGGGAAGTAAGGTAGTGCAAAAAAACCGAGAGGCAGGTCCGGATATTTGGAGGGTACGGCCCAGATCCGGGTCAGGATCCGTTCAGCAGTCTTGTCACAGTTGGAAAGAAGCTGTACCCAAATCTGGCCGTATGAGTCTTCAAGCTCCTGAGCCTTCTCTGGGAGGGAAAAGGGACGAAAGGTGTGTTGGCTGGGTGGGTCGTGTCCTTGATTATCCTGGCAGCACTGCTCTGACAGCGTGCAGTGTAAATTGAGTCCAAGGACAGAAGATTGGTTTGTGTGATGTGCTGCACCGTGTTCACGATCTTTTGCAGCTTCTTTCGGTCTTGGACAGGACAACTTCCATACCAGGTTGTGATGCACCCTATAAGAATGCTTTCTACGGTGCATCTATAGAAATTAGGGTTTTAGGGGACAGACCAAATTTCTTTAGTTTTCTCAGGAAGTAAAGGCGCTGGTGGGCCTTCTTGGCAGTGAACTCTGCTTGGTTGGACCAAGTCAGGTCATTTGTGATATTGATCCCGAGGAACTTAAAGCTTTTGACCTGTTCCATTTGTGCACCACCAATGTAAATGGGGTCGTGCGGTCCGCTACTCCTTCTGAAGTCAACAATCAATTCCTTCGTCTTGCTGACATTGAGGGATACGTTATTGTCTTCGCACCATGCCACCAGGTTCTTAATTTCCCCTCCGTACTCAAACTCATCATTACCCGAGATATAGCCTACAATTGTTGTGTCATCAGCAAACTTATATATTGAGTTTGATGGAAACTTGGCTACCCAATCATGGGTCTACAGTGAGTACAGCAGGGGGCTGAGTACACAGTCTTGTGGGGCACCGGTGCTCAGAGTGATTGTAGAGGAGAGCTTGTCCCCTATTTTTACAGCCTGGGTCCTGTCTGTGAGGAAGTTGAAGATCCAGCTGCAGATCTGAATGCTAAAGCCCAGGTTCTGGAGCTTAGGAATCAGTTTATTTGGAATGATGGTATTAAAGGCAGAGCTGTAGTCAATGAAGAGGAGCCTTACATATGCGTCTTTATTCTCCAAGTGTTCTAAGGAGGAACGTAGGACCAGAGAGGTGGCATCTGCCATTGCCCTGTTGCTCCAGTAGGCGAATTGCAAAGCGTCGAGGTTGACCGGTAGGCTGTGGTTGATGTGTGCAATAACCAATCTCTCGAAGCACTTCATAGTAATTGATGTCAGAGCCACAGGTTGATAGTCATTCAGGTATGCCACCTTGCTCTTCTTTGGTACTGGGATTATCGTTGCCTTCTTAAAACATGAGGGGATCTTAGACTGAAGCAAGGAGCAGTTGAAGATGTCAGCAAACACTCCAGCTAGCTTGCTTGCACAGGCCCAGAGAGCCCGTCCTGGGACGCCATATGGGCCCTTCGCCTCCCTTGGATTTATCTTCAGGAAGGCCCTTCTAACGTCCTCCTCGATGACGATGAATCTCGATGCCACCATGTCCAGTTCATCCGGAGGGAGCGGGATGCTCCTCTTCTGTTCGAATCCTACGTAGAATACGTTAAGTTCATCAGGCAGAGAAGCGCCACAGTTATTGATATTCCCAACCTTTTCTTTGCGCCCAGTGATCTCATTTAAACCCTGCCATAGTCTATTGGCAACCCTCTGGTTAGCCTGGGCTTCCAGCTTGGCTCGATATTGCTTCCAGGAGGAATTCTGCAGATGCTGGAAATTCAACCAACACACATCAAAATTTCTGGTGAACGCAGCAGGCCAGGCAGCATCTCTAGGAAGAGGTACAGTCGACGTTTCAGGCTGAGACCCTTCGTCAGGACTAACTGAAGGAAGATCTAGTAAGAGATTTGAAAGTGGGAGGGGGAGGGGAGATCCAAAATGATAGGAGAAGACAGGAGAGGGAGGGATGGAGCCAAGAGCTGGACAGGTGTTTGGCAAAAGGGATATGAGAGGATCATGGGACAGGAGGCCCAGGGAGAAGGAAAGGGGGAGGGGGGGAAAAGCCCAGAAGATGGGCAAGTGGTATAGTCAGAGGGACAATGGCTTTCCAGAGTTCACGCCTGGATTCCGTGTAGCGACTGGTATCCCCGGACGTAAAAGCTGCAGCTCTAGCCTTTAAAAGGGACTTGACCCCATTATTCATCCAAGGTTTCCGGTTAGGGAATACCTGGATCGTCTTGCGAGACACACAATCCCCCGTGCATTTCCAAATAAAGTCCATGACGGCTGAGGCATACTCATCGAGGTTAGCTGCCGAGTCCTTGAATACTAACCAGTCCACCGATTCAAAGCAGTCACGGGGGACCTCATCCGTTTCCTCCATCCAATGCAACACTACTTTTGACACCGTGACCTCCCTCTTCAGTTTCTGTTTGTAAGCCGGGAGGAGGAGTACGGCCTGATGGTCCGATTTTCTGAAGTGAGGTCGTGGGACAGAACAGTAGGCATCCTTGACTGCTGTGTAACAGTGGTCAAGTATATTCGGGCCTCTAGTGGGGCAGGAGACATGTTAGTATAACTTTGGCAGCGCCTTTCTGAGGTTGGCCTGGTTAAAGTCCCTGGTTGTAATGAGCAAAGCCTCCGGATACCTGGTCTCAATTTCACTGATGTTGGCATACAGTATGTTCAGAGCACACTCCATGTCCGCCTAGGGGGGAATGTAGACCGCTGTCAGTATGATCGAGGTGAATTCCCGTGGCAGATAGTAGGGACGACACTTCACTTACAGGTGGTCCAGGTCCGGTCTGCAGGAGCTTGTCAGTGCCACTGTGTCCGAGCACCATGCAGTGTTGATCAGTAGGCAGACACCACCTTCCCTTGTCTTGCCCGAAGACGCCGTGCGGTCCATCCGATGGATCAAAAATCCCTCCGGTCGGATAGCACGGTCGGGGGTGGCAGGGGAGAGCTAGGTGTCGGTGAAACAGAATACACAGCAGTTCTGCATCTCCCTGCAGTAGGTGAGTCTCCCTTTAACATCATCCACCTTGTTCTCTATGGCTTGCACATTAGCTAGTAGGATGGTGGGCATAGGGACCCTCAGGCTCCTCAGCTTCAATCTGACCAGCAGCCCAGCTCTTTTCCCACGCTTCCTCAGTAAGTAGTGCATCTTTCCAGGTTTCCATCAATGCAGTGTGTTGTTGTCAGCTCTTTGAGATAGGTGGACGCGTCCTGCGGGAATCGATCGGCGGGTTGCGTTGTCATGCACTCCGGATCGGGCCGAGTAATGAGGGAGGCAAACGAAATGAAATGACTTCAGGAGGAGGAAATCAGAGGTCCATAAGCCAGTTCTTATCGAGGGATCAGAGGTGGAGAGGGTCAGCAACTTTAAATTCCTCAGTGTTATCATTTCAGAAGACCTACCCTGGGCCTAGCATGTAAGTGTAATTATGAAGAAACCACAGCAGCGCCTTTACTTACTGAAGAGTTTGCAAGGATTCAGCATGATATCTATAATTTTGAGTAACTTCTATAGATGTGTTGTTCAGAGTAGAATTGACTGGCTGCATAACATGAAAATGCCTATGCCCTTGAATGTAAGATCCTGCAAAAAAGTTGTGGCTATGACCCAGTTCATCACAGGTAAAGCCCTCCCCACCATTGAGCACATCTGTGTGGAGCAATGTCGCAGGAAAGCAGCATCCATCATCAGGTTCACCAGCACCCAGGTTGTGCATTCTTCTCATTGCTGCCATCAGGTAGAAGGTACAGGAGCCTCAGTACTCACATCACCAGGTTAAGGAACAGGTACTACCCCTCAACCATCAGACTTCTAAACCAGAGAAAATAATTTCACTTGCCCCATCACTGAACTGTTCCCACGAACTATGGACTCACTTTCAAAGACTCTTCATCTCATGGTCTTGATATTTATTGCTTATTCATTTATTTTTTTTCTTTTATTTCACCCTGTTGGTGAGGTCTTTTATTGATTCTGTTATGGTTATTGGATTAGTTGTGTATGTTCGCAAGGAAATGAATTTCAGGGTTGTTTATGGTGGCATATACGTACCTTGATAATAATTTTACTTTGAACTTTGAACTTAAATGGATAACCTCTGACATTGGTTATTGTCACCTTGGGAGAAAGGTGCCGGTTGCCTCTTATAATTGTGACAACACCACAGTAGCGTAGCAGTTAACACAGTGCTGTTAAAGCTCAGACTGTGGGAGTTTGGAGATCAATCCAGGCATCCTCTGTAAGGAGTTTGTATGTCATCCCTGTGATATGCATTGTTTTCTCCAGGTGCTCTGGTTTCTTCCCACAGTCTGGAGATGTACTGTTCAGTAGGTTAATTGGTCTTTGTGGATTGTCCTGTGGTTCGGTTAGAGTTAGTACAGAGGTAGCTGGGTGGTGCTGTTCAAGGGGACTATTCTGCACTGTATATCTTAATAAAGAATCTTTTACCCCTACAGTAAGTCGGCTCTCCTGATCCTTCACTCCAAAGAAAAAGGCCTTACCACATTCAACCTTTCCTCATGAGGCGTGTTCTTTAAACCAGGCAGCATCTTGATAAATTTCCTTTGCACCCTTTTTAAAGCGTCCACATCCCTTTTGTAATAAGGTGACCAGTACTGAACACAATACTCCCAAGTGCTGTCTAACCAGAATTTTAAAGAACTTCAGCATTACCTTGAACTCAGTCTCCTATCCAATGAAGGCCAGCACACTTTATACCACCCTATCAACAGTGAGTGGTCTGGGGACATAGACACTGATATCTCTGTTCCTCCACACTGCTTCCCTTAACGTTTTTACTAATCCTTTCATTAACCTTGTAATTCGTCTTCAAGTTTGACCTTCCAGAGTGTATCATCTCACACTTTTCTGTATTGAACTGCATCTGCCGCTTCTCCACCCAACACTAAATCCTGTCTACAACAAGCTTTTACACTCTCCACAATACCTCCAACGTTCATCATCTGTAGACTTACTAACCCACTCTCCACTTCCTCATCCAAATTCATAGACAGCAGGGCTCCAAGATCATATCCCTGCAGAACACAACTGGTCACTGACCTCCAGGTAGAATATGCCCCATCTACTATCACCCTCTAACTTCTGTGAACAGGAGAATTCCGAATCCACATGGCCAAGTTTTCAGGGATCCCATGCCACCATGCCAGTAACAGTAGATTAATTCTTGGCCTGAATTATTAACTAAATTTTCCTTTTGCTTTTCCAGTGTCCATGGCTTCACCTCCCACTGAGAGTTCAGGATTACATCCTCCGATCACAGGCAATACTCTTCCTGAGATGCCAGCACCAACACAATTCTATCAAAGCCCTCAGAGAGCAAAAGCTCAACAACCAACCTCTGACTCAGAAGTTGAGTTGATCTCCTTGTCTCTCTTAAGCAGTGCGATGCCTAAAAAGTACAATCTGAATCGAATTATACCATGGAGCATGAAGAGGAGGCTAGGACAGGAACTAAATACTTCATCTAAGAGTCAAAGAATTATCACAACCAAGCAACCAATGGCTATGAAAATGGGCGTTATTTCAGATGGTACCCTTTGGGGGATCTCCATTCTCCCTCCATCAGAAACATTCAAAACCACTTCAATGGCTTCTGAGAAAGTCAAAGATGAGATGGTCCAAGAAGATTTGAGTAAGTACTTGAGCAAAGCACGATAGGAACAGTTCCTTGGCAAGCAGTGAATGGTCAACGAGTTCATGAGTGACCTTACACAAGTGCAGTAGACAGAATGGAGTTGGAGGTGACTGCAGAGTTGTATTGCCTTTTACATTCATTCCCTTAAATTATGGGTGGAAATCCGTCCTGGTGTAACAACATGTGTTGAAGTAGCATTGTACAAAACACACACAGGGCCCAATCTTTACTGAGAATCGTCAATGGGTCCTTTGAGAGAAATTTGCCCTTGAGCTTACAGGAAGGTTATGGGAATAAGAACGATGCTACTCCGTGGGAATAAAATGCTCAGTCTGTTATACTCTGCGTTTGGAGGAAATTAAGAAGTCAAATGCATTTGCAATATATCATCCATATTTCCAATCATAGATTTTGAACAGCTGATAGAAACATGGTCTGGGTGATTTCATTTTGTACACCTGGACACCGTAAGCAAATAGGACTTCCGTTTACAATGCATCAAGAGCCCTGCTCTGAGCATCCATGCAGGTGACAGTATAGCAGCTTTGATAAAATGTCTACCACTGAGTCTCAGGACTACATTGTATTTGCCACGTAGGACCACAAGAGAATCTAGAAATGATAGATTGTTTTTCAAATGTCATTCGTGCAATTGCCTTGAAGTAACAGAAACTGGCAAAGTGTTCATGGATATGTGAAATAGGTGATGCTTCAGAGATGAAGCTGATGTTTGAATGACTGTGTTCTTTAAGGATACAGACACTCTCTGAGACTGTAATATTCATCAGAATCATGTTTGCATTATCGCCCATCGTTTTCATGCCATATCCTCTGCATTTTGTCTTTGAATAATGCTAAACACATTAAATCATGTTCTCCTTGGTAATCTTGTCTTTGGTATCTGTCTATCTGAAAACATATTGTGCTAGATTGCCCTTTGAATTTTCATGATTAAATTTACTGTATTTGTGTTTGTCTTAGATTGTCTAGATGAAGATGGACTTGTGTTCAGCCATGGGCAGAGCGTTCCCAGAGAAGATCCATGTACTATATGCTTGTGTTTGGTTAGTAACATAGTTAAAAATACATTTTGCAATTTGCCTCCTTTAAAAGTAATTTATTGTGCCTTGTGTTTGAACTGAAGGTATGAATTTCTTTTAAGCAACAATGATAATTCAGTTATTAGTTAATGTATGTCACTGTCAACCACACTGACTGATACAATATGCTGTTCTCTTACAGTGGTGCAACCCAGAGAGCCACTGCCTCACAGCACCAGGCTTCTGGGTTCAATCTTGACCTCAAGCACTGTCTGTCCCGAGTGGATATGTTCTCCTTCTGTATTCTGTGTGCTCTGCTTTCCTTCCATATCCAAAAGACATGGGTTGGTAGATTAATTGGCCACTGCTTATTGCCCTTTATGTGTGGGTGAGTGGTAGAACCTGAGGGAGTTGATGAGAACTTGGAGAAAAATGGGGATAATACCGGATTCGTGTGAATATGAGGTTGATGACTGGCAAAGATTTGTGCCATAGGGCTTGTTTCTATGCTCCATCTCTCTCTGGCCATAGCTTTATGAAAATATTGTTCACTTTCTCAATGAATTTCATTTTTCCATTGTTTAATCTGGACTGGCAGGGATTCCGACAGCAATAGAGCCTGCCATATTTTTATCAAAACCAAATATGATGTGTTACATAAAAGATCAGTGATTTTGTCAATGGCTAATCGCGATTCTTCAGCAAATCACTGCCAGAAGCACAACAGGCTAACAATCTTTTCATTTGATCTTTGTGGACAGCCTTGTATGCTTACAAAACAACAGTATGTAGATTTCAACCATATTTACTGGTTCCAAAACATTTTGGGATAGCTTAAAGTTATGATGAAGCAAATTGTACACTTTTCAATGTTTCTGAGCTTTCTTGCAATAGTATCCATCCATTTCTCCACTGGTTGTGAAGATCTTTCTTGACCAGCAGAAAACAGCTGTCACCAATTCAGCTCCCAAAAGTAAATTTGTACAGTATCTGGAATCAAAACAGACCGAAATGAGAAAAGCAGAGAATGATATCCCCAACAGGTTTCAGGAAAGTAGAAATTCCATGTTATGTACAAAATATTGACTTTTGCAGCAGCGTATAAGCTAATGATTTATTTTAAAAGATTGTTCAGGGCATGGTGATAAACTCAGTCTCATGAGCTGCTTGACCCGAGGGAGTGTACAATAGCACAGGATTTTGAGCAGCGTTCTTGAGCATCTACAATATCTTCCAGGCCAACATTGTAGCATATATCTGACTGTTGCTGGCGTATGTTTCCCACCTGTAATACCTTAAAACAACAATCAATTCTACCCACTTCAGCCCAAGCAGCAACTGCTGATGGGTTGTCTGTCTCTGATTGTAAAGCTTAGTTGTGTCCTCCCTGAGGACTCCACACAGATTGACCAGTAAAGCACATTTCATATGGCATCTCTCAGACTGACATGCTGGTCACTCAAAAGAAAAACCTAAACTTCAGTAAACAATATACAACTGAAGGTAGGATCTTGAATAAAATCTGCCACATGGGCACTACTTCAAACAATTGAACAAAGTAAAGGCATCCGTTAGTCTTGAGAGACCATGGATTTGCGCCTTCAAAGGTTTCCAGGGCACAGGCCTGGGCAAGTTTGTGTGGAAGACCAGCAGTTGCCCATGCTGCAAGTCTCCCCTCCCTCCACGACAACAATGTTGTCCAAGGAAAGGGCATTAGGACCCATACAGCTTGGCACCAGTGTCATCGCAGAGCAATGTATGATTAAGTGCCTTGCTCAAGGACACAACACATTCCCTCGGCTGGAGCTCGAACTCACAACCTTCAGGTAGCTAGTCCAATGCTTTAACCACTTGGCCACGTGCCCACATTGAATAATTGTGCCCACGTGCCCATAAACAATTGAACAACTTCTTCCTAATACACTATGTTCCAAGGTTTTTTCCAGCACTTGGGAATCACTTTCCCTATTATATTTCTGGATAAGATTGATTTCTAGTCAACCCACAGAATTGGGGGTGGGGGTTGGCTTACGGCTTTATAAACATCGTCTATGTATCCTGTATGACGAACAGCTTTTAAAAAACACTATAACCATTTTGCATTAAAATGGACTTTGATAGTTTTTGTTACAATTGTGTTTTATTGTATTAAAAGTGTGTTTAGTTCATGCTTAATTTGGGTTTTTCTTGTGAATGTTGCATATATGATGCTATGTGACTGTGGTGCTACTGCAAGTAGGTTTATCATTGCCCCTGTGCACATAGAAACATAGAAATCTACAGCACATTACAGGCCCTTTGGCCCACAATATTGTGCCAACCATGTAACCTACTCTAGAGACTGCCTAGAATTTCCCTACTGCATAGCCCTTTATTTTTACTAAGCTCCACGTAGCTATCTAAGAGTCCCTTAAAAGACCCTATTGTATACTTGTGCATATGACAAGAAACTTAACTTTGACATTTCTGAATTAGATTTCTTACCCCGCACTAATAATCAATTATGTTGTGGAGCATTTCTCAATTATTCATAACAAACATCACTGTCCACTCTAACAATGTGATCTTACTGGCTAGTAAGCATGGCAAATAAAACATATTCTGAAATGGGAATCGTTGCTACGGATAAGGCTAAATGGGGATTTTTTAAAAATTAATTGCACATAGAACTGTGTCTGATCTATTCAGTGACTGGTATGCAGATGGAGAACTTCAATTAACTCTCTGCACTCTGACACAGGGTTTTTTCAGTTTGCATTAGTTGATGGCTGGACTTTGAGAATGATGCTAAATTGGACTCTGAGCCTGCAAAAGTCCATAAAGCCCGAGATAGCTCGTCTGTTTCCCTGCACAGTGTGCACTTATCATGAGAGTTTTTGTCAATGCAGAAGGTGGTTGTTAGGGTACAAATAACTCAGTATATGTTTGAGATTAAAGCTGGATAACTTGAGTTCAGTGCCATCTGGCACAACTGGTTGATTTCTATAAAGACTAAGCTCTGAAGGAATGTCCCAAACATTTCAAAAACGTGATAGAATTTGAATGTTGAAGTGAGAGGCATAACAAAAATTTAATCAGTAAAAGACTGAAAAGAGAAGATGGACATGAAAGGAAATTCGGGAAGGGAGTGCAAGAGCTTACAGAGAAGACAATGAAAGGCATTTGGTCAACATCAAGGGAGGAAGAGATTTGTCAGAGGAGACATCTGACAGCAGGTGGCAGGTGACCAACAATTGGAGGGGAAAGCTAAAAGTTATTTAAAAATTGAGAATCAGTGTAGATCACTCAGATGAGTGAGATAACTTTGAAAGAGCAGAGGTATGTGGAAAATTTAGGTTAAGAGACTTGATAAAAGATCAATGGAACATTTGAATGAGGAGTTGTAGGACTGCAAGCTGAGGCAGTTTCAGCTGGAGTTGAAATGAAGTAAGAAATGAGCAAGTTGGCTAATGGAAATGGAAGAGAGAAAGGAACCTAGTTACTGGAAATTAGTGTATGAGTAGGCTAGTGTGTTTCTAATGTTACAGTCCCACCTAAAGGCAGCAAGCGAAATCTGCAGCAAAACTCCCTTGCATTGTGATGGGGATTATGACAGATGCCTAACTGTTGAGTACTATGGGCTATAAATTGAACGCTTGATAAAAATGTTTATCATTTCAACTATTACTGTATTTTTTTACAGAAAGGCTCAATTTTGTGCAGGTCATGGAAGGAACAATGTCCACACTTGTTGTGCGATTTAATACAGCAGAAAACTCCCGATAACCAATGTTGCCCGGTTTGTGTTGATTTACGCTGGTGTGTGCACCAGGATCAAGTACATGAGGTAAGTTAGGTGACCCTTCCCGAAAGGCTTGGAAAAAATATCTTTCCAAACTTTCTCCTATAATCAGTGTGGTAACAGAGTCAGCAACTTCCACCCGAAGTTCACATCGAAAACGGCAGCAGTGATGACTGTTGCCCCATGTCAAAAGTGGGCAAGGTTCTTGCTGAGAACTCTCTCCTTGAAAAATATGAACATAGGGATAGGACATTCAGTCCTTCTGACCAGTTTTACTATTGACTTAGATTGAGCCTGATTCGTCACCTTGTCAAATTAGAATCCGAATCATATTGATATCACTGGCATATGTTGGAAAATTTGACTTGTAGCAGCAGTACAATGCAATACATAATAGAGGAAAAATTGAATTACTGTATGTGTGTGTGCATGTGTGTGTGTGTGTGTGTGTGTGTGTGTGTGTGTGTGTGTGTGTGTGTAATATGTTAAATAAGGAGAGCAAAAATAGAAATAAAAGAAGTAGTGAAATAATGTTCATGGGTTCAATGTACATTCAGAAATTGGATGGCGGGGGGGGGGGGGGGAAACTGTTCCTGGGTAGTTAAGTGTGTGCCTTTAGGCTTCAGTACCTCCTTCCTGATGGTAGCAATGAGAACAAGGCATGAAATGGATGCTGCCTTTTTGAGGCATCGCTCCTTGAAGATGTTCTGGATACTGGGGAGACTAGAGCTCATGATGGAGCTGACTAGGTTTACAACTCTCTCCTGCTAACTTCATCCTGTTCAATAGCCCCCCCCCCACCCCCCGAATGCAGGTGGTGACGCAGCCAGATAGAATGTTCTCCATGGTACATCTGTAGGGTTTTTTAAATATGCCATTCTCTCCTAGAGACATGGAACAGGGAACAGTTGACCTCATGAACAGGTCCTTTGGCTTCAGATGTCTATGCCAAAAATGATGGCAAACTAAGCTAACTCTCTTCTTCCTGCACATGGTCTCTATATTCCCTTATATTCTATTGTCTATCTAAAAGCCTCTTAAATGCTACTATTCTGTTTGCTTCCACAACCACCACTGGCAGAGTATTCCAGGCACCTACTACTCTGTTTATATAAAAAAAAACTTCCCCCTCTCACCTTAAATTCATGTCTTGCAGCATTTGGCATTTCTACCCTTGGAAAAATCGATTTTGACTCTCTACCCTATCCATGCCTCTCGTAATTTTATAAACATCCATCAGGTCTCCCCTTCACTTTCAAGTCTCTGGAGAAAATTATTCAAGGTTGTCCAACCTCATCTTGTAGCTCATATTCTCTAGTCCAGGCAGCACCCTGGAAAACTTCTTCTGTACACTTTCCAAAGCTTCCAAAAGAATCAGATGACCAGGATTACCATGCCCCGGATCCTTGATGTAGTGAGAGAATATTACATACCGGTACTTGCTTTTCTTCATTTCAATGCGACCTCCTCTCTTGCTGTAGGATCTTGAAGCTGACCAAAAGCTCACATTGATTTGTCTCTTTAATTGCATGGCTGCCTCACAGCAGATCAGGGTTTCTGGTTGAGCTTGAGTGACAATTTCCAGAATGCTATCTCTAGGAGGAATCATCAAGGGAAATTCATGGAAACATGTGGCAGCTTATTGCTTTCAATGGAACAAAATCTGCAAGTTGATTCAGTCCTTTTTGCCAAGAGTCAGATGAGCTAATCCACCACAAGGCTTATGGAAAAAGATTTCCTCACACTTACAATTAGGGATGCTCTATTCTTGGCACAGAGTATCATTCATATTAGAATCAGAATCAGGTTTATTATCACAGACTTGGGTGTGTCATCAAATGTATTATTTTCCACTGGCAGTACAGAGAAACATTTAAAAAATTACTATAAGAAATAAATCAGGTTTGCAAAAGAGAGCAAAAAGGTAAGATATCAATAGGATTTACAACAATAAAAGGATCACAATAATCACAATTTTACTTCAGATCAAGTAGGGAAAGTTGGTGCCGACCTTCTATCATCCCACACACACATGGCCCTATTATTCCATATTATAGTACAGAATGGAGTATTTTTATGCAGTTTAAAACCATAGTTTGCTGCAGTGCAGCAATAATTAAAACTCTCTGCACTGTTCTCTGTAGAGGTAAGTTCTCTGTACTATTCTCTACACAGCTTCTCTCCTACTTTTATCAGACACTTGAATGGGCCTCTTGTACAAACACATGGATTCTTGGGCTCAAAATCTAGCATGTTGTGGTCTTGCACCTTATCATTTACTTGCACTGCATTCTTTCAGTATCTTTTAACTTTATTCTGCATTGCTATTGTTTTACCTTATTTTGGTTCAATATATCTTTTAATGATTTGATCTGCATGAACAGTATGCAAAGCAAGCTTTTCACGGTACCTTGGTACATGTGACAATAATATACCAATACCAATTAGGAATATATCAATGATCAGCAACACAGGCTAAATAAATGTAAAGATTTCCATAGCACCCATGTATTTCCCCATTGCTTACACATTAGACACCAAAGCGCATCATAAATACATCTTTATCAGTTATATAAAATGTAAAATATTGGAAGTTTTGATAATGTTAAATAATTAACAGATTGTTAGACATACTCATCAGATCAGGCAGCATCTATCCAGGAGAAACAGAATTTGTTAATAATCTTTCATGAAATAAAAAGTTAAAAGTTGTGGGCGAAGAAGAGGGATGGGGGGATAACAAAGAGTTCTGATATGGGGTGGGTACTGGGAGAGACTGAATGACTCAAGTGGTTGTTGTGCCAGATGAAAGTGGGTGGTAATGTCTAATGTTTGTGAGAGATATAAATATGAGGAAATGAAAGAAACCTGAAGCACCCAAAACAAGGAGAGAAAAGTACTGGAAATGTGAGATACAATGCTATAGTTACTTATCCTTTAAAATGGCTGAAATCATTGCTGAGCCATGCAGGTTGTAGGAGAGGTGAAATCATCTAGAAGATGAGAAACTTCCCATCAAACTTATTGGATGCTTCAATACGGTAGGCCAAAGAAAGCAGTCAGAATGGGGAGTGGAAAGGAAACTTAAACCAATCTGTGTTTGATTTCCCAAATGGAGCAGAGACTGCACGATATGCACCAAATGCTCGATGCCAAATTGGTAATTTGCTGTTAACCCTGAAAGAGTGCTTGGCACTCTGGATGGTGAAGAGAGAGGTAGTAACATAGCATGTGTGATGTGTGAAGCACCTTCAATAACTCCAAAAGACTGAGGTTTGGTAAAATACTGAAAGGCTTTTATTCGCTGTACAATATGACCTCCACGGTGAGTGTCTGCCCCCAGACTGAGGGGGAGGGGGCAAGGCGAAACACCTTTATACAGGACTCTGTGGGAGGAGCCACAGGGGCAGTCAGCAGAGGGGCGTGTCCAGACAGTTAACCCAGTTACAACATATATATGTGGTTTACCACAATGTGGAAAGCTGGCATGAGAAAAAGAGTGTGAATTTATGGAGACGGAAGAGTGAGCCATAGCATTGGTCAGAGAACTATTCCACCGGAGTGGGGGGTTAGGATGAAGGGAATCCAATTGTTCTAGGTGCAAGGATATGGGATCAGAACAGAGATGTGGAAAATGGAACAGATAGAGTGAAGGAGAAACTTAGATTGGGGGAAAAGGGAAACTCATCAGCTGTGGAATGGAGATGAAATCATCAGGACAAAATCAATAGAGATAGCGTAAACAAGTAAAGGAAATAGTCCTCAAATAAACCAGGGAGAGAGATATTTAGTCAAGGAAGTGTAGAAGTGGAGTAAAGGAAATTACAGTGGCATCAGAGAGGAACTGGCCAAAGTTGACTGGAAAGGGACACTGGCGGGAAAGACAGCAGAGCAGCAGTGGCTGAGGTTTACGCGAGAAATGAGGAATGTGCAAGACAGGTATAATCCAAAAAAGAAGAAATTTTCGAGTGGAAAAAGGATGCAACCGTGCTTGACAAGAGAAATCAAAGCCAAAGTTAAAGCAAAGGAGAGGGCATACAAGGAAGCAAAAATTAGTGGGAAGACAGAGGATTGGGAAGTTTTTAAAACCTTACAAAAGGAAACCAAGAAGGTCATTAAGAGAGAAAAGATTAACTATGAAAGGAAGCTAGCAAATAATATCAAAGAGGATACTAAAAGCTTTTTCAAGTATATAAAGAGTAAAAGATAGGTGACAGTAGATATAGGACTGATAGAAAATGTTGCTGGAGAAATTGTAATGGGAGATGAGGAGATGGCAGAGGAACTGAATGAGTATTTTGCATCAGTCTTCACTGAGGAAGACATCAGCAGTATACCGGACACTCAAGGGTGGCAGGGAAGAGAAGTGTGCGCAGTCACAATTACGACAGAGGAAGTACTCAGGAAGCTGAATAGGCTAAAGGTAGATAAATCTCCTGGACCAGATGGAATGTACCCTCATGTTCTGAAGGAAGTAGCTGTGGAGATTGCGGAGGCATTAGCGATGATCTTTCAAAAGTGGATAGATTCTGGCATGGTTCCGGAAGACTGGAAGATTGCAAATGTCACTCCGCTATTTAAGAAGGGGGCAAGGAAGCAAAAAGGTAATTATAGACCTGTTAGCTTGACGTCGATGGTTGGGAAGTTGTTGGAGTCGATTGTCAAGGATGAGGTTACAGAGTACCTGGAGGCATATGACAAGATAGGCAGAACTCAGCATGGATTGGATTCCTTAAAGGAAAATCCTGCCTGACAAACCGATTACAATTTTTTGAGGAAATTATCAGTAGGCTAGACAAGGGAGATGCAGTGGATGATGTATATTTGGATTTTCAGAAGGCCTTTGACAAGGTGCCACACATGAGGCTACTTAACAAGATGGAATTACGGGAAAGTTACATACATGGATAGAGCGTTGTCTGATTGGCAGGAAACAGAGAGTGGGAATAAAGGGATCCTATTCTGGTTGGCTGCCGGTTACCAGTGGTGTTCCACAGGGATCAGTGTTGGGACCGCTTCTTTTTACATTGTACATCAACGATTTGGATTATGGAATAGATGGCTTTGTGGCTAAGTTTGCTGAGGATACGAAGATAGGTGGAGGGGCCGGTAGTGCTGAGGAAACGGAGAGTCTGCAGAGAGACTTGGATAGATTGGAAGAATGGGCAGAGAGTGGCAAATGAAGTACAATGTTGGAAAGTGTATGGTTATGCACTTTGGCAAAAAAAAATAAACGGGCAGACTATTATTTAAATGGGGAAAGGATTCAAAGTTCTGAGATGCAACGGGACTTGGGAGTCCTCGTACAGGATACCCTTAAAGTCAACCTCCAGGTTGAGTCAGTAGTGAAGAAGGCGAATGCAATGTTGGCATTCATTTCTACAGGAATAGAGTATAGGAGCAGGGATGTGATGTTGAGGCTCTATAAGGCGCTGGTGAGACCTCACTTGGAGTACTGTGGGCAGTTTTGGTCTCCTTATTTAAGAAAGGATGTGCTGACGTTGGAGAGGGTACAGAGAAGATTCACTAGAATGATTCCGGGAATGAGAGGGTTAACATATGAGGAATGTTTGTCCGCTCTTGGACTGTATTCCTTGGAGTTTAGAAGAATGAGGGGAGACCTCATAGAAACATTTCGAATGTTAAAAGGCATGGGCAA
The DNA here is from genome assembly GCF_030028105.1 of Mobula birostris. Lineage (NCBI taxonomy): Eukaryota > Metazoa > Chordata > Chondrichthyes > Myliobatiformes > Myliobatidae > Mobula > Mobula birostris. The sequence goes on along the minus strand of NC_092380.1, from coordinate 59,004,094 downwards.
AGTGGATGTGGCAAAGTTGTTTCCCATGATGGAGGAGTCTAGTACGAGAGGGCATGACTTAAGGATTGAAGGACGCCCTTTCAGAACAGAAATGCGAAGAAATTTTTTTAGTCAGAGGGTGGTGAATCTATGGAATTTGTTGCCACGGGCAGCAGTGGAGGCCAAGTCATTGGGTGTATTTAAGGCAGAGATTGATAGGTATCTGAGTAGCCAGGGCATCAAAGGTTATGGTGAGAAGGCAGGGGAGTGGGACTAAATAGGAGAATGGATCAGCTCTTGATAAAATGGTGGAGCAGACTCGATGGGCCGAATGGCCTACTTCTGCTCCTTTGTCTTATGGTCTTAGAAGTCTGTGAGCATGTACTTGATGTTGGTCACTAATCTTTCACTAGTGCCCATAGTGTCATAGAACAACACAGCCCAACCAGTCCATGCCAATCACAGCGCCCCTCAGCTAGTCCCAATTTCCTGTGCTTGGCCCATTTCCCATGGAAGCCACACCCTTCCATGTACCTATTAAGTGCGTCTTAAATGATGCGATTCTACCTGCCTTAATCACTTCTTCTGGCAGTGTGCTGCATATACTCCCCACCATCTGCATAAGAAGGTTGCTACCCATGTTCCTTTTAAATCTTTCCCCTCTCACCCTAAACTTGTGCTCCCTAGTTGCGGACTCCCCTACTCTGGGGAAAGACTGGTCCTATCCACCTCATCATTGGATTCTCATAATTTTAAACATTTCTGTGAGGTTGCCCCTCACCCTCTTACATTCCATGAATAAAAACCTAAGCTGGCCAGCTTCTCCCTGTAGCTCAGGCCTCTTGTCCTGGCAGCATCCTGATAAATCTTGTCTGCACTCTTGCCAGTTTAACCACATCTTTCCCATAACAGGATGACTAAAACTATACTCAGTATGCCAAGTGCAGCCTCTCCAGTGACCAGTACGACTGCAATGCAATATCCCAACTTGCATATACTGAGAAGATAGGAAAGGAACTAACAGAATGTTAGACATTCACTCTGAAAGTAATGAAACAAGGGCAACACCAAATCTGTCCTCAACAAATAAGGAAAAAAAGACGAGACATGAAGAGAGCTAAAACAGAAGTCCTAGTTGTGTGATCGCTGTCTTCATGGGCTCCAATTTGTTTTACTGCTTATTAAGCCCTTTATTTAGAATTACTGATGTTTTATTACACTTGGCCTGCACAGTGATGCACTCTTTCTGCTCTGTTTGAGGCAGGCTGAAAGCCAGTGGCTGCATGGGTGTGATCTGTGTCACTGTAACAATGGAACTGTGGAGTGTCAGACCAAGCCCTGTTCTTCTCCCATCTCCTGCCCACCACAGTTCATCCTGACCCTGCCTGATGGAGAGTGTTGCATGACCTGTGTACAAATCGAAGCAAGTAAGTTGATGTCAATCAAATAAATTTATCCTTCCACATTGTGAATCAGTAGGAACATCCTTATCGTTGTATTTGGGTGCTTTTGGATGTTTGGTCTGGTTCTCATAGACTTTATGAGCATATGGGCTGGCAAATGGGTAGAAAATTGGCAAAGAAGATTTAATCACAAACAAGAGAAAATCTGCAGATGCTGGAAATCATCTCAAAGAAGATTTAATATGAATTTATATTTGGGAAAGAGAATGAACAGAAAACCAATTAGTGTCCTTGCACTGGGGAAATCAGAGTGCCCTGCACATATTTCATAGAAATGTAGAAACATAGAAAATAGGTGCAGGAGTAGGCCATTCGGCCCTTTGAGCCTGCACCGCCATTCAGTATGATCATGGCTGATCATCCAACTCAGAGCCCTGTACCAGCCTTCCTTCCATACCCCCTGATCCCTTTAGCCACAAGGGCCATCATTCATTTCAAATTAAAAGAAATTAATTATCAAGAAATCAACAGAGAAACAACTTGCTGGGGCTTACCTAAATGCAAAATAGTTCTACTCTTTTACTGGATGTTCAGATCTCCCTCTGATAAGTTATACAGTCTGCAATCACTACGTGAGCTCCTCATAGATAATGGCCACAACACAGGGATTGCTGATGCCCTGTTTATCGATATAATAGCAACATCTTCAGGAGGGGTTAATAAGGTAGATAATTTTGTTTTTATTTTGCTGTCTCCATAAGAATATAATTCAGCAGGGATGCAAGCCACAAACAAGGACTGGAGGTTGCAGGGAACATTCCAACAACTCATTTGCATGTTCCAATGGCTGATGCTGTATCATCAGCCCTAAAGTGTCTTTTGCCTCTATAAAGGTGATAGTACATTTATTGGCCCTTACATCATTTGCTGTTGGAAGTGATTGTGTGTACATTGCTGGCCTGTGTACTTGCAGTGATTTCACTTCAAAAGCAGTGATCAATTGGGTTGGAAAGGTTCCAGTGTGTATTGAGGATCTGTTTAACTGATGGGTGTAACTGCAACCTCTCTTTATTTACTGTATGTTATTGAATATCGTATTGCTGTCTGCCTGCAGGGAGTTCTTCCTGCATTGTGTTTGGAGGGTCCCATTACGTGACCTTTGACGGCCTGTTCTATGATCTTAATGGAACGTGTACCCACCTTGTAGCCAAGGACTGCGAGTCAAACAGTTTCAATGTAAGTTCCTTTTATAAGCTGGTTGTGTTGTCTTTATGATCTAATTATGTCAGCTTTGGCTACTCAGATATACCAGACTGATGGTTAATTGTTTCTTATTCTGATCTAAGCTGCAATCCTCTGAAGTATACTTCCCTACACAGTTGGGTCCAGTCTCACAGTATAAGTTGCTGATCTCAGCATCGATGACTAAAGAAGCATACATTTAATACTTACACATCACTTATTAAGAGAACCTCATTCAGCATCCATTAGTCCACGAACAGTCAATGAATGGATATAAGGTATTGAAGCAGGAATCAACTGAAATATCATCTTTCTTTGCTTTGCCATTCAGTAGGAGATCCTCAACCTCAAATACAACCTCAAATCTCTATTTCCGTATCTTTAATTCCCTTTGAACCTAAAAATTGATCATTAATAACACAGTACCCACAGCCTTCTGTGATAGAGTAATCTGAAGATTTATGACACTGGTTATCTGAGCTTTGTCTTTAGCCTGTTTCATAGTTCTAGGTTTCTTGTCATGAGAAGTAGTTTCCCAGCATCTACCCAATCAAACCGCCAGAATCTTATTGGTTTCAATAAGTCTTCTGAAGTACTCTTCTAAAGAGTATTTGCACATCCCACACACTCTCTCCTCATGTCAGCCCTGTTATCCAAAGTTCAAAGTAAATTTATTATCAACCCTGGGCATACTCAATAACTCCATAGAATAATAATCATAACTGAATCAATGAAAGACCGCACCAACTCGAGCATTCATACAGTGTGCAAAAGACAGCAAACTGTACAAATGCAAAAAGAAGGAAATAATAACAATAAATAATTAAGTAATAAATATCAGGAACATGAACTGAAGGGTCCTTGAAAGTGAGTCCATTGGTCGTGGGAATATTTCAATGATGGGGGTGAGTGAAGATATCCTGTTAGTTTAAGGCCTGATGGCTGACTGTTCCTGAACCTGATGATGTGAGTCCTGAGGTTCCTATACCACCTTCCTGATGGCAGCAGCAAGAAGTGGGCATGCCCTGGGTGGTGGGGGTCGCCGATAATGGATGCTGCTTTCCTGCATCTGTGTGATCCAAGGAATCAACTTGGTGAGCCCATTGTTGAGCCATTTCCATAGCAAGTGTACGCATGTGTGTTGTTGTTGCAAGACTATATTCGTTGCTTGTGTAAACGTAGTTACATACCCTTAAAACTGCTATTGTTTAACTCTTGTTTTTAGTGTTGATTTATTTATTTGTATTTGTACAGATTGTTGTCTTTTGCATATTGTTATTTCTTGTCCATCTTTGTTTTTATAGTTTTTCATTAATTTTATTGTGTTCCTTTGTTCTACTGTGAATGCCTGCAAGAAAGTAAATCGTAGGGTAGTATATGGTGACATATACATACTGATAAATTTACTTTGAACTTTAACTTGCTGCATTGCATGTATAACGATATTTAAATCCCTCTGAGCAATATTTTCTTGCTTCCTGTCACTTAAACGATACTGTTCTGTCCAAAGTGATCATCTTCATATTTTCCATGGTGTTCTGTATCTACATCCTGTCTGCTCAGTCTGACACAAAAGTATTACTTTGCAGACTTCTAATTCAGATATTATTTATAGAGTCACAGATTAGTTCTCTCCCAGCTTTTCACAAACAGCTTACTTGCATCCATTACGTAATTCGTTAATGTAGACAGTAAGTTAGCAAGCAGTCGACATCCACCTGAAGTGTTAGCTCTGTTTCTCTTTACTCGCACACAGCTTAACCTGTTGAATATCTCCAGCATTTCCTGTTTTAAAGTTGATATTAAGGCACATGGAATTCTTCTGGATAAAAATCTGACAATGGAATGGAAAATGTATTCCTATTCTTTGGATCCTGTTTTTAACCGATCCTGTTTTTAACCAATCCTTAATCAATGTGAATACACTATTGCGATCCTAAACCCTTGTATAACACCACTTTGTGACATCTTCTGAACTTCCTTTGAATATTCTGCTGGTACCTCTTTATCAATCCCACCAGTCACATCCCCAAAGAAATAACATCAGAATTTTAGAAAGCAACACACATAAAAGTTGCTGGTGAATGCAGCAGGCCAGGCAGCATCTCTAGGAAGAAGGGCAGTCGACGTTTCGGGCCGAGACCCTTTGTCAGGACTAACTGAAAGAAGAGCTAGTAAGAGATTTGAAAGTGGGAGTGGGAGATCCGAAATGATAGAAGACAGGAGGGGGAGGGATGGAGCCAAGAGCTGGACACCTTCAAAGCGATTGTGCAACCACCAGCTGCGACTCCAGCCTTGAACTCCAGGCCTGGTCTTTATGTGCTGCTATTGTGACTCCCGTCTCCCCTTCCCCCACCACCACTCTCCCCGTCTCCCTCAGATCCCACCGTCAGCTCCTCAAAGGCTCCATCTTCCTCCCACCCCAACCCTCCCCTCTCCACTGATACCCCAGCCTCCCCCCTCCCCCCTCTGATCCCACTTCTCATCCGTGCCGGATCTTTACCATCCCCTCCGACCTTCAACTGTCGGAGGCAGAACGCTCTGTCCTCAGTAAGGGCCTCACCTTTGTCCCCCTTCGCCCACACCTCAGCGAGTTCCGCGTTCGCCATGACGCGGAACTCCTCGTCTGCCGGCTCCATCTTCGAGCCTACTTCTTCGGCAAGGACTCTCCCACCCTCACCGATGACCCCTTCTCCCGTCTTCAACCCTCCTCCTCTTCATGGACACCCCACTCTGGTCTTCTGCCTGCTCAGAATCTCTCTATTGCTATCTACTGATGGGATATCAACCGTCTCGATTTCACCGCACCTTGTTCCTATTCCAACCTCACTCCCTCTGAACGCTCTGCTCTCCACTCCCTCCGCACTAATCGTAACCTTACTATAAAACCCGCCGATAAGGGGGGTGCTGTTGTAGTCTGGCGTACTGACCTCTACTTTGCCGAGGCACAGCGACAACTCGCGGATACCTCCTCTTATTTGCCCCTCGATCGTGACCCCACTAAGGAGCACCAGGCCATTGTCTCCCACACCATCACCAACTTTATCCGCTCAGGGGATCTCCCATCCACTGCTACCAACTTTATAGTTCCTACACCCCGCACTTCCCGTTTCTACCCCCTAACCAAGATCCACAAACTTGCCTGTCCTGGCAGACCTATTGTCTCAGCTTGCTCCTGCCCCACTGAACTCATTTCTGCATACTTCGACACGGTTTTATCCCCTCTTGTTCAATCCCTTCCCTCCTATGTTCGTGACACTTCTCATGCTCAGAAACTTCTTGATGATTTTAAGTTCCCTGGCCCCCACCGCTTTATTTTCGCCATGGATGTCCAAGTCCCTATATACCTCCATCCCCCATCAGGAAGGTCTCAAAGCTCTCTGCTTCTTTTTGGATTCCAGACCTAACCAGTTCCCCTCTACCACCACTCTGCTCCATCTAGCAGAATTAGTCCTTACTCTTAATAATTTCTCCTTTGGCTCCTTCCACTTCCTTCAAACTAAAGGTGTAGCCATGGGCAACCGTAAGGGTCTTAGCTACGCCTGCCTTTTTGTTAGCTTTATAGAACAATCTATGTTCCAAACCTTTTCTGGTATCTGTCCCCCACTTTTCCTTCACTACACCGGCGACTGCATTGGCGCTGCTTCCTGCACGCATGCTGAGCTGGTTGACTTCATTAACTTTGCCTCCAACTTTCACCCTGCCCTCAAGTTTACGTGGTCCATTTCCGACACCTTCCTCCCCTTTCTTGATCTTTCTGTCTCTATCTCTGGAGACGGCTTATCCACTGATGTCTACTATAAGCCTACTGACTCTCACAGCTATCTGGACTATTCCTCTTCTCACCTTCTCACCCTGTCTCTTGCAAAAATGCCATCCCCTTCTTGCAATTCCTCGATCTCCGCCGCTTCTGCTCTCAGGATGAGGCTTTTCATTCCAGGACGAAGGAGATGTCTTCCTTTTTTAAAGAAAGGGGCTTCCCTTCCTCCACCATCAACTCTGCTCTCAAACGCATCTTTCCCTCCCCCCCCCCCCCCCACTTTCCGCAGGGACCACTGCCTACGTGACTCCCTTGTCCATTCGTCCCCCCCATCCCTCCCCACTGATCTCCCTCCTGGCACTTATCCTTGAAACCGGAACAAGTGCTACACATGCCCTTACACTTCCTCTCTTACCACCATTCGGGGCCCCAGACAGTCCTTCCAGGTGAGGCGACACTTCACCTGTGAGTCGGCTGGGTTGATATACTGTGTCCAGTGCTCCCGATGTGGCCTCCTATGTATTGGCGAGACCCGACGCAGACTGAGAGATCGTTTCGCTGAACACCTACGCTCCGTCTGCCAGAGAAAGCAGGATCTCCCATTGGCCACACATTTTAATTCCACATCCCATTCCCATTCTGACATGTCTATCCACGGCCTCCTCTACTGTAAAGATGAAGCCACACTCAGGTTGAAGGAACAACACCTTATATTCCGTCTGGGTAGCCTCCAACCTGATGGCATGAACATTGACTTCTCTAACTTCCGCTAATGCCCCACCTCCCCCTCGTACCCCATCCGTTATTTATTTATATACACACATTCCTTCTCTCTCTCTCCTTTTTCTCCCTCTGTCCCCCTCACTATACCCCTTGCGCATCCTCTGGGCTTCCCCCCTCTCTCTTTTCTTTCTCCGTAGGCCTCCTGTCCCATGATCCTCTCATATCCCTTTTGCCAATCAACTGTCCAGCTCTTGGCTCCATCCCTCCCCCTCCTGTCTTCTCCTATCATTTTGGATCTCTCCCTCCCCCTCCAACTTTCAAATCTCTTACTAGCTCTTCTTTCAGTTAGTCTTGACGAAGGGTCTCGGCCCAAAACGTGGACTGCACCTCTTCCTAGAGATGCTGCCTGGCCTGCTGCGTTCACCAGCAACTTTTATGTGCTTGAAATTCCAGCATCTGAAGATTTCCTCATGTTTGAGAATTTTAGAAGCATGCTTTTCTTTATATAAGACATGTTGATTCTTGTGATACTGTTGATGATAGCCATTTGTGAGACAAGGTTTTACTGGTAATATAGGACCCTTTTGTAATGGCTCAGTTTATTTTTGACGATCTTGATGTTACTTTCAATGAGGAGAGCATTTTTGATAATTTAAAGTCAAGATTTACAGTTATCACATTTTTTTAAGAACTTTGGTCCTGAAGGTGGCGGAAGTTCCTGTTAACATGACACTGGAGTTTAGAAATGGGATGACACGCACATTCCAGATCGGAGTAGTATGTAGGATTTTTCTTGCTCTATCAGTTCATGCTGCAGTGCAGTTTACTGATGACGTGGAACAAGATACATTTGTAGACCTGACTGTGAAGCGTAGTTGTTTGCTGAACCTTGCGGAACAGTTCTTTCATCATACTCAACTCCATTGCCCTGCCCAAGCCCAGCCCCTTTGTAAGTCATGGTATCAACATTCAATTCAGTACCTGGGCATGTTCTGAGCTCGGATTCCAACCTGCTTGTCCCGAAACTACCTCTAAGCCAGTGCATATATACACCATTCAGTGGTATGCAGTGATTTCATATGAGCAAATATGTGAATTATATTAATAATTATGCAAATTATATTGTGCCTGCTTCCTGATAACTATTTGCTCTCTAGGTAGTTTACCACCGTAAAATGAATGGCAATTCTTCAGATCCTGGGACAATGGCCTTCATTGTACAAACTAAAAATAGAACCATCGAGCTTTCAGCCGGGCGTCTTGCTCAGGTGAACAATACGGAAATGGAATTAAATTATTCTACATCAAGCATCTCCATTTATCATTCAGGTATGCAGCAGAATAATGAAAAGTTGGCAAGAATAATGGGAATTTCCAGAAATGCAGTTTGAAACTCATCTTGAGCTTTTCCCAACACAAGACAATAGCGGGAAATATTCTTCCAAATCCACTATTTATATTGTAATAATGACTGGCTTGAGCATTTACTTGGCTTTTTGAAGCTGTGAGGTGCCGCAGGGCCATGAAAGATGTGCTCCAAATATGAAGAGAGACAATCCACAAGACCCCATGAGGTTGAGTAGCATCTGTCAGTGAGGAGGACAATATTTCAGTTTGAAACTTTGCATCAGGACTTACTGGTCTTGTTCCCCACTGATGCTGCTTGACCTGCTGAGACCCTCTAGCGTATTATTTATTGCTCCAGGGACAAGCATCTGTAATACATTGTTTTTCACTTTCTAAATGCATATACCTTTTTCTTACTTCTTCCTTTCTATCATCCAAACTTTGGTCTTCAAAACATCATTGACTGTTCATTGCTATTATTGGAATTCATATACTGTATCCTCAAGCTTTCTGCTTTTCATCTTCTGGACTAAATCCTGCACATCCACCTCTGCTATCTTAAAAAGGGGATCTTTCTATCCTAATCTTCACATTTATTTGAACTTTTTTTTTGTATAAACAGATCAGGAAATCCCAGGCTAAACTCTTCTTAAAATGCATCTCTTGTTGATTTGTAAAAATGACTACTGGCTCTGCAGATTTTGGTTTTCAAAATTTTGTTTGCACACTTAGGATACTAAACACTAAATTTATTTTGCCTGACTTTTGCTGAGCGGATCATTCTTCATGACTGAATCTATTTCACCCATGAACATCTTCAAAAACAGCCTTACATTTATTTACAATTTTACAAATTATTGAGTCCTAACTGCATTTTTTTAAAAATCATGCTTAGTTCCAAGGGTTGTAGTTGTATCAAACACCAGACACAATAGTATTTAACTAACAGCAACACACATAAAAGTTGCTGGTGAACGCACCTCTTCCTAGAGATGCTGCCTGGCCTGCTGCGTTCACCAGCAACTTTTATGTGTGTTGCTTGAATTTCCAGCATCTGCAGAATTCCTGTTGTTATAGTATTTAACTATTCAACTTGGTTGCTCCTTTACAGTATAAACAAGTTTATAACAGGCTTAAGTTTTCATTGGCGGGGAAAAGTTTGCATTCCTCTATAAAGTAAATAATAGAAGTCCAAAGGAAATCTTTGAATCTCATCCAGAACGGATTGTGATATTGAAAGGGTGAGAATCAAAACATTTTGAAATGTTGCAACACAGGGGGCCGTAGTAACCACACAAAATGCTGCGGGAACTTAGTAGGTCAGACAGCATCTATGGAGAAGAATAAAGAACAGATATTTCAAGCCAAGATCCTTCATCAGGCAGGAGGCCATTATGCCTCTCACAGCCGTGCTCAGTCTATAAAAGAGCTGTTAAATGTTTTCCCATTTGCCAGAACTACATGTAATCCAAAAATATTCTCATCCACTTGTACCAGCCTATTGCCTTTTGAAAGCCTCCAAAGAATCTGACAAAGCCTTCATTTTTGAAAATCATCCTGTATCCTAAGAAAAAAGATGTTTGAAAAGCTTCTTCCTACAGTATTTCCCCTCCGGCTCTTTTACCAACCATTTTAGGTCTACCATCTGTGATAAGTGATTCACTTCTCAGAAAAGTTGTTTCTCCATACTTGTTTTATCAAACTCCTCATCATGCTCCTCTTAGCCTTCTGTCTCTAAAGAGAATAATTGTAGCCTTTTCAATCTGTTACAAAGCCCCATCTGTTGTACTATCCTGGTGAATTTTCTCTTTATCTTCTCCAGCTCATGATATCATATCCATTCTTTGCAAATAAATATAAGACTATAGGACATAATAGAATTAGGTCATAAGTCCATCAAATCAATTCCTCCATTCAATCATGGCTGATTTATTTTCCCTCCTAACACCATTCCATAAGACCATAACACCATTCCCCTGTCTTCCAGCTGTAACCTTTGTTTCACTTACTAATCAAAAACCTATCAACCTCCATCTTAAATATATTCAGTGTCTTGGTATCCCCAGCTATCTGTAGCAATGAATTTTACAGATTCACCAATTCTGTCTAAAGAAATTCCTGCAACACACATCAAAGTTGCTGGTGAACGCAGCAGGCCAGGCAGCATCTGTAAAGGAAGAGGTACAGTCGACGTTTCGGGCTAAGACCCTTCGTCAGGACTAACTGAAGGAAGAGCTAGTAAGAGAATTGAAGGTGGGAGGGGGTGGGGGAGATCCAAAATGATAGGAGAAGACAGGAGGGGGAGGGATGGAGCCAAGAGCTGGACGGGTGATTGGCAAAAGGGATATGGGAGGATCATGCGACAGGAGGCCCAGGGAGAAGGAAAGGGGGGAGGGGGGGAACCCAGAGGATGGGCAAGGGGTATAGTCAGAGGGACAGAGGGAGAAAAAGGAGAGAGAGAGAAAGAATGTGTGTATATAAATAAATAATGGATGGGGTACGAGGCGGAGGTGGGGCATTAGCGGAAGTTAGAAAAGTCAATGTTCATGCCATCAGGTTGGAGGCTACCCAGACGGAATATAAGGTGTTGTTCCTCCAACTTGAGTGTGGTTTCATCTTTACAGTAGAGGAGGCCGTGGATAGACATATCAGAATGGGAATGGGACGTGGAATTAAAATGTGTGGTCACTGGGAGATTCTGCTTTCTCTGGCAAACAGAGCGTAGGTGTTCAGCGAAATGGTCTCCCAGTCTGCGTCGGGTCTCGCCAATATATAGAAGGCTGCATCGGGAGCACCGGACGCAGTATATCACTTTGCCTTCTGCCAGTCAGCCAATCTTCTGTCCATGCTAGTATCGTTACTGTAATACCACGGGCTCTTATCTTGTTTAGCATCCTCTTGTGTGGTATCTCATAAAAAGCCTTCTGAAAATGCATGTAAACACCATCCACCGACTCTTTTGTCTATCATGTCTGTTATGTCGTCAAATAATTCAAATAGGTTGTCAGGCATGATTTCCCTTTAAAGAAACCTTGCTGACTTCAACCCATTTTATTGTGTGCCTCCAAGTACCTCAAAACCTCAACCTTAAGAAAAGATCTAATATCTTTTCAAGATAACATACTGTGTGCACAAGAATCGTTAAGGAGAAATCTCCATTTGTTTAAATGGGCAGCCTGCTATATAAATGTCCTTGGTTTTATGAAGTCCTATGCAATTGTTTGCCAATTATACATAATCTGAACACTGCAGAGAGATGGCATGCAAGATCATAATAATCTCTAGTTAAGTCTGTGCTAGATAAATAGTCTGAGTTGTATTTTCTGCCCCAACAGGACTCTATGTCATTTTGAAGCTACCAGCAGGCCTTATCATCACTTGGGATGGAAACAATTTTGTAGAACTTAATGCCCAAGAGTCATTGCAGTCAAAGATGTGTGGACTGTGTGGCAACTTTAATGGAAACAAATCAGATGATTTTGTGTAAGTGTTAAATACGCACATTATCTGTAAGAACGATGAATCTGACACCACTGATGTCTCAATATTCCATTCATGACAATGGAATGCTGGTTTTATACTCTTCTGAAGCTTGCTCTCCTTTGACCTCAATGCTGAGCAACCCTGGGAGATTGTAAAGTTATTACACTTCCTAATCCAGTATTCTAACAGGCAGATGAAATAGACCTTGAACTTTTGAATAAATTGAGTCACGTCATCAACTGACTGCAGGCTGGGTTCCGTTTTTTTTACAGACATCCACAAGTCAAATATGTATATATAGTAGGTCAGAAAAAGCACAAAATCACTTGCTATGTAACCACACCCCAGTGTATTGTAAATGACTGGTGTGAAAAGCAAATAAGGCAGATAAGAAAGAACAATTACTGAAGTGAACAGAGTGAGGCAATTAGTGCTGCCATTTCTTGGCACAAACATGTGTTAAACTTCTGAATGTAATAATATTATGGGAGTTCATTTGTATGTAAGGGTGTCCACAAAACTGGTATTTGTAACCCAGGATGGCCTATAGATTATATTATCGATGAAGTTTTTTTGCACTTACCAGTCATTGCTTGGGCACTGTTTGCTTAGTCCGACTAATTCTTCTATCATTGTATGACTAACATTTGATAATATTAGATAGTTGATTTATGACTTCTTTTATGAAACCAGCTAATGAGTTAGAGCTCTGTTTTGTATGGACCACATTTTTCTTGATGAGAATGAGTAAGGTTAATACTTCATTTATATTTAGTTAAACATTTACAATTTGGAAGAATAAATGCAAATTTCGCCATTCCTTTCTCTCAGTTTCTCCATCTCCACCACATCTATTGTGGAGATAAATATTCCCTTCCAGGATATTTTGCTTTCACCCTACCTTCCCCAAGACAGCAATGAGATGGAGTTCCCTCAGGTCCTGATCTTACATTGCACCTTCATGCACAGTCAGCACGTCATTCCTCAATATTTCTGCTAACCATAACATCATCCTACCACTAGGCACATCTTCCCTTCCCCACACCTTTCTGCTTACTGTATGGAACATTATCCCTGTGACTCCCGAGTTCACATCCCTCCCCACCCATCCCTGCCCCTCTCTCTTTCCTGCAACTGGAGAGGTATAGTACCTGTTTCTATATCTCCCTCACTATCATCCAGGTGTCCAAGCAGCTCTTCCAGGTGAGGCAGGGAGTCACCTCCAACCTTGCCTATTGCACTTGGTGCTCTTGATGTGTCCTCCTCTACATTGATGAGAACACTTGACCGAGCAACCATGTTCCTCTGGCATGACCATCTGGAATTCTCGGTTGCTAGCCATTTTAATTCTCCTCAAAACTGAAACAATGTCAGCATTAAAAATTGGTTTTAAAAAACACAGCAGATGCTTTAGATCTTAATTAAAAACTGGAATGCAGGAAAAACTGGCAGACATGGCAGCATCTGAGGAAAGAGAAATGGGCAATGTTATCGGTCAGCTCTTAATTAGCTTCTTTCTCCATATGTACAACTGGATCAGTTAAGGTTTTCCAACATGTTCTATGTCATTATGTAAGGTCAGCTTTGGTATTCCTTGGTTGAATTTTCACAACATCATGCTGTAAGGATCACTAACAATGGATTGCTTCACTGCAATAGGTTGCCAGGTGGAGAAGTGACTTTGTCGCCCACCGAGTTTGGAAATGGGTGGGTCATCGAGCAGAAAAATGGCAGTATGTGCACTGCTAAAAATACTGAAGATCTGTGTAATGGAACGAGACTTCATGACCACCATTCAGCAAACGACACATGCAGCATTATCATGGTAAACACTGCTAATTCATTATCATGGTAATTCATTATCCTACTAAGCACTACTAATTCATTGCATTTTGTGATTTAATGCCACATGGTTTGCTTTAGAACAGACTTCCAGTTTTTCAATACGGCCATTATTTCATTAATTGAAAATTCAGACAGCCTTAGAAACCAACCAAAACCAAATCACTATCAAGTTATGTAATGACTGGTGCAGGGCAAGATTCCACATAACAATAAGATGATGACCAAACGATTTACATAATGACGGTTAATATAGAAATATTAGCCCCAGAAAGATCTGCTGGATATCCTTTTTGGAATATTTGATATCCATGCAAGAAAAGAGAGAGCGCATTAGTTGAAAATGGCACCTTTGAAAATACAGGACTGACTTGGCACTGTACTGCCCTCTCAACCTATTGTTTGTTCTGAAATCTCTGGAATGGTTTCAGAACCCTTTCTGACTCAACAGTGAGAATGCTACCACTGAGGGTATCACATTTGGATTTACTTGACAACAGGATCCTCGTGTTAGTAGTTTCCCCACAGCCCAGTACATTACATTTCCCAGTAATATCTATTCCTAACCTGCCAGAGGACACAACTCCCCGCCAAAGGGCAGGAGGTGGCAAAAGCACAGGGACTCTCATCTCTTTAGCTTATCAACAGTACAAGGAAACTATTCGTTCTCTCTACCGAGAAATGTTTTGTTGCTCAGTAGATTGCAAGGCAACAAATAATGTAAGTGAGTGATATTATCTATAGTGGCTGAAAATCAGTAAATTAGAAGGCTATGCCTTCACCCTCTTACTTTAAGGTTAATTTAAGGCAGCAAGAGTGGAGAGGATAGTCTGAGTACCAAAGATGGTCAGGAGGGAACAGTCGCACAGCAGGTGGATGGGGAGTACGGTAAACAAACACCTGATTTTGCTGGACATGACACATCACTTGGAAACCTTACCAGTAGAGTTTCTGGGCCCATAGGGATAAGAAACCTTGGCCCACTTTCCTTTTCTTAAATACTTCTGTGGATTACAGATGTGAATAAATTATTTAATTGGACACAAAGCAAAGATTGGGAATAAACATTTTATTTTAAATTTGAAAGGTGGGACACTGTAGTAATTGATGCTTGGATCCTGGTTTGTAATAATCTATGTCAATGATTTAGCAGAGTGAACCAAACGGCACCATTTCAACTTGGCATAGTCAACAGAGACTGGTGAGATTGCTAGTGAGGAGGAAAATGTAATGAAGCTTCAAGGAGATATGGACAAGCTATTTCAGTAAGTGAGAACACGGCAGATGAAATATATTGTGGAAAATGCAAGGTTGTCCACTTTGTGGCACATACCAGGAAGGTGGTGACTTGTATTTGTTAAATGGTAAAAGATTGGGTCCTACTGTATTGCTGTTCAAAGGGACTATGCTAAGAGAATTTGCAGGTGCCGTATGCATTGTAAACGGAAGATTATATATTGGTCTTTATTAGGTTGGGTTTTAAACACAGCTGTAAGGAAGTATTATTGTAATTGCATAGGGCTTTGGTGAAATAGCATATGCTGTATTGTGTGCAGTTTTCATCTTCTTGCGTTTAAAAATGTACCTGTCGTGGAGGGAGTGCAAAAAATATTCCGTGGACTGGTTCCAGAGATGGCAGGTTTGCTCATTAGGAAGAGATTGAGCTGACAGACTGAAACATATGGAATTCTCAAAGGGCTTGACATACTAGATGCAGAGAGGATGTTTCTCATGACAAAAGAGTTTAGGATCAGGGGTGGAGCATCAGAAAATAAGAGTAGGCTCCTTAGTATTGAGATGAAGATAATTCTCTACTCTGGTAGGTTGTGGAGGTTCAGTCATGTTAATTCAAAATACAGATATTTAGGGAAATCAAGCAATTATGGGACAGTTTGGATAATATTGAGAGGGAAGTGAAAATTAAGATCTTAAGCAATGGCACGAAGAGCTAGATGACTTTCGCCTTCTCCATATTCCTTGAGTTCTTGCATTCCCAAGATTGCAATGCTTCCAAAATGTGTCAGCCTTTTGGACTTCACAATTACTCTCCTGAAAACTGCCCTGTAGAAAAATCATTATGCCATTTAAAAATTGAAATGGCAGGTTGGCCATTTGAACAACTTTTTTTTTATTGAGATTGGAATCCATCAGTTTTCTATGTAAGCAGGTATTCTGTCACAGTACTGGACGTGTCAGATGATGAATGATTGAGGTAGGGAATCAAAGTATCTGTAAATCTGAAAACTTTGGTGAAATTACCTGCATCAGCATTCTGATCTGTCAGCCCAAGTGAAACCAATCAATGGAGCAAAGGGAATTGTATTTATTAGAGCTGTCTTTGAGTAACTAATCCCATCTGGTGAGATCTTGAGAATACTGACCAACCAAAGTTGGCAGTCCTACCAAGTACACAGATTTCTCTAACCTGAGACCTTCCTCTCAGTAACCTTTTACCATTTACTTTAAGTCCTTGTGTGCGAAAATTTTCAAAGGAGATGGAAGGAAATCAACAGATAGCAAATCTGAAATGCTGTAATCCTTACTTTCCATACTTTCTAATTGGTCCTTCGTCTCTTCTTGGTATTTCTTTCAGTCTATGCATGGATTTTTTAAATACCTTGGCATGATTACTTTGCCTTTACTTTACCACATTTTGTTTTCTACTCCAGAAAAAAAAATCACTGAATGTACTTAACCAAACTGTCCTCTTTAAAAATGACTTCGCTCCTCCTTATTGTGTAAGTAATAGACACTGTTTAAGTGAGCAATCACAGACTGATTACATTTAATAAAGTCATAAGCTATTGCTCATGACATTGAAGAAGGCCATTCAGCCAACTGAATATTTGCCAACTCTCAAACATTCCTATCAATCCTATTCCCTGGTTAATTTCCTTGTAACCTGTTCTCTCTCACATATTTACAACTTTCCGAGGATTCTCCTGCCACCCGCCTGCACTGAAAGAAAGTAACCAATTAACTTACTGGCAAAAATCTGGGAATTGAGGGGAAACTGGGGCACCAGGGAACACTCACCGTCACAGGGAATACATACAGAATGCACACAGACAGCATCTGTACAGATGAAACAACATAAGGAACAGAAGCAGGAATAGGCCATCCAGCTTCACAATCAGATTTATTTATTACATGTACAGGTACATCGAAACATGCAGTGAAATGCATAACTTGCGTTAACACCAATACACCCTAGTATGTGCTGGGGCAGCCCACAAGTGTCTCACATGTTATGGTGCGAACATCGCATGCCCACAATACTCAGTAGAACAACACAGAACACAACAAACAACGAAACAACAATTGTCAAACAAGCTCCTTTACTCTCTCCCTCCCACCCACTCACAGACGGACAGTTCTCCAATTCCAGGACAGGCCTCAGCCTCCTGTTTGCGGCCATCGGCCATCTGGGCTTCGACTTCAGGACTACTAATCATCCTCTGGGCCTCAATCTTTGGTTTTGACCCTGGACCAGCCAATGACAGGACCCCAAACTCAAGCTCTAACTCTGGGATATGTCAACTGACCAGCCCTCGTGGCTTCTTGTGCCTCATGGTCGCTGGCCTTTGAGTGCGGAGCAGAGGCCTGGACTGCAGATGTCCGTAACTCATCCATGTTTCACTTAATACCAGTTTC
Organism: Mobula birostris; assembly: GCF_030028105.1. Classification (NCBI taxonomy): domain Eukaryota; kingdom Metazoa; phylum Chordata; class Chondrichthyes; order Myliobatiformes; family Myliobatidae; genus Mobula; species Mobula birostris. The sequence continues at coordinate 58,986,661 of NC_092380.1, read as the reverse complement.
ATATTCCAACCCTATCGCTCTTTGGTTCCATCAATATCAGACCAGACACACTTCCAATTAATCATCTGAGCAAGGTGACTATGTAAGATAATCTTGCGTCTTCCTGTGTTTCCCATTATCTTTCTAGATCATTCCTTTTCACTGTTTGAATTACCTTCTAAAGAAAGCACTAGACTCCTTTTTACCTTCTTTCTGTTTACATCTTCACCATTCTGCACTTTCTGCCCAACTGTGAGCTACCTGTGGATCACAAAATTTGCCTCCTTTTAAAAAAAATTTACAGAAAATGATGTAACACCTCTTCTGTGATGCTGTTTGTGTCCATTGTCTGAGCAACTTCATATGTGCCCTCCACTCTTTTCAGGGTCCCTTATTTCAGCCAGCACATGACCACATTGACCCACAGCCTTATTACAGGGCTTGTCTGCGTGACTTGTGCACCTGCATAGATCAGACAAGGTGCCTATGCAACATTCTGTCAGCCTATGCGTTTCGTGCCCTGAGGCTCGGAATCATCTTAACCTGGAGAAGCAAAATGCTCTGTGGTAAGTGTCTACTTGGCTTTGTGGTGAGCCAGCCTGAGAGGGATTGTCTGCTGTTGATGTCGTGGGACGATGCATCTGGTAGAAAATTACACATTCTCAACTTAACTTAGCATCTTTGGTGCAGTAAAATATCTGTGGTGCTTCACCTGAAATGTAAGACAAAATTTGGTTGAGCTATGCAAGGAGATATTAGGACAAGTAACCCACTACTTGGTCGAAGAGTGTTTTTAAGACGCAACTAAAGGAGTATAGAAAGAAGGGGATGTTCAAGGAGATAATTCTGGACCTTGAGGCCTAGGTCGTAGAAGGCAGTTGCCAATTACTCCTACCCACTTTGTCCCTCTTCTTTTCTCCCCAAGCCAAGTAGGTAAGTGGTGTCATGCCAGTCGTGAGGGAACTGAGTATCAAATTAAGCCTGAAGAGCATAATTGCAGCTTTAGCCTTGAGGTTACTGAAGTTTGCAAAATATTTAATGATCCAATTACCAAATGACCCTTTTATCTACTTCTAAAGAGTGAATGTGCACTTCGTTGCCATGGTGCCATCCATGGAGTAATGCCATAGCAAATAGATGGCACCATGGCAACAAAATTTGAGAACAGGATCCCTGTTTGTTGCTTTTATCTGGTCATCTGAGCAAAGATTGTGACATGTCTACTGACTTAAATTGATGACTCTGCTGGGACCTTTTTTGAGTTGGTTTGCTCAGGACAACAAACAGATGGGTAAACCTACTGCACCTGAGGAATTCTGCAATTATGTGATACTAATAAAATTGTTTTGTATGAGTTCTCCTTACTTCAGTGAAATATTACATTATGAACTCCCGGTGAAAGTGCTTGCTGTTCTTTAACAAAATTCTCTTGATTCTGTGTTGTCTTTCTCAGGTATGACTTGCCCTGGTGGTTCAAGTTACAGTGAATGCAGCTGCCTGCAGACCTGTGCGACCTACCAGCAGTCAGACATTCAATGTTCCACGAGCTTCTGTGTACCCGGGTGCCAGTGCCCTGCAGGTAACAAAGGAAGTGTATATGATCAACCCCTTTGTCCAGATTGCCTATCACAGAATCTCCCCAAAATCACGACTAATTGAAGGAGCAGGGATCCACACAGTGCTTGGATGTTAACATCATTCTTGCTCTGTTGGCGTCTATTCAGGCCATTTAATCTGGACACTACTATTTATTCCTACCTCTGTTCAAACTAAATTGCGGATCTAGATGTTTTTGATCGAGTTCAAGAAATGAATGGCAACACCCTCAAGCATTGCTTTTCAAAGACAGTGCCCTTTGGTCATCGAATCAACAGTTCAAATAGAAGTCACAAGGATAACCAACTTTAATGCATTGTCCCAGATATATGCAGTTGGCTTTAGTTCTAATGTCAACAGAAATCTCAATTCATCATCAACTGTTTTGAGAACAACAAAGTGGTTAAGGAAAAAATTGTCTTCAAGATGTTGAATGGAACATTCCCAATGTGCTTTCAAATAGAACAGGACTGAACCTACTTTTATTTCTGGATTTCTGTACTACACAACGGTGATTGGGTCCACACAAAAGGAAACTAGATTACTTAAGGCCACTCTGCCCTTTATTAGAATGCTGATAGCCGACTTTCTTCAAAATTGGCTTAGATCTCTGTTAACACCTGCTTACATTCATTATTATGGTGTAATATGCAAATATTTACTTAAAAAGGGACCCTAGAATAAAAGAAGTATTAGTTGGACTAATTAAAAGCTTGGTTAAAGAGGCACATTTTAAGGATTGTCTTCAATTTAACATAGAATGTAGAATATAAATATAGAACTTCAGGCCATGATGTTGTGCTGACCTTTAACCTACTCCAAGGTCAATTTAACATTTAACTCCCACGTAGCCCTTCATTTTTCTTTCAGCCATGTGCCTATCAACAAGTTTCTTAAACTTATTGTATCTGCCTCTACCACCACCCCCGGCAGGGCTATCCACACACCCACCACTCTCCTTTTTTAAAAGAAATCTACCTGTAACATCCCCCTAATACTTTTGTCCAATTAACTGAAAATTATGTCCTCTGTATTAGCCATTGCCACTCTAGGAAAAATGTTCTATCTGTCCCACTCTGTTTATGCCTCTTATGATCTTGTACACCACTATCAAGCCACCTCTCATCCTCCTTTACTCCAAAGAGAAAATCCCCGGCTCACTCAGTCTTTCCTCATAAGGCATGCGCTCTAATTCAGGCAGCATCTTGGTAAATCTCTATACCCTCTCTAAAGCTTCTACATCCTTCCTGTAATGAAGGAACCAGAACTGAACACAACACTCCAAATGTGGTCTAACCAGAGTTTTAAAGAGTTGCAACATTACCTTACAACTCTTTAACTCAATCCCCCAACTATCTGAAAGGGAATTACACCATATGCTGCCTATCAACTTTTGCAGTAACTTTGAGAGTTCTATGGATGTGGAACGCAAGGTAACTCTGTTCCTTCACTCTGCAAAAAAAAACCCTGCCATTTACCCTGTACTCTGCCTTCATTTAACCTTCCAAGGTGTATCACTTCATACTTTTCTGGACTGAATTCCACCTGACACCTCCCAGCCCAGCTCTGCTTTCTGTCAATGTCCCATTGTAACAACTACAGCCTTTTACACTGTCCACAATACCCCCAACCTTTGTGCCATCTGCAAATTTACTTCCACTTCCTCATCAAAGATATTTATAAAAATCACAAAGAGCAGGGGTCCCAGAACAGATCCTTGCAGGACACCACTGGTCACCGACCTCCAGGCAGAATGCACTCCATCTAATACCAATTCAGCCTTCTGTAGGCAAACCAATTCTGAATCCATGCTGTCAAGATTCCTTGGACCCCATGGCTACTGACTCTCTGAATGAGCCTACCATGGGGGACCTTGTTGAACGCCTTACTCAAATCCATATTTACCACACCTGCACCTCTATCTTCATTAATTAAATCAGGCTCGTAAAACACAACCTGCCTTTCACTGTGGGGGAAAATGTATGGAATATGATGCAGGGCAGGTGAAACCAATGGTCATGAGCAGGGAGAGAGGGCACACTGAGTTGAGATTGTTAACTAGGTTTGTAGAAATGAAATTGCGGCTCGCAAGAATGTGTTTTCTTTCAAGTAAATTTGGAAAAGTCTTCTGTAATTCAATGGAAAATCTGTTGGAATCTTTTTTTGGACTTCTATGCCAAAGATAAGGAGCACCGACTTTTTCTTGGTTATTTTATTGCTGTAGGGCATCAGGAGGTAATAAAAAATGACATAAATTTGCTAATAAGCTATTTTTTTCGCTGTTCTTTTGTCATGTCTGTATTTTATTGAAAACATTTGAGCTTCTTCTCTTCTGGAAAAGTTCTCTACTTAGTCAGATTCCACCCATCTCCTCCACAGCAGTTATGGGATTTGGAGAATACTAGCAGTGAATTATCTGCAGTGAAGCTTTTGTTTGTTATTTCATGGGCATTGTTGCTGAGAGTTTTATAGTCTCTTTCTCTCTCTCTAAAATTATTCACTAAAAGTAACAGTGAAGCTGTTGCCTTTTATATTTGAATATTAAAGGAATTTAGTTTATATGTTTCACCCCTATAAGAAGGTTCCTAATATTTTACCTGTGACTGGGATGTAGCTCCTGATATTACATTAAGTTGGCAGCCATTGAATACTTTGCCATTTATTAAGGTTTCCAGGAACTGCACTAAAGTTTAAATATTCAAATGTTTTCAAAGGTTAGAAATGCATTAGGACAGGTTGGATGACTTGTTTTACAACCCCTAAAATTTGTATTTCCCATTTCAATATCAAATCAACGGATCATTGGGACAGACTGTTAAACTTTACCAGATATTGTCTATTCATAAAATAAATATGAAAACTACTTTACTTTCTGTCCCATTATCACGTTCCTATTCCCACTGCTGCACCTTAAATACCACGTAGTAAATTTTGTAACAAGCCTCCAAAGGAAACATTTTGATGGCCATGTGTAAATCTAGAAAGATTTGCAAGACTTCAATTGATGCAAGTCCAATTTTTCAGTAATTATTTTACATTTTTAAATGGAAGTCTCCCAGCATGTAAACACTTATCTGGCTTAATGCATGAATTTACTGATTATTGTTGTCCTACGGGGGCCAAATTCAATTTCTTAACATTGAACTAATATGTTATTTTCCCTAAACCTTTTGGTACTCTCCAATGTTTTCAAAATAAGTATTTATCTCATCCTGTGGCGTTCTTATCCTGCAGAAGTAAAATCTGTCCTTAATGGACACATCTCCCTATTGATCCTTCCAAGTTATCCCTTGTTATGATACCCTTCTCTACTTCAGGCCTGATAATGAAGTTGTATTGTTATAGCTATCCCCAGGATAATAGCTTGCTGCTGGATTATTGCTTCTATTTATTTTTCAAAACGGTGTAGAAAGAGAAGTGTATATGGACTTCAGGTTTATAAATAGTCATTGGGTACAAAACTGGAGATTATACCAAGTATTATGTCACTGGTCAATTGTCAGCTGGAATATTGATTACAGTTTTGAGTTCCCCAGGTTAGGAAAGTTGTCATATTCCTGGAAAGGATATAAGAATGAAAACAAAACTAGGGATAGGGGTCTTCAATTACATGTAGAAAAACAGATTATTTTCCTTCAAGGAGAGACTTAATAAAGGCATTCAAAGTTGCATAGGGTCCAGTCCTCAATCAATACCATAATGGACATGCTTTTCTAGGGGGATAGATGGACATGAAGATGCTGCCTAATGTATTCTAATTGTCCCTGCAGGTGCTCTAGCTAAAATCAGGTAACATGGGGAACTGAACTTTGAAGTTTCTCTGATTTTATGACTTTAAGTTCCTACAGACGCAACCCATTTCTCTTGAGATTTTTTTCCCAATGTCTATCAATATTGTTTTTAAAATATTACTTTTACACAAATTAAATTGTTAGGTCAGGAAATGAAAATCTCTTTCCTTATGGTTATTTCCAATACTTTTTTTTGAGAAGATCAAAGCTGGATAATCATTTTGATTGTTTGAGGCAGAAGTTACAATATGTTTTGAACAGGACATGTTAGATTAGGTTGAAGTTTGCTTGGCTTCTAAAATATTAATGTAATATTTTAATCGTCAAAAATATTGTGAGCTGTAGGCAAAATAATGAAAAGACTACTTAATTTGATAAGTGAATTAAACACAAATTTTGTTTGTTTTTTGTCCTTAGTTAACAGTCAACATAAAAGTTTTAAGTTTGTATCATTAGGATATTGGTCAGACACTGAATCTTTCAAATGCTCTTTAATTTCCTGCTGTTTTTTAGGTTTCTTCATGCATCAATCAAGTTGTTTGCCTCCTTCAATGTGTCCTACAGAGTCACTGAACAGCCAGAATGAGACTTCCTCCTATCCTGGTTTCTGACGACACAGTGATGTGTTTAAAGAACCACATTTACATTTACTATAAAGTCTGCATGACAAGAAATTTCACAACATATGCTGGTGATATTAAACCTGATTCTGATCCTGAGCTTCATGATGGGAGGTGTCATGAGCCCTCACTGAATAGATTTGAACTCCACAACTGGTCTGAGACTGGACGACATACACTGGAGTCTGAGTGGCAGCTTTAAGGGCTGTGACATTTTGAAGTATTTTATGTCAAATACAAAATCTGTGAACTACTGATCAATAGATTATTGAACAATATTTTATTTATTAAGATGGTACAGCTCCCATATTATTACCTCATTAGAATCAAAAACTACTTTGTACAGTATTGTATTATTATTCTTTGTATTTTTGTGGAATGTAATATTTGAAATGAAATGAGAGATTTGAATGATAATGTACTGTTATTAATAAGAATTTCATAACCCTTTGATATCTGTTAATGTCTTTTTTGTACTTTAAAAATGCCTCTGCTCAGTTGGTATAGCACCATTGTATATGTTTTGTTAAAAATATATTTTTTCATTATTCTCAGTGGACTTTTCTTTTCCAAGTGGAAGTGCCTTCTCGAAAAGAGGTGGATGTTATGATATAAGATGAGTCATGCAATTTCAGTGTTTTCTCCTTGGCAAAATATTCTGCAGATCAGCTGGCACACTCCTATTTTCTTAATGACTTAAACAAATTACTGTGCTGACCGATGTTCCCTCTAATTTTTAGTAGTCAGTGTGCGCAAAAATCTTATGTTGTGCAAATGTTTTTCCTGTGACAAAAGTATGTGCACATTGAATGCACACATGGCACAGTTTTTGTAGGTTTACAAAATATTTGACATAAAACTGCACAAAATAACAACAAAATAACATACATATTTAAGTCACTCAGTTATTTTCTCTCTCTCCTGTCTTTGGCATTTACCCATTCTTTGTAAATTCTATCTTGACTAATAGAACTTCCATCCAATTAATAGCTTTTGATTCTTATTAACATATCCAAATGACATTCACCTAAACGGTTTCTCAGCTTGTTTTTGAGTTGATTCACTAGGCTAAAACCTCGCTCACAGTCCGCACCAGCCGCAAGAGAGGTTCCCCCAATGTCCGTCAACTGTGCAAGGTCGCAAAACTGTTCATTTTGAAGTACAAATGCCACCATTTGAGCAACGTTTGAAATCAGTTTGGATTTAATTTTTTTTCTTGCACTGAAAATTTGAAATCATTAAACTGTCTAACTATTACAGTATTTTCAGCTAGAAATTTATGATATTTTAGACATAAGGCATTAACTTGTTCATCGCCAAATGTGAAGTCACAATCTGCAGTTGTGGAGAAATCAAAAGCTGACCATTCTTGTACCTCATCTTCAGGAAACGTTTCTTCTAAATGACTATTTATAAAAGTCAACAGCGAACTTATATTTACTATGACGTTTTCTTCACGTTGTTGGCTTAGCAAAACTTTAATTTTGTCACTCCACAAAACATTGTCTCCCAGATACTGCTTTCTTATCTTGTTAATTTTGCCTTGTGCAAAATGAAGTGAATCAATCAGTGACGTGCATTGTGGTATTTGAAAAACCGATTAACTAGTTAACAGAAACATTTAGCTAAAAGATTATTTTCGTAAGTATAATTATTAATTACTATGTTATTTTTAGGTAACTAACCTTCTGTGCGCACGTTAATTTCCTTTGTGCGCTGGTTGAAAAACGTATGTGCACGCGCACAGCTTAACGGGAACATAGGTGCTGAGGTAATGGTACATAGATACGATCTATACCAGATTGGTCAGGTTCATTTCACTTGGGTACTGTAGTGATCAGGTTTATGTAGAGTGATTTTAGATTGGAAGGGACATGAGCAGGAATGATGGCAGAGCAGCAAAGGCTGGAGATTCTAGAAACAATTTGGAAGCCGCAGGATAGATTTATCCTGAAGAAGAGGTATTCTAAAGGGAGGATGAGGGAACTGTGGCTGATGAAAGAAGTCAAAGGCAGCATAATAATAAAAGAGATGATGCAAAAATTAGTGGCAAGCTGAAGGATTGGGAAGATTTCAAAAGCCAGCAGAAGGCAACTGAAAAAGCAATAAAGAGAGAAAAGATGAAATGTGAAGGCAAGCAAGACAATAATATAAGAGGATAACAAAAGATTTTTTCAAATATTGGATATCAGACCACAAGAAAATGCCACTGGAGAGGTAGTAATGAAGGACAAAGAAATGGCAAATGAACTGTAAGGATTTTGCGTCAGTCTTCACTGTGCCAGAAATTAGAGTGCATTGGGGACAGAAGTGAGTATAGTCACTGGAAGAGGAAGCTGTGGAGAAATAAGGGTTATGGGGAAAATGCAAATTGGTGGAGATGAGTCCGTGGCCAGATCAGCCATGATCTTATTGAATGGCAGAGCAGGTTCAATGGGCCAGATGGCCTACTCCTGCTTCTTTTCTTGTGTTCTTTTCTTCTTATGTAGAGATAGTGGAGGTATTGGTAGTGATCCTTCACAAATCATGAGATTCCGGTACGGTTCTGGAGCACTGAAAAATTGCAAATGTCACTCCATTCTTAAGAAGGGAGGAAGACAAAAGACCAGAAATTATAGGCCAGGTAGCCTGACTTTCATGGTTGGGAAGATGCTGAAGTCCTTTAAAGGTGGGGTGCATGATAAAATAGGCTGAATTCAGCATGGTTTCCTTAAGGGGAAATCTTGCCTGACAAATCTGTTGGAGGAAATAGCAGGCAAGATAAACAAAGGGAAGTCAGTGAATGTTCTTTGATTGTCAGAAGGCCTTTGACAAGGTACTGCATATGAAACTGCTAAGATAAGGCTGCATGGTATTACAGAAACGTACTACCATGGATAAAAGAATGCCTGACTGACATGAAGTTAAGGGAGCCTTTTCTGGTTGACTGCTGGTGACTAATGGTGTTCCACAGTGTTCTGGTCCACTACTTTTCACGTTACATGTTAATGATCTTGAAACAGAATTGATGGCTTGGTGAATAGAATTGAATTGACTTCATTACTTACATCCTTCACAAACATGAGCAAAAGTCTTTACGTTATGTCTCTGTCTAAATGTGCAATGTGCTTTTTATAGTAACTTGTAATAAATAGTATGTACAACAGGACAGTCAATATAGCATAGAAATACAATTGTGGCCATATTTGCAGACAATACAAAGATAAGATGTAATGCTAAGGCTTTATTAGGCTGTGGATAGACTGATTTTGGAGTACTGTGAGCAATTTTAGGCTGCTAATTAAGAAAGGATGTGCTGGCATTGGAGGGGTTCAAAGGAGGTTCATGAGAATGAATCCTGGACTAAAAGTGTCAATGTATGAGTGATGTCTCTGGACCTGTATTCGTTGGTGTTCAGAAGAATAAGAGGGATCTCATTGAAACATTGAATATTCAAAGGTCTAGACAGAGTGGATGTAGACAGGATGTCTCTTATAGTAGGAGAGCCTCAGACTAGAGGGCACAGCCTCAGAATTCAAGGATGTACCTTTGGAACAGAGATGAGTAAGAATTTCTTTAGCCAGAAGATGGTGAATTATTCAGCCACAAAAGAATGTTGAACAGATTCTATTTCTGTTCCTATGTCTTATGGTTTTATGGTTTATTATCTGAGATGCATTAGATTTAATCTGTTATTTCTATCAATATGGCTAATGATTAGGAAATGGCTCATATCTGAAGCATCTTGGAATAGTAATGCATTTGTTTCATATCAGCTCTAAAATGAAACCTACAATCGGTACACTTTTGCCTGTATAGAGCATCCCAGTGTGTACTGGCTTTTGAAGATATGTGCAATGCGAACATGTAGTTGTGTATGCCTCTTCCTGCTGTGCTGCCTCTAATAAATATTAGTCTGCAAGAAAGGAGAATAAATAGCAGCAGTGATCATAGTGGAGCCCTGTGAGATGCTTCCTTGCACTCTAGCCACAAGTGTTTAAATTGCAGAGGTGTAGAGATGAATCTTCTGCCGAGGTCTGTTCAGAACTGCTGGAAAATGCACCTGCAGCGATTGTGTTGGGTTCTGCTCAGCAGAATGTTGGCCCAGTACACATGAACTTCTACTTATATCCATCTGCAGGTGAGCACAGAGCTGGACAAGCACAAGCCCAAGCACTGACTGTGACCCAATTTTTGACTTGGAAAACAACGATCTTGGACCTCTACACTGGTAGACTCCTCATTGCTCTTATGTGCTATAACTAGTCCAGGCTCAGGTTAACTCTCCTTCCTACTTCCAACCTTTCTTTGGCCATCTTCATCGCTATAGAGATTTCAAACACAAATCAGGAAAAGAAACATCTTGTGTTTTTCTGGTAACTTGCAGCCAAACTGTGTGAACTCACACTCGATGCCCTTTTACTTTTCCTCCCTCTTTATTCACCTCCCCCATTCCCTCCTTTCATCTGTGTTGGATATTGGGGATTTTGTGAAACAGAGGTGAAGAGGTCAAGAATGAGGCATAAAACGTGTTACTTACAGCCACTTATTGAGTGTTACAAGAGCAAATAAATGAACAAAGGAAAGAAGAGAAAGAGTAAGGAAGTTGTGGTTGTTTTATACAAGAACCAACGAAAAGCTAACTGTTTCCAGTTAACCTATAAAATAGCCAGATTCAAGTAGCATGACACATGCTACAGAAAAACTAAGAAGTCTTGAGAAAAATACAGATAAAGATGATTACATAAAAATATAAGCAAGCATAAGAAAAATTAAACTATGAGAAAAGTAACAATTTTATACTCTAATCCAGCACCTGGTTTCATCTGCCCGTCATCCCCTCTCCATCAGCCTCTGCCTGTCAGCCCCTGTTTCCGACCCACCCCCATACTGCTATACACTGGCAATTTTTCCAATTTCCTTCTCAGTTCCAAAACTGGGTCTTGACCTGAAAAGCCCACTTGCACGTTATTGCAGAGATGCTGCTCGACCTACTGAGTTCTTCCAGCAGCTGCAGTCTCTTTTGTCTTCTAGATCAAACATAGTCCAGTCTTCCCATTAAAATGAATCGGAAGGAACTGGTAAATTCAGCTTTCTATTTGAGTTAATTAAGTTATTTATAAATGGTAAATGTTTTTAACTGATTTTAAGGAATGAGAGAGAAAGTTTGTTTTAAGTTCTTAATTGCAAAATAAGCTCTTAAAAATTTCTTGATATTCATATTTTTAAAAAATGTTTGGATTGAATTTGAAGATTTACAGATTCAAAGACATTCAATACAGTGATAACTTTTTGAGCCTGAGGTTGACATCTCAGTGAATTTCAAAACCAGTTCAACACTAACCTGACTTGGATGCAGTCATCACTTTGTTAGGTTAAAGCTTTGGAACTCTTTTCATAGTAGTGTAAATATGGTACTGGATTCACATGATATAACAAGAGGGCACAATGCCACCTTCAGTGAGACGTAAGTAATCAACTGCTGGTTTAATCATGATATTTACATACCACAAATAAGTTTAAAAGCTACCGACTTCTGTACCTGTAATTCGACTTGAAATAAATATAAAGGTATCATAAATGCAGCGAAGTGAACCCTTTCACTTACTCCAACCTTTGCACAGTGTCTGTCAAACTCATTGAGTGCCCATGAATTAGTGCGAGTCACCGCCTTTTGAAAGCAGACCCCAGTTTGGAGACAATTATAACTGATGAGGGCCGTTTGTTAAAATAACTGGGATTACTTAACTAGAAGCAAGTAGCTTGTCATGAACTCAACAACATGAAAGTTTAACTTGAGGTATTGAGCAACTGCCTAGACATTTATCCAAAGTGATCATCAAATCAATGTTTAATTTTTATGGTGCCCTGGATAGGAAAGTCCCTGTGGCTTTTACTCTAAACAAAATAGCATAAAGAGAAGGCATGGCCAGGGAAGTCCCGTATTTACTGAAGAAACTTTAATAGCTGTGTGGTTATGAAAATTTATCCTTAAAATTCTGAAATCCCTACCCAAAAATTCATAAAAAGAATAAAAATCATTATAAAATTGATGTGTCAGAAGTGAAGTAAGCACAATATTTAAAATTATTTGAAGTTTCATTTTGCACAATGCATGTACAGATGATGTAGCTTTGTAATCATGATACAGACCATTTGCTAGAAACGCAATCTCTTCCCCCTCCTCCACCCCCCGAAACCTCACCATAATATGAAAGTGGCCTGTATTTATATTTTCTGGGCCAGGAATAACAGAATAATAGAATAATAGAACAATAAATTTTCTCACCAGCCAGGCATGAATCTTGACAACCTGCACGGAATTTCACTTGTTAAACAGTGTAGGTAATTGTGTAAGTGGCACTTTTTTTTTGTAGTTTTAGGGATATTGGCATTAAAGTAAAATCAGTATATGTCAATGGAACAAACCTGTGATCGGTTGTAATATATAGTGTGTGCTCAGACTGGTCTCTGCACTGTTCTGCCCATTATATACAATGCTTCCTGAATATTTCTGATTCAGTTTGTGAGAGATTTTGGCTATTATGTTATTAATGTAAAATGCATGATAAAAAGCAGTTTTCAAATACACTTATGCCACACACCAAGCTGATAGTTTTCATTCATAACAGGCAGTGACCTCCTAGATGAAGTCTGTTCCTTGTGTTATGTTCTAAGCTCCAGGTGGGAACATATTTGGGGAGTGTCTCACTTGTAAAATGTGGACATTAGATGCCTTTGTATAAATCCTGTAGCTTGTATGACATTGAGTATGTCAACAAACTTATATTGCAATGTAAAGGTGACTTAGAAATTTTTGATTGCGGTGGAATCAATATATCTGAACTGTGCAAATTGAGGTTAAGTATATTAACTGTAATTTAGTCAGATTTTGTTTTGATGATTCTTTTGGTTGAATTGACTGACGTTTTTGAAGTTTTACTGGATGGGTCTAGATCTATTGGTTTGGAATTGGATATATTCCCTGATATTGTTTTATTAACTGAATGTGTGCAGACTGGATACATTTGCGATAATTTATACAATTTTTTATATAATGTTGGATTGTGTGGGGTTGGGTGTATTGGGTGTGTTAAATTATAGCAGACTGTGTGGTGATACTTGACATTTATAATATTAGCACGCATCGTGCTAGCCTATGCAGAAAGAATATGATCAATGTTTTCTTCCTTGACCACTACAACCTCTGTATTGTAAAGATTGATTGTAATTTTTAAATTTCATATATATGAGCTATTTATTCAAAGAACATTTTATCATCAAAGATCATATTATTATGTATGCAGTATACAACCCAGAGATTAGTCTTCCCACAGACAGCAGTGAAACAAAGAAAACCATGGGTGTCTACTTCTAATTTTGTCAGTTTTGTCTTCTGAGAGTGGATGCTTAATTGCACTGAAGATTGGCATGCAATTTGGGTTTCATGAGAGTGTGTTGATTAACTTGTAATCGCAAACAAGAGAATATCTGTAGATACTGGAAATCGAAGTAATGCACACAAAATGCTGCAGAAACTCAGCAGGCAAGACAGCATCTATGGAAAAGGGTAAACCATCGACACTTCGGGCTGAGACCTTTCATCAGGAGTGGACAGGGCTTAACATGTACTTTGGAAAGAGAAAGTCCAGAAAGGAGAGGAGAAAAAAAAAACAAAAGGAAGTGAAATTTTAAAGTTGATGAATGAAATTAAAAAACATAAGGCAAACAGAAAGTGGGAATAAAGTAATGAAAAATATTAAAAGTGCAGAAATAAATTAATCTTATTTACCTAAATACAACAAGATGGATAAATTAATGATATAAATAGGGAAAAATGTGAAATGCTGGGAATGCTAAGCAGATAAGGCAGCTTCTGTGGAGAAAGGAAAACTGAGTTAATACAACTGGTCTATGACCTGACATCAGAACTGACCAATTGTAACACAAATGGGAACAGGCCTGTTGTTGCACCCTGATGGCAGCAATGTGGTCTGCGGGGCAGTGCTCCTTAAGCTACTGTCAGGCTTCAATGGAACAGTATAGGAGGTCAAAGAAGGACAAATCAGAATGAGGCCTGGGTGGAAAATTAAAGTGAGAGATGATCGGAAACTTTGGGGCATCCTTGCAAAATTAATGGAGATGTTCCCCAAAATGGTCTCCCAACTTGTGTACAGTTCTTCTGTAGAACAGAGCACTCACTAAAGGCAGAATAAGTGAATTGCTGCCTGAATAGAAAGACTGTTTGAGTGCCTAGGATACGGTAAAATGGAAAGTTTTATATCTCTTGTGGTTGCATGGGAAAATGTTACTTTAATTGCCCACCCCATTTTCACAAATACTTCTCTGCCTTTTCCCTCCTACATCATTCCAAGTTCAAAGAACAGTACTTCATCTTCAGTAAGGACACATTGTAACCCTCAGGACTCGGTGCTGAATTCAACCATTTTGTGCTGATATCCATAAAGGATGTATTAATAAAAGATGAGGTCAGAACAGTAGTAGCAAATGATTGTGGCTTGGAAAATCATGTTGCAGATTTAGAATAATTTTGTAGGAACATTAGCGCAAGATATGTATAGGCAACAAAGTCGGTTGTTTTATTAGATAATTGGAGATGCATATAACAGGAAAATGTGGTGCACTGGGGGACTTTAACGGCATTAAAAGCAGATAGATAAGCACTTAATATGAAGAGCAACACACACAAAATGCTGGAGGAACTCAGCAAGTCAAGCAGCATCTATGGAAATGAATAAAGAATGAATGTTCTTCAAGGCCAAGCCCCTTCATCTGGATGAGAAGAGAAGGGAGAAGAAGCCAGAATAAGAAGTTGGGAGGAGGGGAAGGAGGACATGTTACAAAGTGATAGATGAAGCCAGATAAGGGGGAAGGTAAGTGAGTGGGGGAGGGAGGATGAAGTGAGAAGCTGGGAGGCGATAGCTGAGAAAGGTAAAGGATGGAATGAGAAGGAACCTGATAGAAATGGAGAGAGGACCATAGGAGAAAAGGAAGAAGGAGGGGAACCAGAGGGAAATGATTGCCAGATATGGAGAAGAGAAGAGGTAAGAGGGGAGCCAGAATGGAGAATGGATGAGGATAGAAGGGGGAAGGTGGAGAAATGACCATAATTTAGAGAAATCAATGTTCATGTCGTCGTAGGTAATATAATTGGGAGAAATCTACATAGTTCACAACCACAGACATTGAGTTGGGGTTTCACTTTAAGAGGCTCAAATGACGTGATGACGTTATTATGTAAAGAGTTTTAGCATGCTTTTGAGTGTAGGTTTTGGTGTTCAATAAAATATGTTATGTGTTTCATTAAACATAAAACACCTCACTTTGTTTTATTTGTGAACACTTACACCGTCAGTTTGGAGGCTACCCAGATGGAATATGAGATGTTGCTCTTTCAACCGGAGAGTGACCTCATCTTGGCAGTAGAGGAGACCACAGAATGACATGTTGGAATGGGGATAAGAATGAAAACAGTAGGCAGCAGGAAATTTTGCTTGTTGTAGATGGAGTGAAATTGCTCAACAAAGCAATTATCCCAATCTGTCTCAGTGATATAGAGGACGCTGCACCGGAAGCACCAGGTACAATAGATGACCCCAGCAGACTCACAGGTGAAATATTGCCTCATCTGAAAGGACCTGTTTGGGTGAGGGTGGAGGAGAATGGGCAAGTGTAATATTTGTTCCACTTGTAGAGATCTCTCAATGGGGAGGGACTAATGGACAAGGGTATCACACAGAAAGCACTTAATTAAGTGGTGGTTTGTAAAGAAGATATCTGCATATTCCTGCAAAGCACAAAGATTTAACAGGAATTGTGGTTTGTCTGTGGCTAAGGGGAGAACTTAAATATGGTGCTAAATTAAAGAAGAGGCTAATAAAGATGTTTAAAGTAGAGGTTGACCTCATACCTGGTAAAGGAGGACTATGAAATTCATTCAAAAATAGAACATGAAAGTATATTGACATTACAATATTGATTTTAGGGGCTTTATAAATATGTTAAAAAGGTGAAAATATGGTCCTCTTACTGACAGAAAGGAAAATTTACAAAGGAGAAGCAAAGAGAAGGCAGAGAAATTGAACACATACTTCATTTCTGTCTTCACAGAAAAAATCACTACCAGTAATATGAGAAACCATATGGTCTGGAAGCAATAAGGAACTGAAGGAAGTTAGTGTCAGCATAAAGAAGAAAGTACTAACTACTTTGGCGTGACTGAAAGGACCCAATGATCTACATCCCCATTTTTTTGTAAATGAGGTGAGAGATAATGGTACATTGGCAATCATCTTCCAGATCCTTTTGATTCTATTATAATCAATGCAGATTGGAGGATAGCAAACCAAACATCAGAAAATGTAGCAAGGTTTTCTCAAGTTGGTAGTTGTGACTAGTGGGGTAAAGCAAAGATAGTTTCTTGTGCCCTCAGCTTTGCACAATCATTATCAACAATTTGACTGAGGGGACCAAATTTGCTACTGATAAAAATCTAGGTGAGCTTGTGACTAGGAAGGAGGATGCAAAGATGTTTCAAGACAATATAGACATACTAAATGAGTGAATGAGAAATGGGATAAAAAATATCATGAACTGGTGCACAAAACAGAAAAGCAGAGTGCTTCTGAGAAATTGGGAAATAATACTGTTTAAAGGAACTGAAGTGGCAAGTTACTAAAAGCTAACATGCAGATCTAGAAAGCTATGGAAAGCAAATCATAAGTTGATCTTAATAGCAAGCGGATTTGAGTACAGGAGTAAAAATACCTTGGTGAAATAACTCCTGATGTATTTTGTATAGTTTTCATCTACTGTTTAAAATGAATATACTTGCCATAAGGAGAGTGCAACAAAGATTTATCAGGTTGGAGCCTGAAATGCCAAGTTTGTTGGATGAGAAGAAACCGGTAGATTAATCCCATATTCTGTAGTATTTAGTACAATGAAAGGAGATCTCAAAGAAACACCGACAGTGAGTGTTTTACTCTCTGAGAAGTCTTGAACCAGGGAACACCCTGAGAATGCAAGTGGAGCATTTGGAAAGAGCTCTTCACACAGAAAGCAGTGATTCTTTGGAATTCGTCATCATGGACAACTTTGTCTTGAATGACTGTGGAAGCTCAGACCATCAGATCACCAAATTTCTAGATGCTAAAGGAATGGTGAGATATAGAGAGAGTGCAGGGTGATGCAGATGATGTATACCCCTGCAAGTCTCCTCCAATCTGCACACAATGCTGATTTGAAGCACTTTTGCTGATCTTTCATCACCACTGAATCTAAATCACGGAACTCACTACCCACGAAAACTAAGGAAGTGTCCTCACCAGAAGATAAGAAGCAGTTCAAGATGGTGGCTCATCAGAACCTTCTCAGGGGTACTGAGGGATGGCCAATAAATACCGACCTTGCCAGCAAAAAATAAATACTTTTTAAGCGACGTGATCTTTGGTGATTTGGTATATTACATTTAAAACTGTCTTGGCTGTAGAAGACAGGTTAGTGGTGGTGTTTTTTTTTTTCTGATTGGAGTTCTGTGACCAGTGGTGTTCCACATGGATCAATGCTGAGACAAGTATCGTTGATGACATCCGTAAATGATTAGGACAAAAAAAGTACCAAAACTGAACAGCAAGTTTTCAGGTAACACAAATATTGGCAGAATTGTGGACAGTGAGGAAGTTGTCAAAGGATATACCACAGCTGGAAATATTGGTGGAGAAATAGCAGATAAAGTTTGATCTGGACAAGTGTGAGTATTGCACTTTGTGAAGTCAAATGTAAGAGGAAAGCATACAGAAAATGGAGGACCCATGGGAGTTTTGAAATGCAAAGGGATCTTGAAGTGTAAGTCATAGCTCCCTGAGAGAGGCAACATTTGAACAAGTTGGTAAAGAAGACCTGCAGCATATTGGCCTCCTGTTAATTCAAAGTTCAAAGTGAATTTTATTATCAAAGTACATATATGTCAACATATACCCCACTGAGATTTATTTTCTTGTGGGCACACTCGGCAAATCTATAGAACAGTAACCATAACAGGATTGACAAAAGATCCAAGTGCAGAAGACGACAAATTGTTCAAATGCAAATATAAATACATAGAAATAAATGATGAGATGAAGAGCCCTTAAAACTGGGATCATTGGTTGTGGGAACATTTCAATGATGGGGCAAGTGAGTGTAGATATCCCCTTTTGTTCAAAAGCCGAATGGTTGAGGGGTAGTAACAGTTCTTGAAACTGGTGGTGTGAATCCTGAAGCACTTGTACCTCAGCAAAAAGACAGTGTGACCTGGGTGACAGGGATCTCCCTGATGATCGATGCTGCTTTTCTACGACAGTGTTTTATGTAGATGTGCCTGATGGTTCGGAGGGCTTTACCCATGATGGACTGGGCCGAATTCACTACTTTTTGTAGGATTTTCCATTCAAGGGCATTGGTGTTTCCATGCCAGGCCACGATGCAGCCAGACTATATATTCTCCTCTACACATCTTATGTTCTTCTGTATTTGCTGGGATAGATAAATTGATGTCCATTTCGGCTGAATATATTTATAAGGTGTTGGCCAAGTGGGATTAGAAGTATTGACTAATTGGTATTGAATATGTTGCTGTTGTACAAATCTGCTGGGTACAAACATTCGGGACGCCTGCAATATATTCAGAAAGTGACTAGATGGCGCAGGACACGTTAGATGTAATGTATAGTGGGTGTGTGGGAACAGTGTAGGTTGAATATATTGGTTGCAATGTATACTCAGAGGGTGTAGATGGCGTAGGGCTGTGTGAGGAAGGTTGGAGTCGGGATATCAGGCATTCCCGATTGAGTTCAGTGGAAGATGGCGGCTGAGGATCGGGAGCGGGATCAGGCCCGCAGTGATAACGCGAAACAGAAGCGAAAGGAGCAGCTGAAGCGCTGGCTGGGCTCGGAGACCGAGCGGGAGCCTGAGCGGCCCCGCACCAAGTACGTCCGAGTCAAGTTCGATGAGGGAGCCGTGTTCCTGGCAGCCTGTTCGAGTGGGGACCAAGACGAGGTGGAGAAACTGCTGCAGAGGGGAGCTGACATCAATTACACTAATGTGGACGGCCTGACCGCCCTTCACCAGGTAAGTGGCGGCCGGAATCGCCCACGACCACCCCTCGGGCCGGCGAGGCTGAGTCCACGGAGCCAGGGCAGCGGAGAGCCGCCACCCAGCCAGCCTCGGCACCCAGCCCTTCCTCCCGACTTGCGCTTGCAAACGAACCAATGGGATAAATAAATGTCTGAACGGTTGACCAGGACCAGGGGAGGGCAGGGCAGGGAAGGGAGGTGGGGAATGTCAGCGTCCTGTCTCAGAGTCTCTATCTATGGCAGAGATGTGGGTCCAAGCTCCCTGTGCCCCGGGGCTGGAGAAATCTTGAGCAGCGTTCTGGGTCCCGGGTCCGGCATGAACTCCTGCCTGGGGCAGGGCTTCGGATGCCAGCCACAGTTCAGGGTCTGCTGCTGGTAGCAGTGGTGGGAAGGTCCGGTTGACCCTCCCTCCTCGGCGCAGGGATGGGACGCAGGCCGCGCCGGGATTGCCATCGTTCAATAGGCAACACCTATGAAACTCGGGTCAGGGCCTTTCCAAGGTAGCGGTGCCAGCAGTTCATTGAACTACGAGGAGAGGCTACTGTGACGTTGTTTCTGGGTGTCCCCTAGGTCAACATAGTCGGACATGTCGTCAAGCTGACTAGTCTGTTAGCAGGTGATCGGGAATGTGTGACCCTTGGACTGTTGTTAAAGCACGGAAACCCTAGGATTTATTGATATTAAGTTTTGACGGCAGCCTGTCATGCTGCTATCCTTAAAAGATGGTGACTTTAATGACCTCGGGCTTTGTACTAGTGAAGTCTATTCACCTTTTTGGTATAAGAATACGTTTGTCAGAATGGGTCCAGCTCTAATTCGTAGTTCAGAAATTGATGACAGAAGTACTTTATTTTTATATTCATAAGCCTGCAGGTTAGCATTATTTACAGTTTTTTTCATTGATAACATTTAAAATAAGGGAGGATGATGATGGTTATGAGGCTGTAGTCTGGTCAATTGGACAAATTGTAGAAAAAGTGATCTGTTGCATTTGGCCTAAAGGAGTGACAATGTGAATTAACTACAGTTTAAAAGCAGACATAAAGGAATAGACCCATAAATGCACATACATCTTTGAAAATAGTAGATGTTTAGATTGTGATTGGTAAAAGATATGAGATACCTGGCTTCATAAGGGTAATGAAGATGAGGCAGGAGATGGAGTTGTAGCAGGTGGTCAGATCAGCAATAATCTTATTGAATGGTAGAGGTGGCTTAAGAGGTGCAGTACCCTGCTCATCCTGCTTCACTGGTTGTTTTCTTATATTACAGACAGAGACAAACCTTGGTGGATGGGCTGGGGTGAATGTTGTCTTGAACTTTAAAGACTGTTTTTGCTGTGATGGATGTATTACTCCCAATTCTGGTGCTTTTTAAAAGGATATGGAAGTTTTGTTGAGTTGGCAGAAGATAGCTCCTGCATTGGTTCCAGGGATGGAGGTTTTCACCTGCAAGGCTAGACGGGATAATTTGATAGTTCGGAGGAAAGAACATTAAGAATAGATTTGATTAGTTTACATTTCATTGGAGTTTCTGTAAGCAAGGAGAAACTATTTCTTGCAGAGCTTTTAGGGGTCTGCTTTAAAGTAATGTGTAAAAAGTCTTTTCACGCATTGTTAATGTTTGAAGGGGGTGAAGGGTGTAAATGTAGTCAATCTGACCTTTTAAGGTTGCTGTCTTTAGTGTTTAACTTTTTTCTTTATCCCCGCTTTCATAGTTTTCTGCCAGTAGAAATCATCTCTATTTCCTCAGTCAAAACCATTTATTATGGTTGGAAAGTTGACGGAGAAGATCCTGAGAGGCAGGATTTATGAACATTTGGAGAGACATAATATGATTAGGATAGTCAGCATGGCTTTGTCGAAGGCAGGCCGTGCCTTACAAGCCTGATTGAATTTTTTGAGGATGTGACTAAACAGATTGAAGGTAGAGCAGTAGATTTAGTATTAAATAGATTTCAGCAAGGCATTTGACAAGGTACCACATGCAAGGCTTATTGAGAAATTAAGGAGGCATGGGATCCAAGGGGACATTGCTTTGTGGATCCAGAACTGGTTTGCCCACAGAAGGCAAACAGTGGTTGTAGATGGGTCATATTCTGCATGGAGGTCAGTCAGCAGTGGTGTGCCTCAGGGATCTGTTCTGGGACCCCTACTCCTCGTGATTTTTATAAATGACCTGGATGAAGAAGTGGAGGGATGGGTTAGTAAATTTGCTGATGACACAAAGGTTGGTGGTGTTGTGGATAGTGTGGAGGGCTGTCAGAGGTTACAGCAACAGATTGATAGGATGCAAAACTGGGCTGAGAAGTGGCAGATAGAATTCATCCCAGTTAAGTGTGAGGCGGTTCACTTTGGTAGGTCAAATAGGATGGCAGAATATAGTATTAATGGAAAGATTCTTGGCAGTGTGGAGGATCAGAGGGATCTTGGGGTCCGAGTCCATAGGACACTCAAATCTGCTGTGCTTGTTGACTCTGTGGTTAAGAAAGCATACAGTGCATTGGCCTTCATCAATTGTGGTATTGAGTTTAGGAGTTGAGGTAATGTTGCAGCTATATAGGACTCTGGTCAAAGCCCATTGGAGTACTGTGCTCAGTTCTGGTCGCCTCGCTATGGGAAGGGTGTGGATACCATAGAAAGGGTGTAGAGGAGATTTACAAGGATGTTACCTGGATTGGGGAGCATGCCTTATGAGAATAGGTTGAGTGAACTTGGCCTTTTTTTCTTGAAGCGACGGAGGATGAGAGGTGACCTGATAGAGGTATATATGATGATGTGAGGCATTGATCATGTGGATAGTCAGAGGCTTTTTCCCAGGGCTGTAATGGCTAGCATAAGAGGGCACAGTTTTAAGGTGCTTGGAAGTAGGTACAGAGGAGATGTCAGGGGTAAATTTTTTTACGCAGAAAGTGGTGAGTGCGTGGAAGGGGTTGCTGGCAACAGTGGTGGAGGTGGATACGATAGGGTCTTTTCAGGGACTCCTGGACAGGTACATGGAGCTCAGAAAAATAAAGGGCTATGGGTAACCCTAGGTAATTTCTAAGGTAAGGACCTGTTCGGTACAGCTTTGTGGGCCAAAGGGCCTGTATTGTGCTGTAGGTTTTCTATGTTTCTATCATTCAGAACTCCTATAAAACCTTTTAACCTTCTTTAAAGTTAATAATCCTAGCTTCCTTATTTTTTTTACATAATTGAAGTATGGCTTCAATTGGTACCATCTTTCCAATTGTGTGCACTCGTAAGACCTTGCCAACTTTCCAAAACTCTGATCCCCAAAACAGGCTCCCACCAATCAGTAACTTTTGTAACAGTAGCATAAATTTCTTATATTTTGTATAGCTCAGCCAGTGATTTTTCACTTCTTGACAATCTTTCAGCTGGTTCAGCTACTGCCAAAGATTTTTACATCCAATCTTAATCATGTGGCAGCAACTCAGTGCATAAAAGCATGCAGAGGTGGTCGCAGCTCAGTTGTTGTTCAGACCAAACATCCAAATGGGGAAAAAATGTGCTGCCTGCCTCAGCATCTTTTGTGTTGAGGTGAGAGAGAGCACAGTCTTTAAACTATTTAGCTGAGGTTCAAGTAGTGTTTAATATTATAAACTCAGCATGAAATTGGCAATCTCTGAAAGGCTGGCCTGTGACATGGAAGCTGAGCTGGAAGCTGTTGAGGTATCTTTTTTCTTGAAATATAAAAATGAACATCAGTTTTATGTATTATAACCTCAGGAGGATAGGCAGGATACTCTGCGAGACATTTAACCAACATCTATGTTCCGCATAATTTTGCTTCACTGAGTAGCTCCCAAATCTCATGATCACTGATGTTTATCATCCACATTCAATGACATATGACAGAGATATTAAACCTGATTCTAATTCTGTATTACCTGAGGATTGACAGTGGTTTATGGCTTTTATGACTCTGTCTACTTTGGTTGGTGTATTTTCTGCCAAGTAATCTCCTGAATGATGGGAGCTGCTCTTTGTGAGGTGGTAATGAACTTGAGTTTTTTTTCCCCTAATTACTTCAGCCGTAGGGTCTGGGGTGCTGGACTTCAGAAACATCTTTTCTGGGCGCTTTCTTACTCTTGGCCATGGTGATTAAGTTGTAGAGCAATAATGGGAATTATTATGTTCTTGTCAATAACTGGAGAAAATGTTTGTAATGAAGCTCAAGATTTATGCCTGTTTGAAAAGAAAGTTGTATCATCTGGAACTCTCTCTTCCTCATTTGTTGCTTTAATTCCGAATCAAATTTGTAATGTTTCTGTGAAACACACAAAATGCTGGAGGAACTCAGCAGGCCAGGCAGCATCTATGGAAAAGAGTACAGTCAATGTTTTGGGCCAAGATCCTTCAGCAGGACTGGATCAAAAAATGATAGGAGACAGAGTTAAAAGGTGGGGGGGGGGGGTGTGGGGAGGGAGAAATACAAGGTGATAGGTGAAACTGGGAGGGGGAGTGGTGAAGCAAAGAGCCAGGAAGTTGATTGTTGAAAGAGATACAGGGCTGGAGAAGGGGGAATCTAATAGGAGACAGAAGGCCATGGAAGAAAGAAAAGGGAGAGGAGCACCAGAGGGAGGTGATGGGTAGGCAAAGAAATAAGGTGAGAGAGGGAAAGGGTATGGAGAATGGTGGGGGGGGGCACATTACCAGAAGTTCTGTGAAGTTGAGTCAATGGTTACTAGTTTTTTTTCTATCTTTCATTTTCTGTCACCTGGGTCCCCTCTCTGTGTCACTCACTCACTTAGTTCCTTGCTGTATACCACACTCTTTTCATTTGCATTTATTTGCTTCCCTTTCCTACCTTTACATCCCCTTCTTCTCGCCATCTATACTCTTCATATACTTTGGAACATAGAACACTACAGCACAGTACAGGCCCTTCTTAAGATCTTTTAATCAACTAAGATCAGTCTAATCCCTCCCTCCTACATAGCTCGTCATTTTTTCTATCATCCATGTTTAAGAGTTTCTTAAAGGGCCCTAACGTATTTGCCTCTACCACCACCTTGGATCACAGGGCAGCATTGTCTGTAAAAGTGTACATCTGACATCCCCCTCCCTTATACTTTTCCCCAGTCACCTTAAAATTATGACCCTGGTATTATCTATTTCCACTCTAGGAATTTTTTTTGGCTATCCACTCTATCTAGGCCTCTTTTCCTCTTGTACGTCTCTATCAAGTCACCTCTCATCCTCCTTCGCTCCAAAGAGAAAAGCCCTAGCTTGCTCAAACTATCCTAAGACATACTCTCTAATCCAATCAGCATCAGAGTAAGTATCCTCTGCTCCCTCTCTAAAGCTTCTACATCCTTCCTATAGTGAGACAACCAAAACTGAACACTGTATTCCAAGTGTGGTCTAACCAGGATTTTATAGCGCTGCAACATTATCTGGTAGCTCTTAACTCAATCCCTGGCTATTGAAGGCCAATACACCATATGTCTTCTTAAACACCGTATCACCGTAGTGTAATCTGCCAATTTGCTAATTCACCCTTCCCCTTCCTCATCCAAGTCATTTCTGAAAATCACCATGAGGAGGGGTCCCAGAACAGATCCATGTGGAACCCCTCTGGTCATCGACCTCCAGGCAGAATATGTGCCATCTACAACCACGCTTTGTCTTTTATAGGCTGGACATTTTCTTCCTCACTTTCACTCCCTGCTATTCTCACAGTGCATCACCAATTCTCATGTTCCTCCAAAGATTTCCTTTTCTCTATTATTTTCCTTGTTTGCTTTCTGCCACATTTTCTTGTCCTGTCATTTTTCACCGCTGTATTCTGATCTTGTCCTTGTTTTCCCTTGCCCTGCCCCACTTCACCCTACCTTGCATTTTCTCTGCTTTTGAGGTTGTACACATTCTTAAATTTCTCTAGTAATACGGCCTAACAATTAGCAAATTGTAGTGTTCTACCAATTTAATGAAATTTCAAGCAAATTGCTGTTTATGTAATGTGCTGTGTATTGGAGAGGATTGTAGTTGATATCTTTCTGAAGAACTTTTAAATCTCAAATTCAGTAAAGGTTTGGGAGGAAGTCCTCAGCTCATTGTAATTGTATCCATTGTAATCTTTTAGAAGTTGGAATGCAGATTATGATGATATCAAAGATTTGCTTTAATAATAGCACCTTTTGAAGCCTCAAGGTTTTCCGAAGCACAAGTAATACAACAGTTTTGCAGCATTGCTGTGATTGTTACCTAGGGAAAACAACAGTCTCCCACAAAACATCAGTTTGTAACTAGATATTTAACTTTGATGACTTAGAAGTGAGGATAAGTGTTGGCTACAACATGAGGGAAATGTCCCTTGCTTTTAATAATGTGTTTTTAATGGGCAGACAGGATCCACATCATACATCACGCTGAACCTAACCAGCACACTCATGTGTCAACATTAGATTTTCTTTTCGCTCACCCAGCTCATGGACTGCTTGCCCCACTTCCATCAGGGAGGAGGCGACGTAGCAACCACACCAGGACCATCAGACTCAAAAACAGTTACCTTCCCCAAGCAGTAAGGCAGATCAACACCTCCACATCGCTCACCACCACTACTTTATCATTTCCTGTCAGTCACCTTACATACAGACACTCTGTTCCCAGCATCACTTTATGTACATACAATCAATCTATGTTTATAAGCTATCTTATGTATTTATATTTATTATTTTTATTATTGTGTTCTTTATCTTTTTTTTGTGCTGCATTGGATCCGAGCAACAATTAATTTGGCTCTGCTTTACATTTGTGTGCTGGAAAGGACATTAAACAATCTTGAATCTCTGGAGAGGGACTATTTAAGTGGCGCTCTGCTTTTTGCTCGTTTGCTATAAATGTGTGCTTATCCGTACGTCACCATTTTCTGTGTCCAACCCTGAAACTTGAAAATCTTTCTCCCCCTAGCAGAGTATGACAAAGCTGGCAATAGTTCAAACATTGTGTGGATGAAACTAAGTCATATCAAGAAATCTGCACGGAGCTGATAGCACAGTTTCCTTTACCCTATCACTGCAGCTTGGCCAGCACGTTGTTTTTAAACAAATTTATTTGTAAGAAAGTCAAGAAGTTTTGAGTTTACTTTTGCAATATGAAGTCTCACTGAGAATGCCGCACTTTCTTGAGCAAATGGTAGACATTCCATTTTCAGTCACCTGACTCTATCTTAAAGTGGAAATGTTAGTGTAGTTTTGACTGCAACTTGTCACAAGAGCTTTTCAGTAGACCAAGAAGGGAAGGATCTTTAGCTCTGTTTAGCATGCCATAATGAAGCAAGGAGAGGCTTGGCTGCAGCCAGTCTGGAAAACTGGACATTACATGGGAAACTGGTCCATTAGTTGAAGTTGCAGATGAGAACTGCAACAGGTCGACACGTTGGGATAAAAACCACAACCAACATGCTGCAGCAGAGCTAACTAATTGGCTATCAACAGAGCAGATCAAAGCCCATCTAAGCCCTGTTGTGAATGAGAGTGGACAATGAAACACAACAAAATGATGGCAGTAAGTTCAGAAGAAATGTAGCCCATGACTGTATTCATTAGTGGTGCCAGATAAACAATCCTCCTCCATCTCTGTCTTTCCTGAGATTCCCACCATCAAGAATGACAGTCCTAAATCAATTTGATTCATTTGATATAATGTCTGGGGGGGGGAAAAAAAACTGAAAGCATTGGGCACTGTACAGGATATGTGACCTGACAATAATCAGGCTATAATGTTGAAGATAAGATCCTGAAAATAGTTGGAGGGACACTGACCTCTCATCTGCTTCATCAGAAACGTTCCTGTCATCCAAAGATTAGATGTGGGATGTATACTGATGATTGCACAGTATTCAGTTCTGTTCATGATCTTCAGGTAATAAATCACACTGCAACCACATGCAGAACAGCCTAGACAGTATCTGAATCTTATTCTGATAATAGAAGGTCATGGAAGTGCCATTGAGAGAACCCAGTCATGCGTTCAGAAGCAATTTTATTGTTGAGTTCTCTGTCATGAACATCTCTGGCATTTAGAAAGTGTGGAGTAAGTGCTTATCATTAAATAGAGCCCAGTACATTTTGTGCCTATAAGATCAGATTGGAAATTATTGTCCTTTATGAAGTGACTTCTGGACACCCAACAACCTTCACATCTTCTATATGTTGGAAATGTGATGAAATGTTCATTTCTTACAGTAGCTAAGAAGCTTTGACTTCACTGTGTACCCTTTGCAACAAGCAATTCTCTTCAAGAGCACCATGTCCAGGATTTTAATATCCAGAAAACAAGATGAGCAGGTGTATCCAATCCCTCTGTTTCATTGTTTGAAAATGTGTCAGTAGATATTAACCTCCGCTCCAAATTCTGGAACTCTCTTCAAAACAGCACTGCTTAAATAGATTCAGCAAAAGCTGTGCGGCAGCTCAAAAAGGCAACTCAGCACTTCTCTAGAGCTGTTGGAAACTGGCATGGCAACACCCCGAATGAATGAACCTGACCTTATCAATAATGTATGACCAAAATATTCTTATTCAATACAAAGAATGCTCTATTAAACGTTGCGTTGTGCAGGTTGCATGTTTGGGCGTTACATTTTGTGATATTTCTGTATTAGACTCAAAGTCAGAGAGCCATACAGCTCAGAGATAAGCCCTTAGGGTCAGCTGCTCCATGCCCACTAAGATGTTCATCTAAGCTACTTCCATTTGCCTGCATTTGGCCCATATCTCTTCAAACTTTGCTCAACACGTATGTGTTTTTTGAACGTTCTTAATGTACCTACCTCAACTACTTCCTCTGGGAGCTCATTTCATATATGGACCACCCTCTAGATAATTACCTTTGCTTGTTTTGTACCTGTCACTCAATGAGGCAATTGGTTCTTGGTGGTTTTCTCCACAGCACTACCTCATTGTGATGTTCTTTTAATTTTGCTGTTCCCTATTGGTCATTTCTGCATAAATTAAAGCAGAGCTAACTCAAATCTGACTTTCCTGATAAATACCAATTCCACATCTCAGTCCAGGTTTTAAGAGCCATTGCAGTAGTCTGTTTGCAGTTTCTGATTTAACCAAACATTTTAGAATGTAATATCATTCAAAATCATTTTTCCCCACATAAATTTTTCCTTTTGCTTTCTTATAGTATATAATTCCTACTCTCTTGTGTCCTAGCGTGATTTATGCAATTCAGAGACTAGTTACTGACCTTTATTGTAAATAGTCCCATGAATTGCCAGACAACTTTCCCTAACGTTGAGGAAGATGTTAAATATTTACACTCTAAATAATAGTGATGTGTTCAAGGGCATTACTAAATCTTTATGAACTATCTTCATTACAAAAGGTCAGCTCCTGGTTTTGCCCAAGAATGCAGAAGTTTGATAAATGGGATTGTATACAGCTTTCCTCCTGCTTTCCACCTTTCTATGATCTCATTGCCTGCCCTGGATTTCATGCCCAATTCCACTATTTTATTTTCCATTTCTTCCATTTCCCCATCCATCAACATGACAATGCTATTCAATTTCTTTGTTCTTGTAACACCTACCAGCACTGCTAATATTCCCGGCTGCCTTTCTTTATGACAATAATCCAGGTTTTAGTTTCGAAAACATGAAATTGCTTTGAAGGATTACATCAAATTCTCAGTTTTAACCACAAGTAAGCACAATAACCAAAGCAACACAAAATGCTGGAGGAACTCAGTAGGTCAGGCAGCAGCTATAGAAATGAATAAGCAGTCGACGTTTCAGGCTGAGACCAGGGAAGTGGGAAGATGCCAGAATAAAAAGGTAATGTGAGGGGAAGGAGGCCAGCCTGAAGGTGATCGGCGAAGCCAGGTGGGCGGGAAAGGAAATGGGTTGGAGAAGAAGGAATCCGAAAGGAGAGCAGACCATAGGAGAAAGGGAAGGAGGAGGGGACCCAGGGGGAAGCATTAGGCAGGCGAGAAGAGGCAAAAGGCCAGAGTGGTGAATAGAAGAAGAGGGGAGGGTGGGGGAATTTTTTTTACCGGAAGGAGAAATCGATGTTCATGCCATCAGGTTGGAGGCTGCCCAGACGGAATATAAGGTGTTGCTCCTCCACCCTGAGGGTGGCTGCATCTTGACACAAGAGCTGGCCAATGCTACCTTGTCTATGAATCCTCTCACTAAAATGTTTTCTCTCCAGCTTCCCTTATGCCACTTTACCATTCAATGGTATTCACATCACATCTGGGGAATTGGCTGAATGTGGAAGCAACTATTTTAGCAAAGCAGTTGATGGTTGTTAAAAGAACAAAAGACTGTGCGAAGAGGGTGAAGAAATTTGAGTGAAGCCCATATGAAGAAAGATGTGTCCAATGAGAAGAAATGTGAGAAAGCAAGGGAATCTTCAAATGCTCAGTTTAAGCAAGCTGAGACAAGGAATTAACAGTACAACAAAAAAAAGAGTTTGAGGGAGCAATTCAACAGTAGAGGTATTTGTGTACACAGAATGTTAGTATGTAGAGATACAACTTGAACTGGAGTCTAGGGTTTTATTTCATAGTTTATAGTTGTTTAGAAATGAACTGACAACTTTTGCCTTCTCTCTCGGTCTTTTGGTATTTTCTATACAGTAGTACGTAGTGAGTAAGTCATTTCATTTTTAAGTGCCTGGGCTAGTACTGAGAGAGCATCTGGGTAACTTTGCCATCATGCAATGGTAACATGACATTTTCCGAGCCCTTCAGCAAAGCTGGATAATCAGGCGCAAAAATCTCATGCTTTCTGTTTGTTTAAAAGAATAATTGGCTTCTGTAAAAGGTAGTTTGGTGCGGGGTCGAATTGACAGCATATATTGGTCCGGTACCCCGCATGTGGCAGGAAGTTACTGTTGTGCCCTCTAATTTATAATTCCAGTCTTTAATTGTGTTTGGTCCATATCAGTCATTTTAGCTAATGTAACCAAATATATTTTACCTCGATGTTTTGTGAAATCCAGCACAAATAATAGCAATACCAGTGATTGGCTTTTGTTGTGTCTGTTTTTATTGCATCCCTAATTTTCTTCTTGGTGCTTGAATTTGCTTGGGTACAGTATCACAACAGCTGATTGTTGGTGCTGTTGTCCAATGGTCACAATCAGTTCAGGCAAACTAGGTAACATTAGAGAGAAGGATGAAAGTAGTTAACCCTTCGGGTTTTTTGTTATCATTGATATTTAATAGCCATTTCAGATGCCCATCACTGGTAATGATAGCAGCAACGCGTAGAAAAGAAGGCGGGTATTTCTCTGTCCTTGACTGTCATTAGTTAACTTAACAAGGAGCAAACATGAAACGTAGCCTTTCTGCTGTAAAGCCTGAGTGTCATGCTCATTTTACCTTTTGGTTGTACTTGTGATTTCAAGGACCACCCAAGACTACCACAATTACGTTAGCATATTATTGAAGTTGACTTTGCCCTCTGACTGAGAAACTACTAATGTGGTTCTGTAAACTCAAAACATTCATAGTGCTTGTTCAAGAGGATGTTAGCTAGCTGCAGTTGAGGAAGGACACTGATATTTCTGATGTGGATGGTTGGCTTTATGTTCTCAACTCACACTGCCAAAATAATTGTCCATTCATTTGCTGTGGGACAATCTTGCTGTCTCTTACATGTGACTGCGTAACTGTATTGTCACTTCCGAACAATTTCTTCACCTTTGAAGTGGCTTGTGGTGAAATAATG
This sequence comes from Mobula birostris, assembly GCF_030028105.1. Classification (NCBI taxonomy): domain Eukaryota; kingdom Metazoa; phylum Chordata; class Chondrichthyes; order Myliobatiformes; family Myliobatidae; genus Mobula; species Mobula birostris. The sequence goes on along the minus strand of NC_092380.1, from coordinate 58,955,866 downwards.
AAATGCAATTCAAGCTTCATTTCCCTATTTCTGGGTTCATAAGGAGCTGTTGGTGGTGGATCAGCCCTTAAAAGTTGCTCCCTGATCTTTGCGCAAGCAGAATTAATTAAGAGCATTAAGTGGGTTATAGAGTGATGTGGGGGACTAACAGCAAGGGGCAGCTTCTTCCATCAGAGAAGTTTGGAGTCTTCTTTATCTGCATTCAAATTCATTTATTTATCAATGTTCATCGAGATGTACAGTGAAATGCTTTGTTTACATTAGCAACCAGCACATACCAGAACGTATGCATCGCTATACGTTCCAACGCCAACACCGGATACCCACAACTCTCAGCAGAACAGCACAGAACACAACGGCACGACAAGCAACAGCTTTTTTTTAGCGTGTCACACCAGACAGTCAGCCATTCTTGTCTGGCGCGTGGTGTCAGGATTGGTCTCCTTTCGGATTAACCGCGTCACGATATGAATGTTCCTGACTCGACCCCTTTTTCTTTTATGAGGCTGAGTGGCTAGCTCGACGCTCAACCCAGCACAGATGGAAAGCATGCTCGGGGGTGGCCCGACCTGGATTCGAACTCAGGAACCTTCGCTTCGGAGTCTGGTGCTGATCTCACTTTGCCACCAGCTGGCCAAAGCTAAACAAGCCCCCTTTCCTTGTCCTACCCACTTAATACATACATACATGCATGCATACTCTCTCTCTCGCACTCTCTCTCGCACTCTCTCTCGCACTCTCTCTCGCACTCTCTCTCGCACGCTCTCTCTCTCGCTCTCTCTCTCGCTCTCTCTCTCGCTCTCTCTCTCGCTCTCTCTCTCGCTCTCTCTCTCTCTCGCTCTCTCTCTCGCTCTCTCTCTCGCTCGCTCTCTCGCTCGCTCTCTCGCTCGCTCTCTCGCTCTCTGTCTCTCACTCTCTCTCTCGCGCTCTCTCGCGCTCTCTCTCGCGCTCTCACTCACTCCCACTCCCACTCCCACTCCCATACCAGATACCAGGAGAGGCTGTCCCTAGACATTGGGCCTTTGGCTTCCCCAGTGGACTTGGAGTCTCGCAGACCCAGGGTTCTGGCCATCGGACCTTGACTTCTGCATTTATGGTGATTTCACTTTAAGGCTGTAGTTTTGGCTTTTTATAACAATTTAGTCCTTTGTCAGATGCATAGGGTTACAGCATGTTTGGCATCAGTGATTGAAAGTATGCTGTAGTGTGGCTGAAAGTGGTGGTGGAACAATTCCAGTTCGGAGACTTATTTGTTTATTTATTGAGATACAGCATGGAATAGACCCTTCCAGCTTTTCGAGCCATACTGCCCAGCAATCCCCTGATTTAATCCTAGCTTAATCATGAGACAATTTATAATAACCAATTAACCTACCAACCGGTACGTCTTTGGACTGTGGGAGGAAACCGGAGCACCCAGAGGAAACCCATGCGGTCATGGGGAGAACGTACAAACTCCTTACAGTCAGTGGCAGGAAGTGAACCCGGGTTGCCTGTACTGTAAAGTGTTGTGCTAACCACCACACTACTCATGTCATGAAAGATGTGGAAATAACTGTGCTAAATCTAAAGGATCAGAGCAGAAAGAACAAGATAAAAGTTTCAAGTAAGCAGAAGAGTGGTAGATTCATTTCAGTCACTGAATTCAAGCTTTTAAATCCTTGGAAGGAATGAAAATTGAGTGTAAAGTGAATGATCTTTGACAAATGGTAACAGACAAGAAATTGTTGAGACTTGGGACCAATGTGTCCATTCACTGTAGTTCTCCACCAGTGAAGCAAACGGTATAATGAGCACTGTTGTTAATTCTGTAATGCATATGGCTCAGACTATAATGCATAAGCTGAACAGTGATGTGGCTTGGAGTACGGGATTAGCATGTCACTGAAGCTCAAGGAAAGTATGCACGTGTTGTAACTGAAAACTATTTTCCGTTGTTAGCGAATTCTAATAAGATTAATTTATGTTGTGTTTAGAATTTGGAGGCAATGCTGTTGAAGGTTGTCAGAATGTCCCACAGAAGTTGTTCTCAAATGGCAGGTGTAGGCAACTGTGGCTGACAAGGGAAGTTAAGGACTGCAGAAAAGCCAAGGAAAGGGCAAATAATGTAGCAAAAGTGAGTGGGAAGTTGGATGATTGGGAAGATTTTAAAATCCAACATAAGGCAGCTAAAAATAAACTATAAGAAAGGAAAAGATGAAAATTGAGGACAATCCAGCTGATAATATAAAGCAGTATACTAAAAGATTTTTCAGTTGCATAAAGAGTAAAAGGGGGGTGAGAGTTGATATTGGACCACTGGAAAATGATGTTGGTGAGGTAGTAATAAGGGACAGATGAACTTAATGGGTACTTTGCATCTGTCTTCACTGTGGAAGACACAAACTGTGTGCCAGAGGTCCGTGAATGTCAGGGAGCAGGAGTGAGTGTCATTGCTATTACAAAGGAAAAAGTGCTCGGCAAACTCAAAGGTCTTAAGGTGGGTAAGTCACCTGAACCAGATGGACTACATCCCAGAGTCCTGAGAGACATTGGTGAAGAAATAACTGATGCATTCGACATGATCTTTCAAGAATCACTTGATTCTGGCATGGTTCCAGAGGACAGGAAGATTGCAAATGTCACTCCGCTCTGTAAGAAGGGAAGAAGGCATAAGAAAGGAAATTATTGGCCAGTTAGCCTAACCCCAGTGTTTAAAGTGTTGGAGTCTATGATTAAGGATGAGGTTTTAGGGTACTTGGAGACTAATGATAAAATAAGTCAAAGTCAGCCTGGTTTCAGTAAAGGGAAATCTAGCCTGACAAATCTGTTAGGGTTCCTCGAGGAAGTAACAAGCAGGGTGCACAAAGGAGAGGCAGTGGATGTCATGTACTCGGATTTTCAGAAGGCATTGAATAAGGCGCCACACATGAGGCTGCTTAACAAGATAAAGGCCTATGGCGTTACAGGAAAGATACTGGTATGGATAAAGGAATGGCTGAGAGGCAGGAGGCAGTGAATGGGAATAAAAGTGGTGTTTTCTTGTTGGCTGTGAAGCACCTTCAATAACTCCAAAAGACTGAAGTTGGGTAAATACTGAAAGGCTTTTATTCGCTGTACAATACGACCTCCATGCTGAGTGTCTGCCCCCGGACTGTGGGGGAGGGGCAAGGCGAAACAGCTTTATACAGGATTCTGTGGGAGGGGCCACAGGGGCAGTCAGCAGAGGGGCGTGTCCAGACAGTTAACCCAGTTACAACATATATATGGTTTACCACAGGCTGCCAGTGACTAGTGGTGTTCCCCGGGAGTCAGTATTGGGACTGCTACTTTTCACATTGTCAATGATTTGGATAACGGAATTGATGACTGTGGCAAAGGTTGCTGATTGTACAAAGATAGGTGGAGGGGTAGGTAGTGCTGAGGAAGCAATGCGATTGCAGCAGGACTTAAATTGGAAGAATGGGCAAAAAAGTGGCAGATGGAATACAGTGTTGGGAAATGTATGATAATGCATTTTTGGTAAAAGGAACAACAGTGCAGAGAGATTTAGGAGTCCTCATGCAAGACTCCCAGAAGATTAATATACAGGTTGAGTCAGGGTAAAGAAGGCAAATGCAATGTTGGCATTTATTTCAAGGGGAATAGATATAAAAGCAAGGAGATAATGCTGAGGTTGCACTTGGAGTATTGTCAACAGTTTTGGGCCCCGTATCTCAGAAAGGATGTGTTGTCATTGGAGAGAGTCCAGAGGAGGTTCACAAGGCTGACTCTGGGAACGAAGTGGTTAACATACAAGAAATATTTGGCAGTTTTGGGTCTGTACTCACTGGAATTTAGAAGAATGCGGGAGGATCTCATTGAAACCTACCGAATGTTGAAAGGACTAGGTAGGGTGGATGTGGAGAGGATGTCTCCTATGGTGGGGCTATCCAGAACTGGAGGGCACAGCCTCAGAACTGAGGGGAGACCTTTTAGAACAGAGATGAGGAGGAATTTATTTTGCCAGAGTGTAGTGAATCTGTGGAATGCTCTGCCACAGATTGTGGCAGAGGCCAAGTTTGTGGGTATATTTAAGGCGAAAGTTGAGTGTTTCCTGATGGGTCAGGTTAGGTGGGATCCAGGATCAGCCATGATGGAATGGCAGAGTAGACTCGATGGTCGGAGCAGCCGAATTTTGCTCTTGTCTTATGGTCTAAAACAGGGCACTTCTAAATGGTTTAATCTCCTTCGTTCATTCTCTTAATAAACCAACATCCAATCGCTCTGTGGACCGTGGAATCTCTGCTGTAGGAGTGCAGGAACTCATAGCTCTTATGAGCCTGGGGCATCAAGCACTATCTCCTTGTGAAAGCTGCAAACTGCCTGCTGTGTTGTAAGTGTAGTTTTGCCACTGATGCTTGCTGATCAATGAAAGTACATTATTCTTACCTGAGCAACACACACAAAACGCAGGAGGAATTCAGCAGGACAGGCAGCATCTATGCCAATGAATAAACAGTCGACGTTTCAGGCCAAGACACTTTTTCAGGATATGCTTGCATTTTGAGGAAGAGAGAACCTAGTTCGACAAGCTTATCTTCGTTCACGCTCCAACTTTTTTGCCTGGTTTGTGAGGTTCTCAACACATCTGTCAACAAGTTACTTGACGTATTATTTCAAAGCATCTTATCATTCTTTAATAAAGAGTTGCTTTGAAACCAATGTATCTTTGACTTTCAAACAGGAGAAAATCTGCAAATGCTGGAAATCAAAGCAATACACACAAAATGCTGGAGGAATTCTGCAGGCCAGGCAGCGTTTATGGAAAAAGGGGCTGTGACCCTTATCTTTGATTTTGTTCACTTCATGCATCTTTCAAGTGTTAGTATGGAGCAATGTTCTAGAGTCTCTAACTAGTATTTCAAGTACTTCGGTGAGATGTATTTGAGCAGCAGAACTTGAACTTTAATTTTTTTTAATGATTCAGATGATGATTTTGCATTGATTGCTTTTCACAAGATCACAAGACAAAGGAGCAAAAGTAGGCCATTCGGCCCATCGAGTCTGCTCCGCAGCTCCTCCATGAGTTAAACTATTCACCCATCTAGTTCCAATTTCCTGCTTTTTCCCCATATCCCTTGATACCCTGACTAATTAGATACCTGTCAATCTCCTCCTTAAACACCCTCAATGATCGGGCCTCCACAGCTGTATGTGGCAACGAATTCCACAAATCCACGACCTTCTGGCTAAAAAAATTTCTCCTTATTTCTGTTTTCACTGGGTACCCTCTAATTCTAAGACTATGGTCTCTTGTCCTGGACTCACCCACCAAGGGAAACAACCTTTCCACATCGACTCTGTCCAATTCTTTCAACATTCAAAATGTTTCTATGAGATCCCCTCTCATTCTTCTGTACTCTAATGAATACAATCCAAGAGCCGACAAACGCTCCTCATAAGTTAGCCTCTGCATTCCAGGAATCGTCCTCGTAAATCTTCTCTGAACTCTCTCCAACATCAGTATATCTTTTCTAACATAGGGGGCCCAAAACTGCACACAGTATTCCAAATGAGGTCTCACTAATGCCCCATAGAGCCTCCTCAACACCTCCTTACTCTTATACACTATTCCTCTTAAAATGAATGCTAACATAGCATTCGCTTTCCTTACCGCCAATCCAACTTGGTGGTTAACCTTTAGGGTATCCTGCACAAGGAACCCCAAGTCCCTTTGCACTTCCGACTTTTGAATTTTCTCCCCATCTAAATGATAATCTGCCAGATTATTTCTTCTTCCGAAATGTACAACCGTACATTTGTCAACGTTGTATCTCGTCTGCCATTTCTTTGCCTACTCTCCTAAATTGACTAAGTCTCTCTGCAACCTTTCCGTTTCTTCAACATCTCCTGCTCCTCCACCTATCTTGGTGTCATCCGCAAATTTAGCCACAAAACCATTTAATCCATAATCCAAATCATCGATATACATTGTAAAAAGAAACGGCCCCAACACCGACCCCTGCAGAACACCACTAGTAACTGGCAACCAATCAGAATAGGATCCCTTTATTCCCACCCTTTGCTTTCTGCCTATCAGCTAATGCTCCACCCATTTCAATATCTTTCCTACAATTCCATGGGCTCTCATCTTATTAAGCAGCCTCATATGCAGCACCTTATCGAAGGCCTTTTGAAAATCCAAATACACAACATCCACAGCCTCTCCCTTGTCAATCTTATTCGAGATTACCTCAAAAAATTCCAATAGGTTGGTGAGGCAGGATCTTCCCTTCATGAAACCATGCTGGCTTCGGCCTATCTTGTCATGCACCTGGAGGTATTTCAGAACCTTGGCCTTGAGGATTGACTCCAATATCTTTCCAACTACCGATGTCAGACTAATAGGTCTGTAATTTTCATTTTGCTGCCTCCTTCCTTTCTTAAATAACGGAACTAAATTTGCAACCTTCCAGTCCTCTGGAACCATGCCAGAGTCTATTGATTCCTGGAAGATAATTTCCAATGCTTCCACAATCTCCAAAGCCACCTCCTTCAGAACCCTTGGGTGCACCTCATCCGGACCGGGAGACTTATCTATTCTTAGTCCACTTAGCTTCCCAAGCACTTTCTCTCTGGTAATCTTGACTGTACCTAATTCTATTCCCTGATACCTCTGGCTATCAGGTATATTGCTCATGTCTTCCACTGTGAAGACTGATGCAAAATACTCATTCAGTTCCTCCGCCATCTCTTTGTTATCCATTATAATTTCTCCAGCATCATTTTCAATCAGTCCGGTATCTACCCTTGTCACTCTTTTACTCTTCATATGTTTAAAAAAACTCGTAGTATCCTTTTTTATGTTAATCGCCAGCTTCCTTTCATAATTCATCTTTTCTTTCCTAATGACTTTCTTAGTTTCCTTCTGTAAGTTTTTAAAAGGTCTTGCAGTCCTCATTTTTCCCACTAATTTTTGCTTCCTTGTACGCCGTTTCTTTTGCTTTCATTTTTGCCTTAACCTCTCTCATTAGCCACATTTGTGCCATTTTTCCATTCATGATTTTCTTTTTTCTTGGAATATATTTTTCCTGCATTTTCCTTATTGCTTGTAGGAATTTCATCCAATTCTGCTCTGCCGTCCCTCCATTTAGCTTACTTTTCCAATCGACCTGGGCCAGTTCCTCTCTCATACCACTGTAATTTCCCCTGTTCCACTGAAATATCGATACACCTGATACCAGCTTCTCCTTTTCAAATTTGAAACTGAACTCAATCATATTATGATCACTACTTCCAAGGGGTTCCTTTACTTCCAGCTCCCTAATCGCCTCAGGTTCGTTACACAGCACCCAATCCAAAACAGCCGGTCCCCTGGTGGGTTTCTGGACAAGCTGCTCCAAAAAACCATCCTGTAGGCATTCTACAAACTCCCTCTCCTGAGATCCATTACCTTCCTGACTTTCCCAATCCACTTTCATATTAAAATCCCCCATAATTATCTTGACATTTTCCTTCTGACATGCTTTTTCTATTTCCAGCTGCAACTTGTAGTCCACAACCCGGCTGCTGTTTGGAGGCCTGTCCTGGCTCTTTTTGTGCCATTCAGACAGCATGTAGCCTTTTTATCTACATAAAATGTTGGCCTTTTAGTTTGAACTTTATTGTGCTTCAGTAATGATGGGGAGATAACAGGTGCTGTGTGTCTTTCGGAATCAGTTTCAGGACATTTCCTTACATGGCTTATAATGTAAGGAATTAGCCTGGAAACTGAATCTTGCCCTTCCCTTGTAGGATCAGCTGTGCTTGTAGGAGGAAAAACACAGCTGGTGTGGTTCACTGTCGAGATTGCATCTTGTAGAAGAGCTGCAATCCTTTGAAACTGCCGCTATGAATCTTGACGTCTCACTTACTTGCTCATCCTCCTTTCAGACTTATGCTGCTAAAAATCATCTTGACTCTACCAATACTTTTGCTTGCTAGTAATTTTTGTTTAAGGTGACACATTTACCAACGGTACCATACTTCCAGGAAAGGAGCAAACATGTTGAATTAAGTTTACTGCATTTGGCTCCCTGAGTGCATTGCTGATAGAGGTGAAAAACAACACTATGATGCCAGTATCATGGTATTGCAGTAGAATGTTCAAACTCATGACTAATGTTCAGTGGCTGCAAAGGGAATGGAACAAATTATTTTGAATTTGTTTGCAGAAAGAAGTGTTCAGGAGCAGACATGTGAAGTCTAAGGATTTATTTCAAACAATTGAAACAATTAGAGGATTGTACTGTTGTATATCAACTGGAAAATTAGAATACAGTAAAACTCCAATGATCTATAGAGGTGCTGAATGTGCTTTTAATACACTTTTGTTTAGATGTTTGACAGTGGCATTAATTCTTCATTGAACCAGATGAGCAGGATAGGAACGCAAACACGGGGAAATCTGCAGATGCTGGAAATTCAAGCAACACACACAAAATGCTGGTGGAACACAGCAGGTCAGGCAGCATCTATAGGAAGAGGTACAGTCGACGTTTGGGGCGGAACCCTTTGATAGTCCTGACAAAGAGTCTCGGCCCGAAGCGTCGACTGTACCTCTTCCTATTGATGCTGCCTGACTTGCTGCTTTCTACCAGCATTTTGTGTGTGTTGCTTCAGCACGATAGGAACTGGGGTCCTTTTTCCAGGACAGGAAAATCTAGAACACGAGGCACTGGTTAAGATGGGAGGGGTGAGATTTAAAGGAGATCTGAGGGGTAAGATTTTCCACAGAGAGAGAGAGGAGAATATATGGAGTGAGCTGCCAGAGAAGGTGGTGAAGACAGATGCAATTTGAAGTGTTTAATAGACGTTTGGTTATCTGCTTGAATAGTGAAGGTATAGAAGGGTAGAGGCCTAATGTAGGGGAGAAATGGATGAGCCCATAGGTAGGTATCATGGTTGGCATTGCCAAAGAGGGCCTGCAAAGCTTTCTTCTGAGTCTATAACCTTTCACATCTCCATGATGTTACAAAAGAAACTGGGTAAAATCCTAGCACTTCTTGAATGGAAAACATTTGCCACAAAGAGTAACAAATCTAAATGCTCACAGATTTCACTTGCAGAAAAAGTTTATTAAAGGCATATAGTCAGTGTGACTAACCACTTGATTACTTGCTCTGAGGGTCTGGATCAGTATGGCGTAGTTAATATTTCCAAACAAAAAACTAAATCTAGCAAAGTGCAACTGGTGTAGTTTGTGCGGTAACAGCAAATAACCAAACATGATGCTTGTGAAGAAAAATTAATCATCATGTTTTGGGGGGGGAAACAACAAAGAATAAGCTGGTATATCATTGTTGTGGAAGTACCTTTGTCTGCACCATATATTACACTTAAAGCTGAAAGTAGAGCTTTTATTACAGAAGGGTTAAAATAAGCAGTATAGAAGGGAAAATTAGTTTTTTTTCCAGACAATCTATTTTAAGTGGAATGATCTATTGTTTTAGAATGTGTCCAGGTACTCTGTATATTAGGGCCCAAGGTCAAAACTAATAAACCTGGCCACAGCTGTAAGCCTGGAGGAAATGTGCCTGGACATAAATACAGATGCCTTTAAGGTGCTGTAGGAAAGCTGGTAATATTCCTGGTTTAAGATTGAGAGGTCTGGTCTTTTGATCCAGAAATTGAGTTTCTGCCAGGTAGCTGAAATTCAAGCTGTTAAATAAATATAGAATGTAACGGTACTGTCAGTGAAGGCAATAATAACCATGAAACAACTGAACTGTTATTAAACTATTCGCTCACCTAGCCCCTTACCCCTTCAAGTGTTCTTCCATGACCAGTAAATGTTTTTAGCTCTTAACCACCTCCTCAGTGGGGTTAATGAGGGATGGAAAATAATGGTGTACTTGTGGAGGATCAGTCGCTGAGTGCATCCAAAACTGAGATTTGGATACTAAGGGAATCAGGGAATGTGGATAATGCTGTAAGATGGTGCTGAGGCAGAAGATCAACCTTGATTTTGATGAATAACCGAGAAGGTTCAAAGGATGAATGACCTCTCCTGTGCCTGTTTCTTATTTCCTTGTGAGTAAAATAGAAATAAGATCTGAAATATCATTTTGTGGAACAATGAATGAAATGAGTCCTTCAATGGAACATTCCTACTGTATGGATAGATGGAAATTATGGCAGTCATTGACAATGAATGTGCAAGCTTAACACAGATATGGCTGAAGGCTTTGGCTACAGAACAAGAATGCAGAGCTTCTGGTGAAAGCCAAATACTAAGCCCGTCGTGCTGCCATTTAGGAACATGTTGCGCACAGTTTTTGACTTGTAAAGAGTAAGGCATAATGGTAAACCATGGTGTAAGAGAGAGTCAAGGAATCTGCTGTTTAATAACAATACTTGTCAAACTGAGTAGGAAAATGTATTTGGATCTTAAATGTTTAAATGAAGCTACAAAAATTTATCATGCTGAGAATAGAGTAAGCAATGTCATGGATATTAAAATCCTTGATGTCAGCTTTGAGTCGTAGCAAATGCCAATACAGTTGACTGACAAAGTTGTATAGACAACTTGTCTTTTTGGTAGAGGATTGTAATCAGCTCTTAAAATCTTTATATGTTGATTACTGGAGATAAGGTTCATTTTTACTATCAAAGTATTTAACTTGAAATTCTCTTCTCTGGGTAGCCATGAAACCAAAAAAAGAAGAGAACGGCAGCACAATTATCAACCCCCAAATCCCACCACCCCGCACAAAAAACAAACAAAAACGGAACAGGCACATCAACCCCCAAATCCCCCCTCCCACACAAAAATGAGCAAAGCAGAATTAGGAGATGACTGGGGAAATGTGATCAGCAATTTAAAAAAAAAGCTACTTAAAGAGATTGGTCTGATGAGCGTGGAAGCTGAAAACATCTGACAGATGTTCTGGGGTTGAAGTAAGCCACGTGACACTGAACACACGTTAGGTTGGGCAGCGGAAAATTTTAAGACTTGTCTTAGTGGAGGTTTTCTAACAATTTTGAGGACAGACTCTTTGAACAGCATTAGAAATAAGTTGAAGGTATGATCCAATTTTTTTTTAATCATTTGGGAACTTGGTATCCCTGGCAAGACTGGTATTTACTGGTGATACTTTATTGTTCTAGGAAAGGTAGCTGTGTAGGCGGTTTGAACTGCAGTCCTTCCATTGAAGGTTCATCCAATCAAACTACTGGAGAAGGAGTTCCAGGTTTCAGATGATGAGGGAGTGGCAATGCATTTTCAAGTCAGGTTGTTGTGTGGCCTGGGGAGGGGATGGGGGGGGGGGAACTTGCACCACCGCTTTTGATGTTCTTGGCGGTATTTAAGTTTGAGAGCTGCTGTGAAGATAAACAACTGCAGGTGGATGGCGTGTTTATTTGAAATGATGGATGAGGTATCACTGAACTGAATTGCTGTGTACTGGATGCTGTGAGCTTCCCATGCAGTTTTGGAGCTGCAATCATACAAGCACGTGGAGAATAGTCTGTGAAGTTCCCAATGTGTGCCTTGTAGATTCTGGGAAGACTTTGATTTGACATGAAATACCCAGCCTCTTACCTGTGCATTTGAATTTCTGGCTGAGGGTGAGAAGGTTACAGAGATTGGTTAGAATGTAGAGAGATTTAAAAACAAGAATGAGGATTTTAAAGGTTTTATCCTCTAGACTCATAAGTCTTATTAGTGGTGAGGAACAGAGATTTTGGAAGAGCTACGCCAGTTTTGAAAATAGAGTAAGATAAAAAGTATAATGAAAATTTTCAGGTAATGAGAGTTTTCATGGAATATTCTTGTGGGAAGTGGTCATAAATCGGTGACAAACTCAGAAATGTTAAAGTTGAAAGATGTCTGTGTGATGGAAGATGAGTTCATGAGTAATTTTGAAAGGGAGCTGGATGACGAACTGTGGACAGGCAGTTTGGAAGGTTCTGAACAAAATTTGTTGGACTTTTCATAGAGAAAGAGCCCAGGCTCTTTAATCAAATTGTGGCAGTACGTATGAGCTGCTGAGAATAGGCGGCTGGTCTTTGTTATTGCTCCCTTGGAAGACCATACATTGCAGGTATGAACATGTAATGAATAGATCTAGAGGATAAGAAGCTAGGGGGAAGGACCCATATAGATCATGAATTTCAAATTCATGCTCAACACTGCATTCAGCTTTAGAAAATCAGCCACTCCAATTTTGCATTTCACATTTCCAATGTTGCTTTCTTTCTCCCTCATTTGGGATTTGTCATATGAAGAGTGTTTGATGGTTCTGTGCCTGTATTCACTGGAATTCAGAAGAATGAGGGGTGACCTCATTGAAACCTATTGAATGGTGAAAGGCCTTGATAGAGTGACTGTCAAGAGGATGTTTCCTACGGTGGGAGAGTCTAAAACCAGAGGACATAGCCTCAGAATAGAAGGGCGTCCTTTTGGAACAGAGATGAGGAATTTCTTTAGCCAGAAGGTGGTGAATGGTGGGAGCTGTAGAGGCCAAGTCTGTATGTATATTTAAGGCAAATGTTGATAGATTCTTGATTGGTCAGGGCATGAATGGATACAGGAAGGCAGGAGATTGGGGCTGAGAGGAAACTTGGATCAGCCATGATGAAATATCAGAGCAGACTCAAAGGGCTGGATGGCCTAATTCTGCTCCTGTATCTTATAGTTTTATTTTGGATTACATTTGTCTCACTTCTCACTGTTCCAGTTCTCATGAAAGGTCCTCCATCTGAAATGTTAATTTAGTTCTGTTTTTAAAAATGCTGCCCATTTTGTAGAGTTTTATTTAATATATGGTCCTATAATGATCAAGAGTCATAATGTTTGGATTTATTACTAAAGAATGCTGCCATTAGAAGCCTCCAGTGATTACATCCTTGGGTGAAGGAACTGTAAATAATCCCATAAATTACAATAAATTGACATTAAAAGAGAATATTCAGCCCAGTGTAGGATTCCAAATTAAAAAGAATATTTCAATCCATAATACTGCCAGCTGAACTTAAAAGTTAAAATGCCTGTGATTAAATTTAAATCAGTGATACATTCTCTGTTATAAATTAATAGCATTAAATCTTAATTAAACTTGGCATTAGCTATGGTTATATTTTGAAGTTTGGGCACTTTGGCTGTGGTTTTTTTTGGATGTTTCAGTGTTGTTTAAATGGTATGTTTTCTAGAAACGACAATACAATTGTTTTTGAAGATTTTAATATGGTGTGATACCCAAGCTGGAGAAATGTCACTGTTAGCATGCTGCCTTTGGAAAATATTATGCCATTCGGCTTCGAAACTGAGAGGTGAACTGTTTATAAAATGGATAGGACTCTTATTGAGCTGAACAATGTGTATTTGCTTTCTCTCTGTAAGAGTGATGAGTAGGAGAGTGTGGAATTTCAAGTGTGAGTGCTCCTGGGTTCTGTCCATGCCCTGTCCTGTTTACCCATATTGGGCCTGGTCTTGTCAGGTTTCACAACGGATCCTGCATTTGACGTAGAAGATGGTATGTTTTACGGATAAGTGCTTCTGGACGTGACAATGAAAATTTATGGTGACAAATGTTTCAATTTGAGCTACAATGTATAATTTCAACCAGAGTTGGAAACAATCTTGTATGGTTATGCTGTACAGTAGTCTGATTCATCACAGTGTAATTGTGAAGCAAGGGACAAGTTTTGTTTAACTTGAACATAAGAATAATTCTGAACAGTGCGGGCTTTTGGATGAATTGTGTAGTTTAAGTGGGTGTAGAAGATCGTAGCAAGCAACTCTGAAAGGAAGGCTATTTTTGGCCAATATTTATGTTTAAACTAACATCATAAATATTCCAACTGACATCACAGGTAGATGGATCCTGTCGCACAGTTTACAACTGATGGGTATGATGTTGTGGGCATCACTGAACTGTGGCTGAAAGAAATCACAGCTAGGAGCTTAACATCCAAGGATATGCATTGTATCGAAAGACAGGCTTTGTTGGCAAAAAATGAAATCAAATCCTTAGAAGGAAGTGATGTACGATCAGAAGATGTGGAATCCTTGTGGATAGAGATAGAAAGAATCTTTAAAGAATCATTAGAGGTTCCAACACACTAGATCACTGTTATTCTAAGATGAGGAATGCCAACTGTTCCATGCCCAGACTGCATTTCAGTAAAGCCGCCCTTCTCTCTGCATACAAGCAGAAGTGAAAGAGCAAAGCACCTGAGATTAGGACGACAAAGAGGTGGTCGTGGGAGACAGAGGAGTGGCTATGGAATTGCTTCAAAACAATGGACTGGGCCGTGTTGAGGAACTCATCAGTGGATTTGAATGAATACCCCATGGTTGTAACAGATTTTATTAAAACTGCTGTAGACGATGTGTCCTCATGAATTCATTCAGAGCTTTCCCCAGTCAGAAGCCCTGGATGAACCATAAAATCCAAAATTTGCTGAGGGCCAATCAGAGGCATTCGGGTCTGGCAACCTTGAAAGTTACAAGAAGTCCAGGTACAGTCTCTGGAAAACCACCTCAGGGGCAATGTGACAACTTGATTAAACTTGTGGGCCAAACTTTTAATCAATGTTGGATGCTCGACAGCTATGGCAGGGTTAGAATGCTGTGACCTCATACAAAGTGAAGCCTAGCGACATACTGTAGGTGACAACAGGGCTTCCAGATGAGCTCAATGCCTTGTATGCTTGCTTTGACTGTCAAAACATGGAGGAACCATCATGAACTCCCACAACCCTCAATGATCCAGTCTCTGGTACTAAAGAGATGCGCTAATCAACTGGTGGAGTGTTCACTGAGATCTTTAACCTCTTGCTTTGGCAGTGTGTCAGTGTGTGGTACCCACTTGCTTCAAGCAGGCTTCAATTATACTGGTGCCCAAGAAGAGCATGGTGACCTGCCTCAATGACTGTTGCCTGGTAGCACTTGCATCCCAGTGATGAAGTGTTTTGAGAGGTTGGTGGGTGTCATATTACCTCCTGCCTGAGGAGCTACTTGGATCTGCTCCAATTTGTCTACCGAAGCAAAAGGTCCACAGCAGATGCCATTTTATTGGCTCCTCACTCAACCCTGGAACATCTGGACAGCAAAGATGCCTACATCAAGATGGTCTTTATTGACTACAGCTCAACATTCAATACATCATCCCCTCAAAACTAATCAGTAATCTCCAAGACCTTGGCCTTGATACTTCCTTGTGCAATTGGATCCTCAATTTCCTCACTTGCAGATCCCAGTGAGTTCAGATTGGCAACAGATCTCCTCCATGATCTTCATCAGCCCAGGCGCACCACAAGGCTGTGCTTAGTCTCCTGCTCTAATCACTTTACACTTATGACTTTATAGCTAAGCATAGCTCCAATGCCGTATTCAAATTTGCTGATGGTACCGCTGTTATAGGCCGAATCAAAGGTGGTGATAAATCAGCCTCTAGGAGGGAGATTGAAATTCTGGCTGAGTGGTGTCATAACAACAACCTCTCACTCAATGTCAGCAAGACCAAGGAGATGATTGTAGACTTCAGGAGAAGGAAACCCGAGTTCTGTGAGCCAGTCCTCGTTGGAGGATTAGAGGTGGAGAGGGTTAAGAACTATAAATTCTTAGGTGTTATTATTTTGGAGGAGCTATCCTGGGCCCAGCATTTAAGTGCAAATGCGAAGAAAGCACAGCAGCACCTCCACTTCATTAGGAGTTTGTGGAGAATCGGCATGACATCTAAAACTTTAACAAACTTCCATAGATGTATGGTGGAGAGTGTATATTTGCTGGCAGCATTACAGCCCGGTATGGAAACACCAATGCCCTTGAACGGAAAAGTCTACAAAAAGTAGTGGATACAGCACAGTTCATCGGGGGTAAAGCCTTCCCAACCAGTGAGAACATCTACGTGAAATGCTGTGGCAGGAAGGCAGTGTTCACCATCAGGGACTCCACCACCCAAAAGGACTTTGAAAAGGTGCTACCCATGAGGCTGTCGGACAAGATAAGAGCTCATGGTATTACAGGAAAGATATGAGCATGGATAGAAGATTCACTGATTGGCAGGAGGGATAGAGTGGGAATAAAGGAGTACCTTGCTGATTGGCTTCTGGTGACTATTGTTCCAATGGGGTTTATGTTGGGTCCATCACTTTTTAGATTATGTGTTAATGATCTGGAAAATGGAATTGATAACTTTGTGGCAGATGATACAAAGATTGGTGGAGGGGCAAGTATAGTGTTGAGGAAGCAGAAGTTTGCAGAAGAACTTAGACAGATTAGGAGAATGGGCAAAGAGGTGCCAGATAGGAAACAGTATAGGGAAGTGTATGGTCATGCACTTTGGGAGAAGGAATAAAAGTGCAGACTATTTTCTAAACGCAGAATGAATTTAAAAATCAGAGGTGCAAAGAGGCGTTTTGCCCTGGTGCAGGACTGCCAAGTGTCTTTGCACGTTACGTCAATAGTAAGGAGGGACAATGCAATGTTAATGATCATTTCAAGAGGCCTAGAATGTAAAAGCAAGGATGTAGTGCTGAGGCTTTATAAGGCATTGATATGTTCACATTTGAAGAGGTGTGAGCAGTTTTGGGCCTGGCAAAGAAAGGACGTGCTGGCAATGGAGAGGGTCCACAGGTTTACAAAAATAAGGGAAAATAAATCAGCAATGATAGAATGGCAGAGCTGACTCAAAGGACTGAATTTCTAATTCTGCTCCTATATCTTTTGGTTTTATGGTCTTATAACGGAGGTGCATGTTATTGATGTGAGGGATAGCTCTGCCTATGTGTCTCAAGTGATGTGTTTCTCACATTATAACACGTTGCGATTGTGCATCCACAAGAAAAACTAAATGGGACATGTGTGAAGCATCTTACCTAATTGCTGGAATCCTTCATTTGGCAGTGTTCCCACAAATCCTTGGCTGCTAAACATCGAGGATTCTCCTGTTAACATATCCTTGGGACTTGGAGCAAGATTTTGCTGTAAATGCAGGAATTGGAAATGACTGTGGTTGTCTTGTCAAGTGAGAGCGTTGTTTTTGTGACACATGGTCAGACATCTCACTCTGCAAAAACTCATTTCAGGGAGGTAGCACCATCAATTTGCGGGAGACTTCCGGAGAGGTGGGATGTCTGCAATAGAATAGCTCCTTAGCAGCTGGCCAGCTAGTTTAAATAATGTTAACTATGCTAATGAACGAATGACACCTGTTAAACTCACCTCAACATGTCTTTTACAGTCTTAACCCACCATGGGCAATAGAAAAGTCACTGTTGCAAACAGTGCAGCAAGCAACACTGTCATTATTTTGACCCCTATTAGGCAGGGGTACACTTTAGTGTAGTCTGGGGTGACATACGTTTTTTTTTGGAACACTCTGCAATGGCGCGCTCTCTCGCTCTCTCTCATGGTTGCTTGCGCACTCTCAAGCGCTCTCGCTTGCTTTCTCTCTTGCTCATTCTCTCTCCCTCTCACTTGCTTTCGCTCTCGCTCGCTTTCTCGCTCTCTTGCTCGCGCGCTCACTTGCCTTTGCTCTCGCTTGCGCGCTCTTGCTTTCTCGCGCGCGCTGTCTCTCGTGGTCGCTCTCGCGCTCTCTCTTGCTTTTCTCTCGCTCGCTCTCAAAAAAAATTGATTTCCGTGATATTGTATATAACTTGCGGGCATCAGGGAGCCACTATTAATATGCGGGAGACTCCCAGAAGTTCCGGGAGAGGTGGGATGTCTGCATGGTCATTGGGGGGAAAGAGGGTTCAGTGGAAGAAATGAGTCTGTGTTGCAGTCAATTTCATATCATAAACCATGCCAAATATTGCCTGCTTTGTTCCTTACTTTGCTACAAAGGTCACACCTCATAAGTACAAACATTTGTACATATGTTACATAACATACCAAGGTTGCTGTAGGCTTTCCATTGAATGCTGTTTGTTTCAGTTAAAAGAGAAGTAAAAATTTTATTGGTGTTTAATGAAGTTGGTCACAATTGATCCAGTTGTTTGTACAGTGGATTCCAGTTAATTTGGACACATCGGCCCAATTAAGAGGCTGCTCCAATTAGCCAAAGTTTCATGGAAATAGTTAAAAGGTGTAAAACAAAATGACAAACTACCATTTAACTGTGTAACAATTTATGTATTTAATTTAAATACACACAAATTAGAACATTAC
The DNA here is from genome assembly GCF_030028105.1 of Mobula birostris. Lineage (NCBI taxonomy): Eukaryota > Metazoa > Chordata > Chondrichthyes > Myliobatiformes > Myliobatidae > Mobula > Mobula birostris. The sequence continues at coordinate 58,937,751 of NC_092380.1, read as the reverse complement.
CAATACCTCCACTATAAAAATATGTATTAGTACCTAACTTTTATCAGTGGAGGAATAATCTGCCATGTTCTTTTGATTGACTGTAAATGGACAAAATCAGCACAGACACCTATTGCAGAAAATGTTCTGCCTTCATAAAATGCTATAAATAGTTGCATCATTCAAACCTTCATTTTCGTTGTAACATTCAAGATGATTGTCGATACCTTCATAATTCCTAACTTGTTGAAGTAGTGAAATTGTTTCTTTTTCACTCCTGGCCGTTTTTGGCATCTCCAAGTTTGAATGCTTGAAACCGCAAAACAGTACCAAATTGTCTTACTGCTTATTTCTCAACGACTCTCAGTGAGAAAAATCACTGCTTTTTGAATGCAAACACACGCAACTGATGGTATTTAAAAATTAATCACTCTAGGCACGGTGTTGTGTCTAACAACCATGAAAGTGTATGTATCTGACGCTAGTTAGAAACTGTTTAGCAACCATCTGTCCAGTTAAACACCATAGTGTCCCAAATAAATGAAGGGAATCCCAGCTGTTTACTCGATTTAGTTTTTCTTCTTTAAGACTTGTCCCAAATAAATGGCTGTTGCAATTAACTGATGGTCCAATGAACTGTCATCCACTGTAGTTTCAAATTAAGTAACTCCTCAGTAAGAGTCCTTCCACAAATCACTTTTTTGTATTTAATATTGCAACTATTTTGCTTCAGTTGTATTTTAATGTGAATAAAATATGTTATATTCAGGATAAGAAAATTAATTAATGCCATGATGTTTTTTTAAGGCAAATGGGGGCATGTCCAGGCATGGAAAAGCCAATTAGCTGGAATTTGTTTATTATTGTCACATGTACCAAAGTACAGAGAAAGGCTTGTCTTGCATACTGTTCATTACACAGTGTAGTGAAAGAGTACAGTATACGGTAAAAGAATAGCGATGTAGAACAAAGTATAACAACTACAGAAAAAGCGCAGTGCTGCTGAACAATAAAGTACAAGATCATAAGGCAGATTGTGAGGTCAAGAGGCCATTTTATTGCACTAGAAACAATCCAGTATTCTTATAACAGTGGGGTAGAAGCTGTCCTGGTGCCTTCCGGTTCTTGTATCTTCTGCCTGATGGGACAGGGAAGAAGAGAGAATATCCAGGGTCTTTGATTATGCTGGCTGCTTTAGAGAAGCAGTGAGAAGCATACACTGAAACCATGAAGGGGAAGCTGGTTTCCATGATGTGTTGAGCTGTGTCCACAGTTCTGCAGTTTCTCGCACAATCCTCATCTTCAGTTTTGAAAGAATGGACAGTTTTTCCCCATATTTAATTACTCATTGCATTTATGAATACATTATTTGTTGTCTGTGGCCCAGCCAAGTCACTTAATGCTGAACTGAGTGAACCTAGTTAGCAGAGAACCAGAAGTGATGGCAAAGTTTTGTTTTCAAAATAATGCAATATACCTTCTCGCTTTGTAGGCAGCAGCATACTTAAGAGCAATTGTGTGGTGTTGAATTTGTAGACAGTGCTTTTTGATGTATTCTTCTGTTGTGGAAAATCCATTCTGTGAAGGATATGCACTGGGAAGTGTCCAGTGAACTTGGACAGACTAGGAAAATGGCCAAAGAAGTGGCAGGTGGAATATAGTGCAGGGAAGTGTATGATTTTGCACTTTGGTAGAAGGAATAAAAGCATAGACTATTTTCTAAATGGGGAGAAAATTAAAAAAATTAGAGTTGCAAAGGCACTTGGGAGTCCTCATGTAAAATTCCCTAAAGGTTAACTTGTAGGTTGAGTCGGTGGTAAGGAAGGCAGATGCAATGTTAGCATTCATTTCGAGAGGACTAGAATATAAGAGCAAGGATGTAATGCTGAGGCATTGGTTAGACTCCACTTGGGGTATTATGAGCACTTCGAGACACCTTGTCGAAGAAAAAATGTGCTGGCATTGGAGGGAGACCAGAGGAGGTTCACAAGAATGATTCTGGGAATGAAATGGTTAACGTACGAGTAGTGTTTGATGTTTCAGGGCCTGTACTCATTGGAGTGTAGAAGAATAGTGTTTGGGGGGGGGGTGTGGAACCTCACTGAAACCTCTTGGATATTAAAAAGGCCTCGATAGAGATGATATGTAGAGGATGCTTTCTATAATGGGAGAGTCTGGCACCAGGGGGCACAGCCTCAGAATAGAAGGATGTTTATTTTGAACAGAGAGGAGGAGGAATTTCTTTATCCAGAAGGTAGTGAATCTGTGGAATTCATTGCTACAGGTGGTTGTGAAGGCCAAGTCATTGAATATATTTAAAGCAGAAGTTGATAGGTTCTTGGTTAGTCAGGGCATCAAAGGTTACAAGGAGAAGGCAGGAGAATGAGGTTGAGAGGGATAATAAATCAGCTATGATGGAATGGCAGAGTGGACTTGATGGGCTGAGTGGCCTAATTCTGTTCCTATGTCTTATGGTTTTATGAAGAATGGAGAGGCTGTAACTCACTGGAGGTTTAATGGAAAAGGGAGGCAGGGAGGATACAAAAAAGATCTTTAACTTTGAGGTGATGTGAAGGATACATTCCTGAGATAAGTCATTTGGTAGTATAGACAAGATTATCATGAGAAAAACAGATTTTTTTTTTCCCACAGTTTTTCCCTATAAGAAACGTTTTTGCATAAAAGGCCATTACAACTGAGATTTTATCTTTTAAAAGAAGTTATAAATAGAAACACAAAAAAGGGTCTGCAGTAGGCAGCTATAGTTGAAGAGTTGGCATTTCTCTATATATATGATTAGATTTGTGATTTTCTCCTGTACTGTCATGGTTTGGCAATTGTTTTTTTGTACTAGGATTTGTTACAACACTTCAAGTGTGGCTTCTGTGACTTGCATTGCTGCTGAACACTGGCAGTGTGTGATGTGGAATGGGTGGGGAAGATCAGGGCAACTAATTCCCATGGAAGTCCTTACACTCAGGTTTCATCAGTTCTGGTTCTGAATAATGTACTCACTAGATTGATGAGGCCCGAACATAAAAAGTGAGATGTAGTTTCTATAGTTACTGAATTATTCAGCTCAGCTTGACTTCATTGACAAGGGCTGCCCAGAATAGACAGTATATTTTGTCAGTGTTGGGTTGTGATAAAAGATGGGTGCTGGGTAATATACTCATTAGTTGGGATTTTTGGCATACTGCTTTATACACTATTCTGAGTATATGGACTCTTTATCTGAGTATATAGCTGGATGTTGAAGTTTTGAGGTTATTGGTGTGTGTTTTGCCTGCCAGCAGGTTATCAGTCAGCAGATATTAGACTTCGCTCTCATCATAGTGTCTCCCATAAATCTGCTGTTGTCTTCTGTTCATTGATTTCCTAAGGAAATTGTGGTGAGTGGTACCGTGTGTGCGAGGTTCTCCTATCCCATGTTAACTCAGTTGTCTAGTTCACCTACAGAAGTTCACTCCACAGTAACAATCCATGCCCCTTCCTTTTCTCCCTGCGTTCACTGCTCTGCCTTTTGCTCCTTGTTTCCTTGCATGTGATTATATACTTGTACTTTTGTATGTCTGGTGCTGACTGACCCGTCTGCCTTTGATGCTGCCCCATGGCTGAAACTCTCCAACTAGGTTTCTGCCACAGGACAAAATGGACTTTGATACAATTTGTAACTGACCTTCTCTGTGATTTATTCTCCTGCATTTTTCTCAATGTGTTTTGCAAACTGTACTCATCTTCTTCAGTGTTTCCTCTGCTGTCCACCCAGTAGACCTGCTTGGTTCTATTACCATCTCTTTGATCATAGTCTTAACTCTCCTCAGCAATGGGTTCCTCCTCCTTCTCTTGACCCTGAATCCGTTCTTTCCGGTCACAGCCATACATTAAATCAGACCTTTGGCAATTTGTGTCCCACCCAAATTTCTTACCCGTCATAAATACCTTTTCTTTCACAAAGGATACCTTTTGCCAAGTTGCCTCAACCCGTCTTCTTTAACTCCCATCTGAAGTCTTCATCCATTCCTTTCACACCAAGAAATTCCATTATTTCAATCGTTATCCAGATGGCCTGTTAAATCTCTACATCAGCTGTGCTGGCCTCCATTGATTTCACAGCATAGACCCAGCTGCTCAACATAATTTCCCTTCAACACTTGAATTAACTCTGTTTTTCCCATTGCTTCCAAATGAAGTTCTCATCATATATCAACACGTTTGACAGCACTGGCAACACTTTTTTCCAGAGTATCCCAGAAACAAACTTCATTCTGGAGTTGATATTAGTGTGGTCAAGTTTACCATGTCCTCGCTGTCTACGTGATTCACAAGCCAGGGCAGCATGAAATGGAGTACAAGCTGTTCCCCATGTCACAGGCCGCACCACCCCCTCCACGCAGTTGATGAGTCCAAAAGAATGGCAGAGACCAGTGGTGTCGCAAGAATTGCCAGTCAGTGTTGAACTCCAGCTCTGGATTTTTCCCAAAGCCTTTCCCATGAGTGGGCATAGCCACAAGGCAGCGGAGGTTTTCAATCAGAGTTTTCCTTCTAGATGAGTTGCCATCCGTGGCTGATGATCCCCATCTGCCTGAAGCAACTGGTTTTAAGGCACCACTGTGCATTTGCTCCTTCTGCTGTCAGTAGGAATGGTTCCACTGGGCTTAGTAACTAAGCCAGGAGTTACTCTAGGTTGTCGGAGGCTATTTGAGACACACGCCATTGGGAGCATTTAATAGGTAGTAGGAGCTTATCCCCATTACCACCCCTGGCTATGACAACCGGAAAAACTAAAGTTGGCATTCTTCTTGACAATATTCAACGTGCCTTGAGAGGATAACATGTCGGCTTTCTTTGTAAGTTTACAATGAAGTCAGCACCTCCCCGATGAGCGGAGGGGAGAATTATGGGGGTTGTGCTCTCTTAACTACATGTAAATTATTAGCTGATGATATGCTCTGGGCTATGACGGCCCACCCACCTTTGTTAGAAAGAAATGGGCAATTGACATTATAAAATGTAAGCATGAAAGCATTGATGTAATTTTATTGCCTTAAACAGCCTGGAGAGAATTTATTTCTTGATTCTAAACCTGCCTCTTTTGTCGTGTTCACATACACAGAACAAGGGCAATTCAGAGGCTAAGAGACCAACCAGTGATTCTGTTGAATAAACTGAAAGATCAAACCCTGAACCAACCCCTTTTAGGGATCTAGAACAGTTTATTTTCCCAGTGAGTCGGTGTTGTCTGAGGAGTTCAGTATTTTGTGTAGTATGACTGGAATTAATATATCTTTAAACAAAACTTGGATTGCCTCCAATGAATGTCGGTTATGGGACCTGAGTTTCAACAGTTGAAAACAATCCTAACTGAGCCTGGGCAGTCTTCTATTATCTTGGGAATCCTTTTAGGATTATCAGACCTGTTAATGCATCAGATTGGTTATTTGTGGGTGACTCATACCCTTTAATCCATCAAACAGGGCAAAAGTAAACTGTTAAGAAGCCAGAAGTGAAAGCTGAATCACCAATATTTTATAAGATATAGGAGCAGAATTAGTCCATTTGGCCCATTGAATCTACTCTGTTATTTCATCATGGCTGATCCATTTCCCTCTTAACCCTAATCTCCTGCCTTCTCCCCGTATCCCTTCATGCCATGACTAATCAAGAATCTATAAACCTCTGCCTTAACTACCAAATTACTTGGCCTCCACAGCAACTTGTGATAATGAATTCCACAGATTCAGCACTCTCTGGCTAATGAAATTCCTTGCTAAAGGGGTTCCTCCTCATCTCCATTATAAATGGACAGCCCTCTATTCTGAGGCTGTGTTCTCTGATCTTAGATTCCCCACCATAGGAAACATCCTCTCCACATCCACTCTCAAGGCCTTTCAACATTTGATAGGTTTCAGTGAGATTCCTCCTCATTCTTCTGAATTCCAGTGAGTAGCCATCCTCATATGTTAAGTTCTGGATCGTGGAGTCACTGATATCAGCGCTTCTTTTCTTAGATAAGGGGCCTAAAGATGCCCAAAATTCTCCAAGCAAGGCCTCACAGGTGCCTTATAAAGTCTCAACATTACGTCCTTGCTTTTATGTTCTAGTCCTCATGCCAATATAGCAGTTGCCTTCCTCATCACCGACTCCTCAACCTGCAAATTAACCTTTAGGGAATCTTGCACACTGTCTCCCAAGTCCCTTTGCACCTCAGATTTATGAACTTTCTCACCATTTAGAAAATAGGCTATGCTTTTATTTCCTCTACCAAAGTGCATGACTGTCCACTCCCTGCCACTGTATTCCATCTGCTATAACTTCTTTGCCCATTCTCCTAATCTGCCTTTGTTCTTCTGTTGCCTCTCCAATTTTTCAGCTCTACCTGCCCCTCCATCTAAATTGTATTATCTGCACACTTGGACACAAAGCCATCAATTCCATCATCCTAATCACTGACATATAATGTAAAAATAAGTGGTTCCAACACAGACCCCTGTGGAACACTACTAGTCACTGGCAGCCATCTAGTAAGCTCCCTTTATTCCCACTGTTTTCTGCCAATCAGTCAATGCTCTAACCATCCTAGGATCTATCCTGTAATACCATGGGCTCTTAACTTGTTGGCACGTGACCAAGTGGTTAAGGCAGTCAACTAGCAATCTGACGGTCGTGAGTTCAAGCCCTAGCCGAGGCAGCGCGTTGTGTCCTTGACCAAGGCACTTAACCACACAGTGCTCTGCCACGATACTGGTGCTAAGCTGTATCGGCCCTTGCCCTTCCCTTCGACAACATCAGTGTCGTGGAGAGGGGAGATTTGCAGCATGGGCAACTGCTGGTCTTCCATACAACCTTGCCCAGGCCTACACCCTGGAGAGTGAAGACTTTCCAGGCGCAGATCCATGGTCCCGCAAGACTAACGGATGCCTTTATTATTAACTTGTTAAGCAGCCTCATGTGTAGCACCTTGACAAAGGCCTTCTGAGAATCCAAGTACACAACATCTACTGCTTCTCCTTTCTCTATCCTGCTTGTTATTTCTTCAAAGAATTCCAACAAATTTGTCTGACAAGATTTTCCCTTAAGGAAATCATGTTGTCTGCTTTGCTGTGGTAGTTTCTTGCTCAGCATCATTGTGATATTATTGATTGCAGCTGTGTGTTTGTGTGTGTGTCGTACGGTGACAGCATGAATTTGACTTATTACCGAGCCACAGTAGTGCGAGTGTCACTGGGACAGTGTGGACTTTATTTGTGATTTTTGTTTCCAACTCGAGCGGTGTGGGCTGCAGTTGAATGTGACTGAGATGGCACAATGTGCATTATTGAGCCAGTGTGAATCTCGGTTGTTTGACCTAAACAATGTGGCTTACAGTTGTGTCAACATCACTTGGGAGAGTGAATTCTACATCATCAGCCTGCGGATGAGTGCATATGACATGGAGAGATGGATTCTTATAACAGTAGAGTATTTTCATGACTGATGCTATCATTTTATTCTAGCTTTATGATGACATTCAAATTCCTGATCAGAACATGAGTACAAGTTGGGTGGTCATCCAGTCTTTTCTGCTTTCTCCATTGTTTAATAAGATCATGTCTGATGTCACTGCCCTAACTAATCTCATATGTCTTAATACCTAAAGAATATTGGCTTCTGCCTAGAATATACTCAATGATCTAGCCCCTACAATCTCCTGTGTAGCGAATTGCATAACTTCATGACTGTCTGGGTAAAGAATTTTCTTCTCTCCTGAATGGCTGTTCCCTTATTTTAAGAATGACTCAGCCTAAGAAAATATCATCCCTGCATCAACCTAGCTAAACTCTGCAAGCGATTTGTATGTCTCAATGACTTCACCGCTGGGTATTATAAACACGAAAGACCATAGGTTCTGTTTAATCTCTTGTATGACAAAGCTGTGATCTCAGGAATCAATCTGCTGAATCTTCCTTAAGAGAGGAGATTACGACCTGTACACAATATTCCAGATGTAGTCTCACTAAGACCCGGTATAATTAGAGCAAGATGTCTGTATTTTTATTAAAGTGCAAAAAGACTGCAGATAGTAGAAGTATGAAAATACTAGAAATAGTAAAGTGAGCAGCATATTTTGTGAGGGAAGAAGAGTGAACATTATTTGACTTTATCTGAGAACTGGCCATCAAAGTTCTTCTGAAATGACATTGATATGAAAATCAAGCTCCGTTTCGCTCTCTGCTGTGTAGCTCCAGAACTTTTTTGTTTTAAAATCCCTTTTTGTACTGGAGCCCTCCAGCAGTGAAGGCCAGTGTACTGTTTGCCTTCCTGGTGGTTTGCTGTACTTGCATGTGAATTTCCAGTGATTAACGTAGAAGGATGCATCTTTGTACTTCTTATCATGTAAGAAATACTTGGCATTTCTATTGTTTTTGTTGTAAATAACCTCGTATTTTCCATTTTATGTTTCGGATGTTCTCATCCATGCACTTGACCTTCCTTCATGCCTCTGATGCCTTGCATCCTTCTCGCACTGCCATCCTGCTTTGTATCATCAACAAACTTGATATACAGTGGTCTACCTCAATGTCAACTGTCTAGTGACACTGATCTCACCAGTAATGAAGTGCTTTGAACGCTGGTTATGGGTCACATTGAATCCCATCTTCCTGCTACATTAGATCCTTTCCATTTTACTCGTTGCTCAAATCAGTCAACTGATGATGCCATAGCCTCTGCACTGTACTCTGTCCTGACTTACTTGGGAAACGGTGCTTCATATGCTAGGATGAAGGTTATCGACTGCAGCTTGGCACTTAATACAGTCATCCCTCAGAAACTTGGTGGGCGGAGGGTAACTTGTCTTCGTTGGGTCTCAACACCTCTGTCGGTAACTGTTGGACTCGTCAGTCTGTGTTGCCAGAAACATCTTTAGCTCCTTCACGCTGCGCACTCCCCAGGGCAGTGTGCTCAGTCCGCTGCTGTTCACTGCACCGCTAGGTGAAGTTCAAGCCGAACCATCAAGTTCGCTAATGACACAACAGTGGTTGGCCTCCTCAGCAACGACAATGGGACAGCATATAGAGAGGATGTAGAGCAGCTGGTAGAATGGTGTGAGCACAACAGTTTGAGGCTGAACGTGGACAAAACTAAAAAGGTGATTATGGACTTCAGGGAGGTGCTGGCTGACAGCTCATCTGTGGAGAGAGGAGCACCAGATTTCTGGGAGGGCACATAATGGATGATCTTATCTGGTCCCTCAACACAGCCTCTTTGGCCAAGAAAGCACAGCCGTGCCTCCACTTCCTGAAGGAATTGATATGAGTGAGGCTCCTCCCTCCCATTATAACCAATTTTTACAGGAGTACCATTGAGAGTGCCCTGACAAACTGCAATGTTGTGTGGTATGGGAATTGTAAGAGATGTGACCGCAAGTCACTACAAAGGATTGTGTGGACTGCTGAGAGGATCTTGGGTGTCTCTCTTCAATCCATCTGTGTTATTTATTTGGAGACAACGCACGCAGGGCCAGGACCTCCAACTCTCCCCTACCATAAAGTAGCAAGATAGCACCAGTGAACCACAGTGATGTTCTGCAGGCTATCTACAATACTTCTAAATATACCTCTTTTGAATACTCTCACTGCAATCTGTAGCATGTAATTTCCCTTTAAGAAACATATTTTTGGATCAACTTAATGAACTGCAGATTTCATGATCAGAAAAACTTTGCTACTTATCTTTCAAACAAGTAAGTACGAGCCTTTAAGTGGACAAAGATTCATCACCATGGTCAGAAGCGAGGCAGGAGGTGGGGTGACTCCAAGCTAGGCTGAAACACAGAGCAATGAAACCCCCTCTACCCAGTATCTTGTTAGCAATGTGCAGTTGCTGGAGAACAAAGTTGAGGACCTAAGGCCAAAATTGCTGTGCTGAAGGGAATTGAGAGATTGTTGAGGGAGCTAGGGCTTTATTCTTTGGAGAGAAGGAGGATGAGAGGAGACATGATAGAGGTATACAAGATAATAAGAGGAATAGATAGAGTGGATAGCCAGCGCCTCTTCCCCAGGGCACCACTGCTCAATACAAGAGGACATGGCTTTAAGGTAAGGGGTGGGAAGTTCAAGGGGGATATTAGAGGAAGGTTTTTTACTCAGAGAGTGGTTTGTGCGTGGAATGCACTGCCTGAGTCAGTGGCGGAGGCAGATACACTAGTGAAGTTTAAGAGACTACTAGACAGGTATATGGAGGAATTTAAGGTGGGGGCTTATATGGGAGGCAGGGTTTGAGGGTCAGCACAACATTGTGGACCGAAGGACCTGTACTGTCCTGTACTATTCTATGTTTTACTGAGATGTGGCTTACTCCTAGCATGCTAGCTGCAGCGATCAGACCCGAAGGCTTCCTGATACAGAGGATAGATCAAACTGCCGCTGATTCAGAAAAGGCAAAAGGTGGAGGTGTGTGTTTCACTATTTATTTATTTATTGAGATACAGTCCGGCCCTTCAAGCTGCGTCGCCCAGCAATCCCCTGATTTAATCCTAGCCTAATCACAAAACAATTTACAATGACCAATTAATCTACTTACAAGTTAGTCTCTGCAATGTGGGAGGAAATCAGGGCACCCAGAGGAACCCCATGTGGTCATAGGGAAAACATACAAACTCTTTACAGGCAGCGGTGGGATAAACTCTCTGTGGTGTTCTGATGTGGTGATTTTGTGGAACTTGAGTTCCTCCAATCTTGAGCACCTAACGGTCAAATGCCGTCTGTTCTATTTACTAATCAAGTACTTGAGATACTCTGTGATACCGTCTCCAAACAAGAAACGGTCTATCCCGACAGATTTCGTATTAAGGTCAGGGATTTCAACCAGGCTTGTTAAATGAAAACCCTGCCCAATTACCATCAGCATATAATCTGTAGCACTGGAGGTTCCAATGTTCTACACCACTGTTATACTAAGATAAATGCCTACTGTTCCATGCCCAGACCACACTTCAGGAAATCAGATCCCTTGACTGTCCACTCCGACCTGCATACAGGCAAAGACTAAAGAGCAAGGCTCCAGAGATTAGGACAACAAAGAGGTGGTCATGGGAGGAAGAGAAGTGGCTATGGGATTCTTCAAGTCGGTGTACTAGGCCATGTTCAAGGACTCATCTGTGAATCTGAATGAATGCACCATGGTTATCATGGACTTTATAAAAACAGTTGTAGATGAGTCTGTCCCCACAAAATCAATTGGAGTCTTGCCCAACCAGAAACCCTGGATGAACCATGAGATCCATAATCTGCTGAGGGCCAAATCAGGAGCATTCAAGTTTGGCGACCAAGAAAGTTACAAGATGTCCAGGTACGTTCTCCAGAAAGCCCTCTCACGGTCGAAGTGGCAATTCCGGACTAGAATCAAAGAAGGATGCTTGACAGTTGTGGCAGGGTGTAGATGCTATCACCTCTTAGAAAGTAAAATTGATTGACTTGGGCAATAACAGGGCTTTGCTTCCACATGAGCTCAGTGCCTTTCTGGACAGCAAAGATGCACACGTCAGGATCCTCTGTATCGACTACAGCTTGGCATTCAATACCATCATCCCCTCAAGCCTAATCAATAAGTTCCAAGACCTTGGCTTCAATATCTCCTTGTGCAATTGGATCCTCAATTTCCTCACTTACAAACCCCAATCAATTCAAATTGGCAACAGTATCTCTTCCACAATCTTCATGAGTACAGATGCACCACAAAACTGTGTGCTTAGCCCCCTGCTCTACTCGCTTTCCACTTATGACTGTGTGGCTGAGCACAGCTCCAATGTCATATTCAAGTTTGCTGACAACACCACTGTTGTAGGCTGAATCAAAGGTGGTGACGAATCAGCATATAGGAGGGGACTGAAAATCTGCTGAGTGATATCACAACAGCAACCTCTTACTCAATGTCAGCAAGACGAAGAAGCTGATTATTGACCTCCGGAGGTTCATGAGTCAGTGCTGAACAGGGGATCAGAATTGTAGGGAGCCAGCAACTTTAAATTCTTCAGTGTTATCATTTCAGAGGCCTGTCCTGGCACAGCACGTAAGTACAATAATGAAGAAAGCACAGCAGTGCCTCTGCTTCTTTAGGAGTTTGTGAAGCTTCAGCATGACATCTAAAACTTTGGGAAATCTGTACAGATTAGCGCTGGAGAGTATATTGACTGGCTGCATCAAAGCCTGGTACGGAAGCACCAACGCCTTGTACAGAAAATCCTACAAAAAGTGGTGGGTGTGACCCAGTCCATCATGGGTAAAGCTCTCTCCACCATTGATCACATCTACACAGAGCGTTTACACAAGAGAGCAGCATCTGTCATCAGGGAATCCCCACCATCCGGGTCATGCTCTCTTCTTGCTTCTGCCATCAGGAAGAAAGTACAGGACCTCAGGACTCTCACCACCAGTTTCAGGAACGATTACCACCTCTCTACCTTTGGTCTCTTGAACCAAAGGGGCTGACTTCACTTGGCCTTCAGTCTATGAACTCTTCATCTCATGTTCTCAATACTTATTGCTAATTTATTCATTATTATTATTAAATACATTTTTTTTCTCAGCTCAAGCTGGTAAAACCTGGGGTACAGGAACTTTCAAACTATTTGAGTGGTGTTTAGTATTGTGGCTTTCTGAAGATTTACATAGATATTACTGTGTGTAGCCCTAATTGTTTAATGCTATTGTGTAGTGCCTTTGGAATGACACCAGTTGTAGATATTACTGTTGGGACAATGTATACCTTGTTCATCTTCCAAAGTCTTTCAATTTCCCCTTTCAATTCAGCATTATTATTATTACTATTTCTTTTTCTATTTGCACAGTTTATTGTCTTTTGCACACTGGTTGTACACACAGTCTGGGCTTTCATTGACTCTATTACGTTTATTGGATTTATTTATTATGCCAGCAAGAAAATGAATCTCAGGGTTGTATATAGTGATTGATAATAAATTTACTTTGAACTTTGAATCAGGCAGGAGGTACTGTAGCATTAGGACAATTAGTGTTAGGATGGAAAAAAGCTTCTTCTCCAGGCTATAAGACTACTGATCTCCCCGCCACCTCCAAGGACTCATCACGCATGAAGAACCAATAGCTTTACAGTGCTTTCTTTTTAACTTGTGTCTCAAATGCACCTTATCATTTGTTAATTTATTTGTGGTAATATTACTCTCTGGGTAATGTGTGTGAGTTATGTGTACTGTGTTGTGCAGCTGGGTGTGCGGGAACATTGTGTTTTGTTGAGTGCTACAGTAGAATGGCAATAAACTTGAACTTGATTTGAGTTGATTCCGGTTAATTGAGACACTTTGGGACCAGTACCTTTTGGCCAAATTAAGCAGGTGCCCCCATTAGCCAAAGTTTCAATGAAATAGTTAAAAAGGTCGGAAAAAAAAATGCACACTGCTGTTGAATTGAGTAATAAATTATGTATTTAAATGAAGAAATTAGTATACTGTCAATGCTATTACAGTACTATAAAACTATGTATTAATTTTTAATAGTTATTGATTGAAGAATTCATCCAGTGTATGCTGTCATGTTCTTTTGATTGTAAATAAACAAAATATGCGCAGACTGGGGTAAAATTTTCCGCTAGTGTCAAATCTTTTCATGGCATCTTGTCAAGGGTCTGAAAATTTTTTAAACCAAAATTTTAAAAAAATTATCAAAAATCACTGCTTTTTGAATCCATATCTGATGGCCCAAATGGCTGTCGTAACATAAGCATACACAACTGATGCTATTTAAAAACTGTTTGCTCTAAGCGCCGTGTAATGTCTAACAGCCATACAAGTACACGCAACTACACTAGTTAGAAACTAATCAGCAGCCTTCTCCTGTCACAGCTAAAATGACAGAGTCCCAAATAAACAATGGGAATCTCAGCTATTTTCTCCATTAGTTTTTGCTAGGTCTGTGTTAACTCAACTAAGCAGCAGAGATGATTTCCTTTTGTAATTTTATGTTCACTGTGCTCAATCCTAGTTTCCAAATTAATATTAGTTTACAAATGCCCTGTTCACATTTCTGTAATAATAGATTTCTGTATGTCATCTACTGCTAACGTTAGGCTAATGCTTTGTAGCTCCCTGTTTTCTATCATCTTATTCTCTCAAGTAATTGAACAACATTTTGTATATTTCAATGTGCTGGAAATGTTCAATGGAAAGTGACAGCCAGTGCAGGATCACTTGATTATGCCCACTGGGTCTCTGTGGAAGGCAGTTTTGACAGTATTGCTGGGTTAATGTGAGTTCTGTGTATCAGGACTATCATAGCACAATAGAGTACCACAATATCACTTGGGAAGATTGCACTGCAGCAGTAAACTACTTAGAGCTACTTTGTACTGATTCGTTGTTTCTTGCTGTGCACAGTCTCCATCAGTTAACCATGTCTGTTCAACTGTTGTTGGGAAAAGCTTGAACGATAGTAAGTGACAGAGTAGGACTTGGGTGTCCTTTGTCAACACGTGGCTACTTGTTCACTGATGCACCATGGCTGGGTACTGAGATCATTATATTGGATTATTGCTCCTGATAATAAAGGCAATTTGGGTTTTGGTGCTGAACGAGGGGTGGAGTTACGGTGCCTTGCAGACCGGCAACTGCTTTGTAGCAATTGTCTGAAACCTTCTTCCATTTCATCTGGAGCTTAAAGTTGGAATGGGTTTGCAGAATCCTAATGTATGGCCCACCAATAAAAGCTTTGAATAGTCAATGTTACTGCAAATGAGGTCCCACTGGTCTCCAGTATTGCAAAGGATGGCCTGGCCAGGTTGTTGTGAAACTTTCCTTTCAATTGGACAACATCACAATATCTGTGTATTGCAAAGTCCTTTAATGAGGAGACTGGCTTTGATCACAAGTCATTTGGACAGTGATTTCACAAAATGTTCTCAAAGCCTTGCAGCAAAAGGAGATGGTGGGATTCTTTCCTGAGCAGATGGGCAGATATTTGACAGAATGCCCCATTGCTAGACCTTTCCAGCAAGCACCAGTGTCCAACTTGCCTAGTGTTGAAAAGGGCCCTTCCAATCAGATCTCCCATGTCTATTTGTAATATTGGTCACCCCTGGCCTATGTGATGGACTATTATCCCTTTCTTTCTTGAGTGTATTTTTGCCAGGCAGGTTGGTAATGAGATGCAAAGGTATTTATCAAGGTTTGTCCTGAGCAACCACACAACAGAGCACTCTGTGCTGTGTGGGCTGACACCAGGGAAACACACTGGGAGCCCATCGGTGCTGTCAAAGATACTCTCTGGTCTGCCTGAAGTATTCCAGGGCTATGTGTTAAATATGACAGCTCTGCAAACTGACACCCGCAGATTTCCAGGAATACATGCTGAATGACACACTGAAGCTGGAAGGGTATCATAGAGAAAGGACACAGTTTAGGGACCTTGTCGCTGTGTTCTAATTTTGTGTTAAAACCTCTTGCTCAAGGGTTCTCTATAAATGAAGACTAACTTTAGGTATCAAAATGGCACGTCATGAAAATGACAACTTTGAATGTTCTATGTTACTTAATTTCCAAATTTTTTTTATGGATGTGCATCTCACAAAGAGTTGGTCTGGAAGAGGGTAAAACAAATGCAGTTTTGTGGAATGGGGCTTGCTGTGTTACAGCTTTGAAAAGAGTTCAGAGTTGTTTAGCAGGAAAGTTTATAGAGCTGTTGAATGTGATGGGTGGAATTTCACTTCTGTCTGTATATGACGGATTGGAGGGTGAAATGATTAGTTGCCCCACAACTGGAGACATAAGCGCAGCTAGAGGCAGCAAGTGTTTGTCGGGGTTAGTAACTGTAATAATGATTACATTCATAGATCTTCTCTGTCAAGCTCAAGACATTTGAACAGGCTTTGCCTCCATGAATTTAAACACCACAAGGAATGCCTCTACCAACTTGTGTATCTCAAACAGAAATGAAGCAAAGGCTAAATCATCCTTTTTAAATGTCAATTGACTGGTGAAGTATAAGTATAGATTTGTGTCTGCTTGGAAGGGGTAAAAAAAAAATCTGATCTGCAAAATGGCATACCAGCTCCTGCCATGATTAAATGTCAGCTTGGAGTTTGTGTTTGAGTTTTGGCTATGGGACAAGCTCGTACAATACTAACTCTGAGGAAAAACCTGACCTTTAAGCCAAGGAATACGCAATCTCTGGAGAGTCTTTACCTGATGCTCACTGTTGTCCATGGTGGTGTAGGTTTTGCTCTCAGGACAGTTGCACATCCCGTAATAATTTCTGTGGGCACTTGGTTGTGGACAGACATCAGATCGTGTTCATGGGCTAGTTTGACTGTTGGTGTGCTCATGCTGTGGTGTGTGCCCTTTTGAAATGAACCCTTTACTTTACACTTAACAGTGACGGATGGTTCTCATCTTTGTTCAAAGTTTTTGGAGTTGACATTTCTTCGATCAAGGTGAATGATTTCTACAAACTTTATGATATTTTTCAACTAATACAGAATAAGTAGAAGAGGAACTGTCCATTTTTGAGCCTCCATCCCTCATGTTGTGGATCAGTCCCTCATTAGAGAAACTGTCTGACCGGATGTTTCTGTTAGTTTTTTTTTTAAACATTGCAGCTAATTCAATACCATGGATCTATGTTGAGTGTCTATGAAACCGGATGATTGTAGAGGCCTTAAGTTGGAGGAACAGCACCTTATATTCCATTTGAGTAGCCTCCAACCTGATGGCATGAATATCGATTTCTCAAACTTCCAATAATGCCTCTCCACCCCCCTATCACCACTTCCCATCCCCTTGTCTCTCTCTCATGTTATCTCCTTGCC
Organism: Mobula birostris; assembly: GCF_030028105.1. Taxonomy (NCBI): domain Eukaryota; kingdom Metazoa; phylum Chordata; class Chondrichthyes; order Myliobatiformes; family Myliobatidae; genus Mobula; species Mobula birostris. The sequence goes on along the minus strand of NC_092380.1, from coordinate 58,920,957 downwards.
CGCCCATCGCCTCCCTTTGGTGGTCCTCCCCACCCCGCCCCCTTTTTATCTTTTCGTCCATGACCGCCTCTCTCTTTCACCAATCAACCTCTAGCTCTGCTTCATCCCTGTCCCCACCAAGTTTCACCTATCGCCTGGTGTTGTTCTCTCCCCTCCCCCCACCTTTCAAATCTGCTCCTCAGCCTTTTTTTCTCCAGTCCTGCCGAAGCGTTTAGACCTAAAGCGTCAACTGTACTTTTTTCCATGAATGCTGCCTGGTCTGCTGAGTTCTTCCAGCATTTAGTGTGTGTTGCTCGGATTTCCAGCATCTGCAGATTTTCTCTTGTTTGTGGCGGGGTTGCCTTCCACAGTTGCCTTCTTTAGATGGAAATTTCTCCAGCTTTTTCACCCCAGTATCTCCTCTTCTGGTCTTGTTCCCAATCTGCTCACACCCATACTTCCTCTTCTGGTCTTCTCTCCAACAGAGACATGCAACTAAAAAGGATAGAATTATCACTAAATGCTCAAAGCATATTACAAGACAAAAAGCAGTGGAAAGTTTCTTTTGTCACGTGCAGTAGGAGACCAGTCAGATCGACAGAATAGTCAACTGTAAATTAATCAAGTTATGCAGTGAGCATGACACCACCACTAGTCTGGGTATTGTCTCACTGCACTGTGGCGCTCGGTTGGAATCATTTCATCCTTGCGCCTGGATGAATTCCCCTTAAGCCTCTGCATTCTTGTATCTGGAGATTGGTCATTTTGTGCAGAGGAGAAATGTTGCCACTTTGATGATTTGAGGTGAGGTTTAGTGAGCTCGGCCTTTTCTCCTGGAGTGGCGGAGGATGCGAGGTGACTTGATAGAGGTGACCAGAGGCCAGTGAGCACCTCTTCCCCAGGGTTCCAGTGGCCAGTACAAGAGCATGTCTGTTTACATTGAGTGGAGGAAACTTTAGGGGAGAGGCCAGAGGTCAGTTTTATTTACTCAGTGGGTGTGGAGTGCCTGGAGGATACTGCTGGGGGTTAGGGGGGAGGTGTTAGGGGCTGATACAAAAGGGACATTTAAAAGACTCTTAGTTAGACACATGGATGAAAGGAAAATGGAGTGTGTAAGAAGAAGGGAGTTAGATTGATCGCCATTAAGTTTGTATTGGTTGGCACAATATCATGGGCTGAAAAGTCCACACTGTGCTGTACTGTTCTACATTCTGAAAAACAGGCCACAATTCAATGCTTGGAAGCTACCCAAATTCTTGGATCGTCTCGAGCACTTTGACCTTGGCCGCTATGGATTTCCTGTGTCTGAGTTGTTCGAAAAGTGGGATTGCAGGATGTAATAATAGACAATAAAGTTTTCTCTGGGAAGCAGCTCAGCAGGTATCCAATTACTCAGGGAGCTATTTCTCTAAGTGAATGTGTATTTGAAGTTTTATCTTCTTTAAAACCGGAAGAAAACTCCTTGAAGATTGACTGGGAAAAGCTGTTTTCTGTCTCACTGACTCAAGATTGTACCAACACTAAATGTTAACTATGTAGAATTTACATTTTGCTGTTGGGATGCTTTGTGTGGCTTTCAAAAGGCTTGTGGGGCCACTGACCAATTGCGTTGTCTGTGGAGTTTTCTTGTCAGTAGCCTTGATGCTAGAGTGGAAGTAGGGGAAATGTAAGCAAGAAAGATGTGTGTAGTTTATTTGAAAGGAAATGAGAATTGTGCTGAAGAAGGACAGCATTATAAATACTGCAGGGTTACCTGCAGAATTTCACAACACCCACATAATGCAAGGCATAATTTTTTTTTTTGAAAAGTTCAGGCTCAGATTCTGAGAAGTAGGGAAGACAATAAGAGAAGCAGTAATTAACATGGGAAGAATACATGGAAATTCCCACACCAGCAATCTTGACCAGCGGGACAAAATGGGCTGAAAGTGGCAGACTGAATTTAAAGTAGACAAGTGTGAGATGTTGCACTTTGGGAGCACAAACCAGGGTAGACTTTATACAGTGGACGGTTGGGCACTGAAGAGTGTAGTAGAACAAAGGAATCTGGGAATACAGCTTCATAATGTTTTCAATGTGGCATCACAGGTGGATATGGTTTTGGCACATTGCCCTTCATAAATCAGAGTATCAAGTACGGAAGTTGGGGTGTTATGCTGAAGTTGTATAAAATGTTGGTGATACCAAATGTGGAGTATTTTGTGCAGTTCTTGTCTCCTACCAACAGGAAAGATATTACTAAGAGTACTACAGAGAAATTTACAGGGATGCTGGGAGTTGAGAATCTGAGTCATAGGGAAAGGTTGAATAGTTTGGCTTTGTTCTCTTCGAGTACAGGAGAATGAGGGGAAATTTGACAGAGGTATACAAAATCATAATCGGTATAGATAAGGTTATTGCAAGTAGGCTTTTTCCACTGAGACACGAGGAAATCTGCAGATGCTGGAATTTCAAGCAAAACACATAAAAGTTGCTGGTGAACGCAGCAGGCCAGGCAGCATCTATAGGGAGAGGTACAGTCGACGTTTCGGGCCGAGACCCAAATGAGATGTTTCAGTTAGTCCTGACGAAGGGTCTCAGCCCGAAACATCGACTGTACCTCTTCCTAGAGATGCTGCCTGGCCTGCTGCGTTCACCAGCAACTTTTATGTGTGTTGCTTTCTCCACTGAGATTTGGTGAAACTAGAACTAAAAGTTGTAGGTTAAGGATGAAAGGTGAAATATTTAAGGGGAACCTGAGGAGGACCGTCTTTAGTCAGAGGGTGTGGTGGATGTGGGTTTGATTTCAATATTTAAGACAAGTCTGGATAAATATATGGATGGGAGGGACTATGAAGGACAATGGTCTAGGTGCAGGTCAATGGATTTGGCATAGACTAGGTAGGCCATATGCCCTGTTTCTGTGCTGTACTGCTCTATGGCTCTGGAAGGAGGATTTTGCTCAGCTGTAGAGATCACAATTAATTGAGTGAACAGTTTCTCAAAAGCCTTCTTGAGTGAGAAATTTGTCACTGGCTTGAGAGTAGTTATTTGCCATTTTTCATTTGCAATGCATGGAAAGCATACTAAGTATTCTTTTAAAAAGAATTACATTTGACTAAAACAATGAGATGCAAGGCAATCCTCCTTAATATATGAGAGCAAGAATTATAATCAGCAGAATACTGTACAGAAAATATAAAAGTGCAGTTTCCTTTTTCTAGCAACGTTGCTTGGGAAAATTCTCAATGCATTGAAGTTCAAGTTCATTTAATTATTATTTAGCCATACGTGAATATAGCCAAATGAAACAGCACTCTTCCAGGACGAAGGTGCAACACACATTTCCATCAACACATTGCACGTAGCACGAATGGCACGCATATGGTTGTGATTTCAGAAAAACATACAGTCACAAAGAAAAAGAAACTCATAAAATAAAACTAATATAATTACATTCATACAAAAGAGATTGAAATTTGATGCCTCTATTGACTGAAGTTTTTTATTAAACAAAATTGACTGACTTTGCCAATAACAAATAGAAGAACAGCTCTGGACCAAAGCACAAACAAAGCAGGGAAGTTCAAGTCTGGTTTCAATGAAGACATAATCTGAGCAATGCTCCTTCCTCTTCCTATCCCCTCTTGCATTCAGCTGGCACGCTGGAATGGAGTGAGACAGTGTGGGAACTGGTTTATTTGCCCTAGTTGCACAGATGGATAATTATAGGAATTGCATTCAGGGCAAGTTTGCATCTGTGGGGAGAGCTGGAGATTTAGGTACTATCCTTCCTAAATGGTTGACTGGTGATTTTCCATTTTTGTTTACCACTTGCAGTGTCTTTTCTACTTCCTTATTTACTTGGTTTCAGTCACTGCTCCGTATTTGGGAATCCCAATAAAGATTTAGTGATTAGATCAGAATATTTCCATGACTTAATAGGTTCAAATAGGAAAGAGTATCAGGAAGATGGGTGAGGTAATCCGGCATGCCATATTCTGAACTGAGAAATAAACAAGGAAGTTTGTCGCAGGACATTGATTACATGCAGTGTGGAGTTCTCTGATAGTGGATTCTCATTCTGGATGTAAGTAGTGGCAGGATGGCTGAACAGGTTGTTGAGTGAGTGGTTACTTGGCATTCCTTTTTGGATCCTGATTATTGTCTGGTGAGTGGAAATTATCTCGGATTTCTTGGATTGGAAGATATTAAGTTCAGCTTCATAATTAAGTTTGACTAGAAAAGAATCTGATTATGAACTCATGACATGTTCACCTTATGGTTAAAATATAATGAAATTGTTATTCTTGTAGAATCAGTGTTCACTGTTTTGGCATCAGAATGCACTTCTCAAACTAGCCTGTCAGTAAGTAGCATTGCCTCGAGTCAGTAGTAGCAGAAACCCAGTTGGTGGTACTTCCTCCAGTGTGGAGGATGGAGCTTATGCAGACAGACATTTCCAGTTATAGCTGTTGGTGGACAGCATCTAATAGTTGCAGAGATTTCTCTTTGTTTCCTTCAAATATTTGTTTAGCTGATTTTAAACCCAGTGCAGTTGTTCATTATGAACAACCTTGGGCTTGTTTTTGACATGAGAAGTCTGGTATTTCCTTGCAGCTGATTTTTACCAATAGTTTTTATCCCCGGAGATAAATGAAATGTGTGTGTCAGTGGGCTCATAATAAAATAAAACGTATGCGTATTGGGGTCTTCCGAGCACCATGGAGCCTGATGTCGTTGCAAACCAGCCACTGATATTTCACCCAGCCTGAAGTTTGGAAGTTCTCCAAAAAGCCCAGTGCCACTTTATTTTGGAACTTCTCCAAGAAGCCCAGTGCAAGGTGAAGCTGGAGTGTTAAGAAGTGGCTCTAGGAAAAGGGAAAAATAAGGGGTTAGGCTTGCAAAGAAGCTGGTGAGCAGTAGAAACATTATTGGGCAGCACTTTTGGAAGGGGTTGTGTCTATTGCTGTGGGCGCTGACTTGAGATTGGAAGTGGCAATGGTGCTTCTAATTAGAGGCATTGACAGGAGTGACAGGGAGAGAAGGAAGACTCAGTCATTTCCTAGTGTACTGATGCCAACTGGTACATAATGGTGAATTTTCCATGCAGTGCATTCCTCTCCTGTCAGATGCGGATGCTTTCCAAGTCAGCGCAGTGAGTTAGCTAAAAGGAATGAACTTCTTTTCCTTTGGTTGATATCTTGTTTCGAAGGAGGAGGGCTCTCCTGTGCTGAGCCCTAAGCAGAGTGGATTGTTTCTGCAGAGTTATATGGATTGCAGTGATTTCAAAATTGCTTGCATCCCCTTCAGTGTATTTTGTACCATCTGTTATGCTATAAATTGGAGACAGGAGCTGTGTGACAAATTGAATGCACTCTCTATCCTCCACATCTCATCTCACTTTTCTTCCTAAAGAGCTCCAAATTAACTCATACTTTGCATCATTCAGTTCTGTCTCATGTTGATTTGCAGTTTTATTGAGTATGGTTTCCATGACACTAGTCCTATGGTGTGAGGAAATGGGACGAGCGAAAGGATCATCTGAAATGGTCATCGAATTTTCTTCAAAGATGCCATGTGGATAACACAACAAGAAGCTTGTGGTGATTTTATTCAGTTTTCCTCGCTTGCCTTTGAGAATAATCAATACAAATTTATAAAAGAACTTGGATTCATAAAGGTTCTTTAAAATGGTAAAACGTCCTTCGATATTTATTTATACCAGTGGTTTTCCTGGAGATTAAATACAAACGTTTGTATATGGTGTGGAATCCACAATGATTTGTGGTTTGCACTGATGTGGCAGAGATGAGTGAGTAGTTTCTTCTCATTTCCTGCTCCCTTATGTTAATACATCTAATCTAAGCTTGCTTCTTCCTCTGAGATTTTTCCCTCTACTTTGGTGAGAAGGCATTTGTGACTGTAAATTTGCTGCTGACTCCAGGCATTGGGCATTATCCCGCTCTCCAGTTTGCAAAGCCAAGGGTCAGTACTGATGAAGGCAGTGATTGCTGTGTGGAATCTGGGGAGGAATAGTAGATCATTACAGAGAAATCGTGTGTTTTAAAATTAAAAAGATGGTTGCTTAATAGTCATAGACTATGTTGACAAAGGGATAATCTAGCTCTCCAGTGACTGCTGGAAACCTAGCCAAAAGTGTTTGTTATTCTTGATTTAATGGGTCAGAGGGCACTTGTGGGAAATATTCTGTGTCCCACGGCCCCTTGCAGTTCTATATATAACCAATTTCTGTTGTTTTCAGTTAGTAATTTTGTATAAACTTTAGTCGGCCCTCTGTGAAGTGCATGTACTTGTGGTAATTCAGCTTCTTTTGTTTCACAGCATACTGTTGACCTACTTCGTCCAAAATAAAAAAAAGGAGAAACAATTGGCCTGCAACTTCAGAAGCAGGGTATTAAATTATCCTGGAGTTATAGTCCTCATCAGGGCCGGGGCCCCTGGGCTGGAGGCCTTGATGGGCACATGCCAACACCGTAAAATGCTGTCGTACCAAGCAAAAAAAGGCAAGAACAAGAGCAAAGGTCATACTGGTCTAAATATCAAAGCTGTGGACCAAGACATTGGTTTAGTACAATACATCGACTATAAACTTACAGGCGTTAAGGGGTGGGGGGGACAGAAAGTAATGCAGATTCTTAGTTTGAAGGACAGCATCTAAAGCACTCAAAAATTGACCTAGGCTTAGTTGGCTTAGTAGAGTTATGGGGGAGACGAAGTGTGATGTACCCAATCTTAAATCTTTATTTAGCTATTGCTGCACGTACCATAAGGCTATTTCTCAAACAATGCCAAAGCATTTTTATCCAGGTATTTTTCTCAACCGTGTGTTCTGAGAAAGCAAAATGGAAACGAGAGACAAAAAGGCCAAGAGGGATGGCACTATGGCAAACTAGGAAACTTGACAATACTCCAACAATCTTTTTGGAAAATGAGATCTAGCGCATACTAACCTATTGCTGTACTGTGTGGCTTGCAGAGTAAAGACTACTTATTACTAAAAGTTTGTAAACAGTCAACAGTAAACAGTTTATAGCCTATTGCCACAAAAAACAGGAACAGCACTGACACACAAGCCTAGACATTTACAAAGTCAGATGCTTGTTTTTGAAAATTAAAGCCTAGCTCTTCTGGATTTCTTTGTGGCAAAGTCCTTGATCAGATCACTAAAATCCAGTTTCCAAACAAGATCACTTTAAAGTGACATCAGAGTAAAATGACTCAGCCTGTCCTATCCCGTTGTGGATCTGAGCCTATGTAGTTGCCGTTCTCAGGCCTGCCAAATATGTCATTGGAGCCTCAGATAGCGTGTCCCCTCGCGACCAAAAACTTCACAACCACCAACACTCTTCTCAATACGTCGGTCCAGTAGCCACACTCTGACTTGAACTGTTTTCATGCTCTCTTATGCGCTCAGTGGCATGTTTCCAGTCGCTAAAACCAATTTCAAAGATGGACTGACGGTTACCATCACTGAAGATGCGGCATGCAAAACAAAACACACAGCCGGTGGAAGGGGAATATAAGCGCCATTGCCTTGATATGTACTCACCGTTCACGAGCTTGTGTTTGAAGTGAAATTTGGAGAAAAAACATCTCTGCTGTTTGTATACTCGTTCCAAAACTTTGATATCCACATCCTTATTGTGGCAGGACTCCGGTCCTTTCTTAGCCCAGTGCGCTTGGACTGAATCATCTAATGTTTCCTTTTCCCAGCGAGCAGGATCAGTGCTGTAAGGATCCTCAGTAGCGGTAATGTTAACATTAATAGCTGCCTGACTTGGTTGTTCTGAGACTTCTGTGGCTGGGAACCCCAAAGTCATGCTGTCTGGCTCTTCAATGTTAGCTGCTGACTGTGGCAAGGATGATAGTCCTGCACTAACGCTGGTGCTAGCACTAGCTATTGAACAAGTCTCTGTTTGTCCGTCGTTCTCAGACTGTGACAAGAGTGATGGTACTGCTGCGTCATCAAGAACAGGTTTAAAAAATTCTGTCAATTGCAATGTCTTTTTTAATGCTTCTTTCTCACGGTCCTCTTTTTCTTGATTCTTTTTTCTTTTCTGTGCTCCACTCTCATTTTTTTTTGTCCGCCATGATGATAGCTACCTATTTTGGGCCCCTCTGCAGCTCGGTCCCTGGGCTGCAGCCCAGCCTAGCCCTGCCTAAAGTCCGGCCCTGGTCCTCATTGTCATACGAGGTTAGCATGTCACCCAATTGTTTGCTGGATGGATTCTGAGTTGGATGTCCAAAAAAATCCTTCTTCGCCATCAAGTGTTCTCTACAACAGATTTTTTTTTCCATTTTAGTTTTTAGAACTTAAGAACACGAGAAATTGAAGTGGAAGTAGATTATACAGTTCCTCAAACCTACACTGTTATTCATTAAGCTGAAGGTTGATCCTGTGCCTTAAATTGGTTTTCCTGTTGGGATATTGTATGCTCCACTTTTCATTGGAATGTAAATTTAGGTAGACCTCAACCTTGAATATAACTCTACAGCTATAGAATTCTCGAGATTTATAATGCTGTTCATTTATTTCAGGCTGATGAGTCTATAGTTCTGTTTTCTGTTCCTCTCTTGAATAGCAGTTCTTAATTTGTTAGTTTCCCACTTGCTAAGACTATTTATTACAAACTCTAGGGCATGCGTTAGGAGTTCGATGTCTGCGAGTTCTGTGTTGTGATACACACTTGGGCTTGAACATAAATGGGCAATAATTTTGAAGTGTGCTGATAACATGAAATTTGGAAATTTAATAAATGAAGAGAAAAATATTCATGGCTTCAGAAAGACACGTTGATCCAAAACCTGGGCCTTCGTACCTCCCTCTGCAACTGGATCCTTGATTTTCTCACCAGGAGACCACAGTCTGTGCAGATTGGAAATAACATCCCCCCCCCCCCCCCGCTGACAATCAACACTGGCACACCTCAAGGATGCGTACTTAGTCACTGCTCAAATCTCTCTACATCCACGATTATATGGTTGTGCACAGCTCAAAGGCCATCTATAAATTTGCCGACAGCACAACTATTGTTGGCAAAATTTCAGATGGTGACTAGAAGGCATACAGGAGTGAGATAGATCAGCTGAGTGAGATAGATCAGCTGGTTGACCAAGGAATGGATTGTGGACTTCAGGAAGGGAAATTCGAGGGAGCACATACCAGTCCTCATCAGGAGTAGGAAGGGTGAGCAATTTCAAATTCCTAGGGGTCAACATCTCTGAAGGTCTATCCTGGGTCCAACATATTGATGCAATTACAAAGAAGGTATGGCACCAGATTTGGGAATGGTTCTCGAGGACTGGAAAATTGCAAATATCACTCCACTTTTTAAAAAGGGAGGGAGGTAGAAGAAAGGAAATTATAGGGCAGTTATTCTGACCTCAGTGGTCAAGCAGATGTTGGAGTCCATTATTAAGATGAGGTTTCAGGGTACTTGGAAGCACATGATAAAATAGGCCAAAGTCATCATGGTTTTCTTAAGGGGAAATCTTGCCTGACAAATCTGTTGGAATTCTTGGAGGAATTAACAGGCAGGATAGACAAAGGAGAGTCAGGGGATGTTGTTTACTTGGATTCTCATAGGCCCATTGTATGATGGATAGAAGTTTGGCTGACTGGCAGGAAGCAAAGAGTGGGAACAAAGGGGGCCTTTTCTGGTTGGCTGCCAGTGACTAGTGGTATGGCTCTGGGTCAGTGTTGGGAACGCTTCTTTTCACATTATATGTGAATGATTTGGATGAGGGAATTAATGGCTTTGTGGCCAAGTTTGTGGGCGTCACGGAGACAGAACAGGAATGAACAGGATTTGATAAGTGATCTTGAAGTAAAGGAGCCATTAGGAGGTAGTGACCATAATATGATAAGTTTTTATCTGCAAGTTGAGAGGGATAAGGGCAGATCAGAAGTGTCAGTATTGCAGTTGAACAAAGGAGACTATGGAGCCATGAGGGAGGAGCTGGCCATAGTTGATTGGTCGGATATCCTAGCAGAAAAGACAGTGGAACAGCAATGGCAGGTATTCTTGGGAATAATGCACAAGGTGCAAAATCAGTTCATCTCCCAGAGAAGGAAGGATTCAAAGGGGAGAAAGTGGCCACAGTGGTTGACAAAGGAAGTCAGAGATAGCATAGCATTAAAAAAGAAGTATGACAGAGCTAAGGTGAGTGGGAAGATGGATGATTGGGAAATTTTTAAGGAGCAACAGAACTTAACTAAAAAGGCAATACGGGGAGAAAAAATGAGGTATGAGCGCAAGCTAGCTAAGATATAAAGGAGGATAGCAAAAGTTTTTTTTAGGTATGTGAAGCGAAGGAAGATAGTTAAGAACAATGTTGGGCCCTTGAAGAATGAATTGGGAGAAATTGTTATGGGAAACAGAGAAATGGCAGACGAATTTAATAAGTACTTTGGATCTGTCTTCACTAGGGAAGACACAAGCAATCTCCCAGATGTATGGATGGGCCAAGGACATAGGGTAACAGAGGAACTGAAACAGATTGACATTAGGAAGGAAACGGTGATGAGTAGACTAATGGGACTGAAGGCTAACAAATCCCCAGGTCCAGATGGTCTGCATCCTAGGGTACTAAAGGAGGTGGCTCTGGAAATTGCAGATGCATTGGTGATCATTTTCCAATGTTCCTTAGATTCAGGATCAGTTCCTGAGGATTGGCGAATGGCTAATGTTATCCCACTTTTTAAGAAAGGAGGGAGGGAGAAAACAGAGAGCTATCACCCTGTTAGCCTAACATCAGTAGTGGGGAAGATGCTAGAGTCCATTATTAAAGATGAAATAACGGCATATCTTGATAGCAGTGATAGGATTGGGCCGAGCCAGCATGGATTTACCAAGGGCAAATCATGCTTGACTAATCTATTGGAGTTTTTCGAGGATGTAACCAGGAAGATAGACGCGGGAGATCCAGTAGATGTGGTGTACCTTGACTTTCAGAAGGCATTTGATAAGGTACCACATAGGAGATTGGTGGGTAAAATCAGAGCTCATGGCATTGTGGGGAGGATATTGACATTGATAGAAAACTGGTTGGCAGATAGAAAGCAAAGGGTAGCAGTGAATGGGTGTTTCTCGGAATGGCAGGTGGTGACTAGTGGGGTGCCACAGGGCTCGGTATTGGGACCACAGCTGTTTACGATTTACGTCAATGATTTAGAGGAAGGCATTGTGAATAACATCAGCAAGTTTGCTGATGATACTATGCTGGGTGGCAGTATGACATGTGATGAGGATGTTAGGAGAATTCAAGGTGACTTGGATGGGCTGGGTGAGTGGGCAGAAACTTGGCAGATGGTGTTTAATGTGAATAAGTGTGAGGTTATTCACTTTGGGAGCAAGAACAGGAAGGCAGATTATTATCTGAACGGTGTGGAATTAGGTAAGGGAGAAATACAAAGAGATCTAGTAGTACTTCTTCATCAGTCTCTGAAGGTGAATGAGCAAGTGTAGCAGGCAGTGAAGAAGGCTAATGGAATGTTGGCCTTTATTACAAGGGGAATTGAGTACAAGAGCAAGGAAATCCTTTTGCATTTGTACAGGGCCCTGGTGAGACCACACCTGGAGTATTGTGTGCAGTTTTGGTCTCCAGGGTTAAGGAAGGACATCCTGGCTGTGGAGGAGGTGCAGCGTAGGTTCACTAGGTTAATTCCTGGGATGTCTGGACTGTCCTATGCAGAGAGGTTAGAGAGACTGGGCTTGTACACGCTGGAATTAAGGAGATTGATGGGGGGATCTGATTGAGACATATAAGATTATTAAGGGATTGGACAAGATAGAGGCAGGAAATATGTTCCAGATGCTGGGAGAGTCCAGTACCAGAGGGCATGGTTTAAGAATAAGGGGTAGGTCATTTAGGACAGAGTTGAGGAGGAACTACTTCTCCCAGAGAGTTGTGGAGGTGTGGAACGCGCTGCCTCAGAAGGCAGTGGAGGCCAATTCTCTGGATGCTTTCAAGAAGGAGCTAGATAGGTATCTTATGGATAGGGGAATCAAGGGTTATGGGGACAAGGCAGGAACCGGGTATTGATAGTAGATGATCAGCCATGATCTCAGAATGGCGGTGCAGGCTCGAAGGGCCGAATGGTCTACTTCTGCACCTATTGTCTATTGTCTATTGTCAGATGGAGGGGGCAATTAGTGTTGAGGAAGCAGAAAGTCTGTAGAAGGACTTAGACAGATTGGAAGAATGGGCAAAGAAGTGGCAGATGGAATATAATATAGGGAAATGTATGGTCATGCACTTCAGTAGACGGAATAAAAGCAAAGACTATATTCTAAATTGGGAAGAAAATTCAAAAATCAGAGGTGCAAAAGGACTTGAGAGCCCTTGTGCAGGATTTCCTAAAGAATAACCTGTGGATTGAGTCAGTGGTAAGGAAGACAAAAGCAATGTTATTATTTATTTTGGGAGGACTAGAATATAAGAGCAAGGATGTAATGTTGAAGCTTTATAAGGCATTGGTCAGACCGCACTTGCAGTATTGTAAGCAGTTTTTGACCCCTTATCTAATAAAAGATACACTGACATTGGAGAGGGTCCCCTAGAGGAAGATTCTGGGAAAGAAAGTGTTAATGTACATGGAACGCTTGATGGCTCCGAGCCTGATCTTGCTGAAGATTAGATCTCATTGAATATTGAAAGACTTGGGTAGAGTGGATGCACGGAGGAAGTTTCTAATAGTGGGTGAGTCTGCGACCAGAGGGACAAAACAGAGATGATGAGGAATTTCTTTAGTCAGAGGGTAGTGAATCTGTGGAATTCATTGCTACAGACAGGGCTGTGGAGGCCTAAATGAGTATACCTAAAGCAGAGCTTCATAGCTTCTTGATTAGTCAGGGTGCCGAAGGTCATGAGGAAAAGGCATGAGAATGGGGTTGAGAGGGATAATAAATCAGCCATGATGAAATGTTGTAACAGACTTGATTGGCTGAATGGCCTAATTCTGCTCCTATATCCTGTGGTTTTATGATTGATGCCGCTTTTTTAAGGTATCACCTTTTTAAGGTGTCCTCAATGCCAGTGAATTTCGTGCCCATGATGGACTTGACTGAGTTTACAACTTCCTGCAGCTTTTTGTAATCCTATGCAGTGGCCCTTCCATACCAGATGGTGATGCACACTGTTAGAATACTCTCCGTGATACATCTATAGGAATTTGCAAGTGTCTTTGGTGACATAGAAATTCTCCTCAAACTCTTAATGAAATACGAGGGGTGACTGATAAGTTTGTGGCCTAAGGTAGGAGAAGTCAGTTTCAGAAAACCTAGCACATTTATTTTTCCTAAGCTTGCACACTTAGTCCAGCGGTCGTGGGACATACGGATCCCTTCTTTGTAGAAGTCGGCGTCTTGGACCTCCAGAGGTGGTCCACAGCAGGGGTGATTGATAAGTTTGTGGCCTAAAGTAGAAGGAGATGAGGAGAAACTTCAAACTTTCCGCATTTTCACTCAAAGAGTTGCACTGCATGTGTGTGTAACGAGAGCTGTATAACTCATCTCCTTCTACCTTAGGCCACAAACTTATCAATCACCCCGCTGTGGACCACCTGGAGGTCCAAGACCCTCTCGTTACATGCACGTGCAGTTCAACTCTTTGACTGCTAATGCAGAAGGTTTGAAGTTAATAACTCATCTCTTTCTACCCTAGGCCACGAACTTATCAATCACCCCTGCTGTGGACCACTTCTACAAAGAAGGGATCTGTATGCTCCACGACTGCTGGACTAAGTGTGTAAATGTAGGAGGGGACTATGTTGAAAAATAAATGTGCTAGGTTTTCTAAAGTTGACTCCTTCTACCCTAGGCCACAAACTTATCAATCACCCCACGCCCCCCCCCATAGCGTCACTATATTTTCCCTCTCTTTTTGCACTACATATTTAATTTAATTTTTGTATATATAATGGCTTCCTTATTCAATAAGTATTCCAAAAAGTGGGTGACAATATAGTGAGGTAATGTTCGTGGATTCATTGTCCATTCAGAAATCTGATGATGGAGGCAATGAAGCTGTCCCTGAAATATTAAGTGTGTGTCTTCAGGCTCCAGAAACGGCCGGGAATGAAAACTAAACAATTTCACGACTTCAGCAATTTAGGAACTTCAAGGAATGTGAAGGTATTGACAATCATCTTCAATATTGCAGTGAAAGTGAAGATTTGGAGGATGCATTTGTCAAAGCATTTCATGAAGACAGTCCATTATCTGCACCAGGTGCCTGCGCTGATTTTTTTTATTTACAGTCAATCAGAGGAACACAGCATGTACACTGGATGAACACCTCCATCAATAACTATTAAGAACTAATACACTGTTTGTAGTAGTATGGTAGTGTTATAATTTGTTCTGTATTTTACTTAAATGCATAATTTGTTACATGGTTGAACGTAGTTGGTCTTTTTATACATTTTATTATTTCCATGAAACTGTGGCTGATTGGGGCAGCAACTTAATTGGAACAAAATGTACTGGTCCTGATGTGTCCCAATTAACCGGATTCCATTGTATACACTTTCTTGTTTTTTTTTATTTTTATAGTTTATATTATTATTTATTGTAATGTATTGCTGCTGCAAAACAACAAATTTCATGACATATGTCGGTAATATTAAAACTGAATTCTACTTTTGAAATGGAAGATAATGGTAGATTCAGTTTAATGCAGGGAAAGATTATGTGATGCAAATAATAAAAAAACTGAGGTTTCAATTAAATTACACAGTTCTGAAGGGGCTGCAGAAGCAAAGAGATTGTGTGGGTATATGTACAGAGCCTTGTAAAAATCTTCAGCCCGCAACCCTTTGTTCACATAAATGACTATTGTAACCAAGGATTTTGATCAATTTAGCTGAGAACTTTTATTTGTGAATCACATGCTCCTTTTTTTCACAGTAGAGCCCAAATAAATGGGGAAAATTGTAAAGCATGAAAAACTAAAAATTGAAATGACAGCATTTCAAAAGTTTTTATTTCCCCCCTTGCTCAGTGCCTAGTTGAACTACCTCTCGCAGCTATTACAACCAGTAGACTTATTGGATGTCCCTATTAACTTTGCACAACATGATGGAGCAAGATTTGCCCATTTCTCCTTGCAAAATTGCTCAAGCTATGCCTGGTTGGAGAGAAGTGGTGGACAGCAATCTTGAGGTCTTGCCAGAGATGTTCAATAGGGTTAAGGTCAGGACTCTGACTGGGCCACTCAAGGTTGTCAGTTTACTTCATTTGAAGCCACTCCAGGGCTACTTTGGGTTGTCATCCTGCTGAAAGACCAATTTCCTACTCGGTTTAAGCTTTCTGGCAGAGGCTAGCAGATTTTAATCCGGGACCTCTCTGTATTTAGCAGCACTCATCTTCTAATCAATTCTGACCAGATTTCCAGTCCCTGCTGCTGAAAATCATTCCTGTAGCATGATGGTACCATTACCATCCTTCACAGTAGGGATGGTGTTACATGACTGATGCACAATCTTAGATTAATGCCATATGTGCCATTTAGTGTTGAGGCCAAAAAGTCCCTCTTTAGTCTCATCTGGCCACAAGACCTTCTTCCACTTCTTTACAATATCATTTCCATGATTTGTCTTGAATGCTCTTTTGTTTTCAATTTCGTTTGTTCTGTTGAAAATCTACCACACTGTTGGACCTTACAGAGAAGTGGGGGGGGGTGGGTTTATTCTTATGCATTCATTGAAAACAGGTGACAGGTGATGCTCCAATTTTCTACATCAACAAATAGAGTGAATTGGTAAGCTAATACAGTATATTGCACCTGAGGAAAGTTAGTGTAGTATTTTCAAAAGGGATGGGTACCTTTTCAGCCTCACAATTTTGCTTTATAATTTTTAGTATATAGTTGACAGGTTTTGGAATTTTTCTTCTGATTTGACATGATGCACAATGTTTTGCAGATTAGCTCAAAATCCCACTTGAATATATTAAATTTAGAAAATGGGAGAGTAAAATATGAAAAGAGTTGTGGGGGTTGAGTACTTTCTCAAGGCATTGTATATCAAGAAAGTTTCAAAAACATACACAGAATCTTGACTTAATGTGAATAGAATGCAAGAAGATAGTTTTGTTTGATATTCTGATCACTGGTTAGGCCAGACATGGAACAAAATATCTGATCCTGTGCATGAGGAATATTGCTGGGAGAATAGTGATGGGAGTATTCTTCATGCTGCAATATTGCGAATGTTTGGAGTCACCAGAGAAGCTGGGACCGTTCCGCTTCTTCAACCTTCTGCAAGAAAGGTTAAAAGTTGTTTCCCCTGGCTGAGGTCCATAATTGAATGAGATAGGTCAGGGTAATTGGCATAAGAACAGCTAGGATATGGAGAGATGAGAGTAGGAAAGAAAAGTTGGGGCACTAGGAAAACCAGGATGTAGGGCGGTATGGTAGTGCAGTGGTTAGCACAACGCTTTACGGCAGGGGTCCCCAACCTTTTTTGCACTGCGGACCGGCCGACCCCGTGGGGGTTGGGGGGGAGGGTTGCCAACGGACAAGAGTAGCAGTCAAATACGTTGTTTACTCCGAGAAAGACTACCACGACCATGAAGCCTTGCGCAGGCACCAATGCGCATGCGTGTACATGCCAATTTTTTTCTACAAATCGTCTTTGGCGATTCTGTTCGGAGAGTGGCGGTATCACGACCAGAATATAGGTGATAAGTGGCTAATACACTCAATTTCGTTTATAAAAGGGTTTATCTAATGAATTTAATATTAAACACGCAGTGCATATTTTCCTCCCATGAATAAGTCAATTATAAGTCACTTATAAGTCAATAGCATCATAACATTTTAAGTAACGTTTAGATATTAAACACACAGCGCATATTTTCTGCGTATGAACATATAAAATCATTGCAACACACCAATGTCGCTGAATCAGTGGATGCCCTGGGCTTGTTTCCCTGCAACAAGATGGTGCTGTCGAGGGGTGATGGGAGACAGCGATACTCGAAGGGGGTTCCTTATGTCCAGTCTGTTCCGCAATTTAGTTTTTGTTGCATTCATTGCAGAAAACTCCGCTTCACAGAAATATGTTGGAAATGGAAGCAAAGTTTTCAGTGCTTTCGTGGCTATCTCAGGATGTTTAGCCTTGACTTTGATCCAGAATGCCGGCAGAGATATTATGTCAAACATACTTTTCAGCCTGCCGTCATTTGCAAGCTCAAAGAGTTGATCTTCTTCCCGCGCTGACATGGATGATGCGTGCGTAATGACCTCGCGTGCGTTCAAGTTCCTACAGTGGGTGTGACAGGGAATGAGGAAGGGTGCAGCTGACTCATATAGTTTCCTTGCAGCCCGGTAGCACATGCTTTGTGGCCCGGTACCGGTCCGCGACCTGGTGGTTGGGGACTGCTGCTTTACGGTATAGGCAATATAGGTTCAATTCCTGCCACTGCCTGTAACGAATTTGTGCATTCTCCCTGTGACAGCATGGATTTCCTCCGGATACTCTGGTTTCCTCCTGCAGTCCAAAGACGTACTGGTTGGTGGGTTAATTGGTCATTGTAAATTGTTCTGTGATCAGGCTCGGATTAACTTGGCGGATTGCTGGGCGGTGCGGCTCGAAGGGCCTGCAGGGTCTATTCTGCACTTTATTTCAACAAACAAACTAATCAATAAATAAATCATGTAACCCGAATTGGAGTGAGTTGATTAGTTTGTCTTGCTTCAGCATTTGATGTGGTTATGGTCAATCATCTAACCCCAGGGCTGTATATAGGCTTTGGTAATAAATTTACTCTGAACTTTGTATGCACTAGCCGGACTGAACTCAGTTTCTCCCTGTGGTCTCTATTAAATGGGGTGTCATTCTAGGGACCAAATCTCATCCCTGTTGCCCTGAGCAAGGCTAGTGGACAAAGTTGGTCAGGGTTCCACTTCTGATCAAAACGAGCAGTTCTTTTTGGGGGAGTGTGCATATCCACCTGATAAATAAAGGTAGTTTTGAACTTCCTTTGATACCTTCAATGATAAATAAGCTGGTTGATATTCAGTATGTATTGTAGTGCTAGGGTTTAATCTTCTTGGCTAGTCCTGCGGGAGCCAGCACTTATAACAGTGATTGAGAAGTGTACACATCAGTAGGGGCATGGGTGGCCATTTGGCCCCTTGAGTCTACTATCCCAAGCTAGGACTTGGCTGATCTGATCTATGGCTTCTGCTGCAGTTTCCAAGCTGCTGGTGTGTTCAGATGCAGCGACCACTCCGTCCCTGGGTGTAATAGTTCGTCCATGTCCTCTACGTCTTTGTTATGATTGAAAAAAGCTAATGGCTATTAAATATACTGTGCGCAGCAATTCCAGCACACTATTTTATTATTTATGTGTGATTCATTTGTAGCTTTTATCCTTGTCTTCATAAGTTATGTTATGAGCTTTACACCCTCATTTGAAGAAACGTCAAGTTTCTATATATATATGTGTTATATACATGTATGTAGTTAAATGACAATAAACTTCACCATATGTTAAGTGACTAGTTCATTAAAGAATTCCAGCTATTTGAAAGAAGGAATATTTCCCCATTTAAGATTCAAGTGGTTGACCTCTTGACCTGATGCTCTGGTCATCTTCTATACTCCCTCAGCCAGAGGAAATGCCCTCAGAACATCTGCCATGTAAAGGCCTTTGGAAGTCTCTCTTTCTTCTGAAACACCAGAGAGCTTAGCACCTTTCTGCTCAATTATTCTACAGTAGACAACTGTCCCAGAGACACTCTAGTGATCTTTCTTTGGAGGGTCTCTGGGCAGGTATATCAGCCTGTGAATAAGAAGACTAAAACTTTCCACAGATCAGCAGGTGTGGAGGTATTTGGGCCCCGACCGATTGCAGCATGATTTACTTATTCTGCTATTCCTTCTTCCGATATAAAACAGGATTTCATTCACTGCCTTGGTAATGCATAGTGTTTGCATGCTAACTTTACGTTAATGATGTCAGGGTGTCCAGATCTTTCTGAGCACAAATATCCAACTGTTTCTCACTATTTAAAGAATAAATGCTTTCTTTTCTATTCTTCCTCATTTTGCACTAAGGTGTTCCCTTGAAATTTAACAGGTTCACCAGAAAACTTTTGAAAATACTGTGTAATGTCTGAAGTCATGCTGATATTAATAAGAATCACAACCAAGAGTTTGCAAAATATCCACATAAAACACTGCCAAAGTCCCTAGTGTGACTGCCTACCATATTTTTGCCTGGTAACCCAAACCTATTTCTTATCCTTTTGTATTGGCTGCATAATCTACACCACAAGGGATAGAGAGATGCCCAGTGATTTGGGATAGGGGGAAAGAAACACAAAATAAGGAGGGAGCTGGGGGGTTAGGGGATCTAGAGTTGTGTGCACTGACACAGAGAGGGGATAAAACACTGTGTTTTAAAGCTATGCTTAGAAGAGAAAGGAAACTGAGGAATCAAGCAGTAATATGCTGTAAGTTGATAATTTTGTTGAATCAATAATGCTTGGGTGCTCTCGTTCTGGCCAATACTGTCGAAACATTGCAGAAGTAATTTTTATTTAAACATTGCTGATACTTGAAGAACATAATTTATAAATCTTTCCTTTACGTTCATTTGATTTACCTCATTTTTAAACAAAAGCCTCGTTTTAATTAGATCTCGTGATATTAAGACACTCAAGCAAGGTAAATGCAATAACATTTGCAAACAGTGAACAGATGGCATGTGCTTCTATATCAGGTCACCCAAGTGTTCAGGAATGTATCGTACAAGACTTGGCAGCCCCCACTACTGAGCTTCGCCTGCATTCTAGGTCCTCTGAAGTCCTGTCCTATTCCTTTGGCTTCAATCCTGCTGCACTTGGCCAACTCCTGAGCCCCCCTCACTGTGGTTCTTAATAAAATGTAGGCCCTCAGCACTGTGGCTCTCTGGCAGCGACTCAAAACTTTTTTAAAACTTAGAGTCTCTCTGGCCCTTCTCAGGGTATACAACAAACTTCAGTTACGCTTTCAGCTTCTGCTGCAACAGCATTCATGTCACCTCTTCAACCCAGGCTGGTAAACAAAAATGTGATCTCTTTCAGAGGCTATGCTTTGCCAGCCAGCATTACTAAAAATTGTTAAATAGAACTGCCATTTAGTATCATTAAATTGTCTTTTTCAATTACTGCAGTTTCCTGAACAAACCATTTTATATATTAGAATTAAACAGGTCCCAGTCCTCTCTTAGCCTTAGCAGAATGGCCTCCTGCTCGGATGATGCATTTAATTCAGTGCATATCATTTCAGTTAATTGATACCTGTCTCCTCCACTTTCATTTATTTCTCCATTTAAGTGACTGACAGAACGTGATGTGCTTGCTCATTTCTGCACTTTCTTTTATCTATAAATTATTTAGTTTTTTTTTCATCAATATTAGAATAAAAACTTTGTTACGACTGCCTGGAAAGCCACCTTTTTCTATGCCATAAAGCTGTAGGCAATTCTGTTGGAAATACAGCAGTGAAATCCAGTCTCTGATATCAGGTATGTTTCTGCCCTATATGCATAATGACAGGACTGTAGGAGTTTTTAAGGTAATTGAAATTGAATGTTTGTACCTGACCAAGTAGGAAGAGGTGGCTGAGAGTATTTTTTTTCTAGACAGGCAACAGCAGAAGATTGCACACTCACTGTTACCTCTTCCTCACTGACAGGCCTGCATTGACGAAAACCTGAGTATGGTTACTTTTCTGCTGGAGCATGGCGCCAATGTCAATCAGCCTGACAACGAAGGCTGGACAGCCCTACATGCAGCAGCCTCCTGTGGCTTCATGGAGATCACGGAGTGAGTATGGAACTAATTAATTGTCATTAGCACATGAGCAGATTCCTCAATTTTCATGAATTTAGCTTGCACCTCCAGTTTCTAACCTTTTTTACTTTGTACTTTGAACTTCGGTTCACACTTTGAGCAAAACTGGTTTTAGGATTCTGAAATAAACAATTGCGCAGATAGCTGTACATAATCCAGATCTCTGAATGGACAATGAGCTCAAGAACACTTTTTCCCTCTCTTTTTGCAATACTTAATTTAATTTATAGATTTTTTAAATCGTAATTTATAATATTTTAATCCTATATTGCTATGTACTACTGCCACAAAACAACAAACTTCACGATATATGTCGGTGCTGTCAAACCTGATTCTGAGGCCTGACTTGCACATGGTGTTCTAGGAGCGGTCCCACTAGGGCTGTCTCATTATTGGCGCAAGGCATTTCCGTTCTCGTACTCAATCCCTGTTGCGGTAAAGCACAGCATATCCTTTGCCATTCTCTTTGCTTCTTGCACCTGTGAGATTCATGTACAATGATATATAGGGCTTTATGAACTCCAATAGCTTTCAACCTCACACTGTATAAACAGTAATTCTGCTTTCTGCCAATTTTTCTCCTCTGATGCAAGGCTAACTAGTCCATCCCTAAACAGTAGGCTTGCCATTGTTACCTTCCAGTCTCTGGGAACAATTCTAGAATCTGTGAAATTTTGGAAGATGATAACCAACCTATCCACTATCTCCATTGCAACAACCTTCAGTGATGTGGTTCCTCATGTTCTTGAGATTCATCACTTTTTAGTTCTTTCATTTCACCCAAACTATGTTTTCCCACTGGTAACAATTTTTTCACACACTCACTCCACGCTTCTAGTTCTCCACCGTTTTGCAAAAGTTGTCTGTTTATTTTTCTGAAGAGAGATGCTGAATATTTGTTTAATTTCTTTGCTATTTCCCTATTCCCAAATATAACTGTTTCTGCCTTGGTGCATTGGGGATCCTCATTAATCTTCCACTGGGGTTGAGGAGATGGTTAAGCTGAGCCTGATAGAATATAACCACTCGTAGCATACTGTATAAAGAACTGTGCAAAAGTCTTGGGCACCTTTGATTTTTTTAATGTATAAATTTTATTTTAGATGTTTATATTTTCTCTTCTGCATTAGTGCGTCAGTAAAAAAAGAGCAAATTTTAGATTTCCATACATTCATTTTCCAAACTATTAAATGTAACAGAGAAACTTTTGTATTTTGTTAAAGAAAGTAACATATTAAGTAATAGACCATTCTTCAAATAAAACTTCATTACCTTATAGTTATATAGCCTAATGAATGATGGAACAAAGATAACAAGCAGATGTTAATGATCAATGACATATTAGGTTGAGTGAACTAAACTGATTAACTGAAACAGAAACGGGTGTAGAAGGAATCAGACTGAATGAAGGACAACCAAGCTAAAAGGTGAGGGTGTGACAGATGTGACAGTTTAACCTTCAAATCATCAATAGTTACACTGTGGCAAGAGTGAGAATAGCTAGATACAAGGTGGTCATCCTGCATCAACAAGGTCCCTCCCAAGAAGAAATGTTGTGGCAGACAGGAATTTCAAGATGTGCTGTCCAAGCTCTTCAGAAGAAGCATGAAGAAACATACAAGATTGAGGACCAGGAACGCAGTGGCTGGCAACAGAAACTGAGTGCTGCAGGTGAGAAATTGATATCCCCTCAAAATTGGAAGAAGTCTGGCACTGGTATCAGCTCTGAACTCAGAGAAACCACTGGAACCCAAATACACTCCTCTACAGTCCGGGGAAGTCTTGGCTTCGTGGAAGAGTCGGTGCTAAAGAGCCATTCTCTGAAGTGGACATAAGAGACTCAGCGACGCACAAAAGCACAAGGGCAGCAAATGCTCTCAATTGATGAGTCAAAGTTTTTGGCTCAAAGAAGAGGCAGCTTGTCCATAGAAGAGCCAGAGAGTACTACCTGGAATTGTGCCAGCAGCCAATAGTGGCAGAGGTTCCCCGCAGGCTTGGGGCTACATTTCTGCAAATGGAGTTGGTGATCTGGTCAGAAACAATAACCAACGCTGAGAGGTACAAGCAGATTTTCATCCATTATTCATTACCATCAAGGAGGCGTCTGATCGGTCACAACTTCATTCTGCAATAACCCCAAACATACGGCCAAGGTCATGAAGGACTATCTTCAGCGAATAGAAGAACAAGGAATTCTGCAACAGATAGTATGGCCTCCATAGAGATCTGATCTCAACATCATCGAGTATCTCTGGCATTACCTGGAGAGACAGAAGCAAGCGAGAAAACTAAAGTTTGCAGAAGAACTGTGGCAAGTTCTCCAAGATGCTTGGAACGGCCTACCAGCTGTTTTCTTATAAAACTGTACAGCATTGTACCTGAGAGAATTGATCTATTTTTAATGGCAAAGGATGGTCACACCAAATATTGATTATAGTCTGTATTTTGCTGTTTAATACTCTTTATTGTATTTTTTGATAATTAGAAACTTTTAACTTCATTATTTTTGAAAGCATCTTCACCTTACAGAATTGTTTTAACATGTGCCAAAAGACTTTTGCACACTACCTATACCTGTATGGCAATGCCAGAACTCACCACAATTCAGATGAAATTTAAGTTTAGGATCTTGAAATGGAAGCACAAGCCAGAAAGGTAAAAGGCGATAAGAAAGGAACAGTACAGAGAACAAATAAATCAGCTTCGATTGATGGAATGAGGTGTGATTGAAAAAATTGTGGATGATATTAAAGTTGTTGATGTTGTGGTGAGCAAGGAAGGTTGTTGAAGGCTACAGTAGGGTGTAGATCAGGCAGAAAGTTGGGGAGAGAATTAATAGATGGAATTTACTCCTGAGAGGGGCAAGGTAATGCATCTTGGAAATTCAAATAAGCAGAGATCATAGAGGGCAGGAACAAAGGGACTTAGAGACTAAGTCCATCATTAACTTAAGGTCAAAGGGGTGGTGAAGACGGCATATGGCATGTCTGCCTTGCTGGTTGGGACTTGGGGGTATCAGAGTTGGGACAGAATGATGCAGCTTTACTAAACACTGGTTTGGGTGCACTTGGCGTAACGTGCGTTTCTGGTTGCCAGACGATGGGAAGGTTGTGATTGCACTACAGCGAGTGCAGAGGAGATTCACCAGGATACTGTCTGTACTGGAGCACATCAGTAATAGGGAGAGATTGGATAGGCAAGACTTGTTTTCCTTGGAGTAAGGAAGGCTGAAGGGGGACCTGATAGATGTATATAAGATTATGAGAAGCAAAGGTAGGGTAAGTCGTCAAAGTGTATCCTCTTCCCTTGGTGGGGTTATAAAAAATGTAGTCTTAAGATGAGAGGACGGAGTTTTAAAGGGGATCTGAGAAGAAAGCTTTTACTCAAAGTGGTTGATATCTCGAACTAACTTTCCTAGGAGATGGTGGAATCAGATATAGTTACAAGAATGAAGAGGCATTTAGACAGATCTGAAATAGCCAAGGCATAGAAGTATATGATTCTAATGTAGGCAACTGTGATTAGAGTAAAACCGGGTTTCTAGGTTTAATGATTCTAGTAGACCAAAGGTCTGCACAGTTTAGTTATGGATCAAATTTCTCTGATTGTTTTGTTCAGCAAGACATTTTCATTTGCCCATAGCACAAACACTCAGATCTGAAGTGAGCCCACCAAGGGTTCAGTTAAGAATTCTGTTGAGATTGGGACAGTTAGCTCTGAATTTATATTTTCATTCCATGTCTAGGTACTTAATTAAACAACGGGCCAATGTGGCAGCTGTGAACAGTGAGGGCGAGCTGCCTATTGACATTGCCCAGGGGGAAGCTATGGAGAAAATGCTGAAGGAAGTCATTAAAAAGCAAGGTAAGAATTCCATGTAACTTGGTAAAACTTTGGTAAGAAAGCACCACTTCACCACTAATGATCTTCAAAGGTCCATCAAATTGTACGGAGAATTCCAATCAGTAGAGAACGGTTGACGTCAGCATGCTTTGGTGTAAGAGAGCAGTCCTGAAATTCTGGCAGCTGGACCCTTTACTTCAAGACAGACCAGATATTTACTAAAATTCAATTGCAGCTTTTAGACCCTGCTAAGGCAACACTGCTGGTCTCCTAGATACAGAAGGCCAATGAGGTCACATTGTCTACAATAGCATCAACAAAGGTGATGCCAACAGGCTCAATAAACTGATTAGAAAGGCTGACCCTGTTATAGGGGTCAAACTGAACACACTGGAGGTTGTAATAGAATAAGGGACCCTATGGAAAATCCTGCCAATTCTGGACAATATTTCTCACCCTCTGCATGCCACCTTGGCTGAACAGAGGAGCACTTTTAGTGACAGACTAAGACAACTGTGCTGCTCCAAAGAGCGCTATATGAGGTCATTCTTACCCTCAGCCATTAGGCTCTATAATGAGTCAACCTATAGCCAGGGAAGTGATGACCCCCCCCGCCCCCGTTAGACTGTTTATGGTAACTTATTTTTTATTATTTCTACTTCTAATATTTATATCAGTGCACTTGTAATGCTACTGTGACACTGTAATTTCCTTTGGGATCACTAAAGTATCTAATCCTCCATCTTTTCCCCCCCGATTTAAAATGTGCCTTAAAACCTGCATTTTTAACCTTCTGCGCCCATCTTGGCATTTTTTGTTTTACTTTTTAAAACGTGTTTTGTTCCTGATCAAGTTTCACTGAGGTAACTTAATACTTGTGATTTAAAAGTGCTCTTTAGATGTGGTTATTGGTGCTGTGAAATTGATCCCCAGACAGAACAAATCAGCAGTTGTAGATTTCTCAAAATGTGATTATATTTGTCCATTTGGTTCTGTTAAAGCCCATTATTGTTTTCACTCAGCCCGCAGTTTCTCCTTGAAGCTCATGTCTGAGACAGCTGCCAAGAGATTCCTGTGCTCTCATGGACCATTGCTTTTGTGTTTGAAGGTGTGTGTGTGTGTGTGAGAGAGAGACAGACAGAGAGAAAAGAAGGCACAGGAAGGGGGTAGTGCAGAGAGCAGCTTGAGCCGTGTATGGATGGTGAGGATGAGATTGATGGTTAACTTTCAGGATGGGATGGCAGAACTTTTCAATTTTTTAAAATTTGTTGAGATACAGTGCAGAGAAAGCTTCTCTGGCCCTTTGAGCCGCACCACCTAGTCGTCCCCTGATTTAACCCCAGCCTAATCATGGGACAATTCACAACGACCAATTCACCTACCAAACAGTACACCTTTGGACTGTTGGTGGAAAGTAGAGCACCCGGAGGAAACCCACACAGTCACGGGGAGAAAATGAAAAATCCTTACAGGCAGTGGTGGGAATTGAACCCAGGTCGCCTGTACTGTAAAGCGTTGTGCTCACTGCTTTGCTGCCTTGGAATGTTGGTGGGATCATCTGGACAGTGGAGGTTGTTGAATGTTACTTTAGTAGGGTTTTGGGATGGGGGAGATTGGTAGTGCAGATTTATAGCAAGACCCAAGTTGCTTTATGGGTCTTTATTTATCATGCACATTACCCAAATCTTTCCTTTGGGAATAAGGCTGTATTCTCCCAGGAAATGGAGACACAAGAGACTGCACTTGCTGGAATCTACAGCAACACACAAAGGAATTAAGCAGATCAGGGAGCATTTATTGAGCGCAATGGACAGTTGATGTTTTAAGTTGGGTCACTTAACCACTCCAGATGCGGAGTACCCACCCAAAACATTGACGTCTGTTTCTCTCCATAGGTACTGCCTGATTTGTGGAGTTTTGCATATTCATCCTGGGAAAACCCAGCCACTTGGTCTGGGTTCTGCTGTAATGGTTCCAAAAGTGTGGTGATGTAATTCCTTACAGCCCTGGCAAAAAAAAAATTATTTTAGAATCAGAAGTCTGATTGCTGATGGGAAGTGTCCAGTCAACTTTTCCACGTGATACAAAGCAACCTAGGAATGGTCACTATTGTACTCTACTCCAAGGGGAGAAAAAGATTGTCCATTGTAAAATGCTGTGAAGCGGATATGCAGTTGAATTTCTAGGCAAATGCCTTGATGGCTGAGAGAAGACTTTGTGGGTCTGGAGTGTGCAGTAATGAATCAGTGCTTTTGATCAGCTGAATCGCTGTTTCTCATCAGTTGTTCAAACCTATTTAAAGAGATGACAAACTGATTATTTTAGGTAATGTTTATCTTTTTCCAATTTTTTCAAAGGCCACATGTGCTTTGTGACTGCAGAGGCTTATGTGAGAAAAAGGAGAATGGATGTTCTTCCTTGCAGTTTGTTTCTGTTCTATAAACTGCAGCATTGCTGAGAGATGTGATATATTTCCAGTATTAATCAAGTCATTTTTCAATATGATAGTTTGTTTTAGAAGCAGAAACCCCTTACTGGTCAACAACTGCAGATACTGGAAAGGGAGAGATTATGGTTGGAAGTCTAAAGTGATTATTGACATTGGAGCCACTCTCGCATGTGTGCAACAACTTTCATGATCTGGTGCTGGAATCATAGAATTCTTGAACCAAAGGAGGAGGCCATTTGCTTCACTATTCACATTTGATTTATGTCCAGCAATCTATTCAGTCCCATTACCTCTGCTCTTCCCCCATAGCCCTGTAATTTCTCCCTGAGGTGCCCGTCCTATTCCCTGTCAAATACCCTGATTCATTCTCTTTCCACTACCAGTGATGTCCTGATCATTTGAAGCCACATACTGTGTAGAAAAGCTTTTCTGTACCTTTTGGCTTTTGCTTTCAATCATCATGTCTTGGTCCTCAAATATCCACTTATCGCTAAAGCTGCTTTCTCTTTACCCTTTCTAAACCCATCATGATGGTGAACACCTCTACTAAATCACCCCTCAATCTGGTTTCCAAGGAGAACAACTCCAACTTTGACAATTTGGCCTTGATTCTGAATTCCTTCATTCTGGAGTCATTCTAGTAAAAGTCCACATTCTTGCTGAAGGATCTTTGTATTCTTAAAGTGTGATGAGCAGAATTGGATGCATTGGTAGCCTAACAATGTCGTATCTGGGCTTTACTTTTGTACTCTACACCTCTCTTTTTGAATCGTAGGATTCCATATGTCCTGTTAAAGTTCCATGCACACATGTCAATGTCTTTCTCTACACACCCTTTAGAACACTCCAGGTACCTGATTCTGGCCACAACCACTCTGAATACCCGAACAAACAGGACAACACCATCAGAATTTCTAAACTATCAGATGCTGGATTTTTAAATTTTTGGAATTTTTATTACTGTAATTGATTGCAAGGTTAAAAGTGAGGTTCCAGTGTATGAAAAATAATTAATAGATCTGAGTAACCTGCTGTACCTTTACGATTAAGCAAGTAACTGAGCCAGCTTGCTTCCAACCAAACACAGGAGGAATGTCATGGGAGCTATAATGATCTGGAGTGTTTGAAAGTATAACTGTATTTTTTTGCAAACTACTGTATGATTTTATGCATTAACCTTAGACCAGTTATTATTTAGAATAGTTTCAAAGTTTTGAGTTGCTCAGAGATGTCTGCAGATGCAAGCTGTAGAGCTCAGTTGTTGAACAGGTATTTCTGCTGCAGGTTTTGCAGTGTCGATGCCAGCCCGATCCATTAGAGGGTGCTGTATTATTCTTCATCCTTTCCGAGACAATTGACAACCCCCAAGTTTTATTCAGCCATGGGTGTTATTTCAATTGGTACATTTAATGTCAGAGAAATGTATACAATATACATCCTGAAATTCTTTTTCTTTGCAAACATCCATGAAAACAGAGGAGTGCCCCAAAGAATGAATGACAGTTAAATGTTAGAACCCCAAAGTTCCCCCAGCTCCCCCCATGCTCAAGTAGCAGCAAATCAACAACCCCCCACCCCCACCAGCAAAAAAAAGCATCAGCACCCTCCACCAAGCACTCAAGCGTGCAGCAAAGCATCAATAAAGACACAGACTTGCAGTACCCCGAAGACTACTCGTTTACCCAGTAATTTGTCATACCACAGGCGTGCACGCACTCTCTCTCTCCCTCTCTCTCTCTCTCCCTCTCTCTCTCTCCCTCTCTCTCTCTCTCCCTCTCTCTCTCTCTCCCTCTCTCTCTCTCCCTCTCTCTCTCCCTCTCTCTCTCCCTCTCTCTCTCCCTCTCTCTCTCCCTCTCTCTCTCCCTCTCTCTCTCTCTCTCTCTCTCTCTCCCCCTCTCCCTCTCTCCCTCTCTCTCCCCCTCTCTCTCTCCCCTCTCTCTCTCCCCCTCTCTCTCTCCCCCTCTCTCTCCCCCTCTCTCTCTCCCCCTCTCCCCTCTCCCCCTCTCCCCCTCTCCCCCTCTCCCCCTCTCCCCCTCTCCCCCTCTCCCCCTCTCCCCCTCTCCCCCTCTCCCCCTCTCCCCCTCTCCCCTCTCCCCTCTCCCCTCTCCCCTCTCCCCTCTCCCCTCTCCCCTCTCCCCTCTCCCCTCTCCCCTCTCCCCTCTCCCCTCTCCCCTCTCCCCTCTCCCCTCTCCCCTCTCCCCTCTCCCCTCTCCCCTCTCCCCTCTCCCCTCTCCCCTCTCCCTTCTCCCTCTCTCTCTCTCTCTCTCTCTCCCTAATAAGAGAAAAAGGGGTGTCCCCATTTCACAGTGAGAGGGGAGACATAACAAACAACTTGCTGATTTACAATGTTAAAAATGTTGTGTTGCTTTTTCCGAGCTCTACTCCCAGAGTGTTGGCACCAAGAAGGCTCAGGTCTCTGGACACACAGCCCACAGCAGCTAACACGCTGCTCCTGATGTTCCACATTCTCCCGCGACGCTTCAGTCAGGGCACCGGCCTAGAATCAGCCTGTCCCCAGAGTCACGAAATTCCAGAATCCTGAGGGCCAGCTAGTCTTCCAGGGCAAGTCTTTGGGATATCAAAAAGTGGCCGGTCATGAGGCCCTGAGAGCAGGTCCCATTCCTGCAAAGAACCAAAGTCAGAGTGTAACTCCAGGCCAGGAGCTTCAAAAGACCTTTGAAAAGGAAAAAAAAAGAGTTATCCAAGATAAAAATAGAGCTGTTTCCAAAGATGCAAGCAAAGGGGTAGCTGTTGGCGCCATCTTGACTTTGCTCTGTTTCCAGTCCTGAGATCTGGAAGTATGTTTGCAAATGTACTGATTCTGATCATAGTTCTCTACTATGTGCTTGTTTCTTAATCTCTCGTATTGTCTGTTAGTCATTCTGTGTTCACTTTGTCTAGATGGTATTATTCTTCTCGCAGCTACCATCGGGAAGGAGGCACAGAAGTCGGAAGTCCCACACTACCAGGTTGAAGGGTAGCTTCTTCCGTTCAACCACTTGATTCTTTAACCACTGACACAACCCTAATCAGTAAAGTTCAACAATACCATGACCACTTTGATCTAAAATGGGCTTTTGGTTTGCATCTCAGTGAAAAAATTACCTGTGTGTGTTCTTTCCTATTAAAATTACATATAATTTATGTTTTTCTTGTGAATGCTGCTTATATGATGCTATGTGTCTGTGACGCTCCTGCAAGTAAGATTTTTTTTTAATTTGCATCTGTGCACATATGTACTTGTGCATTTGACAGTAAACTTGATTTTCATTTTAAACGGACAGGTGTAAATTCTAACCATTGAGAGACGGCTAACACTTAAAGATATTTTTTGGCTGTTTCTGCTTGTTCATCAGCTTTCTGGTGACTGTTACCAGAATGTAGCATACTTGACAATATTTCCAAATTAGAGTATTGCATCCGTACCATCGCTGACACTTCATGAAATTGTCCTCCTTATAAACTGCAGATCAGTTGCAGGAGTTCAAAAGGGATCTTATTCTCGTCATTCAGTCTTGTGCATCAACTAATGTTGCATGGAGAATAATTGTGTTTGCAGGCACATTGAGGGAATGAGGGAATGCTGGTGATGTGACAGCGACAAATATCATGCATCTCATTTCTAGGGATCGATGTGGAGGTGGCCAGGAAGGAGGAGGAGCAACAGATGATCCAGGATGCCAGGCAGTGGCTAAATCGAGGGAAGGTGGAAGATAATCGGCACCCAAAAACTGGTGCAAGTGCCCTTCATGTTGCTGCAGCCAAAGGCTACTTGGAGGTCACAAAGTGAGTAGACAGTCATCAGGGGAAAGAGTCAAAATCTTATGGTTTTAGCAAAAAGAAAGTTATTGTGGGTTAGTTATCACTCTTCAAACTTTTTAAGGGCAAATTTGTGATAAGGAATGCAGAAAATGTGATTACTGTTACTCTGATTGTGTTTTGTCTACAAGGAGGTTGCTGCTTCCTGCTGTAGGAACAAGATTTACTTGTTGTAAGAGTGAGAACAATGTGAAGATGGAGATATCAGGCGGGATTTGGGATAGAACCAGGGAGGTTTTTCACTTCAAAACGCCAAGAGGTGTACAAGATAAAATAATAGTCTGATGAAAGGACAAGCTAAATATACCTGAAGGCATACTTTTGATGTCATTATCACTTAATATTCTTGTCCGTTCATCAGCGTGTTGCTATTTACGGACATTTGATAGGCACAAATTAGTTGGCACATTTCTTACATTTCAACAGTTATTGTATTTAAAGTATTTTACTAATTGTAAACTGCTTTGAGTATTTGCAAGCAAGAAACCAGTGCAAGTCTTTCTCCAACTTCTGCTGATGATGCATAGCAACTCACAGATTGCCAGTTTTGAGCAGCTGGATCTAATGCATGCCATTTAGCACAGTGGTGTGCCATGCAGGGTAATGGGGTGTATCTTAAATGTGAAGATGCAACTTCATTTCCAGAAAAAATGTCTCGTTCCTCTTACCAGTATGGTTGTGGATAGGTGCCTATGAAATAAGTTGACTGATGAAGATAAAGCTTCAGTTTTTTTCCACAGACACTTCTGATACTGAAGTTGAATCTCCACCTGACTATCTCAGAGAACATTCTATGTTCCTACCTCTGTTAATGTATCTTTTCAAATAGTCACATAAAGTTGCATTTTAGATGTAAAGTTTCCTAAAATGTTTCAAAATATCACAATTCCTGCCAGAGGAAGAGGCAGAGCACTATGATCTTTCTTTTCCTTGTCTAAGTCTGCTAGTGGATTATTAATTGAAAGAAAACTGTGGTCTCTGTGATGTCAGTACTTGTGCTATCCTATCTGCAAGAAGTCTTTGTGTTGCAGGTTGTTAATCCAGGCTGGCTTTGACGTAAACAGTCGAGACAATGATGGTTGGACTCCATTACACGCAGCTTCACACTGGGGCAAAGAAGAAGTCTGCAGGTTGTTGGCGGAGAACTTGTGCAACATGCAGGCTGTCAATAAAGTGGTGAGTCCTACCAGCATTAAGAGATTCAACACAAATACTGCTAATTTCTCCATGACTGGAGTCCCAGTGTTGAAGTAATCGCTTTTCAATGCTAAATGCATCGAGTGTACCAGGATATGGTGTCAAGACTTACTCCACAATGCTCTTGGGTTATTCTAGAGTATGCTAAGGCACCAGCTAAACTGCTGTGGTACCCTGGTTTCCTGGAAAAGTGAGTAAAAAGAAAGTCACAAGTCTGGTTCCTAGTCCTGACCATCATTTATTGAGTCTTGAATAGGAATTGTTTGTGTCTATACAGACCTTTGCTCTGTAGCATTGGGTACTTCATCCTGCAAGGGGCCTATCTTACTGACAATATCAGGATTAATGTCAATCCATTTCTATCTCTGGGCTACTAAAATCCTTTATGCTGCCATTGTAAAATTAAGACCACGTGTGATATATAGATTGTATACCACTATTTCATTAAAAATGCACAGATTTCTAGTTTGTATTATCAGGTTGCAAGGGAGAGATATCATAGTTCTGTATCCTCCTTTGCTTAGTTTAAAATATTTTGTGCTGTAAGGTTCCAGAGATACAGCAACTGAGAAAAGAGGGTAAAGGAGCATCTGCGACCATTAATTAATCTCATTGCCTACTGAGGTATGATGGAGATAGTAACAAAGGGAAAATAGAGAAGGACATTGAACTAGAGTCAAATAAGGCATAGGAAGAGAAATACTGGGGGAAAGGCAGGAAAGGAATGTAAAAAGTATAAAAATGTTTAATAAAGGTTGTTTAAAATGTCTAAGAAGAGCTTTTAATATGCTCAAACAAAACTTGAACAATGCTAATTTGTGACTATAGCAATAACTGATATTGCATTAACAATTATAATGTGTATAAAAGATAACCAACCTAATACAGTAGTTTTAATGGCGAAATGATTTGCAAATCCAGCAAATACCTAAAAGTGCTGGGCCTGTGTAATTGACTCAGAAACTTTGAAACTGTGCATCTCACAGCTCATCTCTTACCCTCTGAATTTGATTTGCTCATTAATAGTGCAGTGTTGGTACAAGATTTGCAGGTTAAGTGTTGTACTTTATCCATACAACAGTAGAGTGCTGCATTTTATCACACTGCTTTATTACGCGATATTTTGATGCATAAGCACACCAACATTTTTCATAAACAATTTAAAAAAGATTGGTGAAATCCCAATCCACTTGTAGAGTTGAAAGTGATAATAGTGGTAGTAGGTGTTGAGAGATTTTTTTGAGAGAATTTGTAGGCGGGCAGTGATTAGTAAACATGAGCAGATTAGAATAGGCAGCTAATAATCAGTCAGCTCACTTCTTTAAAAGGGACCAAGATATTTCCTTGCTGGAAATGGCAACTGCTACACCAATAGTCATAAAATGGTTTGATCTTTTTGCGGGAGGAGTTAGAAAAGAAACACTTCTGTGTTTTTAGTGCTTTTTCACTAGTTACGTGCATCAGTAAGATGGATCTGAATAACAATAACAATTGTTTGCTGCTATTGAATGAATGACAAAAAATATCAAAATCCATGGAGTTGCTTGCTTCCTAGTAGGAGCTGTCTGTTTTTTTTAAATCAGGTTTTGGGAGATTTGCAAAATGTACCCTGCTCATTAAAGTCATAAATCACTGAGTATTGATGGGGGTGGCAGAGAGGAAAAGAAAACCAACTTAATAAAATGGATCCATCATATACTGGTGTATTGAAATAATATTGGATGGAATGGTGCTGAAAGACTCAATGCTTTTTACTGATGCTTTGTATTTGTGCTGCAGTGTGTTGTACCTCATTGTCAGATACCACACTGTACTATCTGATTGCCTTTTGCAGTCTTTTGTTATACTGTACACTATACTGTAGCCATTATGCTTTCCGCCTATACAGGCTCAACAAAATAGTCAATTATTGCTTTACTTTTTAGAAATGGCACTGTGATGAGATGTGGCTGCTTTAACTCATTGTACTTGGGATATTTGTACCTTTGTACTCTCAATTTGTTAGCACTCTCATTCCACGTTGCTGTGCATTGCTGAATTTGCATAGTACTGCTCTGTATTGTTGTCACTCCATTGTAGAAAATTGTGTGCAGTCTAATACATAAAATTGATCTACTTTTCTGCATTGTTTTTGTGGCTCCATATTAGCTATATAACCTCCTATTGTTGTTTTTCTCTGTAAAGCTGCTACACGGTATCACTCTGTTTCTCTGTATTCTTTTCAATGCTATTGAAGGTAATTTCATTCAGATAGAGAGCAATGCATTCACTAAGGAACATACATTGAGAGTATGTTCAAGATTATTCAAATTACTAAGGATTTCACTGTGTTATTTTACACGAGGCAATGTTATTTCATGCTGCCTACATTGATTATTGTTGCTCTATATTCCACTGTCTTTGTCCTATTTTCTACAGCCTAACTTATCACAGTAGATTTTGGTTAATTGGGCCATTCGTTAATCGGGGCAGCTGCTTATTCAGAACAACTCTAAAAGAACAAAAACAAATTGGAAAATAGCCGGGTTTCCCTTAGTTTATTGGGGACACCGTGCCACTTAATTGGAACAGAAGACGTTCAAATACATGCACTTGTGTGTCCGTTAAACATTATAGCCTGCTTAGAGTGAACAGTTCTGTCAGTTGAGTGTATTTGTTTTCTGTTATCCATTTGAGCAGGCAGATGTCGATTCAAAAAGCAGTGATTTTTGAAAATTTTGTTTTTTTTTAAATTTTGCCTTTAATTTTTTTTGAGACTCTTGCCAAGATGTCATGAAAAGATTTGACACTAGCTGAAAAAATTATCTTACTGGACCAAATTTAAAGCCATCTGCCTAACATCACTCATCGGCAGCTGGCAAAGATAATTGTAGTGCCGAAATGTACAATTGCTTGCTTGATGCGTCAGCAAGATAAACTGCGGGAAGAATGGGAATCACATGAGGGAGAACAGGGAACATCACAACAACAGAAGTTTGAAGGTAAGGATCCAGATGTTGAAGAAGCATTCAGTCAGGGATTTTCCATTTTAACTGGATGAGGTGTGCATGTCCGTGGACAAATGTTATAAAAACAAGTCAGAGGAGCTCGATAAGAAGCTGGGTCATGAAGATTTTAAAGCAACAAATGGCTGGTTGTCTTGTTGGAAATGTTGGCCCCACATTAAATTCAAGAAAGCACATGACAAGAAAGACAAGGCTGATGCTGTAAGTACAGAAACCTAGAAACTACAAAACTCCTTGATTTGCTTCAAAAATTTTGTCTACATTGCTGATGAAACAGGCCTTTTTTATCATGTCATGCTGAATGGTTCCCTTTCCTACAAACAGACAACACAATCAGGTTCAAAGAAAGCATTGGACTGCATAACTATGTTGTCTTGTGTTAGCAACTGTTAAAAAGAAATTGTTGGTTATTGGGAAAAGCGTTAACCATCGATGCTTTAAGAGGCTAACAATGGGTAGTTTACCAATCGAGTACAATGCGAATAAGAATGTATAGATGATTTCTGAATTTTTTGAGAAATAGCTGATGAGTTGGGATACGGAGCTGTAGCAGATATTGAGCAGAATTCTTATGCTTTTTGACATCTGTGCAGCACACCCTGATGTAGGATATTTGAGAGACATCCAGCTGGAATTTCTGCCTGCCAATACAACATCCTTGGTGCAGCCAGTGGATATGGGAATCATAAAAAAATTAAAGACTTTCTCTCACGGAAAGTTGGTGAACCATATTCTTGGAGCAATTGAAGAAAATCTACTGACATCATCTTTATCAGCCAGGGAAGTGAGCGCAAGGGTTAACTTTTTACAGACAGTACAGTTTGCTAATGATGAGAAGTAAGCAGCAAGACAATTCAGAACGGTTTTGCTCACTGCAGTTTCAGGCATTCAGGCTTAGAGATGCCCGAAACGGCCAGGAGTGAAAATGAAGTTATTTCACTACTTCAACAAGTTAGGAACTATAAAGAATTTGAAGATATTGACAATCATCTTAAATGTTACAATGAAAATGAAGATATGGGGGACACAATCATCAAGAGCATTATAAGGTGGGTAATATGAAGACAAGGAAAGTGATGAGAATGACACAACTGAACCAGAGGGAGTGATCGCACAGGATGCCAGGAAATTTATTGTTGGGTTACATCACCTCTTCATGCCAGGATGCAATAACGGCAGTCCATTATCTGCACCAGCTGTCTGCATTGAGTTTGTTCATTCACAGTCAATCAAAAGAGCACACCAGCGAACACTTCATGAATTCCTCCATCGATAACTATTACACTGTTTTATAGTATAGTGGTATTAGTGGTGTTCTAATTTGTTCTGTATTTCATTTAAATACATAGTTTCTTACAGTTAAATGGTAGTTTTTCTTTTTATACCTTTTTAATTATTTCCATGAAACTTAAGATAATTGGGCCTAAATGTGCAGCTCTCAATGTGTCCCAGTTAACCAGAATCCACTGTATTCTATGTGTATCATATTCATACTTTACACAGTATTACTCTCTTTTGAATTGGATAATGCTACATTAGCAAATTCAAATTAAAGTTTACAAAAATAATCCTCAATGCATGTGCTTTTGCACTAATTTATCATGCAGATTAATGTTTCATGATGAGCTTGGATAGTCAGTTTCTACTTCACATGGTTTAAGATGCTGCAAAATGTCAGATGCCCCACTGGTTAGAGTTGCTCGACTATCCTGTATTTTGTGGAAATGCGGTGTTTCTTTTGGGTGAATTTGTTGTAGGGAATTGGTAATTCTGCACTGGTGGTGTCAGAATCCATTCTATCTCACGTCAGTCATAAGAAACATTGGATACATAGACCATCCGCTACGTGGGATGCTGTCTTCATCATGGGCTGATTTATAATATATGTTAATACAATTTTGCTTTGATGCAGTTTAAAGTAATAATAAGCAATATTTACACAACTATCTGTTGTACAAGCTGTAACAGTACCACAAGGTTGTGTGCTTAACCTCTGCTCTACTCGCTTTATACTTATGACTGTGAGTCTATAAGTACAGCTCTAATGCCATATTATATTTGATTGACGACACCACTGTTGAAGGCCAAATCAAAGGCAATGACGAATCAACTTAGAGGAGGAAGATTGAAGATCTGGCTGAGTGGTGCCACCATAACGGCAACCTCTCACTCAGTGTCATCAAGACCGAGCAACTGATTATTGACTTCAGGAGGAGGAAACCGGAGGTTTATGAGCCAGTCCTCAGTGGGGGATCTGAGGTGGAGCGGGTCAGCAACTTTAAATTCCTTGATGTTATCATTTCAGATAATCTGTCCTGGGCCCAGCATGTAAGTGCACAGCAGTGCCTCTACTTCCTTAGAAATTTATGAAGAACCTGCTTGATATCTAAAACCTTGAAAGCTTCTGTAGATTTGTGGTGGAGAGTATATTAACTGGTTGCATCAGGGCCTGGTATGGAAACACTAATGCCCTTGAATGGAAAATACTACAACAAGTAGCGGGTACCCCCCCCCCCCCCATTATCTCACTGCTGCCATCAAGAAGAAGGTATAGGGGCCTTAGGACTTGCACCACCAGGTTCAGGAACAGTTAACCTCAATCATCAGGCTCTCGAACTAGAGGGTATAACTTCACTCACCCCATCACTGAACTGTTCCCACTGAAATGGACTTACTTTCAAGGACTCTACATCTCATGTTTTTGATACTTATTGCTTATTTGTTTTTTTTTCTTCATTTGTATTTGCACAGTCTGTTGTCTTTTGCATATTGGTTGAACACCCAAGTTGGTTCTTATTTTATGATGCGTGATTGAGTAATCCTACAGGAAAACGAATCTCAGCACTGTATATGGTGACATATATGTACTTTGATAATAACTTTAGTTGGAACTTTGGATTAGTGATGTTGTGGTTAAGGGAAAAATGTAGTCAAAGCAGAAGCCTTGAATGCAGATGTTTTACTTTAGCAGAGCTTCGTGATTCATGAGACGATAAGATTATTTTCTCTAAGTTGGTAGAAGTTTTGTTACAGAAAAGGTGTTTTTCAATTGTTCTCTATTGGCATATTGCAACTTTGGTGTAGTGTTTCTGGAATGAGTGTTAAGTGGGGAGAATTGATTGCTTGCCGTCAAGAATATTGATCATTGATTGACCAGGTTTTTCTTGAATCGTAGGGTCAAACTGCATTCGATGTTGCAGATGAAAACCTCTTGGATCTGCTGGAGGAACTACAGAAGAAGCAGACAATTGTAAGTAGGCACGGAGACACGCAAGCAGCAGATTTTGAACACTCAAATACAGCACACACAAACCATCACTTGGCCATACTGAAAGAAGCTGAATAAAGCCAATTACTAATCCCTTGTGAATGCTAGTTTGGTTTGTCAGGGAGATGAACTGTGTAATGAGGGACTTGCCTGGTGCTTTTCCCGAACGATCGCTAAGTCATATATGATTGATAACAAAAATCAGTATCACAAGTGCTTTCAAAGGGACCTTGTTCTAAGACGCCTTGCTCACTTTCTCAGACTTGAGGAAGTGTAAGTACCCCTTATACCCCTTACCCAGTGGAAAGCAGCCAGTGCGTGAGTGGGCCAGTGAAAGAGTGGAGCTTTGAGGCTTTGACTCGAGAGATTCTGGCAGTTTTGGCAGTTGGTCTGTGCAATCAAGTCAATCAAGATTTGAATAGATCAGCAGAAAGCTGTTGATAAGACAATCAAGATTTGAATAGATCAGCAGAAAGCTGTTGATAAGACAATCAAGATTTGAATAGCTCAGACTCAGCAGAAAGCAGCTGATTGGGCAGTCGAGGTCAGGTGACCAAACATTTTGAAAAGCTCAAACAGATAAATAGAGGGATAGCTCAAGTGAAGCAACCAGAGTGTGAGTGGGCCAGTGAAGGAGTGGAGCTTTGAGGCTTTGACTCGAGAGGCTTCGACGAGAACAAGCTAGCTCGCAGTTAGTTTTTACAATGTCTCCTGAGACGGTGATGTGCCTCTCATGTGAGATGTGGCAGTCTTGGGGGAACTCTGCTGTCCCGCAGAGTCACATCTACCAGAAGTGCATATGGCTGGGCGATCTGGAAGACCGTGTAAGGAAGCTGGAGCAGCAGCTGGATGACCTTTGACTCATCAGGGAGAATGAGGCAGTCATAGATGAGAGCTACAGGGAGGTAGTCACACCTAGGCTGTCGGAAGCAGGTTGTTGGGTGAGAGTCAGAGGGGGGAAAGCGAAGGTGAGCAGACAGGTAGTGCAGAGCACCCCTGCAGCCATTCCCCTGAATAATACGTTTATCATCCTGGACGACTGACCAGGTGTGAGCCACGGTGGCAGGGCCTCCGGCACTGAGTCTGACCCGGTGGTGCAGAAGGGTGGGACGGAGAAGAGGAGAGCTGTCGTCATTGGAGACTCTATAGTCAGGGGAGCAGACAGGAGATTTTGTGGACGTGAGAAGGACACCCGCATGGTTTGTTGCCTCCCGGGTGCCAGGGTCGGGGATGTCTCTGACCGGGTGCACGACATCCTGGTACGAGAGGGAAAGCAACCAGAAGTCGTGATACACGTTGGCACCAACGACGTAGGCAGGAAGAGGGATGAGGTCCTGAAGTGTGAATTTCGGGAGCTAGGCAGAAGGCTGAAGAACAGGACCTCGAGGGTGGCGTTCTAAGGATTGCTGCCAGTGCTACGTGACAGTGATGGTAAGAATTGGAGGAGATGGCAGTTGAATGCGTGGCTGAAGAGTTGGTGGAGGGGGCAGGGTTTTAGATTTTTAGGTCATTGGGATCTCTTCTGGGGAAGGTGGGACCTGTACAGATTGGATGGATTGCGCCTGAACTCGGGGAGGGAGCAATATCCTTGCAGGTAGGTTTGCTAGCATGGTTCGGGAGGGTTTAAACTAATTTGCAAGGGGGATGGGACCCAGAGCGATAGAGCAGTGAAAGAAGTACATGGAATAAAGCCAGATCTAACATACAGAGAGGCTTTGAGGAAAGAGAAGCAGAATAAACGGTGTAAAGACAGTAAGGTAGAAGGGCTGAAATGTGTGTACCTCAATGCAAGAAGCATCAGGAACAAAGGTGATGAACTGAGAGCTTGGATACATACATGGAATTATGATGTAGTGGTCATTACAGAGACTTGGCTGGCACCAGGGCAGGAATGGATTCTCAATATTCCTGGATTTCAGTGCTTTAAAAGGGATAGAGAGGGCGGAAAAAGGGGAGGAGGGGTGGCATTACTGGTCAGGGATACTATTACAACTACAGAAAGGGTGGGTAATATAGCAGGATCCTCTTTTGAGTCAATATGGGTGGAAGTCAGGAACAGGAAGGGAGCAGTTACTCTACTGGTAATATTCTATAGGCCCCCTGGTAGCAGCAGAGATACAGAGGAGCAGATTGGGAAGCAGATTTTGGAAAGGTGCAAAAATCACAGGGTTGTTATCATGGGTGACTTTAACTTCCCTAATATTGATTGGCACCTGATTAGTTCCAAGGGTTTAGATGAAGCAGAGTACGCTAAGAGTGTCCAGGACGGATTCCTGTCACAGTATGTGGACAGGCAAACCAGAGGGAATGCCATACTAGATCTAGTACTAGGTAATGAACCGGGTCAGGTCACAGATCTCTCAGTGGGTGAGCATCTGGGGGACAGTGTCCACTGCTCCCTGGCCTTTAGCATTATCATGGAAAAGGATAGAATCAGAGAGGACAGGAAAATTTTTAATTGGGGAAAGGCAAATTATGAGGCTAGAACTTGCGGGTGTGAATTAGGATGATGTTTTTGCAGGGAAATGTACTATGGACATGTGGTCGATGTTTAGAGATCTCTTGCAGGATGTTAGGGATAAATTTGTTCCAGTGAGGAAGATAAAGAATAGTAGGGTGAAGGAACCGTGGGTGACAAGTGAGGTAGAAAATCTAGTCAGGTGGAAGAAAACAGCATACATGAGGTTTAGGAAGCAAGGATCAGATGGGTCTATTGAGGAATATAGGGAAGCAAGACAGGAGCTTAAGAAGGGGCTGAGAAGAGCAAGAAGGGGGCATGAGAAGGCCTTGGTGAGTAGGGTAAAGGAAAACCCCAAGGCATTCTTCAATTATGTGAAGAAAAAAAGGATGACAGGAGTGAAGGTGGGACCGATTAGAGATAATGGTGGGAAGATGTGCCTGGAGGCTGTGGAAGTGAGCGAGGTCCTCAATGAATACTTCTCTTCGGTATTCACCAATGAGAGGGAACTTGATGATGGTGAGGACAATATGAGTGAGGCTGATGTGCTGGAGCATGTTGATATTAAGGGAGAGGAGGTGTTGAAGTTGTTAAAATACATTAGGACAGATAAGTCCCCGGGGCCTGACGGAATATTCCCCAGGCTGCTCCACGAGGTGAGAGAAGAGATTGCTGAGCCTCTGGCTAGGATCTTTATGTCCTCGTTGTCCACAGGAATGGTACCGGAGGATTGGAGGGAGGCGAATGTTGTCCCCTTGTTCAAAAAAGGTAGTAGGGATAGTCGGGGTAATTATAGACCAGTGAGCCTTACGTCTGTGGTGGGAAAGCTGTTGGAAAAGATTCTTAGAGATAGGATCTATAGGCATTTAGAGAATCATGGTCTGATCAAGGACAGTCAGCATGGCTTTGTGAAGGGCAGATCGTGTCTAACAAGCCTGATAGAGTTCTTTGAGGAGGTGATCTATATGGATTTTAGTAGGGCATTTGACAAGGTTCCACATGGTAGGCTTATTCAGAAAGTTAGAAGGCATGGGATCCAGGGAAGTTTGGCCAGGTGGATTCAGAATCGGCTCGCCTGCAGAAGGCAGAGGGTGGTGGTGGAGGGAGTACATTCAGATTGGAAGATTGTGACTAGTGGTGTCCCACAAGGATCTGTCTGGGACCTCTACTTTTCGTGATTTTTATTAACGACCTGGATGTGGGGGTAGAAGGGTGGGTTGGCAAGGTTGCAGATGACACAAAGGTTGGTGGTGTTATAGATAGTGTAGAGGATTGTCGAAGA
This sequence comes from Mobula birostris, assembly GCF_030028105.1. NCBI lineage: Eukaryota > Metazoa > Chordata > Chondrichthyes > Myliobatiformes > Myliobatidae > Mobula > Mobula birostris. The sequence continues at coordinate 58,878,807 of NC_092380.1, read as the reverse complement.
TTGCAGAGAGACATTGATAGGATGCAGAAGTGGGCTGAGAAGTGGCAGATGGATTTCAACCCGGAGAAGTGTGAGGTGGTACACTTTGGAAGGACAAACTCCAAGGCAGAGTACAAAGTAAATGGCAGGATACTTGGTAGTGTGGAGGAGCAGAGGGATCTCGGGGTACATGTCCACAGATCCCTGAAAGTTGCCTCACAGATAGATAGGCTAGATAAGAAAGCTTATGGGGTGTTAGCTTTCATAAGTCGAGGGATAGAGTTTAAGAGTCGCAATGTAATGATGCAGCTCTATAAAACTATGGTTAGGCCACACTTGGAGTACTGTGTCCAGTTCTGGTCGCCTCACTATAGGAAGGATGTGGAAGCATTGGAAAGGGTACAGAGGAGATTTACCAGGATGCTGCCCGGTTTAGAGAGTATGCATTATGATCAGAGATTAAGGGAGCTAGGGCTTTACTCTTTGGAGAGAAGGAGGATGAGAGGAGACATGATAGAGGTGTACAAGATAATAAAAGGAATAGATAGAGTGGATAGCCAGCGCCTCTTCCCCAGGGCTCTACTGCTTAATACAAGAGGACATGGCTTTAAGGTAAGGGGTGGGAAGTTCAAGGGGGATATTAGAAGAAGGTTTTTTACTCAGAGAGTGGTTGGTGTGTGGAATGCACTGCCTGAGTCAGTGGTGGAGGCAGATACACTAGTGAAGTTTAAGAGACTACTAGACAGGAATATGGAGGAATTTAAGGTGGGGGCTTATATGGGAGGCAGTGTTTGAGGGTCGGCACAACATTGTGGGCCGAAGGGCCTATACTGTGCTGTACTATTCTATGTTTATCTTAAAATCTGACTTCAAATTACTACAATTAGCTAGTGGTTAACTTTTAAGCAGAAGTTTTCTTAAGTTTCTTGCTAGAGCTGAAACTTTTTAAAGGATAGTACACTTCATACTGATCCAACTTCAAACACTGTTTCCTGTCAAAGGGCGGGTGGTCTAACATACTAGTAAGCTTACTCTCGATATCGGCTAACACTGTAGGTACAGTCAAGGGATGTCTTCCATTCCATTGATATGATGAGTTGTTATTAGCCAGCTTGAACCTTCCCATGCTGTAGTACAATGAACTGTATGTGATGGATGAGACAGAGGCCTCTTTTGTCTTGTTATTGAATTGTACACTCTTCTCCCTGTGGTTTGTCTTTATGCAGCTGACCATTTATAGTTGTATAATATTTTTTCCCTTCCTCTTTTTGCTGAAAGCAGTTGAGGATTGAGAAAGAGAAGCAAACCAAGATGGAGGCCTCACTTATTGAACTGTCAAATGCCTCACAGCAACCAGCATCAAGGAGCAGAAGGTTAGTTCGGGTGATTATCCTGTGGCATGTACAGTCACTGTTTGATGAGTGGTGATGCCAACTGCAGTTCCCACCCTAACACCACTGAATTAGTTCTTAACTGTGGGCACCACTTCACTCTTGAGAAATTGACTAATGCTGAAACAAACACAAAGGAGTTGCTTTATCCCCTTCTTTTCCCACTAAAAGTAAAAACATTAATGCAATTGAAAATCATTTTTACAAACATTTTTAAAAATCTTTATTTGCTTTGATTAAACGTCTTTGTGGAATAACAACGTTAAAATGTGGGTATTGTCTCATCGATGTTACTGTGATGGCATCACTAATCTTTGATGCTCACTTTAAAAGGAATGTCTACAAATGAAATTGAATTTAAGTAGATTTTTAATGACATGGAAGGATCAAACATACAGATAAAGAGTATTGGATTTCATTTTGTAGCAGAGCTGGCGTTGATGACCATAATATTGAAAGCTCAACACAAAATGTTTTTCTTCACTTGCTTTTAAATCAGATTCTGACTTTTAACTACAAACTACAATTTTGATGGAGGTTTGTTAGTTGTTGTGTTCAAATACTTTAGGATATTTTTGTCAGTAACTAGTCAGTGTAGAGTATTACACATCATTCTGAGTTTTGACTGGTTTAGCTTCTGGTTTGACTCAGAAGAAAATAGAGGGAAGAAATGATAGGTTGTGTTGGTACCTGTGGTGTTTCTTCCTGTGGCAAGGAAGGTGAAAGTATCCCACATAGTTGATACACCTCATTAACCACCTTTAACACTCATTTCCTCCACTGGTACCCCATCTCTGTTTTAGTGTGTGCCAGCTACAACATATTAGCATATGAATTAAGAAGAGGAGAAGGCCACTTAGTCTGTCAAGCCCTTTCCATCATTCAGTAAGACCATGGCCGGTCTGATTGTAACCTCGGCTCTGCATTCCTACTCCTCCAAAGTATCTTTTGGTTCCGTTGTTCTCAAAAATTTGCCTTCGGCCTTAAAGTATCAATAACTCTCCTTGCTGCAGTTCTGAAGAGAAGTTCCAAAAGCAGATGACCTTTTGAGAGAAGCACTTCCATATTTTCATCTTTACCTTAAATGTGCAACCTTCTATTTTTAAACAATAACCACAAGTTCTTTCTTCTCCTGCGTGGAAACATCCTCTTCAAATCCTCCCTCTTGAGACCCTTCAGGATCTTGCATGTTTTAATAAAACTGCTTCTCACCCTTTAAAATATAGGTGTAAAGTGTGTCCAAATTTGCCTCACTTGACAACCCACCTGACAACCCACCTATTCCGGATATTAGCTTAGTAAACCAGCTCTGAACTGCTTCCAGTACATTTACTTACTTAAATAAGGAAACTAAAACTGCACACAGTTCTCTAGATTTGGTCTCCTCATATAACTGAAGCATAAACCCACTTTGTTTGTTTATGACTACATTTACCATTTTCTTGCAGTTTCAGCCTTTTGTGAATCATTTGCAAGGGAACCCAGATCCCGCTGCATCTCAGATGAGTACAAGATGTGTTCATCTTGTGTGTGAGTGTCTTGTTGTCTGGAGTTCATAACAGCCCTATTATAATCACACTTGTCCCATACCTAAAAAAAAATAATCAAGGGGGGGAAACATTCTTTTTCATTGTGCTGGTGAAAATTAAGGGATGATGAAATGTTCCAAATCCCTTTCCGTTCACGACAATGCGAACAGTTTTCTAAAGTGTGCTAATAACCTCCAGTGGCAGGTCCAGGTACTGCATCAGCTCTTCCATCCAAGTGCTGTGCAAATAAGGGCAAAAGAACTCCAAGTGGCAGCAAGATCTTCCTAAAGCAAACCATATACAATCAACTATATCAGTGACAGCTTGGCATCTTCCCAAATAATTGTGTATTCAAGCTCCTCTCTGGGACTTGAGTGCATAATCTTGGTTGACACTTCAGTACCTTATTGAAGAACTTCAGAAATCTTCTCCCTCGGTGTGATCTAAAGCAGAGATCCTTTATGTCCATCCTACAGATGCTTATGGCAAACAATGGCCATACAATTTTAAAATAATTCATCATATGTGAAGTCTGTGTATTTTGGAAAGTTAAAATGTTCTGTAAGTACATACATTTTAATGCTTGTTGGAGATGAGGCCCCAATGTTTTAAGCTTTCAACCTATTAGTCCCTCCTGCCCTGTCAAAAATCAACTGTTCTCCCCATTCCATTAAAAGTTATTCCTCACCTCATCTTGCTAGTCCTGGAATCATATCATTCTGTGTTATCCATACATTGAATGCTTTTAACTATTGGAATATTCACACAGCTCCTTTACCGATTTTCTTCACCCCTTTCCTCAATGGCTGAGTACCAGGGAGAAATCTTCAATATCTGTTTATTGAACCTACATTCAATTTGCTGGAGCCAGTTGTATATTTCATTGCTTCATCATGAAATTGGTCATCACTTCTTGCCTGACTTTGTAATCCTCCTTAATTGTTTGCTTTGTCCTGAGCTCTCAGTGATGACCTGATTACCTCCGCTTTTCTATTATTTAATATATTAAATACATTTCACCTAATTAATCTGGGAAATAAACAAATTCAAGAGAACCCTTGTATAACATAGCCCCATGGGATATTTCTCGAGGCAAATCAAGTTTATTGGCATACGTGCATACCACCAAACGGGGCGACGCTATATATTTTCCCTTTTCCCTATTTTGACCCACTTTCTAATCCGTTTAATTCATCTGTCAGCACTCCTTTGTTCCTCTTCACATTTGTGGATGTAGAATCGTCAGACGTTCCATGAAAACTTTGTAGAGTGCTATCATATTTCCGTCACAGTACGTTATTGCTCCTAAATCCTTGCTGCTCTTGGAATTCTTTTTCTGCGTGCCCTGAAATTCTGATATTGTTAATGCACTCATCCACGTGATGTTGAATCACTTTCCTGCTCACTGCAGAGCCCATCTCGTTGCTGTGGCTCATTTCTCACCATTGTTTACATCTCATACCTTATTCCTATTTATTCTTTGCATCTTTACAAACATGTTCAAATATTGATGGATACGATTGGTTAACAATTCCATTATGATCTAATCATGTGTTGACCTGGATGGTAGATGTTGAATTGGATGGGTGTTTTTCATCTTACAGTTATTCTGTTAAAGTGTTTATAAAAAATGAATGAGAAACAATTCAAATATATTTTTGAAAGGGAATGGAGGGGAATGCTGTAAAGCAATGAGTGTTGCAATAACCCTGTATTGATGGGGTATACACTGTGTTAAGGCGTAGCCTCATATGTAGACTGAGAGTTGGCTTCACTGTATTGGCTTCTTTATTGGACAAAGACTGATACCTCACCAAGTAAATGCTGGGTGAAGTTTTGCCTCTGGGCCTTGCCAGGGGTTCAGTGATTGTTTTATGCATTTGAGATGCAGCAGGGTACAAAAGAACACCTCCAGCATTTGCTTCTGAGTAGCCTTCTCCATCTAAGACAGAAATTTCTTGCTGTACTGGATAATCACAGAGAAATGTTACTAATAAATATGTTAATCGGCAATAAAGCAGGTTAATGAAGCTGGAAGTACAGAACTTGATAATATCAATGCCGGGAGAGAGCTCACACAGTTATAGAGCCAGCAGAAAATAACAGGGTTTGATGGAGAGCATCAAAGAGCCCACAGGAATTCATAGTTGTAGACTCTGTTATTAGCTAAAGTGTACCACGTAAATGTGGTGACCCGGGTTCAGAATGTAGATCTTTCAAAGTAGATGGGAACATGCTTTTTTATGTGAGCCAGGGACATTTTGCACATTGGAAAAGATTTGGGATGTGTTTTGCACAGCAAAAATTATCAGTAATGGCAGATTTGAGAGTGGATTATTAATTAATGCATAAAGGTTACAGGGTACTCCAGGAAAGTAAGATAGAGAGTTGACCAAAACTGAAATCCTCTGTGCTACGTGTGTTAGTGTTTGTTTTCAGCATTCTATTTGTGTGGTGCTGGAGAGCGGCTCTTTTGTACCCTGTTGGAGTTTTGTGTCTAACCCTCAGTGATGGAACCTGCTTATGAGCCTTGGGCCTGCACGCATCACACTAACAGCCAATTAGTGCTAATCCGTTATCCCACCAGGACTTCTATTTCCCGTATGAGCAGCAAAGATAAAATCTCAATACATGACAAGGAGCGTAAGACACTGGAGTCGGCAATGCTGGAGCATGTTAATGATGATGATGAGGATAGGAAGAAGTTGAATGGCTCAAGTTCTGAGGAGGAGATGCCTCATGAAGTGGAATCGGATGCTGGTAAGACAACGACCTCTGCTTCTATCACAAGGGAAGGCTTGTATATTTTTCTACATGGAGGAAGCCTTTAGACTGCAATGAAATAATACCAGTCGGGATAAAATGGGTTCTCTACTTGAACAATATATGTAAGTGAAGAAGGATTCTTTGGAAATTTTATGGAAAGATCAGAGAAAGTGAGTAAGGAGGTAGAATATTTGGTCACCAGTGTTGCTCCACCATTCAATAGCATTATGTTTGAATCTCTATTAATTTGTTCCCCTTGATATCCTAAAGCTGAACTCCTCTGGCTGAGACTGTAATACCTGTTTCTAGACACCAAGCAGGAGTAGAAGTCTTTCATCTTTGTGAGAAATGTTTGAATAAACTTGTCTTTCATTTCTCTAAACTGTGCAGAATGTAGGAATTCTTATTCTGTTATCCCAGAAAACAACCATGTGAACTTTCATGATGTCACCATTCTAGTCTATCCAATAACGGTGTCAATTCCTGTCAGTTCACTGATACAGTACTGCAATCAGAACCAGGTCTTACTGAGGACTATGTCTTATGAGTTTAATGTTAATAGTTCTGCAGGATAGAAAACCTGAAATTAGATTACTAGACAATGGACTTCCAAGGGATACAATAGATTTTCCTTGCTCCTGGTATTCTTCTGTGATGCCAGGCAGTGACCGTGTTAAAAGAAAATCATGCATTTCCATAGTGCCTTTCCCAGCATCCCTAATTTCTTTGCTATAATGGAAATGCTTGGCTTTAATTACAGTGTTGGAATGGCAAACACAGCAGCTATTTTGTACCCAACTTTCTGCAGCAAACCACAGTCCAGTGATGGGCAAATCATCTGTTCTTGTAGTGTCAATAGTTAGGCACCAGGGTTAATTGCCTGCTTATTAACAGACAGGACTGTGGGATCACTGAACCCAGATGACAGGGTTTCAAATTAGCATCTCGTTTGTTTTCCCAACAGTGCAGTTCTCCTGCAAAATTTCACTGGAGTCTCATCCAGTGTTTTACAGCCAAGGTTCTGGAGTGAGACAAACCTATAATCTACCAGCTCTGAAGCAAGAGTAGAGTGGTGCCGAATTTGCTTTTGGGGGCTGGCAGCCTCTAAACTGGGATAAGAGACACACAGCTCAAGATAATGTGCCATTGACCTGAACAGAGGTTGGGCTTGAGGATTAGGTCTAGTTGAAGACCAGTATCAGCAGTTTCCTGACTTGCAATACCCTGTTGCAGTCTCTGGAATGGGATTTCTATAGACTGGTTGAGTGCTTTTCAAAGTCATGATTTCAGATCCAGCAGGTAGGTCATGAGATGTCTAAAAAGGAGTTGCCAAAAACTGATTGGGCTGGGGTCAGGAATGCAGTGCCTATGGGGTGCAGGTAAGGCATAGGTAATAAACGAGAAAGAGACCCTGGCCTGGGCCCATGGCATGAGGTCGGGAGAGAAACCTGGGAAGCGCAGAGTCTGCAGACTAGAGAACTGCATGTCCTGTCTCCACGTTACTCAATAACATTTTCCTCAGATGCTCCCTTTTGGATTATAACCAAAATGGCTTGATTCCATCTGCATGAGATTTATAGCATCCTGGTTATTATTATTGGGCCGTGTTGATTAGTGGTTTGGCTGCAGAAAGGTTTAAAGACAAATGGTGCAGTCGACCTTGGGTAAAGTATAGCAGGCCATGAGTACCTGCAGGACTGGCCAGTATTGGCAGTCACAGATATGGTCTGGAACATATTTGGCTGGTTCATGACCCCCAGTGATCAGATGGTTGGCATGGCCTATATGATGTGTCTTTCAGTAAAAGCCACCTGGAGCTTGGAAGTGTTTTATGTATTATGTGTAGGCATTGTGTTGTCTCTTCCATGTTGAATTTGTCAGGAGTCCTAAGATTCTGAAGGGCTCCTCTTCTATTTCATTTGGGATTTGTAATAGCAAATTTAGATTTGACAAAATCTGTTCATTTCTATTTGATGACTGCCGATTGTGTCTCTTTGCTTTGACAGAAAAGGCCAGAGTCCGACTTAACATGAATAACCTCACCAAACGGAACTTGACCACTGACTCCCTCTCATCTACCACTACAAGTAACAAGAGGGTAGGTAACAAGCAAGAAAGGGAACCGATTGACGCTTGTGTTTGGAACCTGCAGGACCATCTCCTGATTTAGTGTTTTTAAACTTTCAGTGTGGAGCCGAGATCTGGTGTGATAGAACTGGCTTGACTCTTGCATTGAAGATCTGGCGTTTTCTTTTCAATCCAGATCAAGCAAAAAAAAAATCAGAATTACAGGAAAGGCTGCTTGTTTCCTGTGAAGAATGTGGCTTGCTTTCTATGGAGGAATGTAGGCAAAATGTGCTGTTCTGTGATTGGTCGAGCGAGGATGAGGTTGGATCCTGTAGTCTTGGTCTGCTGAGTGCTGTTGCATGTCACTGTTAGAAATACTGCATTGTTTGCTGTGATGCTGCACTTTGCTGTGGGTTGACTCTTTTGCTTTCTGTTGTGTAGCTGCTGCACGGAAGACTATATTGTTTACTTTAGCAATGGACGCTATAATTTTATGTTTAGTCATGTGTGTTTTGAACGGCAATTCCTTTTGCTGCTAATGCTGCAGGTTTGGTGTTGCAAAGGTTGATGCTATGCTTCCTACTGCAGCCAATGCTGCATTGTTTTGTGTTGCAGAGTGTAGAACTTTGGTACTGTGATACCATGTTTCTTTTTGCAGGTCACAGGCTGCATCGCATTCTGCAATATTAGTATTGTTCAAGCGGAGACGCATGGTTAGGAGTTGCTTCTGCTGTGCCACCAGAAATCGCTATGGAATCCCTTGGCCATTGTGTGCTCTCCGATGCACTGTTTTTTGTCTGTGTGCCTTTTTAAGAAGGCTGCTCTGTGAGGGCAGCCTCATAACTTCGTGACACTGTTTGTTGTTCCAGTATTTTCCCTAGCAACTGGTGTGAGGTAAAGTTATCATTTTGCCTTAGATAGTCTGACATTGCAGGGCTCCTTGTCTGTGACGCACATGTGTTTGCTGGGATTACCCAGTAACTGTGCTCCTTGGGGCCCTTTTCTGATCTGACCTGGCAGTTGCATTTTTCACAGAGCCTCATGCACTTATTAGAACTTGTGGTGGGTGGAACAGATGAACACTTTGATGGAGTAAGGTCATTGTAAAATCACAATGATTGTTTATTTCACTTAGTACTTACAAGCTTTCTTATCAGACCCCAGCAGTAAAAGCTATGCTTTGCCTTCAGTGCTGGCCAGCCCCTCCCACTTTCAGCCTTAGCAGAAATGGATAAAGTGTCTTGCTCTTATTTTCACAAGAAAGCTCTGAAAGAAAAGCTTGATCCCTGTTTTCTCTGTATAAGTAGGTCATTGTTCACATAACCATCCAATCAAGCCTGTAATTTCAATCCCAGAGAGCAGATACTTGCTGTGTTCCTTGCTGAACTAATGATCTCAGCAACGATAGGTCCAAATGGTCTCTGTAAGCTTGGAGAGAAAGTAATGAGGCCAGCTCCATTGTCCTTCATAGTACCTATCATTAGTCTAGGTCAACTCCTTCAATTGTAAGGGGAGGAATTGACCAAAGCTAATAGTCATAGAACATTACAGCACAGAAACAGATCCTTCGGTCCATCGAGTTCATGACGCACCATTAACCTGCCTAGTCCAATTGACCATCACCCAGGCCATAGCCCTACATACCCCTCCCGTCGATGTACCTATCCAAATTTCTCTGAACTATTGAAACCCAACCCACGTCCACCACTTGTGTTGGTAGCTCATTCCACAGTCTCACCAACTTCTTTTGAGTGAAGAAATTCTCCCTCATGTTACTCTTTAATGTTTCATCTTTCGCCCATAACCTATGACCTCTAGTTGTTGTGTTACCCAACCTCAGTGGAAAGAACATGTTTGCATTTATCCTGTCTATACCTCTCATAATTCTGTATTCCTGTATCAAACCTCTCCTCAATCTACTCTATTCTAGGGAATAAAGGTCTAATCTATTCAACCTTTCCCTATAACTCAAGCCTTCAAGTCCTGGCAACATCCTCGTAAATTTTCTCTGCACTATTTCAATCTTATCTACATCATTCCCTTAGGTTGGTAATTAAAACTGCACACAGTACTCTGTAAATTAGGTCTCACCAATGCTTTATACAATTTAAATATAACATCCCATCTCCTATACTCATTAGTTTGATTTACGAAGGCCAATGTACCAAAAGCTTTCTTTATGACCCTATCTACCTATGCCCCCATTTACAAGAAATTATGGATCTGTATTCCCAGATCCCTCTGTACTACCGCATTCCTTAGTGCCCTACCACTTACCATGTAAGACCTACCTTGGTCGGTTCTCCCAAAGTGCAACACCTCACATTTGTCTGTATTAAATTCCAGCCGCTATTTTTCAGCCCATTTTCCCAGCTGTTCCAGGAAAGTCTTCCTTGCTGTCCACTACACCCCCAATCTTAGTGTCCCCCACAAATTAGCTGATCTAGTTAACCACTTTATCATTATCATCCAGATCATTGCTATAGATGACAAACAACAATGGACCCAGCACCAATCTCTGGGGCACATCACTAGTCACAGGCTTCCAGTCAGAGAGGCAACCATCTGGCTTCTTCCGTAAAGCCAATGTCTAATCCAATTTATTACCTCATTTTGAATGCCAGGTGACTGAACCTTCTTGACCAGCTCCCCATGTAGGACCTTGTCAAAGGCTTTGCTAAAGGCCTTATAACAACATCCACTACCTTCATCTACTTTCCTGGTAACTTCCTTGGAAAACTCTATAAGATCAGTTAGACATGACTTACCATGCACAAAGCCATGTTGACTATCCTCTATCAGTCCCTGTCTATCTAAATATTAATATATCCGGTCCCTTAGGAAACCTTCCTATAACTTTCCCACTACTCATGTCAGGCTCACTGGCCTTTAGTTTACTGGCTTGTTCTTAGAGCCTTTCTTAAACAACTGAACAACATTAGCTGTCCTCCAATCCTCCCAACAACTCACCCGCGGCTAAGGACATTTTAAATTTCTTTGCTAGGGCTCCTCCAATTTCTGCACGAGCCTACCACCTTGTCAGACCTTGGGGATATATCCACCCTAATTTACCTCAAGACAGCAAACTTCATGTGTAATATGTAGAGTCCATGACCTCTCTGCTGCTTTGCGTCACTTCTATAGACTCTATCTCTCCGCGTAAATACAGCTGCAAAATAAATCTATTTACGATCTCCCCTATCTCTTTTGGTTCCACAAATAGATTACTAATCTAGTCTTACAGAGGACTAATTTTGTCCTTTGCTATCCTTTTGCTCTTAATACATCTTTAGAAGCCCTTTAAGATTCTCCTTGTCTGCTAGCGCAACCTCATGCCTTCTTTTCGCCCTCCTAACTTCCTCTTTGAATGTTCTAATGCAGCGGTCCCCAACCACCGGGCCGCAGAGCATGCGCTACCAGGCCGCGGGGAAGCGATATGATTTGGTCAGCTGCACCTTTCCTCATTCCCTGTCACGGCCACTGATCAGCCATTATGCATGCGAGGTCATGACCTGCGCGTCATCCGTGTCAGGGCGGGAAGGCGATCAACTCCTCGAGCTTGCAAATGACGACGGGCTGAGAAGTATGTTTGACATAACATCTCTGTCGGCATTTTGGATCAAAGTCAAGGCTAAATATCCTGAGATAGCCACGAAAGCACTGAAAGCGTTGCTTTCATTTCCAACATATTTCTGCGAAGCGGAGTTTTCTGCAATGAATGCAACGAAAACTAAATTGCGGAATAGACTGGACATCAGGAACCCCCTTCGAGTATCGCTGTCTCCTATCACCCTTCGATAGGACGGTGTTGTTGCAGGGAAACAAGCCCAGGGCTCCCACTGATTCAGCGATATTGGTGTGTTGCAATGATTTTATACATTCATACGGGGAAAATATGTGCTGTGCATTTAATATCCAAATATTACTTAAAATGTTATGATGCCATTGATTTATAAGTGACCTATATAACCATATAACAATTACAGCACGGAAACAGGCCATCTTGGCCCTTCTAGTCCGTGCTGAACACTACTCTCACCTAGTCCCGCCGACCTGCACTCAGCCCATAACCTTCCATTCCTTTCCTGTCCATGTACCTATCCAATTTTTCTTTAAATGATCACAGCGAACCTGCTTCTGCCACTTCTAATGGAAGTTCGTTCAACACTTCAAGCTCCCCTGATAATTGACTTATCATTATATCCATGCGAGGAAAATATGCGCTGTGTGTTTAATATTAAATTCGTTAGATAAACCCTTTTAGAAACAAAATTGAGTGTATTACCCACTTATCACCTATATTCCGGTAGTGATTAACACCCACCCCCACGAACAGAATCGCCAAAAAAGATTTGCTTGGGGTCGGGAGGGGGTAATTGGCAGGTCACGACGCGCATGCGCAGTGGTGCATGCGCAAGGATTCATGGTCATTGTAGTCTTTTGGGTAAACAACGCATTTGACTGCTACTCTTGTCCGTTGGCAACCCTAACCCCCCCCCCCCCCCCATCCCCGGTCGGCCGGTCCGCAAGAATATTGTCAATATTAAACCGGTCCGCAGTGCAAAAAAGGTTGGGGACCCCTGCTCTAGTGCATTTCTTATACTCATCAAGTGTTGCATTAGTTCTTACCTGCATCTACCTGCTACGCACCTCCTTCTGTTTCTGTTTCTTTTCCTTTTTCTCGAAAACCAAAGTTCCCTCAACCTGTTACTCTTGCCTTTTATTCTGACAGGAACATCCAAACTGTTTTGTCAAAATTTCACTTTTGAAAGCCTCCCACTTACCAAGTGCACCTTTGCCAGAAAATAACCTGTCCCAATCCACACTTAATAGATCCTTACTGATGCCATCAAAACTGGACCTTCTGCAATTTGGAATTTCAATACGAGGACCAGACCTATCCTTTTCCATATTTACCATAAGACATAGGAGCAGAATTAGGTCATTTAGCCAATGGAGTCTGATCCGCCAGTTAATCATGGCTGATCCAATTTTTCTCAGCTCCAATCTCCTACCTTCTGCCCGTATCCCTTCATGCCCTGACCAATCAAGAATCTGTCAACCTCTGCCTTGAATATAGATAAAGATTTGGCCTCCGCAGCTGCTTGTGGCAAAGAATTCCACAGATTCACCACTCTCTGGCTAAAGAAATTCCTCCTCATCTCTGTTCTAAAAGGACGCCCCTCTATTCTGAGGATGTATCCTCTGGTCTTAGACTCTCCCAGCATGGGAAACATCCTCTCCACATCCACTCTGTCAGGGCCTTTCACTATTCAATAGGCTTCAGCCCTCATTCTTTGAATTCAAGTGAAGTCATTATGGTCACTAGATGCAAACTGTTCCCGTACACAAACTCCTGTGACCTGCCCTGTCTTATTCCCTAATAGAATCTAATATCACACTCTCTCTCGTTTGAACTTCTATGTACTGCAGTGTGGATGATTTTTGATTTTAATCTAAGAACATTATAGAACCTCTTTTGATTAAAACTGATCAAAAATGAAATCTGGAATTGTATAAGTGTGACCTGTAATCATGACAATTGAATTCTGTCATCTTGTAAGAGACATGGTGCTTCACTCTCCTGTGTTTCTGCTGCAATGTTACTTAAGTGTCTCTTGCTCTGAATGGCATAGTGTTCTCCTGCCATGTTTACTGTATTATTCCTGTTTTTTTAATGCTACATCATTTACTTTCAAGGTGAGCAACAATTTTCTCTTTCAAGTGTGTTTTATCTCGTTGCAAGAAATGCTACCACACTTTCATTGGATGCACAGTTAATGCTGCATTGCTGCATCTGGTGAGATAAGTTGATATTTTTAGACCTCTACAAGGATGTTGCATTGTTTACTGCTGTGGAATTTGCTGTTATTCTGTGTAGTAAGGATTGCCCCATTCCTTTTTGTGTTTTAGTTTTCAGGTTTATGATAAGTTCCCCGCACAACAAAAAAGAAAAAAAATGCTTTTTCCGGTGAATATCGAATTGTAAGGAATGACACTACTTCCTCTGCAAGGAATCTTGCAGATCTTCCTGTTGCAAGGGTGGCTGCGCAGTAGTGTTACAATTGATGTTCTATTTCATCTTTAGGAGCCACACTTGGAATTTGTTTCTCATGGATAGCATTGCTTCTTTAAAAGGTGCAGCATTCTTTGGAATATGAAGTCATTTTTATGGTATACTTAAGCTTTTGCAAAATGTTCTGCATTATTTCCCAAGGAAAGCAATGCAGCATTTTGTTTTTGGATGTGAAGAATTTGTTATATCCTCCCGTTTCTAATGAAAAGTGTAGCTTTTTGTGGATGAAGAGTTATTTTCAGTGCTCACTACTATCTTGTTTGTTTGCTTGCCCGTGTGTTTTATTGGTTCTGTGAAGAGTGCTGTAGTGTATCGTGTGAAGCATGCAACACTGGATCTTTAGGAGTATGATTTCCTGAGAACGTTGCAGTGTTTTCAATTGTAAAGCGTGTTGCCTTGACTCCCAATGTTGTACTCGTATTGTTTCTCAATATTAAGAATGTTGCATGTAGTGTACTGCAGCATCTCTTCCTCTGTGGGGTGCTGCACTGTTTCCCATGCAGTGCTGGTACTTGTGTTTGGATTGTCTCACTCAGGTAGATATGCAGTGAAATTTGCAGGTTTTTTTTTTATCTGGAATGCTGTGATAATTGTTCCTTTTTGTGAAGAGTGCTGTTCTGTCTCGTGAAGATTATGATTTTTTTTAAACTCAGAAGCATGTTAATTTGTTGTCATCTGTGAGGTAAGCCATGCTGGTGAAGAATACTGTGATATTTCCAGGGTAGGTAGCATGTGAAATATGTGTTGCTTTATACTGTGGAGACTGTTGTGTCATGCTGCTGAAGAGTTTGGATTGTTTCAAGGATAACCACATTCATTATTGTGCTGTATTATTTCTGGAGGTTATATTGCTGCATGTCCATCGAAATGCTGGGTTTTGTAAAGATCTCTGCTTTGTTTCCAGTGAAAAATGCTGAATTTCATCTTATGAAGATCTTGTCTAGAGCACTACAGTGGAAGACTTGAAAAATGCCCCCATTGATCCTTATGAAGAGCACTACATTGCTTCTTATGAAAAGTGCAGTGTTCTCTCCGATGAAGTATGCTACATTGAATTTTATGAAGAATTCAGCATTGTTTCTCTTGAGGAGTGGTGTTGTCTACAGTTGTGGGTCATGTGTTGTTCCTGGTGTATAAAATTGTAAACGTTATTATGAAGGTAATTATAAATTGATGTGAAGTATGCTGATTACTTTTGCGATAAGATCTGCCATATTATTTGTGAATAGCGTTCTATTGATTCATGATTTGAAGAATGCAGTGCTCGATCTCGAAAGAATGAAGCTCAGTTTCTTGTGAGCAGGGTTGCCTTGTGCAGAATAGTATCCTGGGTTAATCTGTTTGGATTCAAAATTGGCTTGCCCATAGAAAGCGTAGGATAGTGGTCAATGGGACTTACTTTGACTAGAGGTTTGTTAATATTGGTGTTCCGCTGGGATCTCTACTCTGCTGTTTGTAATTACAATAACTTGGATGAAACTGAGTTATTAAGTTTACAGACAATATGAAGATTGGTGCTGTTGTGGATAGTATGAAAGACTGGGAAAGGATATAGAGTACTACAGCACAGAAACAGGCTCTTTGGCCCATTCATTCTGTGCCAGACGATTCTCCTGCCTAGACCCATTGACCTGCACCTGAACCATAGCCATCCATACCTCTCCAATCCATATACTGATTCAAAATTCACTTAAATGCTAAACTCAAGCTCATATCCACCACTTATTTGGACAGCTTGTTCCACACTCGTACCACCTTCTGCATGAGGAAGTTCCCCCTCATGTTCTTCTTAAACATTTTACCTTTCACCCGTAACCCATGAGGTCTAGTTCTTGTGTCACCCAACCTCAGCGGGAAAAAAACTTGCTTATGAGTTCCTCACCTATACCTCTCATAACTTTGTATCCCGCTGTCAAATCTTTCCTCATTCTGTACGCTCCAGAGAATAAAGTCCTAACCTTTCCCTACAGCTGAGGTCCTCAAGTCCTGGCAATATCATTGTAAATTTTCTGTCTACTTTTTCAATGCTATTGATATCTTTTCTGCAGGTCAGCAACCAGATCTGCATGAACTTCTCCAAATTAGACCTTAGCAATACCTTAATAGACTTCAACATAACATTCCAACCCTTGTACTCGTATACGAAGGCCAGTGCTGCCAGGATAATCAAGGACACGACCTACCCAGCCAACACACTTTTCGTCCCTCTTCCCTCCGGGAGAAGGCTCAGGAGCTTGAAGACTCATATGGCCAAGTTTGGGAACAGCTTCTTTCCAACTGCTGAACGGATTCTGACCCGGATCTGGGCCGTACCCTCCAAATATCCGGACCTGCCTCTCGGTTTTTTTGCACTACCTTACTTTCCCTTTTCTATTTTCTATTTATGATTTATAATTTAAATTTTTAATATTTACTATCGATTTGTACGCCAGGGAGCGGGAAGCGCAGGATCAAATATCGCTGTGATGATTGTACGTTCTAGTATCAATTGTTTGGCGACAATAAAGTATAAAGTATGTGCCATAAGCTCTCTTTATGACCCTATCTGCCTGTGACACCGCTTTCAAGGAATTATGGATCTGCATTCCCAGTTCCTCATGTTCTACTGCACCCCTCAGTACTCTACCATTCGCTGTCCTGTCCTGGTTTGTCCTCCCAAAATGCAACACCTCACACTTGACTGCATTAAATCCCATCTGCCACTTTTCTATCCATTTGATAGATTTCCCTGCTGTCCACTATGCCCCTATTCTTGGTGTCATCCATAAATTTGCTGATGGACTTCACCATATTATCATCTGGATCATTGATTAGATGACAAACAACAATGGAGCCAGCACCAATTCCTGTGGCACACCATTAGACATAGGCCTCCAGTCAGAGAGGTAACCATATACTACCACCCACTGACCTTGTCCCACAAAGCCAATGTTGAATCCAATTTATTACCTCATCCTGTATGCCAAGCGATTAAACCTTCGTGACCAGCTTCCCATGCAGGACCTTGTCAAAGACCTTGCTGAAGTCCACGTAGACAATGTCCACTGCCTTTCCTACATAAATACTTTTCGT
Organism: Mobula birostris; assembly: GCF_030028105.1. Classification (NCBI taxonomy): domain Eukaryota; kingdom Metazoa; phylum Chordata; class Chondrichthyes; order Myliobatiformes; family Myliobatidae; genus Mobula; species Mobula birostris. The sequence continues at coordinate 58,861,927 of NC_092380.1, read as the reverse complement.
AACCTCCTAGAAAAGTCCTATAAAGTTGGATAGACATAACCTATCACAAACAAAGCTATGTTGACTATTCCTAATCAGTCCTTGTCTATCTGAATGCTTATACATTTAGTGGCCACTTTGTTAGGTACCTTCTGTTCCTAATAAAGTGGTCACTGAGTCTATGTTAATGGTCTTCTTCTGCTGTAGCTCATTCAATTCAAGGTTTGATGTGTTGTGCATCCAGCGATACTCTAACATGTTATTGTTGTAACATGTTATTTGAGTTACTGTTACCTTCCTGTCAGCTTGAAATAGTCTGGCAATTCTCATCTGATTTCTCTCATTAACAAGGCATTTTCGCCCACGGAACTACTGCTCAGTTAGTAGTTGATTTTGTTTTTCGCACCATTCTCTGTAAACTCTAGAGACTATAATGCATGAAAATCCCAGGAGATCAGCAGTTTCTGAGATAGTCAAACCACCTTGTCTGACACCAAAAATCATTCCACAGTCAGAGTCGCTTGGATCACATTTCTTCCCCATTCTGATGCTTGGTCTGTACAACAACTGAAACTCTTGACCATGTCCACATGCTTTTATGCAATGGGTTGCTGCCACATGATTGTCTGCTTAGGTACTTGTATTAACAAGCAGGTGTACAGGTGTCCCTAATAAAGTAGCCATTAAGTATATATCCAGTCATTTAAAATACCTTCCAATAATTTACCCTCTACTGATGTCAGATTCACTAGCCTATAATTTCTCAGCTTAATCTTCAAGCCTTTTCTTAAATACAACATAACGTTAGCTATCTTCCAAATCTCTGGCACCTAACCCATGGCTGTGGACACTTTAAATACCTCTGTTAGGCTCAATGCAATTTTTGCACTAGCCTTACACAAGGTCTGAGAGAACACTTTGTCAGGCCTTGGGGATTTATCCACTTTAATTTGCCTCAAGACAGCAAGCAGCTCCTCTGTAATCTGTATAGTGTCTATGACCTCACTGTTGTTTGCCTTAGTCCTATAGACACCGTGTCCATCTTCTGAGTAATTACCAATACAGAAAAGTCTATTTAAAATCTCTCCATCTCTTTCAGTTCCATGCAAAGGTGGTCACACTGATCTTCAAGAGGACCAATTTTATCCATTGCTATTCTTTTGCTCTTAATATATCTGTAGAAGCCCTTGGGACTCCGCTTCACCTTGTCTGCTAGAGTAACTTTGCTGGAGTTCTCTTGTATTTCTTATGCTCCTCAAGTACCTCATTTGTTCTTACCTGGCAGACCTGCTATGCACCACCTCCTTTTTCTTAACCGGGGCCTCAGTGTCTCAAAAACCTAGGTTTCCTTAACTGGTTAGTGGTTCCTTTTATTCTGACAGAAATATACAAACTCTGTACTCTCAAAATTTCACTTTTGACGGCCTCCCTCTTAACAAGCATGCCTTTGCCATAAAACAACCTGTCCCAATTCACATTTACCAGATTTTTTCTCATGCCATTAAGATTGACTTTCTCTGATTTTGAACCTCAACCTGAGCACCATTCCAATCCATAATAATCTTGAAACTAATGGCTTTATGATCACTAGATCAAAAGTGTTCCATTACACAAATTTCTGTCACTTGCCCTTACTCATTCCGTAACAGGAGATCCAGTAACACAGCCTCTCTAGTTAGGACCTTTATATAGTTGATTAAGGAAACTTTCCTGAACACATTTTACAAACTATATCCTATCTAGCACTTTTACAGTTTAGAAGTCCCAGTCAGTATGTGGAAAGTTAAAATCACCTACTGTAACAACCTTGTGTTTCTTGCAAATGTCTGCAATCCCTCGACAGATTTGCTTCTCTAAATCATGCTGACTATTAGGTAGTGTATAATATAATCCCATTAACTTGGTCATCACTTTGTTATTCGCCAGTTCTACCCATAAAGCCTCAGTAGATCCCATTGTGTAGCTCTCCCGTTTGTCCTGCCTTGGCACTGCTGTGACATTTTTCTTACTAGTAATGCCACCCTAACCCGTTTAATCCCTCCCGATCTATTGCATCTGAAACAACAGAACTCTATGTAACCCTCCGGTTTGGCTGGCGGCGTTAATCTAGGGGAGACAGCCTCCAGCCCGGCCAAACTTGAGAAATCTTGTTTGGGTGGATGCTGCGTGATGTGTTTCCCCTGTTACAAATCAGTACCGCGAAATAACAAGCAGTTATTTCGGCCTTTTTCCTTGGAGTGATGGAGGATGAAAGGTGACCTGATAGAGGTGTATAAGATGATGAGAAGTATTGATTGTGTGGATAGTCAGAGGTTTTTTCCCCAGGGCTGCAATGGCTAGCATGAGAGAGCACAGTTTTAAGGTGCTTTGAAGCAGGTACAGAGGAGATGTCAGGGGTAAGTTTTTTTACGCAGAGAGTGGTGATTGCGTGGAATGGGCTGCTGGCGACGGTGGTGGAGGTGGATACGACAGGATCTTTTAAGAGACTTCTGGATAGGTATATGGAGCTTAGAAAAATAGAGGGCTGTGGGTAACCGTAGCTAATTTCTAAGGTAAGAATATATTTGGCACAGCTTTGTGGGCCGAAGGCCCTGTATTGTGCTGCAGGTTTTCTGTTTCTATGTTTCTATTTAGTGCACAATATGCAAATAAACGATTGAGCTTTATAATTTTTAATTTGACTATAAGGTTAGTAAAGAAAACTTAAAAAGGGCCCATTCTCATGAAACAGTCTAATGCACAATGTTGGAGCTCACTGTTTTCCCGTCTGTTCGTTCTCCATCGATTATCCCAGGCGTTATCGACTCCCGGCCCCACTCCAAGTCCACTCTGTCCTGCTCTGTTCTGGCATCTTCTCGCTCCATCTTCCGCCGAACAAAAGACTGCGAAACCTTCTCTCAGGCACACAAGAAAAGCACTTTCTCTCATTGGCTAGCGTTCATTCCAAAGCTCCCGTTATCTCTAGTCATAACCCAAACACTGTGCTACAGAGAAACTATTCCATTAGCAGTGAAACCTTTCCCAGGTCGTTACACCTAGAACGTTGTTCTGCCAGTCTTGCAACCAGGTCAGTCATACCTCTGGTGTCATAATTCCATGCGCTGAAGTACAATACTCCTTACTTTGAAATAGACACAACTCCAGATATTATTCCCATCTTGATCAACCTTTCGATTCCTGCCTTTATGTGTAGGCTTAACATCATTCACTCCAACTGCTTCCCTATCTGCCCTGGCACTCTGGTCCCATCTCCCTACGGCTCTAGTTTAAACACTCTGGAGCAGCACAAGCAAACCTTCCTGCAAGGATATTATTCTCCCTGCATTTCAGGTGCAAACAATTCCATCTGTATAGGTTCCCTGGAAGTGAATCCCAATGATCCAAAACTCTGTAGCCCTCGCTCTTGCACTGGTTAGCCTTAGCCACTTGTTAAAAACTATTATCTTCCTAATTCTGGCTTCACTAGCACGTGGCAAGGATAGCAGTCCTGAAATCACAACCATGGAGGTCCTGTCCTTTAACTCAGCACCTAACTCTCTGAACTCAATTTGCAAAATCTCATCGCTCTTCCTACCTACGTCAGTCATACCGATATGGACCATGACCTCTGGATACTCACCTTCGCACTTAAGAATGCTATGGACTTGATCCAACATGTCTTTGACACTGGCACCTGGGAGGCAATATACCATCCAGGAATCTCATTCTCGGCCGCAGAACCTCCAGTCTGTTCTACTAACCTGTGAATTCCCTGTCACTGCAACTCACCTCTTCTCCCTCCTTCCCTTCTGTTATATCTGCAATATTAGATCAGTTGTAGATATAGGTGGAGATATGGTAAACGGTGTTTAACCTGGCCAAATGTGAAGTGCTGCACTCCAGATGATCAGATGTAAAGAGACAGTAAACTGTTAATAGCAAAACTATTTATCAGTTTTGATGTGCAGATGGATCTTGGGGTCCACGCCCAAGTCCAAGTTCTCTCAAAGTGGCTTCAAGGGAAATTGGAATGGTAAAGAAGGCATATAGCATGCTTGTCTTTACTAGTCAAGGAAATGAGTTCAAGGATTGGGAAGTTATATCAAAGCTTATAAATCTCTAATTCAACCGTGTTAGTTCTGGTTCCCTCATTATAGGAAGGATGTTGAGGCTTTGAAAAGGGTGTAGAAGAGGTTTCCCAGGATGCTGACTGGATTAGAGGGCATGTGCTGTCATAGGAGGTTAGGCAAACTGAGTTGTTTTCTCTGGAGTGGCTGAGGGAAGATCTTATAGAGGTTTATAAGATTATGAAAGCCAGATGGAGTTGACAGCCAGCATCTTTCCCCCAGTGATGAAAATGTTTAATACTAGAGGACATGCATTTAAGGTGAGAGGAGCAAGTTCAAAGGAGATGACAAACAAGAGAAAATCTGCAGATGCTGGAAATCCGAGCAACACACACAAAATGCTGGAGGAACGCAGCAGGCCAGGTAGCATCTGTGGAAAAGAGTAAACAGTCAGCATTTCAGCCCAAAACATCGACTACGCTTTTCCTAGGTGCTGCCTGGCCTGCTGCGTTCCTCCAGCATTTTATGTGTGTTATTCAAAGGAGATGTGCCAGCTTTTTTTTCAGAGAAAGAGGTGAGTGCCTGGGGTGTACTGCCTGGGAGACTGATACAATAGAGGCTCTTAGGCCCAGGAAATGAAAGAATGTGGACATTGTGCAGGCAGAAGGGATTAGTTAGGCATTTGATTATTAATTTAATTAATTTGGTACAACATTGTGTTCTGAAGGGCCTGTTCCTGTGCTGTACTCTTCTATGTTCTGTGTTCTAAATTTTAACCGGTGTTTGCCAGTGAGAGTCATAGAGTCCAACAGTATGGAAACAGGGTCTTTGTCCCAACTAGTTTATGCCAATCAAGATTCCTGAGCAAGCTAGTCTGATTTGTTGAACGTCTATCTAGGAGAGGCATTTTAAGTTGGGAATGGATCAGTCCTAGGCCCAGTCTACATAGGTGTCCAAGTAATATTTAAATAAAGCTCCAGCCTTGGTGTGTTTAGTGGCTCTGCACCGACTTCCCTGGCGCCACAGGGAACTGGGAAGTTGAATTCAACAACAAAATGATTTTTAGCACTGAAAGTAGACTGATTAGACAGTGAGAGTTTCTTCAGCCCCTTCAAATGTTCCTCTGAAGTAAAGTTATCACCACAGTCCACAGTTCTGTTGCTGGACCACTGCTGAGGTACGAGCCCCTTTTCCCCACCACTTGTGCGACATTCACCTCTGCCCTTACCCACCTCCACTGTGATGTGCTAATCCCCACCCTGTACCCCAAATTTGTGCTCCGAGCTCTCCCTCCAACTCATGACTGTTAACTAATATGTGGGAGTAAGCCCTGACTACAGCAGTGTCCTGCTGATTTTTCTCACCTAGCAGTTGGCCAGCCCTTCCATTTGGCTGGGTGCTACACAGGAAATGGAGCAAAACACCTGTAATGAGTGTGGCCCTTTTAAATGCAGAGGGAACTCTGCACTGCTGGTCTTCCTAGGTTCAACCCCAATCCTCAACCATCCTTGCCTCCACCTCTCATGTTCAAAAGTTGTCAGAGTCCACCATTCAATGGGAGAGAGTATCGTCATTATACTACACTGCGAGCCCTTTCTATTAATGAATCCATCAATAATTTTCCTTTAAGTTTATTTGCACAATGTCCCTCTAATAGGATAATACTTTATTTTTAATCTAACCATCTCTGACAGCCATTACATTCTATCCATAGTATTCTTTAGCTTTCCTCTGAGTAGCAGTAGATGTTTTAAGAAAATCCTTGAGAACTATAACTTTATAACTTACTCAGTCCTTATATATGACAGTAGTTCCTCCCTGCTGATGGATGCTGTGGTTCTAACTAGTGGTTGGCTGGGGAACAAGGAATAAGTTTTTAGAGAATATCTCTTTTTGCCAGAATCCACAATTAGTGGCCCAAGTAGAAAAGGGAGCATATTTAATGCTTCCTATAGTTATATTGTGATTGAAATGAGTTGATACCATCAAAGAGAGTCAAAACTTCATTGAACATTATCCCAGCATTATAAACCTCCTCATTCATTACGCATTGACTGTTGAATGATACAATAATATGGAAGGTTAATGTATTGATTATATACTCTATTGTGGATTGGATTGAATGCTCATTTATATTAAGGCCATGCAGGATGAGGATGCCTTCCCTTGATTCTCTTCTTGTCTCCCATTCTTTCTTCACTCACCTGTACCTCATCTGACTCTTTTCTTTTTCTCCTCTTGCTCTTCCTCTGACTACAGTTTGACTTCATTACTCCTTTGCTACCTTTTTGTCAGCCAAGTGACCCAAAGTCATGGCGACAAGGCCTACGCAAAACCGGCATCGTTTTGGTGCCCCAAAGAGGTCGGAAAGCAGCGGTGAGCTTGCATGTTGAGGTTTCTATTCTTGCTGAAGCTTTTGTTGTGCTGCATGAGAATGTAGTTTGTTTTGCATTCATCCTCCTTAGCTTCCTCTCGATTTCAACTTCTCAAGTTTTTGACAAGCAATTTCAGGGTCAGACTAATTTTTCAATTCTAAACAGCAGAAAATCCACCAATCTGTTCATGTTATATGTTCTCATTCTCTGCCATTTTCACTGCTTAAAATTGTTCAGAAGATTATTTTGTAAGACACAGTATCTAAGGGGTGATTGAGAATAGATGGATATCCATCAGGTTTTCCTTCCATATCATTTATTACATTATTGAAAGGAGAGAGATTGTGACCTCATTGAAAACAAGTATTACTTACATTGTTTACTGAGGGTGGAAGAGATTAATATTATACTGCCTTTTTAAAGTAGATTGAAATGTATTTTGAGAATACTGAGGGTACTATTTTATATTGGATCACAGAAATGATAAACTTGTTCTATCTGTTAGATATTGAGGCCACCCAAACCCAACTTCACTCGTTCTCTGCTCCATAGGTTCACCTACCACTCTGTAATCTTAAACTTCTACCCTTCCCTATTCTAAAAGTGAGCTTCTGTCACTTTCTTGCAGAGTTTGTGATTGCTTAAAATGTCACCAGTTTTTAATTTGTACAATTACTTCAGAATCTCTTCTGAGCCACTGCACGTCACATTCTTTTCCAGTGGAGATATTTCCAGCTGCTGTAGTCTCCATAACTGGGCAACAAATAAAAAAAAAAATCAACTGATGTTATCGACGGTGTTCTTTCTGAAATTTGATGGTTTAAATTGAAATTGAGGCTAGGCTGGCACTTAGTGCAAAGTCATTGTTAATACCTGAGATCGTTTCTCTCTTTACTATTGTCCGTTTAATAGTTCCAATGTTACTCACCAGAACTAGGCAGTGTCCTGCTCCCCATTCCCACACTTATCCACCTCCTGTAATTTACTATTGTGCGTCACATGCCCACATTGGTTATCCCTTCAGATTTTTTATTATTTTGCAGTCGGCCACTTTCAGACATCTGCCACTACTTGGCTCCACTTCACAAATTATCCTTATCTCTGTCCACGATCTTTTATTATGTTATTTATGGCAATTCTTCAAGAGATTTGTTATTATCAGAAAGCGTATGCAATGTTGATTCTTTTCCAAGTTACTAATCCTTTATGAACATTGTGAGCAGCATTGACCCAAACACACATCTCTCTGGCACGTCACTAATAAACCACTAGAAGAAATAATCCAGAAGCAACGAAAGTTAATAATATTCAGACGCATCAATACCAGCAGGGAATCTTTGTTTAACTCCAAGCAACTGCTGTTCTCAGAAAACGTTTGAACTTCACTTAAATAGGGATTTTGATTGTTTGCCTATAGTTGAAACACACAGCATTGATACCTTGATTGTACATTATTTTTAGCCCCTGACCAACTGTTTTCCCTTTCGGCCTCTAATTAGCTTACCCTCTGCCTGCTTTTGGTCTAGATTTCCACTTGGTCTTTGAATGGCACATAATTCACTCAGTCTCATGATTGGTATTTGTTCTCTCTCAGTCCTTAATTGGTGTGAGTTCCTTCTTACACTCTGATTGGTGAATATTTTTTCCCTATTCTGATTGGCGCATATTTCTTCTTTGCTTTCCCCACTTGTGCATGTTCCGTTTCTACCACTAACTGGTACTTGTTGCCAGCGGTTTGTACATTTGAAACTCCAGTTACCGTACATTGACTCTTGAGTTGTCAGGTTGCCAGTCAAACAATTTTCCTCAATTACACTCAAAATTTGCCGATATTTGCATGAACTTTCCCTGGTGTTTAGTCAGTTCTGAATGTGAAGATCCTGTAAGAGAGTAGGTTAGATACCAGAGGACCTGGAACAACAAATGCCAATTATTGGGGCAAGACCTTTCCCGCAGCCATTCAGAGTGAAATTGTAGAGACATTCTGAATGATCAATCTTTTGACTTCACTGAAACTGTCAAAAGCCGTTTCTGCCATATTTATAATATTATCAGCACAGTTTGACCAGATGGAAACTTCCCCGATCCTTCTAATGCTTTATTTTATGGTAGAGAATTTATTTTTGATTGGGGGGGGGCGCGGTTAGCTGCGGCTTGCTACTTTTTCAGCTTGATTTCTTGAGATTGCTGTGAGTTTGTTGTTCTCTCAAAATGGAAAAGCTGGCAGAGAACAGCAATCAAAAACTAGAAAACTATAGATGCTGTAAATCGGTGGGGGAGGAGGGGGAAGAAACAGAAAATGCTGGAAATATTCAGCAGGTTAGATCATAGACCTGGTCAGGTCTCAGGTTGATAACAGTTCTGATGAGAGGCCACTGACCTGAACCATTATCTCTCCACAAATGCTGCCTGACCTGCTGAGGTAATTTTCCCAAAATTTCTGTTTTTATGGCAGAGGATACTTTAGACTGCTCCCGCTTCTGGGTTAAGTGGGGGGTGGGAAGTAAGTTCCTCCTCTGCCAGGAAGCTTCTCTTTTTGTTTGGTTATGCTACTAGTCGTCTTGCTGCATGTCTTTTCTATAGGCTGCAAGGTAGCTCAGTTATAAGATTGTGCCAGGAAATGGCACACTTGACCTTAAGAAAAAGGTAAGAGGATCTTGTTGCTTGTGTGGACCAGGGCGATCTGACCATTGCACAGAGCTACAGAAAGCTTTTGATGTAAATAAGTGGCACTGTGGGAAACATTCTGGCAAGGCCATAACTGTAATATGTTCTCTGTGTAAGTATTCAGCAGTATACATATATACAGCCCATATAACTATTTTCACATTTTACTGTCTCATTTTCTAAATTTAAAATATATTCAAGTAGGATTTTTGAGCTTATCTACAAAATATTGCACATCATGTCAAATTAAAAGAAAAATTCCAAAACATGTCAACAATTTACTAAAAATTGAAAACCAAAATTCTGAGGCTGTGAAAGTATTCATCCCCTTTGTAATCATCATACTGACTTTTCTCAGGGAATACACTGTATATTATATTTCCAACTCGCCCAATTTGTTGATGTAGAAAATTGGAGGATCACTTGAATAACTACCCCCTCTCTTTAAGTCTCAATAGTAGGTTAGATTTTCGACAGACCAAACCGAAATAAAGACAAAAGAACAAGTCAGGGAAACAATAATAGAGAAGCACGTACCTGCAGAAGGATACATAAACATCTCAAAGGCTCAAAGTACCTTGGAGCTCAGTGCAGTCCATCATGAAAAAGTGGAAAAAATATGAAACCAAAGCCACACTCCCTAGGTCAAGCTATCCCTCTTAACTTAGTCGTTGGAGAAGAATGGCACTTGTAAGAGACGCTACTGTGACACCAAGTCGCTCTGAGTGAGCTGCAGAAGTCAGTGGCTACAACTGGAGATGAAGTTCATAGCCCCATAGTCTCTAAGATCTTGCACAAAAAGGGTACTTATGGAAGAGTGGCAAGGAAAATGACCTGTCTAAATAAAAGCATATCCTTGCCAGTAAAGACCTTGCAAAGTGTCACTTAGAAGATGCTGCAAAGATGAGGAAGAAGGTCTTGTGGGCAGATGAGACTAAAGTGGAACTCTTTGGCCTCAACGCTAAGCAGTACATGTGGTGTAAATCTAATACTATGCATCAGTCAGGTAACACCATCCCTCCTGTGAGGCATGGAGGTAGCATAATGCTATGGGGATGCTCTTCAGCCGTATGGACTAGCAATCTGGTCAGAATTGATAGGAAGATGAATGCTGCTAAGTACAGAGAGATCCTGGATAAAAACCTGCTTGCCCCTGCCGGAATGCTTAAACTGGGGAGGAAGTCCATCTTTCAACGGGACGACAGCTGCCAGAGCAACTAAGGGCTGGTTTCGAATAAAGAAAATTGATGTCCTTGAGTGTCCCAGTCAGAGCCCTGACCTTAACTCGATTAAACATCTCTGACAAGCCCTCAAGATTGCTGTCCACTGGCACGCCCCAACTAACTTGACACAGCTTGAGCAATTTTGCAAGGGCAAATCTTGCTCCTGAATGTTGTGCAAAGCTAATAGAGACTTGTCCAAATAGACTAGTGGCTGTAATAGCTGCGAGAGGTGGTTCAACTAAGTACTGAGCAAAGGGGGATGAATACTTTTGAACTCTTGACATTGTAGTTTATGAATTTTTAGTTTCTTATGCTTCACAGTTTTCCCTGTTTACCTGGGCTGTACTGTGAAAAGCCGGCTGGTGGCGCAGTGACATCAGTGCCAGACTCTAGAGCGAAGGTTCCTGAGTTCGAGTCCTGTTGGGCTGCTCCCGGGCACGCTTTCCATCCGTGCCAGGTTGAGTGTCGAGCTCGCAACTCAGCCTCGTAAAAAAATAAAGAAAAAAAACTGCACTGTGAGAAGGGTGTGGGGGACCACTTGCAGAATCCTTCCTCCAAGACAACCACTTGAAAAAGTGGTTGCCGAGGCTCTGGCAGAGTATGGCACCCAAAAAAAACTGAAAAAGGAGCATGTGATTCACAAATAAAAAAAATCTCAGTTAATTTGTTCAAAATCCCTACTTGTAATACTCATTTATGTGAATAAAGGGCTGGGGGCTGAATACCTTTATAAAGCACAGTAAAGAGTACTCTGCAGCTAAGAAAACTGGAAATTGTACTTGTCCAGTACCAGGTAAATGATACCTTCTCGTGGTTTTAAGAGGAAGAGAGAAGATCTACGTAGGCACAAACAACGTACAGTAGCTCAAACTAGAAGGGAGATTATTTGGGGAAAGCATGAGGATGTAGAGTTTAAATTTCAATCTCACAAGTAAGTAGCTTGAAAGGTATGACATACTACCAAATGAAAATTGAAGAAAAATGACTCGTCCATTGGATTAAAGGAACCGTATAATAGTAAATTGGTTTATTATTGTCACATGTACTGAGGTACAGTGAAAAGCTTGTCTTGTATTCCATTCATAGAAATCAATTCATTAGAACACTACAACATTAAACAGAGTGAATAATGTATTACAAAGGAAGTGCAGTGCGAGTAGACAATGAGGAAGATTGTGAGCTCAAAATTTACGATTTTATCATATGGGGAACCATTCATAACAGTGGAATAGTAGCTATTCTTGAGCTTGGTGGTTCGTGTTTTCAGGCATTTTTTTATCTTTGGTTGAATTGGAAGGAAGAGAAGAGAGAATATCTGCAGTGGATGAGGATTTTGTTTCAGCAACTCAAAAAATGCTGGTGAACGCAGCAGGCCAGGCAGCATCTATAGGAAGAGGTACAGTCGACGTTTCAGCCCGACTGAGTCCTGACGAAGGGCCTCGGCCCAAAACGTCGACTGTACCTCTTCCAATAGATGCTGCCTGGCCTGCTGCGTTCCCCAGCATTTTTTTGTGTGTGTTGCTTGAATTTCCAGCATCTACGGATTTCCTCGTGTTTGAGGATTTTGTTTTACCGGTTGTGTTACTGAGTCATTTTAATGTTGTCAAAAAGAACATTAAGCTTGAAGATTTTCTAAACCAGCATGATTGACCAAAACCTAATTGATAAGGGGAAAGCTGACTGGAAGTACTGTAGTAGGAAGCAGAAAAGTATTTGGCAGAAATTTGGATCCCTCAGAGATTAGGAGAGGAGAAAGTATAACAGGGGAATGTTGAAACCTGAAACATGTTTTATGTCTGACTTTGCAGTGGAAGTTATAAATAACGTACCAAAATTGTAAGGAACCAAAGGACTTGTAGAACTTAATGTAATTGGATATTGGTACACAAAAGTACTGTATAAATTGATGGGACTAAAGCTGACAGAATTAAACCTCCCAACAATGCAAACCCATGGATTGTAAAAGAATTTGCTGCACAGACAGGAGCTATCTGGATAGCTGTCATCAAATAATCACCAAGGTTTTGATAAGAATGTTATACAGGAGGAATACTGCTCTTCGTGGTGGAGGAAAAGGGAAAAGTATGGAATTATAGATTGCTTAGCTGAGCAGCAGTTGTCAATAAATGCTGGGATTTATCACTCGGGAAAATGACGAAAAGGGTACTTAAAATGCATGAACATGATTAAGTGGAGTCTGATGAAGGGTCTCCCGGAACATTTACTGTTTATTTCTTTCCATAGATGCTGCCTGACCTGCCGGATTCATCCAGCATTTTTTTTATGTATTATTAAGTGGAGTTTTTATGCTTTTATGGAAAAAGGAAATTATTTTAAAAGGATATAAATAGATGTTAAATCAATAGGCAAATTTAAATAGAGATTTTCTTAAAATATAATGATAATATAGTATAAATATATACAATAATATGTAAAAGTAGACTGATGATAGGCTGATGGATTACGGGTCATAACTTAGCATGGATAGAGCACAAGTTAAATCCGAGTATGAATAACTCAGTTGTTTACAGGCTGGAATGCTGTAACAAGAAAAATTGGCACCCAGCTACTTATCCGGTAATTTTAATGAGGGGCGCAATGTGTAAGTATTTTAATGATAGTGGTTTGGATAGCAGAGTCGTCCGTGACAAAAATATTTACAACTTGTAAAGAGTGAGAGAAGTTAACTGTGGGTGAGAAATTGACAGTTGTGCGTTATTCAACCAGATGGGAAAAATATTAAAATATTCTGAAAAGGTCTTTGGTAAATGCTAAAGTTTAGATGGGTATGGATGCTGTTGTAGATGAAATATGGGAAGTTAGCATTGAACTGCAGTGAACAGTTAGAAAGACAATTGCAATATTGGCTTTTATTCCAAGGATGTTGTAATATATAGGATGAAGAAATCTTGGTGTTATTATACAAGAGTTTACAGGTCTTGAGTGCAGTTTTCCTTTCTGCATTTAAGGAAGAATCTGATTGTCTTAGAGACAAAGCAGATGTTCATTAGATTGACTCCTGGGTTAAAATGATCATTCACTGCCCAAAGATTGGCATGCCCATGTACTCTGCAGAGTTTAGACAAATGAATTGTGTTGATTGAAACTTAAAATTCACAAGTGACTTGAAACAGGATGAGCACTGTGATTGTTTCCACTGGCTGGAGACTCTAGAATTGGGAGTAATGATCTCAACCTAGGAGGTAGGCCAAATGATGCCCTTTTCTTGTATTCAAGATGGAGATTGATACATTTTAGGATTTTAAGGGATGCTTGGAATTCAGAAATGCAGCTGGTAAGTGCAGTTGAAGCCATGATTTGAGTAAAGGATGAAGCAGGAATGAGGTCCCTTTAGATCCTCTAATCTTATTTTTTACGTTATTATGTTCTTGTGCTGTTATTAGAGCAAGCTTGGTCTCTCCTCCACCTCTAAGGTAAGCCCCTGAACTTAGCTGGCTTTTGATTTTACCGCTCTGCTTCAGCAGGTTCTTTTTTTGTTCCATTGATCACATTTTCAACTTGAGACGTTTCAGTTCTGGGAGAATGGGTTACAACACTTGGTAAAATGTCTCCTTTGCTCGCCCAGTTCTCAGGTTCTCCCACCAAAGCAGCAACCCATGAGGAGGAGAAGAAAGAGCAGCAGTCTCCGGCTGCGTGGCGCACTGCCCTCCGCAAAACAGGGAGCTACGGAACCCTCAATAACATGCAACCACCCCAGGAGGAGCAGAAAGGGAAAGAGATTGGAATTGTCCGGTCAGCATCGAGTCCCAGGCTGACTCTGGCTGAATCCATGGAGAAGGTTTGTGAGGGGATTGTTTAGGAGCATTGCTCGAGAAGAAAGCTTAATCAGTTCACCACTTGGCACTGATAGGTAAATCGGTGGCCAGACATAGATTTAGTCCAATTGGCAGAAGGAGACAGACAGACGCTGACAATGGATAAGCAAATAAACTGTAAATCTGAAATAAAGTGGAAAATTGTTTAGAGACTCGGTAGGTAAGGCATCATCTATGAAAAGAGGAACAGATTTAACATTTCAGCTTTTGATAAAGGATCATCAGCCTGAAATGTTAACTTTTGTTTCCCTCCACAGATGCTATCTGACCTCCTGAGTTTCTCTGGCATTTTCTTTTTATAAAATTTTAGGTAAGTTGATTTTTGTTTTTGAACCCAAAATAATCTGAGATCTGCTGTCAACAGAGATGACATAATGTGCTATTAGATTATAATGAGAAGGAAATATTGGAGACTTTAAGAGCAGAGAACTGAGAATAATCTTGCAAAACCTGGAACAGAAACAGAGGTATAAAATTAGTTATTAGCAAAAATCAAAAAACTAAAGATGGTGGAAATTTGAAATAAAAACTAATATTGCTGGAAAAACATTTAGCAGATCAAGCGGTATGCATGGAAAGAGGAATAGATTTAATATTTTAGATTGAAGATCTTTTATCAGACAGAATTATAACCGTATAGAAGGATCTTTATGTCCCATCATGTTCATGCTGATTACGATCACAAAACTCCTGTTATCAGTGGCACTGCAAGTAATAGACACCCTCTTGATTAAGGAAGTTTTTAATTAACCTACCTATTTATAGCTTTTGACCAAAACCTTAAATCTGTATCCCACAGTCCTTGAATTATCAGAGAAAAGAATTAAGTCTTCCTTGCAGAAGTGTATGTCTTCAGGTTTCTATATTAATCTTATCTGCCATTTGTTTGTCCCTTCAGCACCTTTCTATGTCTTATTGCAGTCATTTGCTGTTCTGTTCACCATTTACCATAATTGCATGTTTTGTGGCATCTGCATATTTGCAAATGTTACTCTGCAAGCCCATGCCCGGGTTTGTTGCATATCAAGACATCTCACAGTGCTTCAGTATTAAGTAGAATTGAGGTGAGTACCTACATGGGAAAAGGTCAGCATTCCTGATTAATTAGAGGTGGATTTTAATGAATGTGGTAATGGAAGAGATGTAAAAGGATGGATTTCAAAAGGAATCTAATCAGTTTCACACAGCTGGTGGAGAACATTGGTAAATAGGAAGGCTTTGAAAGCCAATGATCATAGAGTGTAAAGCTGAGAATCGTCGTCGTCGTTAGGTCGCATCTGGAATTTCCAGTTGGCGGACGATTTCCCTCCACACCGCCCTGTCCCGACACTTGTCCACAACAATTTTGTTAACGTCGTTGTTCTGATCCTTTATTGGGACTGACATATCGGGAAATCATGTACTTGTCAGGTTACAGCAGTGGTTTGCCTTTGCCTTCTGCCGGGTGTGTTTAAAGAGATCACCACCTCTCTTCTTGGTAGATCCTCTGGTTGCAAAGTAACCATTGTCTTCCAAGGTCGTAGCTCTTCCGCCTTCCCCACCAGTCTCCTGCTGGGTCCACCATTGGTCATTGCTCGTAACCCCGAGCAAGGGACACTTACCAGGTGCTACCAGCAGGGTCAGCTGGACCTGGGGCGTTTCGCTGAGAATAGGTTGTGATTTATGGAGGACAGAATTTTGGATAAATGTACAGACTATGAAAGGTAGGAAATTAGCCACAATTATAAATTCCTGCTTGAACTATACCCAAGGAGGCCATATATATCATGATGGAACATGTATTAACCAGAATGATAACTGAATTTCCAAAGTTAAACTATGAGAGCTGCATCACATATAATTTACAATGTATGAGAGGATGGGTGTAAAGCTTTTAAGGTAGAAAAAAGACCTGATAGAGAAGAAGTGATTGGGATGCCTAGGATTTGGGGGTGTAGTCAAAAGATTAGAGGCAGACTTTGCAGGAACTTTCTTCTACAGGAAAGGCCAGTTCCAATTTTGGTTGAAATCGTTACTGGGACTGGCCTGCAGTGCAGAGGAAAATTGATTGCAGCAATATGTTACCACATGTGTCATACCTGAGCCTCTCTTCCTTTGCCAATGTGCCAACTTTCATTGAGAGTGTACTTTGAGAGTGAGCGAGAGGCTGAGAATCCTGTCATAGTGGCTCACATTTTATTTTAGCCCACTGTGCAATTTTATTTGTACAAAAAAAAAAGGAAGGGGACTAATAAGTAACTGACTTATTGCATGGACTGCAGTTTTACTTCCAAGTTCTCCATGTGTATCTGATCCACTAAAGCACAAAGGGGTCCTGACACATGTGCTGGCTGCTCCTTCACCATGTTTGTGGGACCTCAGCCTAAACTTGTCACGGCCTGCACAGTCTGGTACTGGAAACCTGGCTCTCCCACTCCCAAACTCTGAGTCAACTCTTGACCAGCGTGACTTCCAACTTAATCGCAGAGTTTCTGTCGTCAAAAGCTCCCCACAGATACTTGTCCCATTCTTTCCGGGTCAAATTCCTTCATCAGTCTGTCCTGCTCTGGCCTGTATAGTGCCAACTTCAGTTGGCTGAGCTCATTTCTAATCCATGACTTAGCTGTCTCCCCAGCCTTCCCATCCCCTTAGCTTTTCTTGTGGAGCCAGTTTCAGACTCTACAGATTTTCTATCTTTCCATTCTGCACAATGAAGAAGATTTTGACAGAATGGATTTAGTAGCGCATGTGCTGGGCCTTGTACATCAGAATCCCCACTCAGTCAGAAGTTCTGTTGGTTTGCTTTGAACTTTCAGTTCAATTCATTTAGACATATGCTTTTCAATTTCTTCTTCAGAAGTACAACTGCTCTGCACTACTCTGGAAATGGTTGATACAATTTGTAGATTGCAATAGTGGTAGGTTCTTGCACAGATGGTCTACAATCTGGAGGTACTTCGCTGGTATTGTGTTTGGACTTTGACCTGCAGCTTGACACATCATGTAAATACTGTAGGGAACTTGATAGGGGTAGCACCAGTACTGAGTTACTGTGCAATTCTAATAAAACCCCAAACTGTTCCATCTAATACGTTTTTATGTTTCTGTTAGATCTGAATTCCATTGTTCAGCCATTGTGTTTTATTTTCAACTTTTATTTGTCCTACATTTTAGGAGAAAGAACCTCGGTTAGCACGTGTTCCACCCACTCCAACGAGGAAACTCTTCACAATTGGAGATGCCAGTGAGGACAAACCCAGGTAGGCAAATCAGCTGCAGGAAACAGTTCACTAAACC
Organism: Mobula birostris; assembly: GCF_030028105.1. Lineage (NCBI taxonomy): Eukaryota > Metazoa > Chordata > Chondrichthyes > Myliobatiformes > Myliobatidae > Mobula > Mobula birostris. The sequence goes on along the minus strand of NC_092380.1, from coordinate 58,844,525 downwards.
AATATTCTTATTTGCTTTCTGTAGTGATGGTTTGCAAAGAGCTACCACTGAATGTTAATGCTCACAGTAGTACAAAATGACATCATGATATCCAGGAGGACCTGGAATCTGAATTAAAGATTAGTGTTATTTAAACTTGCAACCAGACAATTTGCTTTGGCAATACAGAGAACCAGGAGCAATAATAAATCACTAAAAGAGAGTAAACTGAATAACTAGCAATAGCCACAAACTATGAGTCGGTATATAGTTCATCGAACACCCACTTGGTAACATTAAAAATATTGACAGGTGTATATAATAGGTGTTTATCATTTAGAAAAATATATTTCAATATTCTAGGCATTGTAAAATGTATCAATTTATGGCCTCAAACATATTGCAACATTAAAAGTTTCACCATCGAACTTGGGGATCAGAAGTGATAGATTGAGTCTGTTCAGTGGGGATGGTCGGTATACAGTGGATTCGGTTAATTGGGACGCATGGGGCCAGTACATTTTGGCACAGTTAAGCGGTTACTCTAATTAGCTAAAGTTTCAAGGAAATAAAAAAAGTATAAAAAAGACAAAGTAAATAACAAATTATGTATCTAAATGAAATACTGAACAAATCAGTACACCTATCAATACTGCTGCTTTACTATAAAATTGTGTATTAGTTCCAAATAGTTATCGATGGAGGAATTCATTCCATGTATGCTGCTGTGGTCTTTTGATTGACTGTAAATGAGTAAAATCAGCACAGGCACCTAGTATAAATAATAGTCTGCCTTCGTACAATGCTTTCAACATTTGCATCCTCCAAATCTTCATTTTGATTGTAATATTCAAAATGATTGTCGATACCTTCAAGTTCTTTGTAGTTCCTAACTTGTTGAAGTAGTGAAATTATTTCCTTTTCACTCCAGCCATATCTGGCTTCTCCAAGCCTGAATGCTTGAAACCGCGGTGGGTAGAACAGTTCTGAATTGTCTTACTGCTTATTTGTCACCAATTATCAGTGACAAAAATCATTGTTTTTGAACACAAGCACATGCAGCTAACTCTACTTGAAAACTAACACACACAAAAAATGCTGGTGAACGCAGCAGGCCAGGCAGCATCTATAGGAAGAGATACAGTCAACGTTTTGGGCCGAGACCCTTTGTCAGGACTAACTGAAAGAAAAGATAGTAAGAGATTTGAAAGTGGGGGGAGGGGAGGAGATCGGAAATGATAGGAGAAGACAGGAGGGGGAAGGATGGAGCTAAGAACTGGAAAGTTGATTGGCAAAAGGGATACGTGGCTGGAGAAGGGAGAGGATTATGGGACTGGGAGGTCTAGGGAGAAAGAAAGTGGGAGGGGAGCCCAGAGGATGGGCAAGGAGTATAGTGAGAGGGATAGAGGGAGAAAAAAGAGAGCCAGAGAAAAATAATGTGTGTATATAAATAAATAAAGGATGGGGTACGAGGGGGAGGTGGGGCATTAACGGAAGTTAGAGAAGTCAGTGTTCATGCCATCAGGTTGGAGGCTACCCAGACGGAATATAAGGTGCTGTTCCTCCAACCTGAGTGTGGCTTCATCTCAACAGTAGAGGAGGCCGTGGATAAACATATCAGAATGAGAATGGGGCGTGGAATTAAAATGTGTGGCCACTGGGAGATCCTGCTTTCTCTGGCAGACAGAGCGTAGGTGTTCAGTGAAACAGTCTCCCAGCCTGCGTCGGGTATCGCCAATATATAGAAGGCCGCATCAGGAGCACCAGATGCAGCATATCACCCCAGCTGACTCACAGGTGAAGTGTCACCCCACCTGGAAGGACTGTCTGGGGCCCTGAATGGTTGTGAGGGAGCAAGTGTAAGGGCATGTGTAGCACTTGTTTCGCTTACAAGGATAAGTGCCGGGAGGGAGATTGGAGGGAAGGGATGGGGTGGACGAATGGACAAGAGAGTCGTGTAGGGAGCGATCCCTGCTGAAAGAGAAGGGGGGGCGGGGAGGGAAAGATGTGGTGGGATCCCATTGGAGGTGGCGGAAGTTACGGAGAATTTTATGTTGGACCCGAAGGCTGGTGGGGTGGTAGGTGAGAACAAGGGGAACCCCGTTCCTAGTGGGGTGACAGGAGGATAGGATGAGAGCAGATGTGTGTGAAATGGGAGAGATGCGTTTGAGAGCAGAGTTGATGGTGGAGGAAGGGAAGCCCCTGTCTTTAAAAAAGGAGGACATCTCCTTCGTCCTGGAATGAAAAGCCTCATCCTGAGAGCAGATGCGGTGGAGACGGAGGAATTGTGAGAAGGGGATGGCATTTTTGCAAGAAACAGGGTGGGAAGAGGAATAGTCCAGGTAGCTGTGAGAGTCAGTAGGCTTATAGTAGACATCAGTAGATAAGCTGTCTCCGGAGATAGAGAAAGAAAGATCAAGAAAGGGGAGCGACGTGTTGGAAATGGACCAGGTAAACTTGAGGGCAGAGTGAAAGTTGGAAGCAAAGTTAATGAAGTCAACGAGCTCAGCATGCGTGCAGGAAGCAGCGCCAATGCGGTCGTCGATGTAGTGAAGGAAAAGTGGGGGACAGATACCAGCATAGGGTTGGAACATGGATTGTTCCACAAAGCCAACAAAAAGGCAGGCATAGCTGGGACCCATATGGGTGCCCATGGCTACACCTTTAGTTTGGAGGAAGTGGGAGGAACCAAAGGAGAAATTATTAAGAGTAAGGACTAATTCTGCTAGATGGAGCAGAGTGGTGGTAGAGGGGAACTGGTTAGGTCTGGAATCCAAAAAAAAGCAGAGAGCTTTGAGACCTTCCTGGTGGGGGATGGAGGTATATAGGGACTTAGACATCCATGGTGAAAATAAAGCAGTGGGGGCCAGGGAACTTAAAATTATTGAAAAAATTCAGAGCGTGAGAAGTGTCACGAACATAGGTGGGAAGGGATTGAACAAGGGGGGATAAAACAGTGTCGAGGTATGCAGAAATGAGTTCGGTGGGCAGGAGCAAGCTGAGACAATGGGTCTACCAGGATAGGCAGGTTTGTGGATCTTGGGTAGGAGGTAGAAACGGGAAGTGTGGGGTGTGGGAACTGTAAGGTTGGTAGCAGTGGATGGAAGATCCCCTGAGCTGAAAACTGTTCACTCTAAGCACAGTGTAGTGTCTAACAGCCACACAAGTGCACAGATCTGAGGCTAGTTAGAAACTGTTCAGCAACCATCTCCTGCCCAGTTAAGCGATTTAGCTTCCCAAATAAATAAAGGAATCCCCATTATTGTATCGATTAGTTTTTGTTCATTAAATGTTGTCCCAAATAAGTGGCTGCCCCGATTAACTGATGGACCAATTAACCAGAATCTACTCTATTAGATTACAACTTTTGAATAAGTAACCATACTATCAAAATGGACTGCTCCCAGGTGGACTCCCATTGATTTGAGATGGGGTGGAATAAGAAAATTAATTATATCCCTAGCTTCCCACTCCTTTCAATCCATCTAATGAATGCTTTCTTGTGCATTGGCATGCCTGATTACAGTGAAGCATATTGAGCAACCCAGCAAAATTTACACATAAGGCTGATTAGGTGGAATCAGAAGGAAGGTAATAGGCCCAAAGTATTTCCCCAGGATAATTTGTTGAGTTCAATGAGAGAATATTGAAGAAGTGGTGGAATTCAGAATGGTACCAGATTTGGCATGGTAGGGAGATGGATAGAGGGTGCCTAGTTTAGGGAGAGATGGCTTTCATCTAATCGGTTTCAGTGTTTAAAAATACTTCACCAAAATTGGACAAGTATTCATCTCTCTCAAACTTGCCCTTAAGAGCACCTTACTGTGACTAGAGACAACTTGTGTAAAGTAGGAAAATAAAAGATATTTAACGAACAGTCCATCTTGTGTCTCTGACAGCAAATTTGTGCTTGTGTCCAAATAGTTTACTGAAGTTGAAAGTGCTTTTTAAAAACAAAACAAACCTGTTTGCCGGGTCTTCCTTCAGGGCCTGCTGCTTCCTGTGTGATTGTTGCTTCTTGTTGCAGTGATTCTGCAGTCCCTGGGCCTCGAAGTGCCTCCTATGCAAAGCAGCGAGAAGAAGACTCTGGCATCCTGGCCCGGAGCTCATCCTACACACGTAAACAGACAGAGTTGGAGAGCAACAAACAAGATAAGGACCTCAACAACATTCTGCCAGGCAACACTGGTGTACTTACAGCAACAGTGCCTGGTTATCCAAAGAGGTTTGTAGCCCGTGTGTAGTGAAATCATTGGCCTCTTGCTAATGTCATTAGGCTAGACCGTGTTTCCAGTGGGAATTCATAAAAGGGATTGAGCTTTTGTAATATTCATCCATTCATCTTGAATGTTTACTCTGAGGTTTTGTCTTGTTCTTGTGTGTCTCTGGATATAAAATATTGCACTCACTCAGTTCCCATGGCGAATTACCAGTCGGCAGTTGCAGATTCCTGCAGACAGAAATGATCAGCTGTGTTCAAGTCCTATTCTTGACTTTGAATACGAGGTACAATGGCACAGAAAGGTGTACAGGAATGCTGCATTGTTGGAGATTCCGATCTCCAGGTGTATTCTCAAGTAGAATCTAGAATCTCGCATCTCTCCCCAACAGTGCAGGTGGACATTAAAAATCACCCATCCCTAATTGGAAAGTCAGAAAGTTCTTCGGGTGTGCTGGTCAATATTGCTCTCAATCAGCAACTCATCATTTATCTCTGCTCAGAGTGCATCCTTGAAAATAAGCTGCTCTGTTTTCTTTCACAAAAAATGTGACTAAGTCACTGATTTATTACGTACAAGCCCATTGGGATGCCCTTCAGATAAAAAAAACTATTTGCATGTGAGAACCATAATATTAAACTGTAGAAAAATGTATATGTGGCCAAGGTCAGCATAGTGAATATCTGCCCGCTACATTTTGCCCCAGAAATTCCTGGTTGACATTGGATACTAGTGAGCCCAGAGTGAAATGTAAAGAAGAGTTTTTTTTTAAAGGAAGAGTCAAAATGTAAATTGCTGCTGTACAAAACAGCACCATAAGGTAGTAAGATTTAATATGGCATGAGAGACTAAGGTGAGTGGTAATCCTGCGTGGCTGGTGGCATTAAGGGAAGCAACGGGCTGACCTTCTGGATAACCTGTCTGAGGTTTGTAACATTAGACAGTCCACCTAAAACATTCTCACATCCTAAGAAATGTTATTTATGGAATAGTCTTTGTCACATTACAGTGATATTCCTGGCATTCTAATCCAGACTTCTCGATCATGGCATATAAAAGGAGTAAATGAGATTGTTACTGTTAATGGAGCAGGTTAGTTTTTTTATCTGGGTCAGTATAAACATTTTGCTCTGCATCTGGCTAGTGCTGTATTTGGCAATTTATAGTTGAGCAATTTGAAGGATGTTGTGTTTGGACAGCTGTTAATATAAATGCTATTATGCTTTCTAATACTGCCCAGTTCTCCTGGCATGTAACCATGTTGATACACTTACAACTTGACTGTCCTGGCTGTAATATGTGCCTATCTTGAAGTAGGTAAGCAGATGGAGTAACAGGTTCTTGCACTGTTTGTTGGCCGCAGTGTTAGACCATAAGACTATGGAGCAAAATTAGGCTAATCGACCCATTGAGTCTGCTCCACCATTTCATCAAGGCTGATCCATTTTTCCTCTCAACCACATTCTCCTGCCCTCTCCATGTAACTTTTCACGTTTTCATGGCTTTGTGGCCAAATTTGCAGAAGATACAGATAGTTGGAGGAGCAGGTAGGGTTGAGGAAGCTGAGTCTGGCATAAGGACTTGGACAGATTAGGAGAATGGGAAAAGTAGTAGCAGTTGGAGTATAATGTAGGGAAGTGTACGTTCCTGCACTTTGGTAGAAGGAATAAAGGCATAAACTATTTTCTAAGTGGGGAGAAAACTCAAACATCAGAGGTACAAAGGGACTTGGGAGTCTTCTGCAGGATTCCCTAAAGGTTAATTTACAGGTTGAGTCAGCCGTAAAGAAGGCAAATATAATGTTAGCATTCATTTCGAGAGGGCTAGAATGCAAGAGCAAGGGTGTGGTGCTGAGGCTTTATAAGGCAATGGCCAGACTGCAGGGAGTATTGTGAGCAGCTTTAGGCCCCTTATCTAAGAAAGGGTGTGCTGGCACTGGAGAGGGTGCAGAAGAGGTTCGTGAGACCGATTACAGGAGTGAAAAGGTTAACATATGTGGAGTGTTTAACTGGCTGCGGGCTTGTACTTGTTAGAGTTTAGAAGAATAAGGGGAGGATCTCATTGAAACCTGTTGAATATTGAAAGGCCTAGACAGAGTGGATGTGGAGAGGATGTTCCCTATAGTGGGTTAGTCTAGGAACAAAGGGCACAGCCTCAGAATAGAAGGACATCCATTTAGACCAGAACTGAGGAGGAATTTCTTAAGCCAGAGGGTGGTGAATCCGTGGAATTCATTGCCATGGACAGCTGTGGAGGCCATGTTATTGAGTAAATTTAAAGCCGAGATTGATAGGTTCTTGGTTAGTCAGGTCAAAGGTTATAGGGAGAAGGCAGGAGAATGAGGTTGAGAGAGATAATAAAGCAGCCATGATGGAATGGTGGAGCAGACTTGATGGCTGAGTGGCTTAATTATGCTTGTCTTATGGTCCATTATCACCTCCTATAGCTCAATAATGACTTTTTCATTCCTGTCAGCAGGTTTTCATGAAAGTCTGTGATCACTTCCCTGACAATACTACAGCCTTCTGTGCATGCTTTATTTAAGAGAAGTCAGAGTAGATGAAGTGGCTAACTATGTTAGCTGCAGTTGTTTATGTCCTTGTGAGACAGCACTTGGATAGAGCTCATTTTTTTCTCTGGCACATGCAAATAAATCATTAATAAATTGTGATCATGTCTGGGACACTGGAACAGATTGGGAGCACCCTCTTGCTCATTGATGTAATGTCTTTCCAACTACATGTTCCAGAATTTAAGTTAGCGTTGAGGAGGAAGCCGTTTGGGGTGGACACAGTGGTCAGCATGAAGTTGTTGGGCCAAGGTGCCTGTATCCACGCTGTTATTGCTTCATGTGACTCAGTTAGCACCAGATCTCCAGGCGCTGAATGTCAGTGCGTCTCCTGCAATTGCGGGAGTCATGGCCGCTGGTGACAGACATAGACACAACCTCTTTCCTACTTCATCTGGGCTTGAAAGTGCTGCAGTGACCATCCTGCCCTGCTGTCTTTGACATCTGTCCATTCAACTGGACTTTGGAAGAATAAATGAGGCATTATCTTCAGAGGCAGAAACCACATCTGAACCTCGTTCAGGTTATCTGATTGCCTCCAGAATTGAGAGTGGCTAGATCCCAAGTTACCAGCGAGGTTTGCAGAGTCCGCATGATGCTTCTATCCAGTCCGTGGCTGAAGGCTGAGCAGGGAAGTGTATGGTTGGTTGATCCCCAATGGCACCTCTATAACGATGGTGAGGAACTGACAGCTAAACTACAGAACCACCTGTGTCTGTGCAGCCAAGTGCTCACCTGGAAGAAGATCAGAGATTGAAGTGAGGTATGCGGAGTTGGCTGGGGAAGGTGACGGGGACTGAAGTCCAAGGTGAAATTGTGTGACGGGGGAACCCTACAGTATCTTGTCAAATGCATTAGTATTCCAAAGAATCAAAGCAGTTACTTTCCCCAAGCAGTAAGGCTGGTCAACATCTCTACCCACTAACCCACCCCTCCACACCCCTTACGAATATCATTTCCTGTCAGTCACCTTCTGTATAGACACTCCTGTGCCTCGTGTCACTTTATGGACATACATTCAATCTCTGTTCATAAGCTATCTTATTTGTATTTATTGTGATTTTTTTATTATTGTGTCTTTGCCTTATTGTGTGAGGTATGACTTTCCCTGCACAAAGCCATGCAGACCATCTCTGATCAGCCCGATGTACATAAACCCTATCCCTTAGGATTTTCTACGGTAATTTTCCTACCAATGATGCAAGACTCAGCAGCTTGTGGACACTTGGCTTATTACTGCTGCTCTTCTTCAATAAAGGAGCACCATTAGCTGTCCTCTAGACTTCTGGCATCGCACCTGTAACTAATAAGCATCCAAAAATCTCTCTTAGTGCCTCAACCATCTCCTTCCTTATTTCCCATGGCAGCCTGGGATAGATCTCATCCAGCCCTGATGATTTATCAAACATTAAGCCTTCCCTGGCATCTAACATCTACTCTTAATACTGACCTCTTCTAGATGATCCATGTATCCCTCCCCAAACTCGATATCTTCAAAAAAAAAAACAGACTTCATGACATATGTGAGTGAATAAGCCTGATTCTGATACGAGTCTCTATCGTGGACTGTAATGGGAAGCAAAAAGGGAATCATGATTCGGGGGGAAGGGAAAGAGAGGAGGGAGAAAGTGGAAGGCTCCAGAGAGACATTCTCTAATGATCACTAAGCCGATTGTTTGGGACCAAATGACCTTGCCGGTGCCAAACCCTGCCCCTGCCACTCCTTCTCCGCTACCAGTCCCACACCCCTCCTGCAGTGCCTCACCATCGTCATTCCCAATATCCTTTGCTCCCGCCAGATTTACAAACTCACTCTCCACTTCATGTTGGCAAGCCCAGTACTGTGCAAAAGTCTTAGACACTCTAGCTATGTACGATATGTGGCTAAGACTTTTGCACAGTTCTGTAGGATCACATCGTGTTGCCACACAGAGTACTCCTTTGGACTCTTGGCTACCTTCTTCCAGTGGATATACTTATGCATGGCATTCTCCTAAATCTTACTTACCAAGGGTATTTCATGCTTGAATTTCCAGCATCTGCAGAATTCCTCGTGTAAGGGTATTTCATAGTCCCTTTTGTCCTCCAGTTCCTTTTTTACATACTCTTTATATTCCTTGAGATTTCCCCTATCCCATTTGTGTATTTCCTTTTTTTTGATCAAACCTTCAGTCTGTCCTTTGTCGTCCAAAGTTCCCTAATCTTGCCATATTTGCCTTTCACCCTTCCTGGACCATGCTAACCCTGAACTCTTAAAGCTCCTTTAAAAGACTCCCACTTGTCAGCTGTCACGTTATCTGCTAGCATCTGCTCCCAATCTACTTTCGGCAGGTCCTTGCTTACGCTATTGAAATCAGCATATGTGCCGAGGAGGCTGAACAATCTCTCTGTACCGCTGCCAGTTATGTATTATCTTTCAAATCAAAGGAAAACAAATCCTTTGAAAATAGAAAGAACTGCACATACTAGAAATCTGAAGCAAAAACAGAGAGAAATGAAAATATACATGTGCCAGATCATGCACGAAAACAGATTAGTCTCGGCATTTGTCAGAAGGGTTTCTACTTCAAATAAAAGTGGCTTTTCTTTCTTAATTCTATGCCTCCATGCTTTTCACTCATTGTCTTTCATTGGGTTTATTTTTTTCTGCGTTCTCAACATATCTTACGTTGTTTCAAACTGTCTTTAATTTTCCCTAGCTGCCTCTCAAAGGACCCCCTTCCAACAATCCAGGTTTCCTCCAAGCATTGATAACAGGTGTTTCCAGTCAATATTTTCTTTACTCTCTTGTACTCATCCACTAAAGTCACTAACCCTTCCAGAAATGAGCACTTTACAAAATTGAGCTCAATCCAAAAGTTTAGAAGGCTCATTCTTAAGCAACAGTCAAACCAAAAGCTGTCTGATGACCTGTGCCTCACTGCATTCCAGTGCTCAGGTATTGAAGACCTGCATTTCACCATGTTGGCTTTTAGCTAGCTGACTTTGGTACTGAGGTGGCCCATTGGTTTTCAAGGGATTTAATTGAAGTCTAGCTCCCTGTCTTGTCCTGAACTAAGGCATTTTTATGCAGTTATTTTTTCTTGGCTATGTTTTTCTGTTGGTGCTGTACCTATTTGGTTATACAGCTGACAGGAGGGGATAGGTGCAAGAAAATGGCAGCTGAGCACGGTGAGTATCAAAGACACAATCTCAGTCTTTTCCTATTATGTTCATGAAGCTACTTCCTAAATATCCAAATGAAATTCTTTTAGCCCCAGCACCTCTTGTCACAGTTTGATATTCTAAATCTAGCTAGTTTTATTTGAAGCCATCAGCTAATCTGCAGAAGCCTGATCTGGATGCCTAGAATGGAGGATCATTTTGGAAAGGATGAGATGACCAGACATATATATCTTTGAAAATCTATGTTTGAAATAGTACACGCTGTTAAGGATTGCAAATTCTTCAACTTGTAGGTCAGGAACAATGTGGGTGGGGATTACAGAAACAGAATGGGACATATTCCACCGGTTAACATGAGGAATAGTTCACTGTAAACAAACAGCTCTTCAGGATTGGGCTCCACATAAAACCTCTCTAGAGAAAGGCAGACTTTTAGTCTCCAATCTTTACTCACCTCAAGACACATGGTAACATCTTACATCGAAATTCAGGATTTTTCAATGTATGCAAACACGTATATTGTACCACTGCATCGCTTAGATAGCATGCAGTGAATGTCTGTTTCTGTCAATAGTTCACAATGTAAGCAAATACTTTTTCAAGTGATGCACGGGAATAATTTCTCCCTCTTTCCCTCGTCACTTCTGGACATTTAATTTCCAACACGTTGTTCAACTATTCAGTTAACTACTTCAGCATCTCACCCTCTCCAACTCCTACCCCGTTTGTCTCGTCTTCCTTCTGTCCATTGTCACTGCCAGTGGAAATATCTTTCCTCAGTGGAAGTTTTGTGATGAACCAAATCTGAAGGACTGTTTGTTTACTGTGAACTACTCTGCATTCTGTCCCTCCTTGCAATCCTTATCTCTGTTGTGCTTGGTCTATTCTCCTGTACAATCTTCCCATATTTATTGCATCCTTCCAAAAGATTCTTTGAGTGCACCATTTAGTGATGTACTGGATAAGTGAGCTATTGCAATAGCTTGTACTGTATATTTCCTCTCCGCCCCAGGCAGATTCAGCTTCAGTGTCTTTAGCTCAACAACTTTTTTATAGTTACTATTTTGGCAGCAACTGAGTAGTGTCAATACCAGGTCTGCTAGTTAGTGGAACATTATTCCAAATTATGTCTCAATTCTTTTTCTTCTGGTGTAGGATCTTCCACTACCTTTTGCTGGATTGAAAGTAATATAGGCTAAAATATGTTTTTTTTTTAAAACCTCAGAAGACACTGCTGCCATGTGTGCTCTTGTCCGCAATCCAACACCAATGTGTGAAAATAACAGAACACTACAGATCCCAGAAGCCTGAAATCAAGCATAAAATTCCGAAGCAACTCCACAGGTCAGGTAACAGCTGTGGAAAGAAAGGAGTTAATGATAAATAGCTAGAATTTTCACAGCTTGACCTAACTCCAAAACCATCCTGAAGAAATATTATTCAGTAGATACTCAATGCAGTTTGATTACTCAGCCCAAGTTGTAAGACCAAAGTTCAAAGTACATTTATTATCAAAGAATTAATGCTTCGCACAACCTTGAGATTTGTTTCCTTACAGGCAGCCACATAATAAAGAAACCCAGCAGAGCCCATTAAAACAAAAGAAGACCATCGAGCACCCAATATGCAGAGAAAAAAAAAGCAAATTGTGCAAATAATAAAAGTAAGCAAATAGCATTCAGAACTGAAGTTCACAAAAATGGTCGGAAATCGCTGCAAACAAGTCAGAAGCCTGTTAATTGCAGACCTCAATCTCATTTCAATGTAGAGACGAGTAAATCTCACAGAGTACCGAGCTGAAGTTTAATGCAGAGACAAGTAAACCTCCACTGAAAATATACTGTAGGATCAGAATTAGACCATTCAGCCATCATGGCTGGTTTATTATCCCTTTCAACCCCATTCTCCTGTCCTCTCCCCGTATCCTTTCATTCCCTGATTAATCAAGAACCTATCAACTTCTTCCTTAAATATACCCAATGACTTGGCTTGCATAGCTATCTGTGGCAATGAATTCCACAGATGCACCACCCTCTGGCTGTAGAAAAATTTCCTTGTCTCTGTTCGAAATGGATGTCCCTCAGTTTTGAGGCTGTGCCCTCTGGTTCCAGACTTACCCAAAATAGGAAACATCCATATGATCCAGACCTTTCAATATTCGATAGGTTGCAAAGTGATGCCCCCTCATTCTTCTAAACGCCAGCAAGTACAGACCCAAAGCCATGAGACGCTCCTCATATGTTAACCCTTACATTCCTGGGATAATTCTCATGAACCTTCTCTGAACTCTCTCCAATGCCAGTACATCTTTTCTTAGAAATGGGGTCCAAAGCTGCTCATAATACTTTATGCAGTGTGACCAATGCCTTATAAAGCCTCAGCATGAAATCCTTGCTTTTCTATTCTAGTCTTCTCAAAATAAATGCTAACATTGCATTTGCTTTCCTTAACACCAACTCAACCTGCAAGTTAATCTTAAGAGAATCCTGCACAAGGACTCTGCATCTCTAATTTTTGAGCTTTCTCCCCATTTAGAAAATAGTCCATGCCTTTATTCCTTCTGCCAAAGGGCATGACCATGTACTTCCTTACGTTGTAGTACATTTGCCACTTCGTTGCCCATTCCCCCATTCTGACTATAGCCTTCTGTAGCTTCCCAGCTTCCTCAGTGCTATCTGCCCCTATTCGTATTGTCTGCAGACTTGGTCACAAAGCCATCAGTTCCTTCATCCAAATCACTGACGTACAAGATAAAAAGAATCTGTGCCAACACTGTCCATGTGTACACCACTAGTTACCGGCAGCCAACCGGAAAAGGCTCCCTTTATTCCCACACTTTGCCTCCTGCCAATTAGCCGATCTTCTATCCATGCTAATATATCTCCTGTATTATCAGGGGTTTTTACCTTGTTAAGTAGCCTCATGTGTGGCACCTTGTCAAAAGCCTTCTGAAAATCCAAAGAAACAACATTTACTGACTCTTCTTTGTCCTTCCTGCCTGTTATTTCCTTAAAGAATTCCATCAGGTTAGTCGGGCAAAATCCCTCCTTAAGAAAACGATGCTGACTTTGCCTTTTTTTTATCATGTGCTTCCAAGTACCCTGAAACCTCATACTTAATAATAGACTTCAACATCTTTCCAGCCACTACCTCCCATCTCTTCTGCCTTCCTCCCTTAAAGAGTGGAGTGACACTTACAATTTTCCAGTCTTCCGGAACCATTCAAGAATCTAGTGATTCTGGAAGGATCATTAGTATTGCTGTCACAATCTCTTCAGCCACCTCTTTCAGAACCCTGGGATGTAGTCCATCTGGGTCAGGTGACATATCTATCTTGAGACCTTTCAGCTTCCCAAGCACCTTCTCCTTAGTGATAGCAACTACACTAAGTTCTGCCCCCTGACACTCTCAAATTTCCAGCATCTCTCTCCTGTCTTCCTCAGTGAGGATTGGCGCAAAATATTTATTAAGTTTGTCTGCCATTTCTTTTTCTTCCAATTGTACCCCTCCAGCATTTCCTCTTTCACATCTATGGAATCTGCTTTCCACTATCCCCTGTCACTACTGCAGCCCTCCACCCACTCCACCTCCCTTCCCTTCTGAGCCACACAGCCAGACTCTGCCAGTGACCTGGTCACTGTGGCTTCCTCCTGGTAGGTCATACCCCCAACAGTATCCAATGCAGTATATTTATTATTGAGGGGAACAGCCACAGGGGTACCCTACACTTGTTGCCTTTTTCCTTTCTGTCTCCTGACAGTCACCCAGGTACCTGCCCCGTACGACTTAGGAGTGACTACCTCCTGTAGCTCCTATCTATCACCTGTTTATTTTCTCATGTAAGTCGAAGATCATCCAGCAGCACCTGCAGTTCCTTAGCACTGTCTCTAAGGAGCTGCAACTCAATTCACTTCATGCAGATGTGGTTATCAGGGAGACTGGAGGTCTCCCAAATTTTCCTCATCTTACACAAGGGGCACACCACTAGCTCCGGATCTATTCTCAGTGCACTAGCTATGTACGAACAGAAAAAAAATACTAGAAACTTTCTTACTTAGAACCTCCACCGGTGCTTGCCCAAGCCTGTTTCTGCCTAATCCTGTTGAGCCAAAGCTGGACCACTCTAACACTGGCCACTCCACTTTATTGGCGCCAAGCTGATTTCAACATGCTGAAAGCTCCTGAACTCTTTTTAAACTTTTGCTGTGTCACCAGTTAATGACCTCTTGTACTGATTTCAGCCCGTGAAAAGATGAATAAGCTAAACTACTCATATTACATTTTAAGTTGTGTTCACTTGTACAGCTCTTGATGCTGATAATAAATAAGATGGAATCACTTCAGCAATGGTTCAGTTTTGAAAATTTTGATAATTTAGCTGATAACATTTCAACAGTAATACATCTAATGGCTCTGAGTTCTCATTTAACTCGAGTCAAAAGATCTAAAGTAGCTAAACCTTTTCAAAATTCATTTGAAATATTTTCTCCTGAGATTCTGGAACTTTTAAGTATATGCAAAAACAAAAATTATATTTTTTATAGAATCCTTCACTGCATAATTTTTTCACTTTATTCCCTTCTCCCCCTCTACACCCCCTTCTCCCCCTCTACACCCCCTTCTCCCCCTCTACACCCCCTTCTCCCCCTCTACACCCCCTTCTCCCCCTCTACACCCCCTTCTTGTCCCTCTGCCTCTCTTGCCCCCCCACCCCTCCTGCTCCACTGCTAGCCCTCTTGGCCCACACCCACCTCCCCCACTCCCCCACCCTCCCCTCCACAGTTCCCGCGCTCTCGCACTTCCCCCCTCTGTCTCACTCAGCCCCCCCCTCACCCCCCCATCAGAAACACGAGAGCAGAGAGGTGGATATGAGTCTCAATCTACTCTCATTCCTGAGCTGTCAACTCACTTTCTCCCTGCCTTTCCTTATCCCTGTGTAAAGAGCATTACAGAAAATGTTCTATTCTAGCAGAGTATCATTTAATATCATACTGAGCTCCCCTAGTTTTTCTATCATCTAGAAGTATATCTAAGAGGAACATTTGGCATTCTGAGTTTTAAGAAAAGCTGTTCCTTTGGTTTTACAGAGTCCAAACTATCCCTCTATCGAGTAGCCTCATGTAACTTGCTTGGGTAAAATTATAACACATCTTTTCTCATACCTACATGATATTCTTGGGGATTTTGCATTGTAGAGCTTACTTTTTGAAGTTCACTCACTTGTTATTGCAAGAGAATGTAACTGCCAGTTTGTGCAAAGTGAGGTTGTTTGCAGTGAGCAGGCAGAAGGCTGCTGAAGGCTAGATCTGTGGCATTCAGGTCTGGCAACCCAGGCCTGTACCAGAAAACCAGGTATGATTTGTGGAGGGCTACTTCGAGGTCAAAGGGACAATTTTGAACGAGGTTGGAGGCAATATCAGATGCACAGCAACTCTGGCAGGGTCTGCAAGACATTACTTCCTACAAGGTGAAACCCAGTAGTATGAATGGCAGCGATGCTTCACTACCAGATGAACTCAATGCCTTCTATGCCTGCTTTGAAAGGGAGAACACAACTACAGCTGTGGAGATCCCTGCTGTACCCGGTGACCCTGTGATCTCTGTCTCAGAGGCCGATGTTAGACTGTCTTTAAAGAGAATGCACCCTTGCAAGGCAGAATGTCCCGATGGAGTATCTGGTAATGCTCTGAAAACCTGTGCCAACCAATTAGTGGGAGTATTCAAGGACATTTTCAACATCTCACTGGCAAAAGTTCCCACTTGCTTCAAAAAAGGCAACAATTATACCAGTGCCTAAGAAGAATAATGTGGGCTGCCTGAATGACTATCCCCTGGTAGCACTCACATTGACAGTGATGAAATGCTTTGAGAGGTTGGTTGTGACTAGATTGAACTCCTGCCTCAGCAAGGACCTGGACCCATTGCAATTTGCCTATCGTCACAATAGGTCAAGGGCAGACGCGATCTCAATGGCTCTCCACATGGCCTTAGACCATCTAGACAGCACAAACGTAGGAAATACAGAAGCCTGAAGGCACACACTCAGCGATTCAGGAGCAGCTTCTTCCCCTCTGTCATCCGATTCCTAAATGAATAATGGAGATTTGGACACTACCTCACTTTTTAAAAATATACAGTATTTCCGTTTTTGCACATTTTTTGTATCTATTTTTGCACATTTTTTGTATCTAATTGATTTACTTGTTCATTTATTATTATGTTTTATTTTATTCATTATTAGTTTTTCTCTCTGCTAGATTATGTATTGCATTGAATTGCTGCTGCTGAGTTAACAAATTTCACATCACATGCTGGTGATAATAAACCTGATTCTGATTCTGATAAATGTTTCTTCCTTAAGGGAGGAATGTTGGCCAGTACAAAGGAAAAAATCTGATTGCATTTAAATGGTTGCACAAAGTATTTGATACTGCACAGCATTATTGTTAATTGTTGATAGTCTCACTGTTCACAACCAGTCTCTTCTTCCTCCCAGCTAGACCTAATTATCATTATCTCCAATGAGACCGTTAAATTCCTTATCAAAATTGGTCTCTTCCACTTGATTTGGTTATTTTTTTAACTGTTGTTAATGAATAATGATTTTCTGTACATGCATTGCTATTTAGACTTCATCTGCTCCTTAGATCTAAGTTTGCTTAGCAATTACTGAAATGTATTTAGCTTTAATAAGCCAGCAGATTAATATAATAGCCTCATCCTGTAGTCATCTTTGTGCTCTATATTAATTGTAACTTAATTATTGCAATTAGTTTAATCCTGCATGCTAGTAATTTACTGTGACTGTACACTTGCTGTAAATGTAAACTCCTGCACCATCTGTGTCTGTTGCTATATTACATGCACTTCAGTGTGTTTACAATAGTGCATGCACTTCTAGATATATTGTACCTGCAAGTTCATATACTTGAACAAGCCGGTTTGGATGTTCCATGCGCCAGTCTGTGAATGACAAGTAACAGACATGCTTTAATCTTGTCTTTCTATCTCCATGTATACCCTGTAAGTTCATGTATTGACTGTGCTGTTCTCTTCCTGCATGTTTGCACGTTGTTCTGCTCCTTGACTAGTCACTTGTTCCTGAAAATGATAGGCCGCAGCTATAGTGCACTAGACTTCAGACTACGTTCCAGAACAATATCACCTTCAAGCCGTAATGATACTAACCCTGATAATGCTTCTGCAAACATCACCACTTTTATAAGGTACTGATCGTATCAGCTTTTCTCAGCATTTTTTTTTTTTTTTTTTTACTGATTATGAGTTGTACTGCTGTATTTTGAGGACCATCGGCTGCTTGGATTCCTGTTCCAATTCTTTCAGCTGGCAATGGGATAAAATCATGGTCTTGTATATCGATCAGAAATAGAATGCACTGAGACATATTCGTTAATAGTGTGCACTGTTTTGGACACGTCCCTTGGGTCAGTCCCCAGATATCCTGCAATTCATGAAGCATTGATTAGAACTCTGGGTTTTGGAGGGATGGCTTTATGTTGTTCTCTAATAACAAGCTGTTGAAAGTTTTTTTTAACCTTGGTCTTGAAGAATTTAATGGAATTTAATGCAAGCAGGTGCAAGGTGTTACACTTCGATAGGGCCAACCAGTGTAGGTTTTACATAGTGAATGAGTAGGGCACTGAGGGGTGTGGTAGAGCAAAGGGATCTGGGAATACAGGTCCATAATTCATTGAAAGTGGCAGCACAGGTAGAAAGAGTCATAAAGAAAGCTTTTGGCACATTGGCCTTCATATATCAATATAGTCAGCATAGGAGGTGGGATGTTATGTTGAAGTTGTGTAAGACGTTGATGAGGCCTAACTTGGAGTATGTGAGCAGTTTTGGTCACCTACCGAAAAGAAAGATGTAAATAAGGTTGAAAGAGTGCAGAGAAAATGTACAAAGATGTTCCCAGGACTGGAGGACCTGAATTATAAGAGACGATTGAATAGGTTAGAACTTTATTCCTTGGGTCATAGGAGATTGAGGGGAGATTTGATAGAGGTATATCAATTTATGAGGGGTATAGATAGGGTAAATCCAGCAGGTTTTTTCCATTGAAGTTGGGTGGGACTACAAACCAGAGGTCATGGATTAAATGTGAGAGGTGAAAAGTTTAAGGGGAACATGTGGGGAAATTTCTTCATCTCAGAGGGTTGTCAGAGTGTGGAACGAGCTGCCAATGTAAGTGATGCATGCGTCTTGATTTCAACGCTTAAGCAAAGTTTGGATAGGCACAAGGATGGTAGGGATATGGAGGGCTATGGGCTCGGTGCAAGTCGATGGAAGGAGCCAGTTTAAATGGTGTTGGTGTGGACTAGATGGGCCAAAGGGCCTGTTTCTGTGCTGTTCTTTTCTATGACTCTGAGAAATAAAACATGAGAAGGCAATTCTTTTTGCTACTAAGAGGGAATCATCTTAATAGATGCAGGGAGTCATGTTTAGTAGGGAGGAGCTTGGACAGAAACACCTGGAGAGGTTTTAATATGTTGAAGAGATTCATGTGAAGGTTGTACTTGAGATTTTGAACTGGAACAAGGATCCATTATGTTTGCTACCAAATTCCTCGAGTTTTGAGATTAGTTATTAATTATTCATTAATTTTCCTATTTGGTTTCACAGATCGTTATTTTTTCTGATATGTTTCCAAGCTGGTCTTTCCAGTTAATCTCCTGTCTAATTATACTTTTCTTGCAGTTCAGCTTTTGGAAGAAGGCAGGAGAGTCTCGCCAGTAGTTCTGCCCCAGGATCTATCAATACATTGTCTAATACAAGCTCTTCCAATCCTTCTAGTAGCCGTGGCTTAACAGCTGGTATCTCAGCAATTTCTTCAAGAGACACAAGTCGGTAAGACCGCTCTGGAATTCATGGTTTTGATGACTCATGAAGAAGCTGCATCACATGTGAAAAGCCTCTGCTTTGCCACTTCTGTGAATCCAATTTATAGTTTGTTGTTTTCCAGGATAATATTCAAATTGTTATAGTGATTTCCTCCTCAATCTCTACTTTTCACTTTCTCATTCTTTCTCTTCCTGTTCCTCACTTTCTTTCAAGCTTGATGAAGTACTGTATTTATGTGAGTTCATTGTTTCATCAATCCTGTTTATATCATTTTTTCCAAAATATCATTTGGTTGAAAGCAGGTTGTAATAAGACTGAAATTGACTTTTAAACTGAAGATACTGACTTTTAAACTGAAGATATTGACTAGTCTCTAACAAATACAATGAAAATGCTTCATGAATGGTATCAGGTTCTTTGAAGACTGTGCATACTATGATACAAAGAATGTTTTAAGATTGAATGACAAAACCTAGTCCACTCAGCCCCAAAATCAAATAAACACTCCCATTTACAGAAATAAATCTCAGAGTACTTTAGACATAACTGTGGTTGGACATATTTGCTTCTTAATAACAAATCATCATGTGGAAAATTTAGGATGACAGAAGGTTCTTTGAGCAAAGATTAATCAAACATGGAACAAGTTTCTAGGAGGTTTGTGAAAACAAAGGGTATTAATCAGTCAATGAATTACACAGTTATAACTTGTGGTGAGGCACTGCAGGAACTAGAATTGGTTAAGTAGACTTTCACTCTTTGTTTAAGTTATTTCCATGAAGTCTTTGAAGCACTGAAGAGGAGGAGGACAAAGATAACTTCATTTGTGTTCTGAGCACAGGACTTGAGAGCAATGTGATTCTGTAGGCTGTAGGTGTTGAGTTTTTCCTCTTACCATTTTCTGAAAGGGGAAACTTCAAGGTGAGGTAAGAAGGTCCGAAAATTATGTGGAAGTTTCCTTGTCTCTTCCATTAACCCCATTTATATACAAGCTCTTTATTTGTCTCCTTCATCATGTTTCCGTCTCTGCCACAATATAACTATGATCAAAGTCACTGATGACACTATATGTGATTTTGAACAACAGGCAAAGTTCAGAGTAACTCAGCATTCCAGGCAGCATCTATGGAAAGGAATAAATGGTCGACATTTGAAAGGTCTTGGCCGAAATGTCAACTGTTTACTCCTTTTCATAGATGCTGCCTGACGTGCTGAGTTCCTCCAGTATTTTCTGTGTGTTGCTCTGGATTTCCAGCATTTACAGAATCTCTCAATGGTGGTAAATCCAGCCTTCAGTCTTCAACTCATCTGCATTCTTTAATATGGTTGACTGGACCTTCCTCCTCCAGCACTTCCACTCCATTTCATATGGATGGTTTCATCCCTAATCTTTTGCAGCCAAGGTTATGCAGCAGCAGCTTTACTCTCTTCCCAGCACTAATTCCCCCAGTAAACCCCATAGCTCCCTCCTGTTACTTTATCTGTCTGCTGCCCATCAGCAATGTCACACAAAATAAAGATATCAGTTCCAAGTGTAGGCTGACGACACCCAACTTTAATCTCTCACTTTCTTGTGTTTTTGTCATGCAACACTCACTTAGCAAACCAAACCTCCTCCACTACCACTCCCAACAAAGTTCAGGGTGAACTGCACATTGACTTTGATCCCTATTTCAAACACCATTCTCTAGCCTTCAACTACATCACTTTCATATACTGTATCAGTATCATCTCCATGTTGCTCAATTTTACCTCTTCCTCAGTTTTCTACTGCTGGAATCTTCATCCATTGCCATATTATGTCTGAACTGAATTGTTCATCTGTAAATCCATTTGCTTCCTTGACAGTAAAATGAAATCATGCTATACTTTGTTGTCCATGCTTTAATCTGTATCAGTCTCCCATCATCCTATGGTGACTGATGTAAATTAGGCCCTAATTAAATAATCCTCTGAGATAAGTGTCATTCTCTCACTTTAGCTCCCAATTTTATTCGCAGTTACGAGCAGTTTTATGCAATCACCCATGCTGCACTAAGCAATTAATATTTGCATTACCTCAAAGTTATTTTTCAGTAACCGTAACAAAGGTGGCAGGGTCAAGTATAATGAAGGAACCTCCTGATTCTTCAGTAAATTATAGCTCCATCTAGTATATCACCTTCAATCAAAGCAGTAAATTCATTGATAAAGGCTAATTTTAACTATTTTGTTGCTTAGAACTTCATTTATTGTTACTACTTTGCCCAGTAACTTAATTTAAGCCAGAAGTAGACACTTTCTGTAGTGTACTTAGAGCTCTGATATTTTACAGATTAACCAGTTGTAGCTTCTGTACATGGTATAAGGTTCACAGGCCTTACTTTGTTCCTTCACATCCTCAGCTCCCAGGCTCGAAACCAAGCAGGAAACGGAGCAGAGAAAGCGAGCAATCCAACCACACAAGGCACTGGTTACAGCACTGAGAACCGTGAGAGACGCAGGTACCAGCAACAAGCAAAAATGTTTGAACAATGCTTTGAGCTCAGTATGAACCACACACTCAAAACGTGGATGCAGTGCGTTCTGTAGTCGGTTGCTAATTCTATAGATCTGGCAAAACAAAGAATTGTTTTTGAATTGTGCATGCTGTTAATGGAATCCATTAAAGAATAGAACTTCGCTGGGTTTAAGGCTCCAACCTGAAGTGAGTCTGGCCAGACTCAACCTTGTGTCTTATAGAGACAGATTTCATACACAAACTTTCTGTTAGATAAACTGAAATCATGTTGGCACACGTCCACTAACCCGAAATACTAAAGACTTTGGATTATAAACATCTTTTGAAACTAACGGCATAGCTTAAAATTTCCAAAATATTATCTAACTGAAGCATACATTATCTGATAATATGTCAATCGTTTTCAGTCATTCAAAGACTACTCAAAGCTCTACACTATAAAAAATCATTTATTTTATTTATTGGGATACAGCACGGACTAGGCCCTTTTGCCCCTTCGAGCCACACCACCCAGCAATCCCCAGATTTAACCCTAGTCACGATTTACAATGACCAATTAACTTACCAGCCGGCACGCCTGTGGACTGTAGAAGGAAACCTATGTGTTCAAGGGAAGAACTTGAAAACTCCTTCTAGGCAGCAGCGGGTATTGAACCCATATCACCTGTACTGTAAAGCATTGTGCTGACCACTGCGCTACTGTGCTGCCATCATAAAAGTTCAAGGCACCCGAAGGGGGCTATTTCAGAGCATCATGTATCATCATGACAAAAAACAATCGTGACTATTTCTAGTTTCCAATTCCTGGTTTGTAGACTTATGGGTTATAACACTCCTAATGTTTGCCCAAGCATTATGGATTCCTACCTCCATCATCTTGTCAGCTACCAAGTTCCTTGCACCATTTTCCTGGATGAAAAAAATACCTCAACTTCCTTCTAATCTTTCTACAAATGATCTTAAATCAAAGGCTTCTTGTTACTGGTATCTCTGGCAAGGGAACTAGACGTAAACACTATATCTAGGTCTCTTGCTGTAATAAGGACCTCAATTTAAATCTTCACTTAGCTGTATTACTGTTTAAAGAAAGCAACCCCAAATGGCATATCACTTCTTTACAATCACCAGACCCTAGCAATATCCTCATGCATTGGCTGCCTGTAAGCAAACAAATCTCAAGGTACATAATTTATATATTCTTTGATACTAAATGTATTTTGGTGTTGATCTCCTCCCAGCGTCTGTGGTGCCATCATGTTCTCTTCCTAACATGGAAATAAAACCATCCACAGTAAACTTGCTGTAACCTTTTTTTATATATACTGTATAGCCTAAACAGAACATCCATGCACTTGTACTCTGAGTTATCTAACAGTTACTGTTTGCAGAGCTCCCTTTGAGTGCAGAAAGATTTGGCTACCATACACGTTATTAGGAAAGCTAACAGAATTTTGCAAGTCAGTGAAGGGAATTGAATAGACAGAGAGAGAGAGAAATTCATATTTAACTCAAGGCAATACATACAAAATGCTGGAGGAATTCTGTAGATCAGGCAGCATCTATGGAAGTGAATAAATTGTCGACGTTTTGGGCCAATGTCTTTCTTCAGGACTCAAATTGCAATGCTTATAATTGCAGTGTTAATAACTATAGTTGAGGCAAGGAAGTGGATTATTTTTTACTTGATCACCCTAGTTTTTGTTTTTCTCCCCCATTTCTCTTCGGTCTACTTTAGGTGTGGGTGGGGGTTGGGAGAGGTGGACTTAACAGAAGTTAACATTTAGATTGCTACAGAACCTGATGATGCTTTGAGGCTTGAATCAATTAGGTGGACCCAGATTTAGTGACAGTGAAGACCTGGGAAGATTTGTTACACCTGTTTGGAGAAGGAAGATGTTTGCTGCTGCAGCACGTGATTCTGGTGCTTTTTAGAACCTCCAGAAGCAAAGAGAAGCTTAACCTCCAGGGAAGCAATACTTTCCTGAATTGATAGAGCCATACTACAAACCCTCCCAGCTAAAATGGCAGTCCTTCTGCATTTAGTGTCTTTTATTCTGGATGATGCCTAGTAAGCAACTCAAGCTAATTTACAAAGGAATGATTGTGATGCTACACTTTTGGGTATAACAATTTAAATGAGTTGTCATTTTAGATGAGAGTCCACTGCCCTTGCCAGGGAAATCCTAACAATAGTATATTGTACACAAAAAAGAGTCCGTACAGAGTCAAGGAAAAAAAGAAGACCCACGTTTAGTCTAAAGCCAGCAGGCAAGATATCGGCCCCATTGATGTGACAGCTGTAATTCAGGCCTCTACATCAGCTAGTTTATCATCTTCAATCAGATAAGTGGATAATTTATCCTTTACAGATCAAGACAGGTTTACATTGCATTGAAAAACAGCTTACAATCTTATAAGAGGCATATGCAGATTACTGACCAATTAGTGAAGATAAAAATTTTCAATTCCAAGTACCAGTTTTGTAAATCTTTTCCCACGAGTGAATCTCATACTGGTAATTTTCACTTGGACTGGAACTGCCTTGGATGAGAAAATGAGTGTGCTTGAACAGCAGGATTGACAAGGAGAGGTTATAAGCAGGCCTCATAGCAGTGGCAAACGAGAAAATCTGCAGATGCTGGAAATCCAAGCAACATACAAAATGCTGGAGGAACTCAGCAGGTCAGGTAGCACCTATGGAAAAGAGTACAGTCAACATTTTGGGCCGAAACATCAACTGTACTCTTTTCCATAGATACTGCCTGGCCTGCAGAATTTCTCCAGCATTTTATATGTGTTGTCGATCGCAGTGGCTTCTTTCCATCCAGTGTAAAGTAATGTCTCCTTGGGTGCAATGCACCATCTTGTTTCACTGCTGCCTTTAAAATGATTGCTTTCTGTATTGTTTCACTGATTCAGATCCTATCTCACCCCAGTTCGTGATGAGGAAGCTGAAGCACAACGCAAGGCACGTTCGCGACATGCTCGCCAGTCTCGCAGGTCCACGCAGGTGAGAGAGTCCATCTGCAGTTCAACCTGCACTCTAATTTCACCCACCCTCAGAACGCTGGAACCCTGAATTGATTGCCACATCATCAAAATCTAAAAATGGAAGTAATATTTCTCCAATAGACCAACTAATATTGGAATGTGGAATCTAGGCTTGATATCTGAAATTGCTGTTTGCATAGGAAGTTTGTCCGAGGGTGTGTTCACTAGAGGTTTATTTGCTTCCCCATTGGTGCACAGTTTTATAATGAACTTTATAGTGAGTGAGCCAATAAGTTTAAAAAGTTTACAGATGTGCAAAAGGAGTGCTGAAAACATCTCCTAATGGTTTGGCATCTGATTGATCAGATTTTCCAAATAGTGTATTATCAGAGTTCTGTTGTATTGTGAAATGAATACGTGAACGAACAACCTAAGACGAATATTTGGTATTTTATTCCAATGATCACTGGGGTGTTCCCTGTTCCTGCTTGCCCACATACCCCACCTGACTGATTCAGGACTTGCTGCTCTTCACCAAGTGGTTTCCCTTATTTCATTGTTTCATGCAGGGTGTGACACTGACCGACCTCCAAGAGGCTGAGAAAACGATCGGACTGCAACGCGAGAAGAAAACTGCAGAACAGGAGAAAGAGAAAGAGAAAGAAAAAGAAAAGGAAGAGAAAGAAGGAGAAGCTAAAGACTTTGCCTCGAAGTACAGATATAGCAGGAGCAGTCAAGATGAGGTGAGATAATTGGCTGTAGATGGCATGGCTACCTGTAGTACCCAGAACAGCTTTGTTACAGTCGATTCTCCAAGTCTGCCAGTGTCAAAGCAATAGTCAGAACTATCGGGACCTTGTGTTCTAACACACAACTCTGACCAAAGTTGCTCCTGTGCATGCTGCTGAGTTATTGCAGATCCTGGATAAGGAATGCTTTTATTTTAATCATCGCTTTCTAATCTGTGAATGATCTTGCTCTACCTGTTCCTGCATTTTCCATCTCTCCAGAATATCAGCACCCATGTACATCTGCAGGTCTGACATTTTGCACATCCCCAATTTCAACAGTACACTCTTAGTGCCTCTGTTATTTAAATGCAAGTTGGTGATATTACTTCCTAATCCTTCAGTCACACTTTAAAGTTCTAACCAGTCATGAGGTTGCTTCAAGAAATTAATTTTAAAAATACTTTGTATTAGTGCTACTTTTACCATGGCTCTTCGTCTGATGTCAACTGAACTTCACCAGCTGTTCCCTTGCATGTTTTCCACTGATGTCTTAGTGATTCCTTTGGAAAAATAAGAGAAGTTCAGGGAAATACATTGGTTGAGAGAGAGATATTAAAATGAGTGCTAGGTCATTCCAGGTTCACATTGTTCCCATTGCAAAAACAATAGAAAGCCGAAATTGATGGTCTTTTATCTCATGAAACCCAAAGAAAACACATCAAAGCTGGATGAATAGAGTTCAGATACAGAGCTGTTACAATCTTCTGTTCAAAAGTATCTGTCGGCCTTCTCTTTTGCTGTTTTCATAACATACTGTGATTTAAGTTCTTGAACAGCTTTCATGCTGTAATATTAATAATTAGTATCTTTGACGTGGCTTATTGTGTTAGCTTTTCTTAATTTTTCTTTACAGTTTAAAACATTAATCCTTGGCTCTCCCGTGTGCACACTTGTGATTATGACTTCACATCACATAACTACAATGCACTCCTTTAATCGCTGCATTTTCCCCCTCTTGTTCTTGTCTGTTAGCTCTGGCTTGCATTCTGTGCTTTTAGTTACTTTATTTGAGGATGTAGGCTGTGACACAATGTGCCATTATTTAGTTACCCTTTATGTTGCTACCTTTACACAGGAAAAGAACTGGCGTTCAAGGCTAGCCAACCTACAGAAAGCGGATCTGCTGGGTCTGACTTCCTATTCCTCAGATTCTAACCGTTCAAGCGTTCCAACCTACACCTACCACAATGCTGTACAGCCTCTTGACAACAAAGGTATTCAACAAACTTCTTGAGTAACGAGTATGTTCATGGTCTACTTGCTGCTCCTTCAAAACCCAAAATTGTTAACAGGTTCACCGACATCGGCAGCATATCACAGCAGTTACTGTAAAGATAAACCAAACTTGGTCAGAGCTTGTGGAATGTCATGGAGGATTAAAAAGAACCCTGGCTTCAAGGCCGTTAGGTTTGTTGGCTGCTCTTCTGATCAGATCTGGGCCAATATCGTGGGCCTTGTTCCAGAATCATTACTATTTGTATCAGCTGATACCTGATACTTTTGAGAGAGATTCAGCAGCTAGACCAAGAGTAGGAAGAAAGTTGTATCTGAAACAAAACATCCAATCTCCTGTGGAATTCCCATGGTCCTGTCAGTATTTTGTGTTTTCCAAAAAACAAAATGTTGGGTCAGCCTTGACATTAATTTATTTTAGCGATACAGTGCAGAGAAGGCCCTTCCAGCCCTTCGAGCTACACGGCGCCAGCAAACTAGATTAGCCTTAACCCAATCACGCGACAATTTGCAAAGACTAATTAACCTACCCAGTTCATCCTTGGACTGTGGGAGTAAACTGGTGAAACCCTCGTATTCCACGAGGAGGACGTACAGAGTCTCATTACAGAACGACACCGGAATTGACCTCTGGACTCGGGAATGCCCCAAGATGTAATGGCATCACGCTAACTGCTACGATACCAAGCCACACGTTCTTAGGCTTGAATATCCTCTAAGTCCGAAGCACAAGGTGGCCACTTGGTCAATCAAGTGCTCTGTCAAGAGTTTGTGTAGAATTGTTCTCTGAATCATCTGCGCTGGATGTTATTGGATAGACAGAACTGTGAAGAGGCATGGTTCCATGATTAAGCTGTTATGGTTAGGGTCTTAATGAATGCTAACACTCCCTGAGCCCTCAGTAGATTTACTCAGACTAGAAGAACTCAGCATTGCATATGATCTTTCAGAAGAGATTCTGAAATGCTTCCGGAGGACTGAAAAATTACAAATGTTACTCCACTGTTTAAGAAGGGAGAGAGGCTGAAGAAAGGAAGTTATAGGCCAGTTAGTCTGACTTCATTGGTTGAGAAGATGTTGGAGTCCCTTATTAAGAATGAGGTTTCAGGGTACTTGAAGCAGCATGATAAAGTAGGCCAAAGTCCTTGCTTGACAAATCTGTTGGAATTCTTTGAGGAAATAACAGGCAGAATAAACAAAGGAGAGTCAGTGGATGTTGCCTACTTGGATTTTCAGTAGGCCTTTGGTAAGGTTCTGCACATGAAGCTGCTTGACCAGATAAGACCTCATGGAATTACAGGGAAAGTACTACCATGGATAGAAGACTGGTTGACTGGCAGGAAGCAAAGAGTGGGAATAAAGGGGTCTATTCTGTTTGGTTGCTGATGCCTAATGGTGTTCCGTAGATGTGAGTATTCGTACTGTTTCTTTTCATGTTATATGTCACCGATTTGATGATGAAATTGGTGGCTTCGTGGCCAATTTTGAAGGCAATGTAAAGGTAGGTGGAGGGGTAGACAGTATTGAGGAAGCAGGGAGACTGCAGCAGAACTCAGACAGATTAGGAGAATGGGCAACAAAGCAGCAGATTGAATATAGTGTCGGGAAGTGAACTTTGGTAGAAAGGTTAAAAATGTACACTATTTTCTAAGTGAGGAGTAAATTCAAAAATCGAAGGTGCACAGGGACTTGGGAGTCCTTGCGAAGGATTCCCTAAAAATTAACTTGCAAATTGAGTCAGCGGTAAGGAAGGTAAATGCAGTGTTAATATTCATTTCGAGAGGGCTAGAATATAAGAGCAAGGATGTGATGCTGAGGCTTTATAAGACATTGGTCAGACCACATGTGGGGTATAATGAACAGTTTTGGGCCCCTTATGGAAAAAAAAGATGTGCTGGCATTGGAAAGGGGCCAGGGGAGATTCATAAGAATGATACAGGGAATGAAAGGGTTGATATATAAGGAGTGTTTGACGGCTCTAGGCTTTTGCTTGCTAGAGATCTGAAGATTGGGGGGTGGTGGGCATCTCATTGAAACCTATTGAATGTTGAAAGGCCTAGATAGAGCAGATGTGGAGAGGATGATTCCTATAGAGGATGAGTCTAGGACTGGAGGGCACAGCTCAGAATAGAGGGATATCCATTTAGAACAGAGATGAAAAGAAATTTCTTTAGCCTGAGGGTGGTGAATCTGTTGAATTCATTGCCACGGATAGCTATGAATGCCAAGTCATTGAGTATATTTAAAGCAGAGGCTGATAGGTTCTTGGTTCATCAGGTTGGTCAAAGGTTACGGGGAGAAGGCAAGAGAATAAGCTTGAGAGGGAAAATAAATCGGCCACAATGGAACGGCAGAGCAGACTCGTTGGGTCGGGTGGTCTAATTCTGCTCCTATTTCTTATGGTTTTTTACTGAGTTAGATACTCTGAGAGCTGACAAAGCTAAAGACTTAGTTGAATGCAAAAGCAATGGTTGTTATCATTGGTCTCAACACTTGTGGATTAAAGGGAAAATCTGTCAGCTACTGCTACTTGTCACCTCTTCTGTCACCAGCTGGGAAATATGTGTGGTTAAATGGCAAATGGGTTCAGATTTTTCTTCTTGCACTCAAACATAGAGGATGAACACTTAGTTTCAGAGAACCTCTGAACATGTCTGCACACAAGGAAGAGACTTCAGGTGCAGACCATTGTCTCTGACTGATCTCTGTAATATTTCCAACAGACATGTTAGTGTGATTTTTGCCTGTTGATGTTGTGATAAGATTCGTTCCTCAAGACAACATGGTTTCTGTGTGCTGCCTCTATCTGAATGGATGTTCTTTTCACAGTGGATTTAGAGGCGAGTGGAGGGCCAACACTCATTTTGGCTTTATGCAGTGGGGTGGAGAGAGTGCAGTAACTGGGTATTTATTTTTCTTAGATAGTGTAGTGTGTCTTCAGGTAGTATATGACGTGGGGGATCTTTGTTTCACCGTGCAGATTGTAGTTTAGCTCTTGGGCTGATTGCATTACTCTGTGCTGTTTATGATTAACATGTGTTTGAGAAAAGCTTGTAATTGAAAGCTGAGAATGTGTGGATGTTGAATGCTGGTCCATTTCTGAACATCTAATCACAGTTTAGATCTCTCCCACAGAATTGGAGAAAGCAAAAGAGGAGGAGAAGGAATCAGATGATTCTTCTTTCAGAAAGTCTGGTACAAGAGACCGGAGACGGCCAAGGGGGAAACGAAGATCAACAGGTGTGCATTCCCTATCACAAGATGTAAGTATTTCGGGTATTCAAGGGAATTGTAGAAAAGGTCACCTACCCTGCTTAAAGGTGGGGTTTCTCCAACGGAACCATGGCCAATAATAAAGGGACTGCAAAGCATTGCAGTAGTTTTATATTTGATGTGGTAAATTTTACCACAGATTGATTTCATTGTTATCTGAGGAGCTGATTGTGATCTGTTCTGAGCATGGAAATGTAGGAAATGAATTAACAGAAGGAGAAAAATGGTCAGGAAAGTAGGGAATGGCAAGGGAAATATTTAAGTATGTATCTTAGATGCTTCAGTTTAAAGAACACTGTGACAAAGGGAGAGAAAGTGAATATCCAGTATGTTTGAGCTAAGAGTGAATAAGCAGAATACACCAGTGATGTTGCATGAAGACTGATAAATTCTTTTGATACATCTATATTTTTATATGAATGCAATGAGGTTGAGAAGCTGATCAGATTCATCGCATAGTCACTAATGTATCTTGCCATCCATTTCAGCTGTGTTGTTTAAAATGATTGAGGAACTTGGAACTCTAAACACAATTAGTGCATAAATTCGGAGTGAGCTAAGTGGTTAATAATGCATCAATGGGAGTGTATCAAATATGTGAAAATTGCTGCTCGTGAGCAGTCAGGGGAACTTGCCAACATAAAATGAATGTATGATTTAATAGGCTTATCCTTATTCCCTATTGATTTCCATTATCCAATAGTAAAGTTATGACAAAATTAAACATTAAAAATGATGTACTGTACATTAATTCCTCTTGGATAGATTTACCTCATCAAGTAGCCTTAAGTCCACTGTACAGTATAATTAGCATATAATCTTGAGGGACTGCTACATTAAGAGAAGTGCCTTTTCTTCCCCAATGAGATATTAAATAGAAACTCTGTATGTTTGCTTATGTCGATGAAATAGATCAAACGACATTACAGTGGTGTGGCAAGTGTCCGCCTCTCCCTTAACCAGCACTAACAAACTTGCATTCAGACATTTTCTTCCAATTCATGCACGCATTGTCTGACAAACTTGCTTAACAACAGCAACCATTTTGAAGGTGATTCACTAATTGTGAACTACTTTGAACTAACCTGAGGTCAAGTTATTTCATTTTTTTAATATCTATTGATATTTATTTGAAGATCTTAGTATCACCCAAAGCTCTGGCCTTGGTCTTGCCATTGATTTGCCCAGCACTGTAATTCAATTGCCTGAAGGCAAGTTCAGCAGACGATATTATCCAGGACTAGAGCTTGGCAAACAAGTTAAGAAATCGTAGATGCAATACTCTCAGCAATCATTAAAAATTAATTGAAAGAAATCTATATATTTCTAAAGTTTTGTTAAGGTAATGTTTGTATTAAATTTCTTTAATTTTAAAAGAAAACCACTTCGTACATAATAGAGAAGGAAAAGACATTTGAAACTTGATAAACATCATTTTTTACCTCTGTATACTTTTGTATTTAAATTATAGATCTTAAACTTAGAGAAACAGAAGTCTAGTGTATTCTAGCAGAAATGGGACTTGACCCAGTTGGCTATTTTATTCCTAATCCTTTCCAGTTTATACTCCAGGAAGAGATGTTTGATCTGATTCCGGGGATTAATAAACTTGGCTAAGCTGTACTCTTCAGCATCATTGGACATTTTATTTATTGTTTAGGCTTTTGTACCTGTTGATAAACATCTTGACACTCAGGACCACTTCTGAACGATTTTAGCAACCTGGTCCATGTTGAAAATGTACATTCATGGTAACAGTGCAATCAAGAAAGATTGAACAATCTGGGGTTATTTTCTTTAAGAAAGACAAGACTTGGGCTCTCGAGTGACTGTTCAATAGAAGGGTAATGGGGTAGATGTGAAATCACTAATAATTTGAGTTGGAATTCAAGGCAAAACAGTTAGTAAGAATGTGATATGTGTCATTGTGAAAATTATAGGAGGAAAATGACATGAGCACATACGAGACCAAAAGCACCTGAGGGAGAAGGGAACAGAAGAGCATATTGATACGATCAGAGGAAATAGTGGTGGGAATATAGGAACTCCTGTGAAATGTAAATACAGCATGTGCCAAACAGTTTCTGAACTATAGATTTATTATCAGAATGCAGTTAATAATTCCAATAACAGTATTTTAAATGTCTCACTGGTGATCCAGAATAATCTTAACAAATAATCTTCAATCATTTCTGTTCAAAGGTAGTTTAACCCTGCCATCTTTGTCTCGGCACTTACACTTATAACTGAACAATTACTTCATGACTTTTTCATGTTACCTGGATGTATGGGGATAAGTGACAGGCCTGTGCGAGCATACCACGTATCTGAATCTCTAAAGCAGTCCACATGAAAGAGAGTTCCGAAGTTTGGGAGCGGACTGTAGCCTTGTTCTAGAATGTTCCCCTGTTAATATGAGTTTTCCCTTTCCTAGGATGAGAATGACCAGGATCTGTCCGATGGTGAGGATGTGGTAGGATCACAGAAAAAACAGGTATGGTTCGTGACTGCCCAATTCTGTGTAACTCATCAAGTACATACAGAATGTGACTGTAATACTGAGCAGATCAGACAATGTCTGCAAATGGGGAAATAACTTAAGTTTCAGTTTGATGACTTTGCATCAGAATTTGCAGAACTAAAGGAATAATAAGATTTAAGATGCAGAAAAGGAGATGCAGGGGGAACGAGGATGGTAATTGTGATGGGGGGGAAGGTCAGCTGAGAAGAAACAATCTGAAGTACACAATACAGTGGATGCTAGAAACCGGCAATAAAAACAAAATACTGATTGTGATCATTTATCAGATATTGTTGAGGAAGGAGTTGAATCCAAAAGCTCATATTGTGTCAGATCTTAAGATGAAGTGCCATTCCTTGAGCTCACATTGAGCTTAGGGACAATGCATGGGATGTAAAACAGGCAAGCCAAAGTAGGATTAGGATAGGGAATTAGGTGTCGGTAAACTATGACTCAGGACCACACTTGAGCGATGAATGAAGAAACCCCATAAGATGATTACCCGATCTGTGTTTGATCTTTCCTTTGTAAAGGAGGCCCGGTTGGGTCCCCTGAACGCGGAATCCTGAAGGCATGACAGAGGCAGAAATATGTCAGTGCTTCACCAGGAAAGGACCCAAAATCCTAGCTGCATAAGAAGGTGTTGTAGGAGGTTGAAGAAGGAAGAATTAAAGTGGTGGAAGATGCAGAGGGGAGAGATATAGAAAGTGTGTTTGGTGGTGTATGCTTCAGAAACTGCAAGCATTTACACTCTGAATACTGGGCCTGTGTAGATAGAAGGGAAGAGAATGAAAGTGTCAAATGGAATGGATATTGTCAAATGGTCTGCTAGCTGTGAACATTTGAGGGAAAGGATGACACTGGAATAATTGGTGTGGATGACATTGTCAGGGCAGTTGCAATGAAGACTCAGAAACTAAAAGAATTGAACAGTCTTTATGGTCGATAGAGTGTGAGGACAGGCAGAGAAGGTAGCTATGGAGAGGTTGAAGGCTCAGGTTGGTAGTCTTGGTGGATACCATCACCTAGATTAGTCAACGATGATAACCAAGATAAGGGAGGGAAGGGTAGAGTCAGAAATGATTTTAATGGAAAACGTTTTTTTTTGAGACCAGGCAGGTTCTGGTCTTTTCACAACCTTGAGGCATTTCAAAGCATCTCATAAGGTACTTTTTTTAGTCTAACCCCTATGGTAATGTAGGAAACATCAGCAAGCAGTGTAATACTGGGAATAATGAGCCCTTGTTACAGGAATTTGTCAAAGGTGATGAGAAATATATGTTATGTGCAAAATAGGTTGTGTGAATATGCATGTAGATGAATCAATTCCAGTTGCACAGTCAATAGTCAAGCAAGCTGCTTCTGCTGACATGGTGCTTTCTGCTAACTTATCACATCTGCTCTGTCTCAAATTTTACTCCACGCATTCTGTTACTCCATGAGGAGTCTACATGATGGGTTATGAATGGATTGTGTCCTGGTTAATTTGTTCTTATTATTTTTGTTTCTTTTTTTTTCCAGATTGGTAATCTGTCAAGGTAAGGAGTCTATTTATCATCCTGTGATAGCTATGACTGATATGTTCCCACTTAGCAACACCAGATACTCTTTTAGCAGGAATCACCGGCCAGTGTTCCCTCCTTAGATTCAGGTGTCCTGCTGCTGCCCTGGGTGAGACCCTCTATCTGACCAGAGGGGGGAGCTGGAATAAACATACGGGTGGGGTTATTTAGGTATAGATGATCTCATATGATCTTTATCATTGTTACTTTGGTAGATTATTGCCAGTCGAAGTGCCTCAGTGAGAGGATCAACTGTGCATTTGACCACTTCTTTTTGAAATTTCTACTATGACGGTGGCCTTCTAAAAGCTTGTGGTGGTGACTGAGTCTGTTATATAAACAGTAACAATCTAGGAAATGGTTTTAAAGCCCACTGAAAGAACAGGTCCTCATCATTTCCTAAATAGTGAGTGTTAATCCACTGGCTAGACCTTGGTGAAAGTTTCGGTCACCTATATCTTTAGCGACACTGATCTTTATAATAGAACTGCAGAACTTATGAACTAACAAATAGATTCAAATAGTGAATGGAAAGAGCAGTCAAATACATTAAAGATCACTAGCACTTTCTCCCTGAGATGTGATATTGTACATTGCATACAATAGTGATGTTTCCAAATGCTAAGCTTACAGGAAATGCAGTATATGTTTTAAAATTACAAACGAAATTTGAATGTCTCATACTTACGCCATCTCTAGTTTAATTTGTTTGTTCTCTATCAAGTTGGGGACACTAGCATCTTGCTTCATACTAGTACGCATCTGACAAAGCATCTGTGAAAATTAGGTCAAGAAAGTATCTTTTAAAAATTATAGATTTATTCCTCCCCAAACTCTTTCCTCTCCAAAGCTGTTAATATGAAGCAGTATTTCTAAATCACACCATGTTTACCCAAATTCCAAGTTCCATCCCTTGTACAGCATGATATGGCTTCTAACAATGGTGGTAATATCTTTCTCATTGTCATAAACTGAATTTATTCTCTTCATTATTTTTGCTTTGTGTAAAGTCATAGACAAGGCTAAACAACTCCATCTTTCTCCATTATGCCTTCAATCCCAATCTTATTTTGGTAGCAGTGGCCAGAGAATCACCTGCAGTACTGTTTATTCCTGTTCCTGTTCATCCGGTGATCCCCTAAGGGTTTGTTCATCTCCTTACTGCGTCTAATTTAGGTGCTGCCTCTTGGCAATGGATCTGAGAATGCAGCATCAGTTTCTGCAGTTTGACCGACATTGAATGGAAATTTGCTGTGACCAGATAGAGAGTCCCCAACGTTAACTTCAGTCACTACTCACTGACGCTACCTTATTTGCAGACATGGTCTGAAATGAAGCATGTTGTTCCCAATTTTTGTTTTCGTTATTTGACTTGTCATCACTTGATGCTAAAAAATCTAGGAGAAGGAGCGCTCTTGAAGTTGCTGCATTTTTATAACAGAGTGTGGGAGGAGGGAAGATTACCAAGTGCATGGAAAGAAGCAGTAGTAATTCCAATAAGGAAGCCTGGCAAGGATCTGTCAAAACCCACTAGCTACAGACCAATTGCATTAACATCAAGTATATGTAAGATAATGGAAAGGATGATAACAGAAAGGTTATCGTATGAGCTTGAGAAAAGGGGAATGCTGGCAAGTTATCAGAGTCGTTTTAGAAAGGGAAGGAATTCCATGGACTCAGTGATTATGTTAGAGACTGAAATAAGGAAGGCCCAGGCAAATAGAGAGTCAGTAGTGGCAGTGTTCTTTGACATTGAAAAAGCCTATGATATGATGTGGAAGGAAGAATTATTAATTAAACTGCACAAGATGGGGGTTGGTGGGAGAGTTTTTAATTGGATTAAAGATTTTTTTGTTTGGTAGAAAAATTCAAGTTCGGATTGGATCAGAATTATCAAAACAGTACATAGTGGAAAATGGCACACCTCAAGGTAGTGTGATTAGCCCGTTACTTTCATCGTTATCATCAATAATGCCTTCACAAAGGTACAGTGGATATAGGTAGGTCACTGTTTGCGGATGATAGGGCCTTGTGGAAAAGAGGCAGGAACATGGACCATATAATCAGGAAACTACAAGAAGCAATTGATGAAGTGGTGGAGTAGGGTTATGATTGGGGATGTAGATTTTCAGTAGATAAAACTCAAAATGTATTTTTTTGCCAGGAAAAGGGTTGAGGTAGGGAAGAAGTTAAGAATGTATGGGGTTGAATTAGAAAGGGTTGCATCATTTAAATTTCTGGGAGGTATATTTGATTCACGATTAACATGGGCAGACCGTATCAGGGAAGTTGAGGAGAAATGTAAAAAAGTAATAAATGTGATGAGATGTTTGACTGGTAGGGAATGGGAAGCAAGTTGTTCAGCTTTGAAGAGAATGTATGTGGCTTTAGTGAGATCTGTATTGGATTATGGAAATATAGTATATGGATCAGCAGCTAGGTCTCTTATAAGGAAACTGGATGTGATTCAGGCTCAGGCCTTGAGAGTGTGCAGTGGGGCTTTTAAAATGTCACCAGTGTCAGCCCTACAGGTAGAAATGGGAATAATGCCTTTGGAACTAAGAAGGATACAATTGATGGCAAACTACTGGGCTAACTTGCAGGGGCACAATGATTCTCACCCTACTAAAGGAGTGTTGCAGGAGTGCTGGGAAAATGGGAGGTTTCAGAGGGATACCTTTAGTCAGGTAGGGAATGATATTGCGAAAGAATGTGGAGTATTTGATCTGAGGATAAGTCCTTCAGT
Source organism: Mobula birostris (assembly GCF_030028105.1). NCBI lineage: Eukaryota > Metazoa > Chordata > Chondrichthyes > Myliobatiformes > Myliobatidae > Mobula > Mobula birostris. Next base: position 58,808,113 of record NC_092380.1, on the reverse strand, counting down.
AGTTTATCCGGTTGTAGCTCCATGGAAGCTTGTATGGCCTGACATAGACTGGCATTTGTTAGAGGTAAAAAGGAAAGAAAGATATAAAACAGATTTGGTAAATGCATTTAACTGTCATGTGATGGAAAAGTATAGTGGTTATACTCACATTTATACGGATGGTGCGAAGGAACCTGAAACAGGAGTGACAGGGTTTGGGTGGTAATACCAGCAAAAGAAATTGGAATCAGCAGAAGAACATCTAATAAGTTAGGGGTGTTTACAGTGGAGATGCTGGCGGTGTTGGTTGCGTTGCAATGGGTGCAGAAAGCCAGACAAACCAAAGCATTGATATGTTCAGATTCATCCTCAGTTCTAGCAAGTTTAAGGTCTTTTCACACAAACAGTCGGCAAGATGTACTTTATGAAGTCCTTCAGTTAGTTACAAGAATTGCAAATCAGGGAGGTCAGGTAAAATTTCTATGGGTTCCAGCACATGTAGGGGTGAAGGGGAATGAGAGGGTGGATGAGTTGGCAAAGAGGGCGTTAAGGAAAGAAAATGTGGAAATGCACATTAGTATCAGTAAAGCAGAGGTTAAGTGTGTAATCTGGGAAAAAGTCAACCGAATGTGGCAAGAAAGATGGGACAGGGAGGGGAAAGGGAGGCATTTATATCAAATACAAAAGAGTGTTGCAGTTACTAGGGTAGGTAATGGAAACAGAAGAGAGGAAATTGTATGGACTAGGTTAAGGCTGGGGCATTGTGCGTTAAACAAAACATTGAAAATGATAGGGAAACACCAGACAGGATTGTGTGAGGAATGTCAGGAAGAGGAGTCAGTAGAACATGTAGTTCTGAGTTGCAGGAAGTATGGGATACAGAGAGAGATGATGAGAAATAAATTAAGGGAGTTGGGGATGCAGGAATTCACATTAAAAGGGTTGCTGGGCATGGGTGAGAGAGCACAAGTCCGGATATTTTTAGCGTTTTTAAGGGGTACAGGGTTTTTTTTTTATAGAATATGACGAATAAACAGGAATAGGATACTAGGATGGTCAAAGATGGGAGGGTGAAGTGTAGGTTTGTGTATATATATATATATATATAATGTGTGTGTGTGCGCGTGTGCGCGATTGGGTGAAGGGATTTAGAATGTATGTCTAGTGCACATTCTGGAGCAGAGGGTGGCGGTAATGCACCATTAAGCTGGATGCCAACCGCCGTAAAACAAGATACAGACAGACAGACAGACTTGTTGTCATCATTGGCTTTCATCATTCGTGAGATTGAGTTTAGGAGCCGAGAGGTAATGTTGCAGCTGTATAGGATCTTGGTCAGACCCCACTTGGAGTACTGTGCTCAGTTCAGGTCAGCTCACTACAGGAAGGACATGGAAACCATAGAAAGGGTGCAGAGAAGATTTACAAGGATGTTGCCTGGATTGGGGAGCATGCCTTGTGAGAATAGGTTGAGTGAACTCGGCCTTTTCTCCTTAGAGCGACGGAGAATGAGAGGTGACCTGATAGAGGTGTATAAGATGATGAGAGGCATTGAGTATGTGGATAGTCAGAGGCTTTTTCCCAGGGCTGAAATGGCTAGCATGAGAGGGCAGTTTTAAGGTGCTTGGGAGTAGGTACAGAGGAGGTGTCAGGACTAAGTTTTACGCAGAGTGGTGAATGCATGAAATGAGCTGCCAGCAACGGTGGTGGAGGCAGATACAGTAGGGTCTTTCAAGAGTCTCCTGGATAGGTACATGGAGCTTAGAAAAATAGAGGGCTATGAGTAACCCTAGGTAATTTCTAAGGTAAGGACGTGTTTGGCACAGCTTTGTAGGCCAAAGGGCCTGTATTGTACTGTAGGTTTTCTATGTTTCTATCATCTCCTGACCAAATATCTGCACCATTGTTCCCTACTTCCACCTCCGTAATGTGGCCTACTACCACCCTTCCTCAGCTCGCCTTCAGCCAAAAAACTTTTTTTGACTTTTCCTCTCTAGATGATGCCAGTCTCCCTGCTTCCAAACTCCTCCTGTTTGCTCTTACTCATTCCTTGCCTTCTCCTGCTGGCCTTAGTAATTTCTCGGCTCCCAATTGGCAGCCTTTGACCCACGATAGCTGTGCTGAACGTGACGCCAAATTAAGCTAATCCCTTCTGCCTGCATATGATCCATGGCCCTCCATTCCCTGCATATTAATTTTCCCTTAAATGCCACTATCATATCTGCCTTCACCACCACTCCTGGCTGTGTGGTCCAGGCACCTACCATTGTGTTGGAAAAATGAGCGTGCACTTCAGAATCAGGTTTAATATCACTGACGTATGTCGTGAAATTTGTTGTATTGCCGCACCAATACAATAATAATAATAAAAACTATAAATTACAATAATTAACAAATTAAGTTTAAATAAGTAGTGCAAAAAGAGATTAAAAAGAAGGAAAAAAAATAGCGAGGTAGTGTACATGGGTTATTTGCCCATTCAGAAATCTGATGGTGGAAGGGAAGAAGATGTTCCTGAAACATCGAGTGTATGTCTTTAGCCTCTTGTACCTCATCCTTGATGGTAGTAATGGAAAGAAAGCATGCCCTGGGTGATGGGGCTCCTTAAGGATGGATGCCACCTTTTTGAGGCATTGCCTTTTAAAGGTGTACTCAGTGCTGGGGAGGCTAGTGCCCATGATGGATCTGGCTGAGTTTACAAGTTTCTGCAGCTTTCTGATTCTGTGCAGTGGTCCCTTCATATCAGATGGTGATGCAACCACTTCACATCGTCTTTAAACTTTTCCCTGTCATAGAAAAAAGGAGTCTATCTATCCAGCTATGCCACTTAGAATTTTATGAAATTCTATCAGCTCTTTGTTTCGCCTCCCTTGCTTCAGAGAGACTAATCCAAATTTGTCCTATAGTTAATTCACTCTAATCTGGGCAACATCCTGGTAAATATCTTCTGCACCCTCTTCAAAGCCTGCATCCTTCTGTAATGGAGGACCAGAACTGTACACCATTCTCCAAGTGTAGCCTAACCAAAGCTTTATACAGACTTACTAGCACTTTTGCCCAATGGCCTGACCGATGAAGAATACTAAATGCCTTCACCACTTCACCTACTTGTTTTGCCACTTCCAGAGAGCTTTGGACGTGGAGCACAAGATCCCTCTGTACATCAATACTGTTAAGGGTCCTCATATTAACTGTATACTTTCGTCTTACATTTGACCTCCTGAAGTGCAATACGTTACACTTGTCCAACTTAAGCTCCATCATTCATACGTATTTGTAAGTGATCTGTATCCTTTGATAACCTTCTTCACCATCTATATCTTCCCCAATATTTGTGTCATCTGTAAACTTACTAACTAACCCTTCTATATTTTAAAGTCATATATACATGTCAAAGCAACAGGGGTCCTAGCACTGATCCCTGTGGAACACCACTGGTCACAGACTTCCAATTACAGTAATACCTTTTCACAAATACCTTTTGTCTTCTATGCGTAAACCAATTCTGAATCTAAACTACCAAGTCACGATGAATTCCTTGCATCTTAATCATCTGGATCAGACTATCATGAGGGACCTTGTCAAATAAATGCTTGACTAAAGTCCATGTAGACAACATCTACCCTCCTACCCTCATTAGTCACCTTCTCAAAAAACACAATCTGGTTTGGTAGATGTGACCTGCTCCACTGTAAACTGTACTGACTGTCCCTAATTATCATTCCAAACATTGCTACCGCTACCCTGACTCCAGGCAAGCTGTATTCACTCTGAATTTGATCTTTATTGGTTTCTGTCTCAGTAATGTTGACATTTTGGAAAGCTCATCGATGCTCAAATCCCTCCATATGACTTCCACTTTCTGTGAGCTCTTCCAGCCAGTGGCCGTTTGAATATTCTCCTCTACTGACACTTTGAGCAATCAACCTCCACCCCATTTTAAAGCATGCCAACACTGGTGATTAGACCTTAAGCAGCAAGGTCCTGTGTATGGAACTCCCTCCCTAAATCTTGAGGCTCCCTTCCTCCTTTAGAATTTTACTTTAAAGGCCAATACTTTGAATAGCCACTTAGTCACTTCTTCAATAGCACATCAGGCTCAACAACAAATGTGTTTAACATCAGTGCAAAGATGCATCTTATAGCATTTTTCTACAAAGTTGGGTGATATGCAAGTAGGAGTTGTTGTTGTCTATGTATTGACTTTGGTTACAGGGAAGAAACCACCTCAAGAAACCAATCAAGCAGAGGAGTGAACTATTCGGATTTGAGTCTGTATTCTGCTCGGGCTGGTCGGGTTGAGAGTGAGACTAATGGACAAGGCTACAGAAAGGTAAATTTTAAGTTGATGATGTCCACTTATATGTAGTGCTTAAGTCCCATCATGGTCTCTCTGTTTCTTTCTATCTCTGATGTCCCCCGACTGGCCTCTTCATCCAGCTGGCTTTGAAAATCTCATTCACCAATGGTGACTACTCCATCATCTGTTCAAGGGAAATGGAATCTCTTTCCAAAACACTGCCTCAGCAGTCTTATTCAAGCTTTCAAACCTGACTTCCTCAAGTGTTCGTGAGCTTCTATTTATGGATGCATTCACTTAATTGTACCATTTTAAAGTACCATCTCCAATTCCCCAATATGCAAGCCTTTGAATATCTCAATCAACTGCCTGCTCCTGCCCAACTGAACTTGGGTCCTCGTACCTCGACTCCATTCCAACCCCTCGATTCAGTCCCTTCCCGCCTACTTCTCATGTTCTTGATCTCCTCATGAACTTCCAGTTTCCTGCCCTGGCTGCCTCATTTTCACCATGGATATCGTGTCCTTATAAACTTCTATCCCCCATCAAGAAGGTCTTAAAACAGGTTTGAATCACTGGCCTCAGAGGGGCCACCACTTCACATCACTGCCCTCAGAGGGGCTGCTGGGTCCCAATGCTCTCGGAGATGCTATTGAAATTCTGAGATTTATGGATTGGTCTCTTTCAGTTCTGTTTTTTTTCCTTTGTGTTCTCGCCCATTCTTTCTTGTCGCCAATTGGCAGGCTGGAGGTTTGGGGGTTGATGCTCTTGCTGTTGTTTCTCCATGGGGGTGACCCGTTAGTTTTTGGTCGAGGGAGGGTTTTGCAAGTTTTTGTTTCTTTTTCTTTTCATGCGGGGTGGTTGGTTATAACTAGAAGGCAAGGTGGAGATTGATGTCTTTCTTTAAACTACTTCTATGGTTTTCTGTATTTTATGGCTATCTGGAAAAGACAAATCTTAGTTATATTCTTCATACATGCTTTGATAATAAAATGAACCTTTGACTTTGAACAGTTCATGCTCGAATCCTTCCCCAGTGATGTTCCCCAACGCTTGCCTCCAACTTTTGCCTTGCCCTTAAATACACTTGGTATGTTTTTGACACCTCTTTCCCCTTTCTGGATCTCTCTGTCGCCATCACTGGAGACAAACTTTTGACTGATATCTTTTATAAACCTACCAATTCCCAGGGCTATCTTGACTGTATGTCTTCCCACAAAATAGTATTCCCTTTTCTCAGTTCCTTCATCTCCAGCGGATCGGTTCTCAGGATGAGAGTTTCCTTTCCAGGACATCAGAGATGTGCTCCTTCAAAGAATGGGGTTTCACATCCTCCACTCTTGAGACTTCCCTCACCCACATCTCCATTTCCCGAATACCCGCACTCACCCCATCTTCCCGCTGCCTTAACGGTGATAGAGTTCCACTTGCCTGTACCTACCACCCCATGAGCCTCTGCATCCAACACATCATTCTTCACAACTTTCACCATCTCCAAAAGGATTATACCACCAAACATTCAACATGCTTCGCGTCTTCAGTGATTCCCTGGTCCATTCGGCCCTCCCCACTAATTTCCCTCCTGGGGCTTATCCCTGCAAGCGGTCAAAGTGCTACACCTGCCCATTCACCTCCTCCCTCACCTCCATTCAGCACCCAAAATAGTGCTTCCAGGTGAGGCCCGTGGAACACCACTAGCCACCGGCAGCTAGTCAGAAAAGGCTCCCTTTATTCCCATTCTTTGCCTCCTGCCGATCAGCCACGGCTTTAGCCATGCTAGAATATTTCCTGTGATTCCATGAGCCCATAGCTTGTTAAGCAGTCTCGTGTGGCACCTTGTCAAAGGCCTTCTGAAAATCCAAATACACAACATCAGCTAATTCTCCTTTGTCTATCCTGCTTGTTATTTCTTCAAAGAATTCCAACAGAATTCCAATTTGTCAGGCAAGATTTTCCCCTGAGGGTTCATCCTTAATAATCGACTCCAACATCTTCCCAACCACCGAGGTCAGGCTAACTGGCCTATAGTTTCCCTTCTTCTGCCTCTACTCTTCTTGAAGAGTAGCATGACATCTGCAGTTTTCCAATCTTCCAGAGCCATTTCAGAATCTAGTAATTCTTGAAAGATGATTTCTAATGTCTTTATGATCTCTTCAGCCACCTCTTCAGAACCCTGGCATGTAGACCATTTTGTCCAGGTGACTTATCTACCTTTAGACCTTTCAACTTCCACAGTGAACCATCTCAATGTCAATCCATGGCCTCCTGTTTTGCCACAATGAGGCCACATTTAGGGTGGAGGAGCCACATCTTGTATTCCATTTACGTAGCCTCTAACCTGATGGAGTGAATATTGGTTTTCCCTTCCAGTAAAAGACAATTTCCCTCTCTTCCCCTCTTCTTTTTTCAACTCTGGCCCCTCCTTTTCATCTGCCTATCTCCTTCCCTTTCTCCTATGGTCTACTGTTCTCTCCTATCAGATTACTTTCTCTTCAGCCCTTTTTGTTTCCTATCCACCTGGTTTCATCAATTACCTCCTAGTTATCCCCCTTCCCCTCTCCCCACCATTTATTATTTTGAGATCTTCCCCCTTCCTTTCCAGTCCTGAAGAAAGGTCTTGGCCCAAATCTTTTATGATCTCAGTCAGCCATTGCTTTCCCTGATTCCCTAACAGCTCCCCTGTTTACTGCTGATCCTTCCTATTTAATATTGTCTACCCAGATACCATTTACTGATTCATTCCTCTAATTCTTTGATTTAGAAGGACCCTTCTCTATTTCTGCCACCCTCATCCCACTGCTACTGATTCCTCCTTTAACCTTTTTTTCTTCTAGTTCTTGTATTTTCCATTTGCTTACGTACACTCTTCCCATTCGGAGAATTTCCCATATTCTCCCATTTTAGTTTCCTCTCTCAAATCATCCCTTAGCTTTTCTCCTCCTGTTCATTGATTAGTGCATTCCATCCTACCATTTATTGGTTTGTTCTCACAGCTTTTTTAACCTATTCTGCCATTTATGGCTGATCTGAATTCCATCTAATTCCTGGTCTCAACATTTTTTTTAATAACTTTAAACAAAATCAGCATCTGAACCAAAAATTAACGTGGTAGGCATTGCTGAACTCTGCCACACCTTATCATAGATTCAGCCCACTACATTAATTTTGGTCTGTCTACCTGTGGAGTTCTTGATACAAGCTGCTGCTGATCAAACACACTGCCAGAAAGGCCTATATAATGTCTCATTTTGTCTAACAGTTGTATGAAGCACTTCAGAGAGAGAATGTCCAGCTACAGGACCAGCTACAGGAGATGCAGATGCAGATTTCACATACTAAATTGGAGTTAGAGAAGGCTACACAGGTAAGCCTTCTCACATAATGCAGCCTTGAGTGCAAGAATAAGTAATGGCATTGATGCACTGTTAACTGGGCAAGGGTGAATCTAATCCAAATCAGCCATAGTTTAGGGTCCCACTGTCTGTCATAAATTATTTGCATTTATTGTATTGGTTATTATTTAGCTATCCACACTGTTTCATTTTTCACAAGGTGTCATATCTGATTTCACCCCTTTGGGAATGTATTACCTGCAGTGCTTGTTCACGCAGTTAATCAGAACAGCTTCCTTTTCTGAGAGAGCCCAGGAAGTGGTGGCAACCAGGTGTGTTGCTGTAGGATGTGGTGCAAGAAGCTGCAGTCAGAACTGTCTGGGAAGATGCAATTAAATGGGTGATAAAGTACTCACCCTCCCAGATGAGGAAGAAGTTCAACACTCTATATTTGTCACTTTCAGTGCCTGCTATACTCGTCTGTTAATGTTATTTTGCAATGGCATATCTGTGGCGCACAAACAGATCTCTTCGGACCAGCTGGTAAATCACATTAAATGTTTCTGTTTTCTAAAGTGTCACTGTATAATGCTACACAGGCAACCCAAAGTCAGGCATGGCATTTCATCTTCTTTGCAAACACAACATTCACGAATGGAAGGTGGCATCCTGATCCCCTGTTGGGATCAATCTGCATGCTGCATGTTCTTGCACTTGGTCAAGAGAGCAAAGTAACCAGGCCTAAGGAAAATGATCACTTTCTTTAAATCAATGTCTTCACTGATGCAGGCAAAGGAAGCTTACTGTAGAAAGGGAAAGATGAAAACGGGAGTGGGCTCCCCAAGTGTGAAGTCGTTGACTTGCGTGGAAGGACTCCCCCAGGACTGCCACTCCATGGTCCCCATTGGAGAGGGTCATGCAGGTGGTGACTCTAAATCTGCAGGCTAGTACCTGTTCTTCTATTCATTTCTCATTCTTCGTGAAATTGGTCCTTGAATGGATCGTGCTGCCAATAAGCAGCATAACTGCACCTCTATACTATACTGGTGGCAACTGAAGTGTTCTCGCAGGATTGTCGACAGATTTTGTACATGCCTTACCTTGTTACGTTTCTGTAGGATAGGTCACAGGATTAAAGACAAATGATCAATCCACTCTCCGTTCACTGTATTACTCACTCCACCCACCACCAGCCACATCCCAGGAAGATAGCAGAGATGGAGCAAGAATCACCTGGATTAGAAAATGGTTTGGTAGGCTGGCTTCAAAGTCCTCCGATGCTGTGTTGCAGCGACAGTGTCATCCACAACCAATCTAGTTGTTTTTAAACACCATCAGTTTGCTGAGGTATTTTCAAGTCTGAAAAGAACTCTGGAAAAATCTTAACAGCTGCTGTGAAGGAGTTCCTTATTTGCATCTGCATAGTTTTTCCTGATGTTCAGAATTGCAGTTTACTCTTAAGTGCATACAAGTCTAGGAGCAAATGGTATTTAAGTGCAATTTATAAAAGTGCCATTGGGAGTGATTTAGCTAATGCTTTTACAGGTGATCAATACTCTGGGTGATTTCTTATGTCACTTCCATACTTGGGAGTAGACTGGACAATATTTTGACTCAGTACCTTTTGTAGTCTTGTACCACCTTTGAGTGCTGTCTTGGGTATCTGGCAGCAAAAGTGATGCATGTTAGCCATTCTTCCAGCTCTCCGAGTGGCTCAAATGGTTTCCTAAGGTCAGACAAAAAGACATCCACTGGAGCAATATAAGTTTTGTTGTTATTCATTATTAGGGAGATAGATGACGTATCAATTACGTGAGCTGCCGTACTCTGAGTAATGTTGAACACCTTGTGCATTGTTGTAATTGCACTGAAAGCCAAATGTAGAGAATTCCATCACGATGCTAGTTAAGAGCCTTGCAGCTGATGGAAAAGCTTTCGTGTCAGGAGGTCAGTTACTCACTGCTAGATGCTCAGCCTGATCTTGTCCTGTACGTGGCTAGTTCAGTTAAGTTTCTAGTTAATGTTAACCCACAGGATGGTGACGTTGAAGAGTTCCGTTTTCTGTATCCATTGGATATTAATGTTAAGTGAGGGGACCTAGTTGCAGTTGATAAGCACCAATTGAGAGTACTATGGAGGACCTTACCATCACATTGATTAAGGGAAGGCTTATTATATGATGCTACTTAGCCAGATTAGATGTTTACAGCATTTTGCAAGCAGAGCACCTGTGGACAATATTTTACACTTTCAGTTATTTGCTAGTAGAGTCACTAAACAGCGTGGTGAGTCCATGACTTGTTCTAAAGTGCTGGTCTTTGGTAATACAACCGGGATGTTTGGTGCTGTAACCTCCGCTGTTTCCAGTGCTGTCAGCCATCTCATAAGCTCATTTGGGCAGGTGGGGCTCATCAGCCTTGGACGGTAGCCCACCTAGGAGAAGGAAAACTGATTTTTAAAACTCCATTACCTTGCGACCATACCCACACATGGGAAAGGCTTCGGGAGTAAACCCCAAGGAAGAAATCCGGAGCCAGGGTCCCTGAGGCAGTTTGATGTCGTTTACAACTTCATTCTGGCAACCTCTGCAACAACATTGGTGCCAAGCTGTATTGGCGCTTGCCCTTCCCTTGGACTACATCAGTGACGTGGAGAGGGGGACCCACTGCATGGGCAACAGCCGGCTCTTCAAATCTTCCCGCCCAGTCTTGCTCCCTGGAGAGGACACAGTCCACCAGAGGTGCAAACCCATGATCCCCAGGGGTCGATGGCTGCCTACTAATACGTAGAATGAATTGGTTTGACTGAAAACTGCCTTCTGTAATGCTGAGGATCTGACAAGTAGATGTGAATCATTCATTCACTATTTCAGGGTGAACCCAAAAGCTTCAGTCTTTGCTTTAGCTCTTACATTGGGCCCCTCCATTGTTGAAGATATTTGTTCCCCCTGCCCTGCAGCTTATCAACTCAGTTGTCTACCACTATTCACAACTCAGAGATAGGTCTGCATGGTTTTAATCTGATTTATTGATTGTGGAATTGCTTAGCTTTGACAATTACATGGTGTTTCGCATATCTATATCATCCTGTGTCACTTTTTTCTCAGGTTAGTAATAATTTTTTTTTCCTCAAGGTACATACGTACACTCAGTGGCCACTTTATTCAGAAAACCTGCTTATTAATGCAAATATCTAATCACCCAATCAATGCAACCACTCAATGCCTAAAAGCATGCAGATGCGGTCAAGAGGTTCAGTTGTTGTTCAGACCAAACATTAGAAGTGGGGAAGAAATGTGATCTGAGTGACTTTCACCATAGATGATTGTTGGTGCCAGATGGGGTGGTTTGTGTATCTCAGAAACTGCTGATCACCTGGGATTTTCACACGTAGCAGTCTCTAGAGTTTACATAGAATGGTGCAAAAGAATGAAATGAAAAACATCCAGTGAGCAGCAGTTCTGTGGACAAAAGCTCCTTGTTAATGAGAGAGGTCAGGGGAGAATGACCAGACTGGTTCAGGCTGACTGGAAGGCAACAGTAATTTAAACAAACACATGTTACACAGTGGTGTGCAGAAAACCACCTTTGAATGCACAGCACCTAGAACCTTGAGTTGGATGAGCTACAGCAACTGAAGACCATGAACACTCATTGAGTGGTCCCCTTAGGCACAGAAGGTACATAATAAGATGGCCACTGAGTGTATGTCTGGCATTTCTCCTTCTGTATTCAGCGGACCAAGGTTGATTTCCTGGCATAGTAGCTATGGATCAATGAAGAATATGCCAGGGCGTGCAGTTAATGCTGATAGTCCACAGCCACTACTGGATCCCCAGTTTTCAGTTGCCAGAATAGCTCTGAATCTATCCAATTTAGCATAATTGTTGTTCCACACAAAGCAATAGAGAGCATCAAACATGAAGGTGGGATTTGTTCTTCACAGGGACTATGTACTGGTAACTCCTGCCAGTGCTGTCACAGGACCAGATTCTACCTGTGCATCTACAACAGATAAACTGACAATAACAAGGGCAAACAAAATTATCCCTTGTGTTGGCTTATTCATTACCTGCTGCAGACTCTGTCCGGAACCTTTGTCCTTTAGAACTTGGCCAGTTTGATTAGTGATGTTTCTGCCAAGCCACCCTTGGTGATAGAAACTGAAGTTCCTTGGAGTACATTCTGTTCCCTTGCTATCTACAACAGATTTTCTGAAATGTTGTACAACGTGGAGGAGCAATGTGTTTATAATCAGATTTCCTTGTCCCTGTTTGACTTGATGCCATGAGACAGCCTGGGGTCTGATGTCAATGTTGAGGATTTGCAAGGGAACTCCCTTCTCTCTGAATATCACTCAACCCCCACCTCAAGTTTGTTGTACCGATAGGTTAGGATGTATCCAGAGATTGTGATGGAGAAGCTGGAAGTATGCCTTTAAGATAGGATTCCATGAATACACGTATATGATAGGATTCTGTGAACACAAGTATATGAGGCTGTTGCTTGACCAGTCTGTGAATTTCAGTGCCAAGGTTGATGTGGAGTGTTTTCTTAAAAAAAATATTTTTTGTTAATATGTGAGTTTAATACAGTTGACTTACTAGGGCATTCCTGAGGGCAGCTAAAAGTCAACCACATTACTGTGGATCTTCAAAATCAGGTAAGGTCAGTAGGCTTCCATTTCTGAAAAGCCTCGGTGAATTGAAATGTTTTTAGAATGTTTGAGTAGTTTTGTATGCATCACTGCAAATTACTTTTCTTAAATTCTAGAATATAACCAAATTTAACTTCCGTAGTTGTTATCTTGTGATCTGATCTTTCAGCAACGGATTGTTAATCGAAATTTCAGGGTTGCTACTCTTTGAATTTGACGTCTGTTCTGCCAGTATGCACCATTGACTACAACAGACCGAATAAAATGTAATGGGATGATATTTTTGTGAATCTTGGGAGCTAACGCCAATGTGTTCTTCGTGGCTTTGCGTACATGCTGTCACCTAACCATCCACTGAAAGGAACATACATTCAATCTAAGTACATAAGCTGTTATGTATTTATATTTATTGTTTTTATTATGTTACTTATCTTATTGTGTTTTGCTTGTGCTACATTGGAGCCGGAGTAACAATTATTTCATTCTCCTTTACACTTGTGTACTGGAAATGACATTAAAGAATCTTGAATCCTGAATACTTTTTGTTTGCTTTTTGCACCAGACCTATACATGATCTTCTGGGGGCAGTGTTACATAGAACTCAATAGAATTGCAGTAAGATGCCCTCACTGATAGTCAGATCCTCTTCTTAAAAAATAAACACCAAGATACTGCTTCCCTTCCTGATGAACCTATACATTAAATTTCAGTTATTCATGTGTCAGAATACCCACATCCCTCTGCACACTAACACCTTTCCATCTCCTATTATTTAAAGAAAACATTCCATTGTTCTATTTTTCTACAAAGTGGGTGGCCTTGTGTTTTTCCATTTGACATTCTGTCTGCCACGTCTGCTCATTCACATAGTTATTTTCCGATTCTCCTGACAACCCATACTGTCACTAAGCTTTATATCACCAACAACAATGGATATAAATATTTGATTGTTATATAGAAATCACTGATACAGATTGTGAACAGATACTCGGATCTCAGTACTTGTCACAGTCTCCAAAAGTGACCTATTTATTCCTACTGTCTGTTCTTCTTCAGATCCATGCCAAATACTTATCACCGTCTATCCCATGTTTAATAACCTTTTATATGGCACCTATTTAAAGGACTTACCAAAGTTTAAATATACCACAATTACCAGTTTACTTCAACTATTGTCCTAGCTACAAACTCAAAAATGATTTCTCTTTCACTAATCCATATACACTGCGCCCAACCTATTTTCCAAGTGCCTTATTACTACCTGGTGACTCACAGGCTCCAATATTTCCCTTGTTGCTGATGTTAGGCCAGCAGGTCTGTTGTCCTCCATTTTATTGCTTTTTCCCTTAACCAGCGGAAAGGGCACCTTAGCTACTTTCCAATCCTTATGAACTGTTCTAGGATCTATAGAATTTTGGACGATGACATTTACTGTTCATATCTAGTGCATTCATTATTTCCATAGCAATAATTTAAAAATTTTGGGTTATAGGTCATCAGGTTTCATATATTTATTGGCTTTCAGTCCTAAAATTTCTACATTTTTTTAACTCATAATTTTTTGAGCTTTACGTTCACTCTAGAGCTTGGTGGCTGTGTTTTCCTCCAGGAAGACAAACATAAAATTAGGTTAGATTAGATTATGAGGACACTCAGTCCTTGTTTATTGTCATTAAGAAATGATACAATGTTCCTCCAGAGTGATATCACAAAAAAAAGGACAAACCAAAGACTAACACTGACAAGACCACATAATTATAACATATAGTTACAGCAGTGCAAAGCAATACCATAATTTGATAAAGAGCAAACCATGGGCACGGTAAAAAAAAAAAAGTCTCAAGGTTCCGATCAACTTAAAATGCTTAATACCCCAATATATTTTTTTCCTGTTTTGTATATCTACAGAAGAATTTAATGCCTGTTTTTATGTTTCTCACTAAATAACTCTCATTCTACTTCCCGGTCGTGTTTCACTCCCTAAAGAGGAATACATGTATTTGTAAACTACGTCAGTTCTTCCAGTGTTAGCAAGTTCATGTTTGCTATCATTAGGGCAGCATGGTGGCATATTGGTTAGCACAACGCTTTACAGTCCAGGCAACTGGGGTTAATTCCCACCACCGTTTGTAAGGAGTTTCTATGTTCTCCCTGTGATCACATGGGTTTCTTCTGGGTGTTCCAGTTTCCCCCAGCAGTTGGTAGGTTAATTGGTTATTGAAAATTGTTCTGCAATTAGGCTCAGATTAAATCAGAGGTTGCTGGGTGGCACAGCTGGAAGGACGGAATGGGCTATTCCATGCTGTACCTCAATAAATAAATTTCTATGAATGAAGTTTCCCGCTCTTATTAAGGTCAATTCATACTTAAGACCTTCCTTATTCTCTTAGTTTGTTCAATTGAATCCAGGATTATAATTTGAAGTCATCTTAAATGTTTGTATAAAATTCTATCATATAATGATCACTGTTCTCTGAGTGTCAGTGCATCCTTTGACACTACAATTACTAATTTGATTTTATCAGACTATACGTAGATTAATATCGCCCTCGTTTATTGCGACACCCTTATTACCAATGCACTCCCTGATTTATATCATGCCATACGTTATTTTTATCATGAAGGAACTACTGTAGGCACTAGATTTTCACCTCCTTACTGTTTCTTAATACCAGTCAAATTGACTGTGTTACTTGACATTCTGAGCTAAGAGATTCTCTCTACTGGCTTTGTTTCACTCTTTATTTTTGGGAGAGATGGGCAATTTTTTTTTCCTGTTGCCCACCTGTCCTAAAATAGTGTCTAGTGCTAACGAATTATTAATCTTGCTTACTTCACGTTTCATTCATTTCTATTTTTGCCGTTAATTTAGTTCACATCATGAATTGCCCCATGTTGATTCTTTCAACTTAATCATAAAGCTGTTTCAGTGATGTTTTTGTAACCTACCTAATCTTCATCCAACAGTCACCAAGCTTAGTGTTTGAAATGCCATTTGAATAGCAATTTGTAGTCTGATTTAAACATAATTGATTAAATGACTTCCTTCTGCATTTTTAATGAATCAGTAAGACTGATATCACACAATGGACCTCCTGTTCTGACAGAGCACGCCCAGTCAAAATGTACAATTGTCCAGTAGTCAATGATTATTACACCACAAGTTCTTAAACTATATCAAGAGCATTCTCTGTCCTCACGATCTGAAATAAACTGTGAGTTCTCACTGGGTGACGACATCGGTAGTTATCACCCACACACAGTAATAAATCAGTTGCATGCTCTGTCCTCACAACTGTAGTATCAACTCACACCGCCTGTAATAAATCAAGACCAATTCTTCCCTATAGATAGGCAGTACTCTCTGCCCTGACACTGTCACCCTGTCATAGATTAATAGTGCTTTCTATCCTTTGCTCTGTAGTAAACTTACAGCATAATTTATTCCAGAATGTGAGAAGAAATAATCCGCGTTCTTTGACCTCACACACTGTATTAAATCAGTGGCACTCTTGGCCCTGTAATGAATGGTTACAGAATCCAGAGAAGAAAAGCTGTCATCATTACCTGGTCTGGCCAGTTCATGACTACATGCTGTAATGGTCAATTCTGAATTGCCTCCTCAGTTCAGGACCTTGGAGATGGACATTTGCCAGTGATAACAGACGAACAAAATCTCTGCTGCCTTCACATCCCAGTCAACAGCCCTCTCCAACATCCTCCCCTACAATCTTTGCCCTTGCACTCTGATATCTTGCAATGAATGAACTTGATCACCGCTCACAAACGTGCAATAAAACAACAGTACACCCCGCACTCTTGCCCAGTAATCAACACGTGTCTGTGCCCTCATGCTCCTTACTCGTTGTTGTAAAGCAATGGCACACCCTGAAATGAATCTGCTGCATTTTTGGCCCATGCACCCTGTAAAATACCACCAGAGCTCTTATTACTACACTGCCTTGCTTACGATAAATCAACAGTATTTTCAGCTTTCTACCTATAGTAAATTGACGAGATTCTCTACTCAGACTTCCTTGGATCATTAAAAAAAAATCAACAGAGTCTGCTCCCACACTTTGGAGAAAAATCAACAGTATTGCATGTCCCTGTGATCGATAACATACTGAGAACAATTGGTGCTGTCACATTCTGTAGCGAATCCGATGCAGTTGTTGCAGTCATCTTATTTTAAATCAACAGGAATATCTCCTGTTTACTAACAATGAAACCTGCAGACATTCTGTGCCCTTGTACCCTATCCTAATCAATAGCCTCTATCTTCTTGTAATACATTGAGTGCAATCTTTGACCTTGAATTTTGTAATAAATCAATAGCACTCCCGCCCCTTGTAAACAAAAACGGTCATAGAACAGTACAGCACAGTGTGAGCCCTCAGCACATGATGTTATACTGACCTAGCTGAACCTGAACCTGGTCCACAATCAATCTAGCCCATCCCTCCATTTCATTTATCTAAGAATCTTTTAAATGTCCCTACTGTATCAGCCACTACCACCACCCTGGCAGTGCATTCTAGGAACCACCACTCTCTGTGTAAAAAAAAAAAAAAAAAACTAACTAACTCTGATATCTACCCTTAAACTTTCATCCGCTCGCCTTAAATGGATGTCCTCTAGGAGCTGGCTGTCTACTCTCTCTATGCCTTCATAACATAACCACATAACAATTACAGCACAGAAACATCTCATCCCTTCTAGTCCGTGCCGAAAGCTTACTCTCACCTAGTCCCACCGACCTGCACTCAGCCCACAACCCTCCATTCCTTTCCTGTCCATATACCTATCCAATTTTTCTTTAAGTGGCAATATCAAACCTGCCTCAACCACTTCTACTTGAAGCTCGTTCCACACAGCTACCACTCTCTAAGTAAAGAAGTTTCCCCTCATGTTACCCCTAAACTTTTGCCCCCTAACTCTCAACTCATATCCCCCTGTTTGAATCTACCTTACTCTCAATGGAAAAAGCCTATCCACGTCAACTCTATCTATCCCCCTCATAATTTTAAATGCCTCTATCAAGTCCACTCTCAGCCTTCTATGCTCCAAAGAATAAAGACCTAACTTGTTCAACCTTTCTCTGTAACTCAGGTGCTGAAACCCAGGTAACATTCTAGTAAATCTTCTCTGTACTCTATTTTGTTGACATCTTTCCTATAATTCGGTGACCAGAACTGTACACAATACTCCAAATTTAGCCTTACCAATGCCTTGTACAATTTTAACATTACATCCCAACCCCTATACTCAATGCTCTGATTTATAAAGGCCAGCATACCAAAAGCTTTCTTCACCACCCTATCCACATGAGATTCCACCTTCAGGGAACTTGCACCATTATTCCTAGATCCCTCTGTTCTACTGTATTCTTCAATGCCCTAGCATTTACCATGTATGTCCTATTTTGATTAGTCCTACCAAAATGTAGCACCTCACATTTATCAGCATTAAACTCCATCTGCCATCTTTCAGTCCACTCTTCTAACTGGCCGAAATCTCTCTGCAAGCTTTGAAAAACTGCTTCATTATCCACAACTCCACCTATCTTAGTATCACCTGCATACTTACTAATCCAATTTACCACCTTATCATCCAGATCATTAATGTATATGACAAACAAGATTGGACCCAGTACAGATCCCTGAGGCACATCACTAGTCACTGGCCTCCAATCTGACAAAGAGTTATCCACCACTACTCTCTGGCGTCTCCCATCCAGCCACTGCTGAATCCATTTTACTACTTCAATATTAATACCGAACAATTGAACCTTCCTAACTAACCTTCCGTGTGGAACCTTGTCAAAGGCCTTACTGATGTCCATATAGACAACATCCACCGCTTTACCCTGGTCAACTTTCCTAGTAACCTCTTCAAAAAATTCCCTAAGATTTGTCAAACATGACTTTCCACACACAAATCCATGTTGACCGTTCCTAATCAGACCCTGTCTATCCAGATAATTATATAAACCATCTCTAAGAATACTTTCCATCAATTTACCCACCACTGATGTCAAACTCACAGGCCGATAATTGCTAGGTTTACTCTTAGAACCCTTTTTAAACAATGGAACAACATGAGCAATACGCCAATCCTCCGGCACCATCCCCGTTTCTAATGACATTTGAAATATTTCTTTCAGAGCCCCTGCTATTTCTACACTAACTTCCCCCAAGGTCCTAGGGAACATCCTGTCAGGACCCGGAGACTTATCCACTTTTATATTCCTTAAAAGCGCCAGTACTCCCTCTTCTTTAATCATCATAGTTTCTATAACTTCCCCACCTGTTTCCCTTACCCTGCACAATTCAATATCCTTCTCTTTAGTGAACACCGAAGAAAAGAAATTATTCAGAATCTCCCCCATCTCTTTTGGTTCCACACATAGCTGTTCACTCTGGTTCTCTAAGGGACTAATTTTATCCCTCACTATCCTTTTGCTATTAATATAACTGTAGAAACCCTTTGGATTTATTTTCACCTTACTTGCCAAAGCAACCTCGTATCTTCTTTTAGCTTTTCTAATTTCTTTCTTAAGATTCTTTTTACATTCTTTATATTCCTTGAGCACCTCATTTACTCCATGCTGCCTATATTTATTGTAGATATTCTCTTTTTCTGAACCAAGTTTCCAATATCCCTTTAAAGCCATGGCTCTCTCAAACTTTTAACCTTTCCTTTCAACCTAACAGGAACATAAAGATTCTGTACCCTCAAAATTTCACCTTTAAATGACCTCAATTTCTCTATTATATCCTTCCCATAAAACAAATTGTACCAATCCATTCCTTCTAAATCCTTTCGCATCTCCTCAAAGTTGGCCTTCCTCCAATCAAAAATCTTAACCCTGGGTCCAGACCTATCTTTCTCCATAATTATATTGAAACTAATGGCATTGTGATCACTGGACCCGAAGTGCTTCCCGACACATACTTCCATCACCTAACCTATCTCATTCCCTAACAGGAGATCCAACACTGCCCCTTCTCTAGTTGGTACTTCTAGGTATTGCTGCAAAAATCTATCCTGCGCACATTTTACAAACTCCAAACCATCCATCCCTTTTACAGTATGGGCTTCCCAGTCTATGTGTGGAAAATTAATATCTCCCACAATCACAACTTTGTGCTTACTACAAATATCTGCTATCTCCTTACAAATTTGCTCCTCCAATTCTCATTCCCCATTTGGTGGTCTATAATACACCCCTATAAGTGTTACTACACCTTTCTGATTCCTCAATTCCACCCAAATAGCCTCGCCACGAGCCCTCTAATCTATTCCGCCAGAGCACCGCTGTAGTATTTTCTCTGACAAGCAATACAACACCTCCCCCTCTTGTCCATCTGATTCTATCACACCTGAAGCAATGAAATCCAGGAATATTTAGTTACCAATCACACCCCTCCTGCAACCATGTTTCACTAATAGCGACAACATCATACTTCCAGGTATCAATGCATGCTCTAAGCTCATCCACCTTTCTTACAATGCTCCTAGCATTAAAATAAATGCATTTAAGAAATTTTCCACTTCTTTCTCTCTGTTTATTACTAATTCTGCAAACAACTTTACTTTCTCCGTTTTCTTCCTTTTCCCCTACATCTGTTCCTGCACTCTGGTTCCCCTCCCCCCATGTATCTAGTTTAAATCCACTGGAGCCTCTTTAGCAAACTTGCCTGCAAGAATATTTGTCCCCCTCCAGTTCAGATGTAAACCATCCCGCCAGAACAGGTCCCACCTTCCCTGGAAATCTGCCCAATTATCTATAAATCTAAAGCCCTCCCTCCTCCTCCATGTCTTCAGCCATGTGTTGATCTGCGTTATCTTACTATTTCTAAACCCCCCTGCACGTGGCAGGTAGCAATCCTGAGATTGCTATCCTGGAGGTCCTGTCCTTTAACTTGGCGCCTAGCTCTCTAAACTCGCCTTTCAGGACCTCCTCACTCTTCCTACCCATGTCATTGGTCCCTACATGGACCATGACATCCGGCTGCTCACTCTCCCTCTTAAGGATACTGAGAACTCGATCCGAGATATTGCGGACCCTGGCACCAGGGAGGCAACAGACCATCCAGGATTCTCGATCTCTTCCAACAGAACCTCTTATCTGTCCCCCTAACTATCGAATCCCCAATCACTACTGCTCTCCTCTTTTCCCTCCTTCCCTTCTGAGCTGAGGGTCCCATCTCGGTGCCAGAGGCGCAACCACTGCAACTTGTCCCTGGTAGGTTGTCCCCATCAACAGTATCCAAAACGATGTACTTATTATTAGTGGGAACGGCCACGGGGGTGCTCTGCTCATTCTGTCTATTCCCCTTCCCTCTCCTGACAGTCACCCAGCTACCTGTCCCCTGACTCTTAGGGGTGACTGTCTCCCTGTAACTCCTGTTTATTTCTGCCTCTGCCTCCCCAGTGATCCGAAGTTCATCCAGCTCCAGTTCCAGTTCCCTAACTTGGTTTGTCAGGAGCTGCAGCTGGATGCACCTTTCGCAGGTGTAGTCATCAGGGACAATTGTGCTTGCCCTGACTTCCCACATACTGCAAATGGAGCACTCAACTGCCCTAACTGATGCCTCTGTTACCTACTCTTAAGGTAATTAAATTAATTTAAGGAACATACCTGGCCTTACCTCACTTGGAGTGAAGCTGGCCCTCAGCCTCTGCTCGCCAAAGCCTTCCTACTCTGTCTCCCACTACTTCGTCACCCGCTACAATGTCGCCCAGTCCGTTAATCTGCTCACCTTTAAACCCTCCGGCTGCCTCACGGTCTGACTTACACGCACTTGCTCAGTCGTGCCCCGTTCAACTGCCGAAGAAATCACTATAATCTTATGCAGTGCTATCAAGTCGCCTCTCATTCGCCTTCACTTCAAAGAAAAGAGCCATAGCTCGTTTAACCTTTCCTTATAAGACATGTTCTCCAATTCAGGCAGCATCCTGGTAAATCTTAGACATGAGGGACTGTAAATACTGGAAGTCTAGAGCAATACGTACAATGTGCTGGAGGAGCTTAGTAGGTCAGGCAGCATCAAAAGATGGGAATAAACAGTCGACGTTTCGGATTGAGACACTTCATCAAGAATAGCTCAGTCCTCAGTTCCTCCAGCTCATTTTGTACATTTATCCTGGTAAATCTCCTCTGCACTCTCACTAAAGCATCCATATCCTTCCTATAATGAGGTGACCAGAACAGAATATTCCAAGTGTGTTCAGTGTAAAATGTCATAAATTGACAGCACTCTGTTCCCTCACATTCTGTTATAAATCAGTGCTCTGCCTGCTCACTTTGCAATGAGCTGATGGTGCTGTCTGTGTCATGCTTTTAATAAATCGACAATACTCTGGGCGTGCTCCCCCTTGTCCTGTAATAAGTATATACAAGCCCATCATGGAGGAAATTTGGGGCAGCCTACAGCCCCACACATTGGCCATAGCAGATAATGAAGGCAAATTCTGAATGGGTTATTCTGAATTGCCTCCTCAGTTCAAGGGCATTCAGAAATGGACATTTGGCAATTATACCACATCATGCATATAAATAATACAATCTCTTTGCCCACACTGTGTAATAAATCATCAGTACACTCTGTCCAACCACTCTTGCATTTAGTAGTAGATTCACAGCACCCACTGCCCCTCCTCCCCTTAAATAGATCCACAGCCCTCTTACACCATGCAATGATTCAACTATGATCCCTAAATCAACAGCACTCCATGGTCCTGTCTTGCAGTAATTCCTTTGCAGATCTCTGCGTTTGCATCCTGCATGCATTTATAAAGAAATGGTGTTTTCTGCCCTCACACCCCATAGTATATCAATAGAAATCTCTGCCATCACACTGTTTGCATGGTATGAAATTAGTGGCACTTCCTACTCTCTGCCTCTGCTAAACTGTCAGGACTCCACCCTTGGTCTTCCTCACCCCACAGTAAGTCAATTTTTTCTGTTCCCGCACCCTGTGATAAATCAACTGGAACCTTTGCAATTTGCTCTGTAACAAATCAACAACGCTTCCTGCCCTCCTGCTCAGTGACAAGTGGAGAGCAATTGTTGACCTCTTATTTTGTAATGAAGTAAGGGCAATCCTTACCCTCAGTTTGTATAAAATCAACAAGAATTTCTGTCCTCAGGCCTTGTTAAAAATGGTACATTTTGCCCTCATACCCAGTGTAGATAAACAATAGCCCCCGTTCTATAATAACCAAGATCAATCTTTATCATTGTATGCTCTATCAAAGCAGTGTTTTCCATCTTCCAACCCTGTTATAACTTACCTGCATTCTCTCCGCCCACTCTAATAGACTGACAGCACCATTTGCCCTCGTGCTCTATACTAAATCAACAGTAGGGCATTCATACTCCTTTGCTCTGTGATTAATTGAAATAAATCCCATCATAAGACCATAAGACAAAGGAGCAGAAGTTGGCCATTCGGCCCATCGAGTCTGCTCCGCCATTTTATCATGAGCTGAACCATTCTCCCATTTAGTCCCACTCCCCCGCCTTCTCACCATAAGCTTTGATGCCCTGGCTACTCAGGTACCTATTATTCTCTGCCTTAAATACACCCAGTGACTTGGCCTCCATTGACACCCGTAGCAACAAATTCCATAGATTCTCCACCCTCTGGCTAAAAAAATTTCTTCACGTCTCTGCTCTGAATGGGCACCCTTCAATCCTTAAGTCATGCCCTGTCGTACTAGACGACTCCACTATGGGAAACAATTTTGCCACATGCACTCTGTCCATGCCTTTCAACATTCTAAATGTTTCTATGAGGTCTCCCCTCATTCTTCTAAACTCCAAGGAATACAGTCCAAGAGCGGGCAAACGTTCCTCATATGTTAACCCTCTCATTCCGGAATATTCTAGTGAGCCTTCTCTGTACCCTCTCCAACGTCAGCACATCCTTTCTTAAATAAGGAGACCAAAACTGCCCACAGTACTCCAAGTGAGGTCTCACCAGCACCTTATAGAGCCTCAACATCACATCCCTGCTCCTATACTCTATTCCTCTAGAAATGAATGCCACCATTGCATTGGCCTTCTTCACCACTGACTCAACCTGGAGGTTAACCTTAAGGGAATCCTGTACGAGGACTCCCAAGTCCCGTTGCATCTCAGAACTTTGAATTCTCTCCCCATTTAAATAATAGTCTGCCCGTTTATTTCTTCTGCCAAAGTGCATAACCATACACTTTCCAACATTGTATTTCATTTGCCACTTCTTTGCCCATTCTCCCAATCTATCCAAGTCTCTCTGCAGACTCTCTGTTTCCTCAGCACTACCTGCCCCTCCACCTATCTTTGTATCATCAGCAAACTTAGCCCACAAAGCCATCTATTCCATAATCCAAATCATTGATGTACAATGTAAAAAGAAGCAGCCCCAACATGGACCCCTGTGGAACACCACTGGTAACTGGCAGCCAACCAGAATAGGATCTCTTTATTCCCACTCTCTGTTTCCTGCCAAACAGCCAATGCTCTATCCACGTATGTAACTGTCCTGTAATTCCATGGGCTCTTATCTTATTACGCAGCCTCATGTGTGGCACCTTGTCAAAGGCCTTCTGAAAATCCAAATATGCAACATCCACTGCATCTCCTTTGTCTAGCCTACTTGTAATTTCCTCAAAATTGCAATAGGTTTGTCAGGCAGGATTTTCCTTTAAGGAAACCATGCTGAGTTCTGCCTATCTTGTCATATGCCTCCAGGTATCATGGAAGGAAGTGTGCCATCGTTACCTGGGTCTGGCTTTGTGTCAGCTCAGACTACAGCCCCAATGGTGTTTTCTTTTAACCACACTCTCGGCTTGGAGCAACTAGAGATGGGCAGTTGCCAGTGATACCTCAAATAAATAAAATCTCTTGTTTTGCATTCTGTACTAAATTGTCAGCCTCTCTGACCTCCTACTGCTGTAGTAGATCAATACTCTGACTGACTCCACTTGGCCCTCACACTGCAAGGAATGATCTGTGATCTCTGCTCACTTGGCCTGTAAGAAATCCATTGCAGTCTCGGCACTTGCATTCTCTGGCACTGTAATAAAACAATGACACCCCCTGTAATATATCACCAGAACTCTGCCATCAATCCCTTGTCTTGTAATGAATCACCTGCACTTCCTGCACTTCAACTCAGTCATAAGTTGACAGGACTCTGTTCTCAGACTTCCTCACCCCATAATAAATGAACACTTTTCACATCAGCCCTGTGGTTTAGCTGTAGTCTTTGCTCTCCTGTCCTGTTATAAATCATCTGCACTGCCTGCCCTGAAATCCTGCTACAGAGGAATCCTTATCCTCACATTCTGCCCTTCTAGCCTGTGTTACAATAATAAACCAATTTACCAGTTAATAAGTCAAGAGCACTCTGTATATTTTTACCAAGTAATAAACTGGTATCACTCTCTGCATTCATACCCTTTAATAATTCAATGGCACTTTTAACCTTCACCCTGTTATACACTGATAACACTCTCTGCTCTCAGTTATTGTAACATGTTAACAGCAGTCCTGCCTTTGTACACTCATACCTTGCAATAAAGCAATCTCTGCCTTAAGCACATTCTTCTGTCACAAGTTGTAGTAAGACAACAGTGCTTCGTCTTCAAATACACCTGGGCAAATATTACATTGGCTTGGTTTTCGCTTTTCCCAGCTTTAAACTGATGGTATTTTTGCCTCTCACACCCCAGACCCTGTATTAAATTGGGAGTTTCCACCACCCTCCCCCTGTATTCCCCTTGCACTCTATTAAATCAGCAACATTCTGCCTTCATAATAAAACTTCACATTAAATTAATTATACTGTCCTTGGACTCCCCATTCGGTAGTAAACCAGGCATCATCAGCCCAGATAAAAGTTGCTGGTGAACGCAGCAGGCCAGGCAGCATCTCCAGGAAGAGGTACAGTTGATGATTCGGGCCGAGACCCTTCGTCAGGACGAACTGAAAGAAGAGCTAGTAAGAGATTAGAAAGTGAGAGGGGGAGGCGGAGATCCAAAATTATAGAAGATGTCGGGGGAAGGATAGAGCCAAGAGCTGGACAGTTGATTGGCAAAAGGGATATGAGAGGATCATGGAACGGGAGGCCTAGGGAGAAAGAAAGGGGGAGGGGGGAAGCCCAGAGGATGGGCAAGGGGTATAATGAGAGGGGCAGAGGGAGAAAAAGGAGAGAGAGAAAAAGAATGTGTGTGTGTATATAAATAACGGATGGGGTACGAGGGGGAGGTGGGGCATTAGCAGAAGTTAGAGAAGTCAATGTTCATGCCATCAGGTTGGAGGCTACCTAGACGGAATATAAGGTGTTGTTCCTCCAACCTGAGTGTGGCTTCATCTTTACAGTAGAGGAGGCCGTGGATAGACATATCAGAATGGGAATGGGATGTGGAATTAAAATGTGTGGCCACTGGGAGATCCTGCTTTCTCTGGCGGACAGAGCGGAGGTGTTCAGCAAAATGATCTCCCAGTCTGGGCCGGGACTTGCCAGTATATAGAAGGCCGTATTGGGAGCACGGGACGCAGTATATCACCCCAGCCGACTCACAGGTGAAGTTAAAAAATTTAAGGAACAACACCTTATATTCTGTCTGGGTAGCCTCCAACCTGATGGCATGAACATTGACTTCTCTAACTTCCGCTAATGCCCCACCTCCCCTCGTACCCCATCTGTTATTTATTTATATACACACATTCTTTCTCGCTCCTTTTTCTCCCTCTGTCCCTCTGACTATACTCCTTGCCCATCCTCTGGGTTCCCCCCCTCCCCCTTTTCTTTCTCCCTAGGCCTCCTGTCCCATGATCCTCTCATATCCCTTTTGCCAATCACCTGTTCAGCTCTTGGCTCCATCCTTCCCCCTCCTGTCTTCTCCTATCATTTTGGATCTCCCCCTCCCCCTCCCACTTTCAAATCTCTTACTAGCTCTTCCTTCAGTTAGTCCTGACGAAGGGTCTCGGCCCGAAACGTTGACTGTACCTCTTCCTAGAGATGCTGCCTGGCCTGCTGCGTTCACCAGCAACTTTGATGTGTGTCACAGGTGAAGTGTTGCCTCACCTGGAAGGACTGTCTAGGTCCCTGAATGGTGGTGAGGGAGGAAGTGTAAGGACATGTGTAGCACTTGTTCCGCTTACAAGGATAAGTGCCAGGAGGGAGATCGGTGGGAAGGGATGGGGGGTGGAACAAATGGACAAGGGAATGGCGTAGGGAGCGATCCCTGCGAAAAGCAGATGGGGAGGCGTTGGGAAAGATGTGCTTAGTGGTGGGATCCTGTTGGAGGTGGTGGAAGTTACGGAGAATTATATGTTGGACCCGGAGGCTGGTGGGGTGGTAGGTGAGGACCAGGGGAACCCTATTCCTAGTGGGATGGTAAGAGGATGGGGTGAGAGCAGATGTGCATGAAATGGGAGAGCTGTGTTTGAGAGCAGAGTTGATGGTGGAGGAAGGGAAGCCCCTTTCTTTAAAAAAGGAAGACATCTCCTTCGTCCTGGAATGAAAAGCCTCATCCTGAGAGCAGATGTGGTGGAGACGGAGGAATTGGGCTTTACCCCTCCCCCTTTCTTTCTCCCTTGGCCTCCTGTCCCATGATCCTCTCATATCCCTTTCGAAAAATTTTTGACATCATCAGCCCATGTGCACCCACTTTAAACAGGAATGTCCCTGTTCATGTCCTCAGTAATGTAATATAACAACCATCCTTTTCTGTTCTGTTTTGATAGATGCAAGAAAGATTTGCAGACAGGTCCGCCCATCTGGAGATGGAGAAAAAAGTGAGTACAGAATCTTTAGAATCTTTAAAGTGAATTGTAGGAATGCAGTGCACTGATACTTCTAACAGTATTTTTGACAACACTGCATCAGTTTCTCGATTTATTCAGGGGCAGAGGCAATTAAAAAACAAAGGAGAAGGGAAACTGCAACAATTTCTCCCTATAAATGTAAGGTAATTTCTCCCAGTGAAATGTAGCAAATCAAAAATTGTGTGTGGTCATTAAACTTGACTGTTAGCCAAAATACCCAACCATTTCCAGTCTGCCTGACTTCAGATTTGACAGTATAGAGAACTTTCTAAGAATCAGCAGAGATTGTTGGATATTTCTGGGAATCAACACTGAAAAGATGGAATATATGCAACACTGGATAATATTGAGAGTAGACCAAGCAAATGGTTGGGAATGTTGCCTAGTAATATGAGACGGCTGCAACTTCTTTACAAGCTTAACCCAAATTTCATAGTTGGTCTGAAAATCTTCTTTTCTGGATTGTTGCAGGGATTTTTTTCTGTGTGGTAAAAAGGTAATAGAAAGTGCCATTCAAATGTGACGCAAGCTTAAAAAGTTGGTTAAGTCAACAAGTTAGTATATTTGCCAGTTTAAGTATCAAGTCAAAAAGCCTGTACTTTAAAAAATTTTGTAGGAAAATGGTGAAACAATGTTCAAATATGATGGTGACAAAATTATGATAATTTATATTAAAGCTAAAGTGAAGATAACGATAGAGTATTTAAAGGACAAAAAGCAAAGTGCAGATGCATATTTCTTACATTGTCAATTGTTTGGGTTTCTAACTCTTCCATTTAGATAATAAATTTGAGATAGGGCTACATTTTTTTTAATGTTGCTATTTTCTAAATTAAGTTGCTTGGCAAACTACAAGGTAAACTGTTAGATATATAGAGAGGTCTCAGAACAGTTCAGTGTAGAGAGAAACCACACTAAATAAAATCATTCTGTTAATATAGGAACAGATTTATGTTGATGTGCAGAATTTATTTCCTTAAAGTCGGATTACAGCTTAAAACATGATACAAACAAATAGGATTAGTGCCTTTTACAGTATGTATTAGGACATTAACATTAAAACCAAGAATTTTTGTGGGAAAATGTGCTTTTATATTCTAGTCTTCTAGAAATGAATGCCAACATTGCATTTGCCTTCCTCACTGATGACTCAATCTGCAAATTAACTTTTGCACCTCAGATTTTTGTATTTTCTCCCTGTTTAGAAAATAATCTATGCTTTTATTCCTTGTAGCAAAGTGGATGACTGCATTTCCTGACACACTTTAATTTGCCATTTCTTTGCCCATTCTCCTAAACTGTCCAAGTCCTTCTGTACCCTCTCTGCTTCCTCAACAGTACTTGCATCTCCACCTATCTTTGTATCATCTGCAAACTTGGCCACAAAGCCATCAATTCCATCAACCAAATCGTTGACATAAACTTAAAAAGAAGCGGTCCCAACACAGACCCTGTGGAACACCACTAGTCACTAGCAGCCAATCTGAAAAGGATCCCTTTATTCCCACTTTTTGCCTCCTGCCAGTCAGCCAATGCTCTATCCATGCAAGTATCTTTACTTGGAATACCCTGGGTACTTACCTTGTTTTGTCAGCCTCATATGTGGTAGCTTGTCAAAGGCCTTCTGAAATTCCAAGTACACAACATCCACAGATTCTCCTTTGTCTATCCTGTTTGTTATTGCCTCAAAAAATTCTAACAGATTTGTCAAGCAAGACTTTCCCTTAAGGAAATTGTGCTGACATTGAATTATTTTACCAAGTGCCTCCAAGTACCCTGAAGCCTCATCCTTAACAGTTAACTACAACATCTTCCCAACCACTGAGGTCAGACTAAATGGCCTATAATTTCCTTTCTTCTGCCTTCCTCCCTTCTTGAAGAGTAAAGTGACATTTGCAATTTTCCAGTCCCCCTGGAACCATTCCAGAATCTAGTGATTCCTGAAAGATTTTTACTAATGCCTCCACAATCTCTTCAGCTACTTCTTTCAGACCTCTGGGACATAGTCCATCTCGTCCAGGTGACTTACCTACCTTCAGATCTTTTTGTTTCCCAAGCACATCTCCCTAGTAATAGCAACTACACTCACTTCTGCACCTTGACACTCTCGAACTTCTGGCATACTACTAGTGTCTTCCACAGTGAAGACTGATGTAAAATACTTATTCAGTTCATCTGCCATTTCCTTGTCCCCCAATACTACATCTTCAGGGTCATTTTCCAGTGGTCCATTATCTACTTTTGCCTCTCTTTTTCTCTTTACATGTCTCAAAAACTTTTGATACCCCTTTTAATATTGTTGGCTAACTTAGCTTCATATTTCATCTTTTCCCCTCTTATGGCATTTTAGTTCCCTTCTGTTGGTTTTTAAAAGTTTCACAATCCTCTAACCTCCCACTAATTTTTGCTCTATTATGTGCCTTCTCTGTTACTTTAATGTTGACTTTGACTTACTTTGTTAGCCACAGTTGCATAATCCTGAATTTAGAATATTTTTTTCTTCTTTAGGATGTATCTATATTGCACCTTTCAGAATTGCTCCCAGAAACTCCAGCCGTTGCTGCTCTGCTGTCATCCTCTGGTGTCCCCTTTCAATCAACTTTGGCCACCTCCTCTCTCATGCCTCTGTAATTCCCTTTACTCCACTGTAATATTGATACATTTCACTTTAGCTTCTCCCTCTCAAATTGCAGGGTGAATATTATCACATTATGATAACTGTCTCCTAAGGCTTCCTTTACCTTAAGCTCCCTAATCAAACATGGTTCATTACACAACTCCCAATCCAGAGTAGCTGATCCCATAGTAGGCCCAGCCACAAGCTGCTCTAAAAAGCCATCTTGTAGGCATTCAACAAATTCTATTTCTCTCCGGATCCAGCATCAAACTGATTTTCCGAATCTACCAGCGTATTTAAATCTCTCACGACTATTGCAACATTGCCCTTTTGTCATGCATTTTCTATCTCCCATTGTAATTTGTAGCCTACATCCTGGTGACTGTTCCGAGGCCTGTACATAACTCCTATCTGGGTCTTTTCACGCTTGCAGTTTCTTAACTCTATCCAGAAGGATTCTACCTCTTCATTTCCTGTGTCACCTCTTTCTAAGGATTTGATTTCATTTTTTTTTTACCAACAGAGCCCTAATACTACCCCCGCTGCCTACCTGTCTGCCCTTTCAATACAATGTGTATCCTTGTATATAAAGGTTCCTAACTACAAACTTGTTTGTGTAATCTTTCAGCCACGACTCTGTGATGCCCACAAAGTAACACCTGTCAATCTCTAACTGCGCTGCAAGATCATCTACTTTATTCCGTATACCATGTGCATTCAAATATAATGCCTTCTATCCCGCATCCAACACACTTTTCAATTTTGCCCCCTCTTACACTGCAACTCATCCCACTGACTGCAACTTAGCCCTATCATTGGCCTGTCCTTCCTGACAGTCTCACTACACATTGCTTCTGATTATAAACCAACAGCCCTATCCTCTGCCCTATCACACCAATTCCCGTACGTCCTGCCAAATTAGTTTAAACCCTCCCCAACACCTCAAGCAAACCTGCCCACAAGGATATTGGTCCCTCTCATGTTCAGATGTAACTCATCCCTTTTGTATAGGTCATACCTTCCCCAGAAGAAATCACAATGATCCAGAAATTTGAAACCTCACCCCGCACCAATTTTTCAGCCATGCTTTCATCTGCCAAATCATCCTATTCTTAACCTCACTAGTGTGTGGCACAAGCAGCAATCCAGTGATTACTACCCTGTAGTTTCTACTTTTCAGCTTCCTACCTAGTTCCCAAACGCTTTCTTCAGGACCTCCTCCCTTTTCCTACCTATGTCATTGTGCCAATATGTATCAAGACTTCTGGTTGGTCACCATCTCCCTTTGGAGTGTCATGGACCCGATCTGGGACATCCCTGACCCTGGTGCCTGGGAGGCACATACCATCCAGTTTTCTCTATTGTGTCCACAGAATCTAATGTCTTCTACTCTAAATGTGTATTGAACCCACTTTTCTACTCTCTCTTCACTAATGTCTACACTCCTGCTCATGCTACAAACCCAATCATCAAATTTGCAGACAATAGAACAGTGATTGACCTAATCACAAGCAACAGCGAATCTGCATATAGAGAGGATGTGCTGAAACTGCCTGATTGATGTAGGAAGCACAACCTATCAGTCAACATCAAGAAGACAAAAGAAATGATAGTTGACTTCAGGAAGGCAAGAAGTTCCAACCAAGCCCCACTATTCATAAATGGTGAGGTGGTGGAAAGGGTCTCCAGTTTTAAGTTTTTGGGATAAACATCACCAAGGAGCTCTCCTGATCCATCAACATAACCTAGATAGTAGGGAAGGCACAACAGTGATTTTACTACCCAAGGTGCTTAAGGAGAGCTAATCTGCCCCAAAAATTGGTATTGTTGAGTAGGTACCGTGCACAATCCTGACTTGATGGAGACAGATGTGAGAAGCACGGAGGAACATCTGGAGAAACTTCTGAAATGCCTGCTTCGCTGCTGCTGCTACTGTGCGATTGTGAATCTCCGGAACGGAAGGCCCCAAATCCTCAGCTTTGCCTATTGCCTGTTGCCGGGGCCGGGGTCGAAGCGCTCGGCAGAGGTGGTGGTCGGAGGCTTGAAGTTTTTGGATGGACTGAAGAGTCGGCTATGGTCGGGTGCTTCCAGGGTGCTGCATCGACAAGTTTGCGGCGCTGGAAGCTCATGGCAGGAAGAGTTTTTTTCCTTCTACCGTCTGCGTGAGATGATGAGACTTTCGAGAGACTTTGAGACTTTTTTTTACCGTGCCTATGGTCTGTTCTTTATCAAATTACAGTATTGCTTTGCACTGTTGTAACTATATGTTATAATTATGTGGTGTTTGTCAGTTTTTCAGTCTTGATTTGTCTTGTGTTTCTGTGATATCATTCTGGAAAAACATTGTATCATTTCTTAATGCATGCATTACTAAATGACAATAAAAGAGGACTGCGTGTCCTCATAATCTAAATCTAAAAAAAGCCAACTGCTGGCCAACTTTTATCAATATGCGATAGAGAGCATACTGATATACGGAATGACCGTGTGGTGCTGCAGCAAGACAGATCACAAAACACTCCAACAGGTAATTAGGGTGGCTCAGCACATCATTGGGACTCAACTGCCAGATCTGGAGACAATCTGCAACTCTCGATGCCTACAGCACGTTCAGAACATCATTAAAGATCCATCCCGTCCCAGACACTGTTCAATCTACTGCCATCTGGTAGAAGATACAGAAGCACCTTAGCCAAGACAGTGAGACTGAAAGCAGCTTCTGCCCGAGGGCTGTTGTGCAGCTGAATAATGCTACGGCCCAGCTTGCCAATCACCTTTGAGTGTTATTATTTTTTTTAATTAAGCCGTACTGCATTGTAAATATCTGTTTTTGTTTGGACCGCAGTAGCACCGCAATCTCACTGTCTTGAGCAATGACAATAAAGGTCTATTCTAATACGCACATCAGTAACGGGGAGGCATAAACAAGAGTTAGTCAATAGAGGACCAAAAAGTGATGTTAAAAGAACGGAATACTTCATTGTGCATTTAACTGGATTCTAATTTAGAAATAAATTAGATGTCTTTCAAATACAAGAAATGTAAATTTCATAGCTTTTGGATATTAAGGTAGTTTTACTGAGCAGGTGTTACTTCCATAATTCTACAAACTGACTCTACACCACATGTGCCTGTACTCACTTTGAATTCTTTTAATAGGAGCGGAGAGCCTTAGAAAGAAGAATCTCAGAACTTGAGGAAGAACTAAAGGTATGAAGTGTTTTAGTTAATGCTCAAGCCAAGGCAAGCATCATTCTGTTAATAAGGAGTGCCCTTATTGAAACATACAAGGAGTTTGACAGGGTAGATATTGAGAGGTTTTCACTAGTGGGAGAGTCATGAGCAATGCAATGTAACTACATACCTGCAAAATAAGGTGCTGGGTTTTTTTTAAACTGAGATACATAGAAAATTCTTCTCAGAGGGCAGTGATTCTCTTTAATTCTCTGACCCTCCCCATTCCTTCTACCACAAAGTGTTGGAGGCCAGAATATTAGGTATACTTAAGATAAGGATAGATAAATATTTGAAAGATCAGGAATTTGCAGGATATGGGGAGTTTGTACAGAGGAGTTGAGGATAGAATGGATTAGCCATAATTTTACTGTACAGTAGGTCAGGTTTGATGGGCCTGATAGCTTGCTTGTGTAATGAAAAGACTCCAGGCATGTTTCTTTTTAAATATCTCTGCAGGTTTTAACAGATTTAAGAGCTGACAACCAGAGACTGAAAGATGAAAATGGTGCACTGATTCGTGTCATCAGCAAACTTTCCAAGTAACTGGTCTTCACTTCAACACTTGCACAAAGCTTTCTGGAGTGATGGGATGTACTGCCACTGGTCTCCGTGTCCAGACGCTTGCCTCACCCTCTCTTTAGAGAGGGATTGCTAATCAAGCCACACCTATCGCTATTACAGTAGCACCTGGACTGCCATCCGTGGGTAATTTGGAAAGGCATGTTCATTGAATTCTGTATAAATGATGCTCATAACCGGTACCTACATAGCCACACCACAGAGGAACAGCACTGCTGTGAGGAATAGTTGTAATGGGAATCCAGAGCCTTTGATGATGACAACTGTCCCAATCAACACACAAGACCACTCTTCACTCATGTGACTTCGATGACAAAACAGCACTTTGTTTCATTCATAGTACATGACCAGTTAAAGAAATGGACACTTCGTTGGTCAAATTGGAGAGATGGAACGGAGAGTTCTGCTTGGCAGGCTCTTCATTTTGAGTTGTTTTATAAGGGAATGGAACAGAAAAAGACTAAAGCATATTTTTTTAATTCTATTATTCTTTCGATCTTCCAGCTATCTAAAACCTCACCAGTTCCTACATACTACATGGAACTTACTGTAGGGTTGTTCATTACTGACCTCTGCAGACTGTTTTACAGAATTGAGTCTTGGAAAGATATAGTTAAGACTTTCTGGCAGTACCCTATTTCCCAAAAATGAGTTGCACATTATTTATGATCCATTGAGTATTTTTTTAGCTAGTTCCAAGTTACCACTGGTTTTGGAAGAGATGGTTTAGAAGGACAGTAAAGCAGAAATAAGAAATAATTTCTGCCAGGAATGAATGCAACCTAGCCAGTGTTAATGCAAGGTTCAGTTTGAAAGAAACAGTTCTAATATCAGTCATTGTTAAGTGGTTGTTACTTTGGAGTGGCTTGCATGAGCAGAAATGATTATAGGAATTACCAGGAATTGGAGAGAACCTGAAATATTGGCTGTCACTTGTGGCAGATAGAGCTGTTGTTGATTCCTGAGCTGGCCAGTTATGAGGAGGGTGTTAAAAAGGGGTAAAATCTGTATGCAATGTAATGGTAATGTTTTTGTAAAATTGAGACAAGATTTTCTCCCATTTGAAATTGCACTAATTTTCTCGGCCTTCCCTCAGCTGTTTTACTGTGAAAGTCCCTAATTTTATTTTTTGTCAAATCCCTCTTGCCAAACATCTTGTGTCTTTCCTGTATCCTGTACCAGAGAAAAAGAGAACAATTGTAATTTATCAGCTCTTTCCACTTTCCTTGCCAAAAGTAAAAAAAAATAGAATGCGCAGTATAAACATAACAGTCAGAATGTAAAGTGTCGTGGTACCAAAGTATGTGTGTTTACAGTGAGGCAATATATTTTTTAGATTATCGTTTTATACAGTTTACCATGATATAAAATCCCCTACCTATGTAAATCACTTTTCTAGTTTGCTATGATTCTGAGAAACACTTGTATTTTTGTAGCACTTTGGTGTTTCGTTCAGAAAATTCCCAGAACATAATGGTTATTGTCAAAGGCACAAGAAGTTCCTACAAGTATGACAGATTATAAGTTAATTTGCTTTTAGTGATGGCTGTAAAAAGAATGTTGACTAGGGCACCAGAAAAAATCTAAGTTTCCACCCAGTCTACTGGAATAGGAAGTGGATTTGAGTCATCTTTTCTTCTATAAGGTGGCCCTTCCAACAGTCACTCAATACTGCAGAATTTCAGCCAAGACTGTAGTTTCAGCTCCTCAAGTGGAACTTGAACAAAAAAAAAATCTCTGGAAAAAGAGCTGCTGAAGTTTAAGAAGAATCTATGCAAGAGTATTAATTTTGTTAATTCTTTCCTGTATTTGTAGTGGACTCTAATGATCAGTTTTCCAAATTAGTGCCTGCTTATGTTGGGGAGTCCTTCAGTTTTGCCTGGACTCACCCTAGCTACACTTAGCAAGGCAGTGATTTGATTAAACGGCTTCAAGGCCAACGTTCATAATTTGTGAAAGGTTTATCAGATTATACTATCTAATGCACTGATGTTTGGATGTTCAGTTTGGTAGTCAGAGCTTTTGCAGGGATTTCTGCAAAAGAAGGTTATGCTCCTCATTGGTTACCTTCCACTTCAGAAGCCATCACACTTCTATTTTGCAGTCTCTTGTGATAAGTATCCAAGTAGACACCATGTATTCCACTGGAGAGTCTCTTAATGCAAACAGAATGCTAACCATTGAACCAAAGTATATAATTTAACAACCCCATGAATTCCCTAGCACTTACGTAAATTTATTTCCTTTGGCAAGTTGGCGTAGGAAATTAGAATGTAACCTTTAATCTTCTGAGGACCAGATATAGAACGTGGTCCATCAAGAGGACTGGATGTTGCTGCCTCAAGAAACTACAGTATATGCATTACCCAAATGCCACAGTTGTCTACAGTACCCTGAGACTTCAGAACTGTACTGAATCTATCTATAATGAGTACTGATGCCTCATTCATCCTTTGGCTGGTAAATTTTCACTGTAGGTTGGAGCATTCACTGTCTATTTGTACTATTCAAAATCTGCTGGAAAACTTAATTGATAAGAGATCAAGGTCAATTTGGCTGAGAAGTCCCATAGTTCTGGAGGTGTTTTGATTTTAGGGGTTGTTATCTATTAGCTTACTATTTGCAAGATGCACAATATGATTTTCTACCATTTTTATGCATTATATTTTGAGGTCAGCAGGAGTTGGAATGGCCAGATGTTGTGAAGAGCCCTATTACTGGGAGGGTGATTTATTTAAAAAAGTGACCATTTTGCCCTTTAAATGGGTTCCACAAAGAAAAACTGAATAATTTTAAATCACAGCTACAGTATAAAGTAATCAGTAACTTTACTATTTTTGTAAGATTGGGACGCCAGCTGTTTTCATGTACTTGTTCAATATAAACTCAAACCATTCATAGTGGCACTGTGTTAGTGGACATGTTGGCATTAGGCAGAGGAGAGAAACGCCACAAGAATTGGTTGAAAGTGTTTCCCTTGTCTGTCCTGGTTAGACAACTTGAGTGGAAATCTGTGCTTACATCTGTCATTAGAAATCCAAGATTCAGAATAGATCAGCACATTTGGAAAAGCCGAGGAGAAATGGGTTCAGGGCTTCCTTTATGCTATGTGTATCGGGTGGGTAAACACTACACATACTGCGTCACTTGTGCAATAATGCTGTGTTTATCGTTTATGCAATAATGTATAAGTTACTTTACTATATGCTTGCCTGCAAATTGCACAAATTCTTGTTGTATAAAAGCCACAGATGTGTTTGAAACCAGTTCTATATATTTCACCTGCCTTTCAAATGTAAACTATATATTCTTGTACATTTTTATGTTAATATTTAAAAGAAAATTGTGTCAGACTAATTCACATCGACCAATGGTTGGAAGTCGATATTTTTTTGTCGATAAAATGGAGAGAGAGACAAGCTTCATTTGTGAAGTGTCGTAATGACTTTCCATTACAAGCTACATGGCTCTCAGGCTTTATCTTCACTACCAAACTTCACCCTTCGCTTTTATACTTGTGATTTACTCTCAGGTCAATGAATTCCCACAAAAGAGTCCTCATTCTCACGCAGCGTTCACCCTCGGGTATAATTCGCCACCTAATCTTGGGGTTGCAAAAAAGATCTTTCATCCCAATCCTTAGTCTTGAACTCTCTAAAGCCCCTTTTATTTCCTATAGGTTAGTTTTCCCCAACCCATACCCCCCCCCCATTACTTCGATTAAACCTCTTCACGATGTAACTTGACTGTCGGCCTGGTTGAGAACCTCTATTGGGTTCAATTTCCATAGTGCTTGACAGACAAGGTGAGCAATTGGGCACACACTGTTTTAGGTACTCTTGTACTCAGATACAATACTTAACATGACTATAAAAGCAGAAGTTGTGAAATATTCCACTTATAGTTGATACTCAGTGTCATGGAGCAGACACGACCCTTTTGCCTTTAGAATTAAACTAAAACTAGCCCATACCAAAAGGATACTGAAGTTCCCCCTTTCATATGATTCAAGAATTTCAACACTAAGTTCTGACACTTGATGAAGACTGTTGGCCACATTAAGTTGTATCCATTGAATTTATTTTTCAGGAAATGTTATAAAATTTGAGGACAATTGTTTACTGGTGCTGTGTGGGCATTTCCATTTAAAGTTTGCTCAAGAGAAGAACTGAAATCTCCAAATCATTTATGTGAGAGCCAAACAAGGCACTTTTAAAAATTAATTAGGATTTCGTTGAGTTAACCTATGCTGCGTTTGATCCGGGAATACATAATACTGATAGTAAGTTTAAAAGTAAAAATATGTCTGATTCCAGCACTGACATCCCTCACATTGATGAGCACAATATGCACCAAAAATAAAAAGATATATTTTACAAAAAATGCAGACTTTTGATGTAGCTTTTTCTCTTGTGGCTTCCAAATTTTGTGTTCTGTTTTACTCTGAAGCTATTGATCCTGTCTCCAAAAAGATACTTTCATGGAACTGATTTCATAGAGGAAAGCCTTCTCAGAATTCTATGCTGTAAATATAATGGATCGCATTAAACAAGCAGGATGTTCATTAGTACATATCCGGTTTAAGCAGAGTCTTTTTTTCTCATCATTTGGCAAGCCGACATAGATCCATCAATCCTCAGTTATGGTCAGATCCTTCTATAGCTTTGTTCTTCCTATCTCTATTGTAAATTTTTTCAGCTTGATAACCCTCTGACCACCTTCCTTCCTCCAGTACTGGTCCCCAATGCAATCATGTTTTCTTGTGCGGCAAGTTCTTCATCATCAGCATGTTTCTGACATTAAATGTGTTTTCTCTCCAAAGTTGCAGTCAGACCTGCTGAGTATCCCCAGCAGTTGTTTTTGTATTATCTTTGAAAGCTATTCATTTCAGTGCTCACAACAAAACTCATTACATAATCTAATCACCATCCTATGACCAAGCCGACTTTTAAGAGGTTCCATGGATCATACGTTCACCTTGTTCCCAGGGTCTTTCAGTAAGAACCAGGCCCTTCAGCCCACCATGGCAATGCTGACTATCAAGTACCCATCTATACTAATCTCATTTACCAGCCCTTGATCGGTAGTCGCCTGACTGATTCAGTTACTTCTTCCCTTGCTCGCTCACGCAATGCATTCTGGATTATGAACATTCTTTGCTTGAAAAAAAAGTCTTCAAATCCTCTTTGAACCTCTTATCCCTTATCCCAAAACCTGTTCCATCTTTAATCTGTCTAAATGTGCACAGAGAATTGCATCTGTAGAACTTCTCTTACTTCTCTTGTGTTCACATGAATTTATTCTTAACCCCACCCCACCCCAAACCATTGTCTCTCATTTGCTGCCATTGCCCGTATCATGTAATCTGAGTGCACGCTACCAGTTTCCACAGGCACATTAATAAGGTCTTCTATATATCTCACCCCAATCTACAGTATCCAACTAGTCTGTGTTTGTTTAACACCCAAGTACTCGAAGATTTGAAATTTCCTCCAGCCAGAGATTGGAAAGATAAAAACCTTCATCTTTGGTGACTACAGTTAACCGTAATTACTACCTTGACCTTCATTTCTTTTCAATAGGTACTTTTAATGTCAGATAAATGTATACAATATACATCCTGAAATTCCTCTTCTTCGCAAACATCCATGAAAACAGAGGAGTGCCCCAAAGAATGAATGACAGTTAAATGTTAGAACCCCAAAGCCCCCCCAGCTCCTCCCTCCTATGCATAAGCAGCAGCAAAGCAATGCCCTCCCACCAGCAAAAACGCATCAGCACTTCGCACCGAGCACTCAAGCATGCAGCACGTATCAATAAGACACAGACTTGCAGTACCCCAAAGACTACTCATTCACCTGTTATTCGATATACCACAGGCCCTCCCCCTCCCCCCTCCCATTAAGGGAAAAAGAGGTGTCCCTGTTTTCACAGCGGGGGGGGGGGGAGACATCACAAAGCAACTCGCTGATTTATAGTGTTAAAAGATCATTTCACAGTTTTAGTCTCAAGATGAGCTCTGGACCATCTAAAATCATCCACTTCCACTTTGACAACACAACAATCAAACCCAGCTCATCTGCTGTTGAAACCCTTGTGGAATATTTCCAGATTA
This sequence comes from Mobula birostris, assembly GCF_030028105.1. NCBI lineage: Eukaryota > Metazoa > Chordata > Chondrichthyes > Myliobatiformes > Myliobatidae > Mobula > Mobula birostris. The sequence goes on along the minus strand of NC_092380.1, from coordinate 58,768,468 downwards.
AAATGCATTTCGTGTATATCAATTATATTTTCTTACACGCATCAACGTGAGATTTTTGGTCCTATGAGTTTCGTGATTACATTTTAATTACATAAAAACAGCATTGTGGGTCTGGCCAATCCCTCATCACAGCTGAAGCTAAATCATTAGACATCCATGACCAGAAGCACTGTGGGAGTCCCTTCATCACAAAAGCAGTAGTGGTTTAGCATTATCATTTGATGACCATTTAAGGATTGGCAATAAATGCCAGTCATGCAAGTAACTCTTGGTTCCTGAAAATTTAGTAAAATCAAATATCGTAAGGTTTGCAGAACAGCAATGATGGGCTTCCCTTAACTGTCTCAGTTGTTCTACATTTTTTTGCAGCTGTAATCTAAGCAACTACAGGTACTTTAATAAAACAACAGTACAAGCCCTTTGACCCATGATGTTGCGTTGAACCTTTAACCTATTCCAAGATCAATCTAATCCTTCCCTCCCATGTAACCCTCTACCCTCTATTTTTCTTTCATCCATGTGCCCAAGATTGTCTGAAATGTCCCTAATGTATTTGTCTCTATCAGCACCCTTAGCAGCATATTCACACACCTACCACTCTCTGTATTGAAAAAACCACTACTGGCATCCACCCCTCCCCCCCCCCCCCCCCCCATAATTTCCTCTAAACACCCTGAAATTATGTCCCTTGTATTAGCAATTTCTGGTCTGGTGTAAAGTCTCTGGCTGTCCACCCTATCATTTTGTACACTTCTATCAAGTTGCCTCTCACCCTCTATCTCTCTAAAAAGAAAATCTGTAATTTGCTCAATCTATCCTCATAAAACATGTTCTCTAATCTAGAGAGCATCCTGGTAAATCTATTCTGCATCCTCTAAAGCTTCCATATCCTTCTGATAATGAGACAACCATAACAGAACAAAATACTCCAAGTGTAGTATAACTGGTTTTATAGAGCTGCACCATTACCTCATGGCTCCTGAACTCAATCCCCTGTTAATGAAGACCTACACATCATAAGTCTTAACCACCATCTCACCTTGCACTGCAACTTTGAGGCATCTATGGGTGTGAACCACAAGCTCCCTCTGTTCCTCCAAACTGTTAAGAATCCTCCCATTAACACTGTATTTTGCCTTCAATTTCAACCTTCCAAAGTGAATCACTTTACACTTTTCCATTCTGAACTCCATCTGCCATTTCTTAGCCTATTAATATCCCTTTGTAACCTACAACAATGTACACTATCCACAACACCACTAACCTTTGTGTCATCTGCAAACATACTAACCTACCCTTCCACATCCTTGCCCAAGTTATTTATAAAAATCAACAAGTGTAGGGAGCCCCTGCAGAACACTACTGTTCACCAACCTCTAGGCATGATATGCATCATCTACTACCACCCTCTGCCTTCTGTGGGCAAGTCAATTCTGAATTCATGCAGTCAGGCCATAATGCAAGTGGAATTTTCTCATTCATAGTGAATGGCATGACTTATTACTGAATGATGGTAGGTGAGGAAGTAGGTAGTCAAAGGAAGTAGAATAAACTGGTAAAGGCAAGTACCTGGTAGAGCATGAGAGATAAAAACAGAATCAGCTCTTCATGGTCATTAACTTTTAATTAGGTTTTAGTGGATCTTGAACTTGAACATTGCATTTTCTATATTAACTCCACATTCTTTGGTTCCCTTAATATGCATTTATAAAAAACACAATCTTGTGGAAGAGGATCACTTCAGCCCTCTGGGGCTGCAGCCAAGTGATGTGACTGTGATGGAAGTTGCTGCAGATATAGAGGTCTTTATTCATTGAAACAAGCAGGCATTCTTCTAGGGCCATTTGCAGTTGAGGCTCGCAAACTCAAAAGTACATCACATTTTTAAACTCTTACAATCAATAGTAACAGTAAGTAATTCAATACAACTTCAAAAGTTGCAATCCTGACTCCTCCTCCTCCCCCTCCCCCTCCCCCTCCCCCTCCCATATGTGCATGTCTCATGGTCATCATTTTGTAAACTATATCTCAATGTCTGGGCCAACCTGTGCCTTTGGCTTCAAATTGCTATTTGCAATTTACAATTCAAACTGGAAGACTGGTTCATTAGAATTGAATTAATTTCTGCTATATTCTCAGAACTCCAGAATGCAGGGGTGTGTGTGAGGTTGGAGAAAGTCAGAAATGTCTGACCCTGTAAATGAAGGAATAATGTTAGAGATTGTTCTGCGAATAAATGAGAACAATTAATTTTAGCCTTCATTGGCTTTAAAAACATGAAGGTGAATATTGGGTATTTCACTGCTGTTGACGTCATTTGGTAGAGATTTTGTCAAAGAAAAGTTCTCGAGTAAATGAAGACCCCAAAATCGCAGGTCAAGTTTCTCAGATATTAAAATACACAGAAATGGGCATCATATCATTCCATTCTGGCTAAAGCTGATTTCCAGCTGCATGAAGCTTTTTAGGGAATTCTGCACAGGAATTTGTAAACTACTGTGGACCAAGACACTATATATTTTTAACAGATTACTTGTTTCCTGATCCAGCATAATGAATACATTCTGCTTTTCATTGACATAAAACTCGGATGTCCCAAGCATGCCTATTACCTTCCCAGAATCAACTTCAAAGATATTGTTCTAGGATATAGTTGCTTTGGATTTTATTTTGACAGCTGCATCAGATCTAACAATTCCGGGCATTGATTAGGTGCTGGTTATGAGGCTGCTTAGTTTAAATAAAGCAAGGAGAGGATGAGACCAAAATTCACAAGCTGGGGCAAAGTTGTTGAAATTTCGAAGAGTCCTAGGAAAAACAGGTGATTTTTGGTAAAAATTGTATCTTACTGAGAAATCACTTTGACAATTATAATGATGCTCCAAAAAAGTGATATTAATAGAATCTTGCTCTAGGGGGGCATGGGTTATGAGCAGGTCACCTGTCCTGTTCCTGATATTCTGGCCATTAACTTTCATCCTAGGCACCAAATATGCAATAACAGTAATCAGAAGTATTCATCACAGGAAAATGAGGAGGTGATAGATCAGAGATACAGGGAGGTAGTCACCCCTAAGTTACAGGAGGCGGGTACCTGGGTGACTGTCTGGAGAAGGAAAGAGAATAGGTAGCCAGTGCAGAATACCCCTGTTGCCATTCCCCTCAATAAAAAATATACCACTCTGGATACTGTCGTGGGGTGAGGGGTGTTGAAGCAACCAGGTCTCTGGCACTCAGTCTGGCTCTGTGGCTCTGAAGGGAAGGGGAGTGGGGGGAGGAGAGGAGTGCAATAGTGATCAGGGATTCCATGGTTAAGAGGAGTAGAAGTAGATTTTGTAGATATGAAAGAGACACATGGATGGTATATTGCCTCCCACGGACCAGGGTATATTGGATAAGGTCCTCGGCATTCTAAAAGGGGAGAGTGAACAGGCAGAAGTCATGGTATGTATTGGTACTGACGACATGGGTAGGAAAAGGGAGGAGGTCCTAAACAGATAATATAGGGAGTTGATGAGAAAGCTGAAAAGTTCGACATCCTGGATAGTAATCTGTGATTTGCTGCCCGTGCCACATGCCAGTGACAGTATGAATGGAATGATTTGATAGAAGAATATGTGGCTGAAGAATTGGTGCAGAGAGTAGGGTCTCAGCTTTCTGGATCATTGGGATCTCCTCCGGGGAAGATATGACCTGTACCAAAAGGACGGGTTACACCTGAACCCAAGGAGGACCAATATCCTTATAGACGGTTTTGCTAGAACTGTTGGGGAGGTTTTAAACTAATTCGGCAATGGGGTGGGAACCAGAGTGATAGGGCTAACGATAGGGTAGTTGGTATACAAGTAGCTGACAATATAGTGAGACAATGAACAAGGACAGACAGATGAAAGGGCAAAATTGTAGTCAATGAGATGAGTTGAAGTGTAACTGGGGGCCAAAATCAAAAAGGGTGATGAATACACGCACTTTATCAGAATAAAGTAGGTAATCAACCTTATTTGACAAACGTCTGTAGATGTGCGGTGGAGTGTATATGGACTGACTACATCGCAGTCTGGTATGGAAACATCAATGACCTTGAATGGAAAATCCTACAAAAAGTAGTGGATACGGCCCAGTCCATCACAGGTAAAGCCCTCCCGCAATTGAGTGCATCTGCACATTGTGGCAGGAAAGCAGCATCCATCATCAGAGACCCCCAGCATCCAGGTCATGCGCTCTTCTCACTGCTGCCATCAGGAAGAAGGAACAGGAGCCTCAGGACTATCACCACATTCAGGAACAGTTACTGCTCCTCAACCATCAGGCTCTTGAAGCAAAGGGGATAACTTCACTCAACTTCTCTTGATCCATCACTAAAATGTTCCCACAACCTATGGACTCACTTTCAAGCACTCATGGTCCTGATATTTACTGCTTATTTATTTATGATTAATATTTCTTTTTGTATTTGAACAATTTGCATACTGGGTTATGCAGTCTTTCTTTGATTGCATTATGGTTATTATTCTATTGTGGAATTATTGAGTATGTCCACAAGAAAATGAATCTCAGGGTCGTATATGGTGAAATATATAACCATATAACAATTACAGCATGGAAACAGGCCATCTCGGCCCTTCTAGTCCATGCCGAATGCTTACTCTCACCTGGTCCCACCAACCTGCACTCAGCCCATAACCCTCCATTCCTTTCCTGTCCATATACCTATCCAATTTTTCCTTAAATGACAATATCAAACCTGCCTCAACAACTTCTACTTGAAGCTCGTTCCATACAGCCACCAATCTCTTAGTAAGGAAGTTCCCTCTCATGTTACCCCTAAACTTTTGCCCCCTAACTCTCAACTCATGTCCTCCTGTTTGAATCTCCCCTACTCTCAATGGAAAAAGCCTATCCTCATCAACTCTATCTATCCCCCTCATAATTTTAAATGCCTCTATCAAGTCCCCCCTCAACCTTCTATGCTCCAAAGAATAAAGACCTAACTTGTTCAACCTTTCTCTGTAACTCAGGTGCTGAAACCCAGGTAACATTCTAGTAAATCTTCTCTGTACTTTCTCTATTTTGTTGACATCTTTCCTATAACTCGTGACCAGATCTGTACAGAATATTCCAAATTTGGCCTTAGTAATGCCTTGCACAATTCGAAACATTACATTCCAACTCCTATACTCAATGCTCTGATTGATTTATAAAGGCCAGCATACCAAAAGCTTTCTTCACCACCCTATCCAAATGAGATTCCACCTTCAGGAAACTATGCACCATTATTCCTAGATCACTCGGTTCCACTGCATTCTTCAATGCCCTACCATTTACCATTTATGTCCTATTTTGATTAGTCCTACCAAAATGTAGCACCACACACTTATCAGCATTAAACTCCATCTGCCATTTTTCAGCCCACTCTTCCAACTGGCCTAAATCTCTCTGCAAGCTTTGAAAACCTGCTTCATTATCTACAAGCAATACACATCAAAGTTGCTGGTGAACGCAGCAGACAGACTAGTCCTGACGAAGGGTCTCGGCCCAAAACGTCAACTGTACCTCTTCCTAGAGATGCTGCCTGGCCTGCTGCATTCACCAGCAACTTTGATGTGTGTTGCTTGAATTTCCAGCATCTGCAGAATTCCTCGTGTTTGCGTCATTATCTACAACACCACTATCTTAGTATCGTCTGCATACTTACTAATCCAATTTACCACCCCATCATCCAGATTATTAATGTATATGACAAGCAACATTGGACCCAGTACAGATCCCTGAGGCACACCACTAGTCACCGGCCTCCAACCTGATAAACAGTTATCCACCACTACTCTCTGGCATCTCCCATCCAGCCACTGTTGAATCCATTTTACAACTTCCATTTTAATACCTAACGATTGAACCTTCCTAACTAACCTTCCTTGTGGAACCTTGTCAAAGGCCTTACTGAAGTCCATATAGACAACATCCACCGCTTTACCCTCGTCAACATTCCTAGTAACCACTTCAAAAAATTCAATAAGATTTGTCAAACATGACCTTCCACGCACAAATCCATGTTGACTGTTCCTAATCAGACCCTGTCTATCCAGATAATTATATATACCATCTCTAAGAATACTTTCCATTAATTTACCCACCACTGATGTCAAACTTACAGGCCGATAATTGCTAGGTTTACTCTTAGAACCCTTTTTAAAAAATGGAACAACATGAGCAATACACCAATCCTCCGGCACCATCCCCGTTTCTAATGACATTTGAAATATTTCTGTCAGAGTCCCTGCTATTTCTACACTAACTTCCCTCAAGGAACCAGGGAATATCCTGTCAGGACCTGGAGATTTATCCACTTTTATATTCCTTAAAAGTGCCATAATCGTCATAGTTTCTATAACTTCCCTACTTGTTTCCCTTACCTTACACAATACAATATTCTTCTCCTTAGTGAGTACCGAAGAAAAGAAATTCTTCAAAATCTCCCGCATCTCTTTTGATTCCACACATAGCTGTGCACTCTAATTCTCTAAGGGACCAATTTTATCCCTCACTATCCTTTTGCTATTGATATAACTGTAGAAACCCTTTGGATTTATTTTCACTTTACTTGCCAAAGCAACCTCATATCTTCTTTTGGCTTTTCTTATTTCTTTCTTAAGATTCTTTTTACATTCTTTATATTCCCTGAGCACCTCATTTACTCCATGCTGCCTATATTTATTGTAGATATCTCTCTTTTTCCGAATCAAGTTTCCAATATCCCTTTAAAGCCATGGCTCTCTCAAACTTTTAACCTTTCAGGACCTCCTCACTCTTCCTACCCACGTCATTGGTCCCTACATGGACCATGACATCTGGCTGCTCACTCTCCCTCTTAAGGATACTGAGAGCTCGATCCGAGAAATTGCGGACCTTGGCACCAGGGAGGAAACAGACCATCCGGAATTCTCGATCTCTTCCACACAACCTCTTATCTGTCCCCCTAACTATCGAATCCTCTATCACTACTGCTCTCCTCTTTTCCCTCCTGCCCTTCTAAGCTGAGGGTCCCGTCTCAATGCCAGAGATGCGACCACTGCAACTTGTCCCTGGTAGGTCGTCCCCATCAACAGTATCCAAAATGATGTACTTATTATTAGTGGGAACAGCCACGGGGGTGCTCTGCTCATTCTGTCTATTCCCCTTCCCGTTCCCGACAGTCACCCAGCTACCTATCTCCTGACTCTTAGGGGTGGCTATCTCCCTGTAACTCCTGTTTACTTCTGCCTCTGCCTCCCGAATGATCCGAAGTTCATCCAGCTTCAGCTCCAGTTCCCTAACTCGGTTTGTCAGGAGCTGCAGGTGTAGTCATCAGGGACAATTGTGCTCACCCTGACTTCCCACATACTGCAAACGGAGCACTCAACTGCCCTAACTGATGCCTCCATTACCTATTCCTAAGGTAATTAAATTAATTAAAGGAACTTACCCGGCCTTACCTCACTTGGAGTGGAGCTCGTCCTCAGCCTTTTCTCGCTGAAGCCCCTCGAGCCAAAGCCTTCCTACTCTGTCTCCCTCTACTATGTCGCCCGTTTTGTCAATCTGCTCGCTTTTTAACTGTCCCGCTGCCTCACGGTCCGACTTTCACGCGCTTGCACAGTCATGTCCCATTCAACTGCCGAAGAAATGACCGTTCCCCAAGTGGGCTCAACCACAAGCTGCACTTTGTACTTTGATAATAAATTTACTTTGAACTTTAATCTGGTAGCACAGTTAGAGATTGTCAGGGATGATGTTGTGGGCATCACTGAGTTATGGATGAAAGAGAATCATAGTCAGGAGCTTAACATCTAATGATACACATTGTATCAGAAGGACAGGCAGGTAGGCAGAGCGAGTGGCTGTGTTGGTTAAAAAAATGAAATCAAATCCTTAGAAAGTGGTAAAATGAAATTGGAAGATGCAAAATCCTTCTGTATTGAGTTCAAAAACTTCAAGGGTAAAAGGGATTTATATACAGGCCTCTGAACTGTAGCCAGGATGTGGGCTACAAATTATAATGGGAAATACACAAGGCATGTAAGAAGGGCAATGTGTTGAATCCCAAGAGACGGAATTCTCAAGCATCTTGTGGTTGAGCCCGCTTGGGGAATGGCAATTCTGCAATAGCGGTATGTTATTGATCTAGATTGGATTAGGAAGCTTAAGTTAAAGGGATCTTTAAGAGGCAGTGATCATAATATGATAGAATTCACGCTGCAGTTTGAGAAGGAGAAGCTAAAACTGGGTGTATGTGCATTGCAGCGGAGTAAAGGGAATTACAGAGGCATGAGCGAGGATCTGGCCAATGTTGATTGGAAGGGGACACTAGCAGGGATGACAGCAGAACAGCAATGGCTAGTGTTTCTGGGGGAAATACAGAAGGTGCAGGAAAGATGAAAAAAATATTTGAGGGGAGGATGAGGCAACCATGGCTGACAAAGGAAGCCAAAGAGAGCATACAAGCAAAAGAGTGGGCATATAATATTGCAAAAATTGGTGGGAAGGTAGAGAACTGGGAAGTTTTTAAAAACCAACAGAATGGAACTAAAAAGCCATAAAGAGAGAAAAAATGAAATAAGCAAGCCAATAGTACAACCGATACAAAAGATTTTTTCCAGATATGTAAAAAATAAAAGAGAGACGAGAGTGGATATTGGACTGCTGGAAAATTATGCTGGAGAGGTAGTAATGGGGAACAAAAAAACGGCAGAATAACCTGCCAAGTGTTTTGTGAAGCAACACCAACAAAATGCTGGGGAACTCAGCAGTTCAGGCAGCATCTATGGAGATGAAGAGATAGCCAATGTTCGGGTCAAGTCCCTTCAGGACTGAGAGGGAAGGGGGAAGATACCAGAATGAAAAGGTGGGGGAGGGAGAAGGAGGCTAGCTGGAAGGTGATAGGTGCAGTCAGGTGGGAGAGGAAGGTCAACGGCAGGAGAAGAAGGAATCTGATGCGAGAGGAGAGTGGACGATAGGACAAAGGGAATGATGAGGGGTCCCAAGGAGAAGTAATAGGCAGGCAAGAAGAGGTAAAAGGTCAGAGTGAGGAATAGAGGTTGGGGGGGTGGGGGGGGCGGCTGTATTTGTTTACTGGAAGGAGAAATCAATGTTCATGCCATCTGGTTGGAGGCTGCCCAGACGGAATATAAGGTGTTCCTCCTCCACCCTGAGAGTGGCCTCATCTTGGCACAAGAGGAAACCATGTACCAACGTGATAGAATGGGAATGGGAATTAAAATGTTTGGCCACTAGGAAGTCCTCCTTGTGCTGGATGGAGTGGAGGTGCTTGACGAAGCAGTCCCCCCAATTTCCGATGGGCCTCACCATTGCATAGAAGACCCCATCGGGAGAAGTAGATACAGTAGACAACCCCTGCAGATTCGCAGGTGAAGTGTCGCCTCACATGAAGGACTGCCTGGGGCCCTGAATGAAGGTGAGTGAGGAGGTGCTTGGACAGCTGTCGCACTTAGGCCACCTGCAGGGGTAAGTGCCAAGAGGGAGATACGTGGGGAGGGACGAATGGACAAGGGAATCACAGAGGGAACGATCACTGCTGAATGTGGGGGGGTGGGGGTAGGTAAACATAGAACATAGAAATCTACAGCACATTACAGACCCTCTGGTTCACAGTGTTGTGCCGACCATGTAACCTAATGTAGAACCTGCCTAGAATTACCTTACTGCATCGCCCTCTATTTTTCTCAGCTTCATGTACCTATCTAAGAGTCTCGTAAAAGACCCTATTGTATCCAACTCTACCATCATTGCCACCACGCACCCAAAACTCTCGGTGTGAAAAACTTACACCTGACATCCTCTCGGTACCTACTTCCGAGCACCTTAAAACTGTGCCTCCTCATGTTAGCCATTTCAGCCTGGGAAAAAGCCTCTGATCAATGCCCCTCTCATTATCTTATACACCTCTATCAGGTCACGACTCATCCTCCATCGCACCAAGTTCGCTCAACCTATTCTCATAAGGCACACTCTCCAATCCAGACAACATCCTTGCACTTTTCTGCACTCTTTCTATAGTATCTACATCCTTCCTGTAGTGAAGTGACCAGAAGTGAACAAGTGGGGTCTGACCAAGGTCAACATTACCTCACGGCTCTTGAACTCAATCCCATGGTTGATGAAGGCCAATACACCATATGCCTTCTCAACAATACCGTCAACCTGCACAGCAGCTTTGAATGTTGTCTGGGCACGGATCCCAAGATCTCTCTGATCCTTCACACTGCCAAGTGTCTTACAATTAATACTATATTCTGTCTTCAAATTTGACCTACCAAATGAACCACTTCACACTAATCTGGGTTAAACCTCATCTGCCACTTCTCTGCCCAGTTCTTCATCCTATCGATGTTCCTCTGTAACATGTGACAACCCTCCATACTATCCACAACACCCCCAACCTTTGTCCCATCAGCATTCTTATTAACCCCACACTTCTACTTCTTCATCCAGGTCATTTATAAAAATCACAAGGAGGAGAGGTACCAGAACAGATCCCTGCAGAACACCACTGGTCACCAACCTCCATGCAGAATACGAACCATCTACAACCACCTTCTGTGGGCAAGCCAATCCTGAATCCACAAAGCCACGTCTCCTTGGATCCCATGCCTCATTACTTTCTGAATGAGCCTTGCATCAGGAAGCTTATCAAATGCCTTACTGAAACCCATATACACTACATCCACTGCTCTAGCTTCATCAATGTGTTTTGTTATATCCTCAAAGAATGCAACCTGCCCTTGACAAAGCCATGCTGACTATCCTTAATCAGATTACGTCTCTCCACCAATGAAGTAAGACTCACTAGTCTTATCTCTACTCCTTTTCTTGAACAAGGGAACAACATTTGCAACCCTCTAATCCTCTGATACTTCTCCCGTCCCTACCGATGATGATGTAAAATATGAAATTACGACAAATTTGGATAGCAGTAATAGGATAAGTCCGAGTCAACATGGATTTACAAAGGGGAAATCGTACTTGACAAATCTTCTGGAATTTTTTGAGGATGTAGCTATGAAAATGGACAAGGGAGAGCCAGTGGATATTGTGTACCTGGACTTTCAGAAAGCCTTTGATAAAGTCTCACATAGGAGATTAGTGGGCAAAATTAGGGCACATGGTATTGGGGGCAGAGTACTGACATGGATTGAAAATTGGCTGGCTGACAAGAAACAAAGAGTAGCGATTAACAGGTCCCTTTCGGAATGGCAAGGTACCGCAAGGTTCAGAGCTGGGACCACAGCTATTTACAATATACATTAATGATTTAGATGAAGGGATTAAAAGTAACATTAGCAAATTTGCAGATGACACAAAGCTGGGTGGCAGTGTGAAATGTGAGGAGGATGTTATGAGAATGCTGGGTGAATTGGACTGGCTGATTCTGATTGTGGATGATCAGCCATGATCACAGTGAATGGTAGTGCTGGCTCGAAGGGCCGAATGGCATACTCCTGCACCTATTGTCTATTGTCTATTAAAAATCATCACCAGAGTCTCAGCATCTCCTCCCTCGATTCCCACAGCAACCTGGGGTATACTTCATCTGGTTGCAGCGACTTATCTAACTTAATGCTTTTCAAAAACTCCAGCACATCCTCTTTCTTAATGTCTATATGCTCAAATGTTTTAGTCCACTGTAAATCATCCCCACAATCGCCAAGGTCCTTTTCCCTGGTGAATACTGAAGCAAATATTCATTAAGTACCTCCGCTACCTCCTCCAACTCCATGCACATGTTTCCATTATTACACCTGGTTGGTCCTACTCTCACATGGCTCATCCTCTTGCTCTTCACATACTGGTGGAATGCTTTGCTTAGCTTAGTGGTAGGGTCCCTTTAGAGATGGTGAAACTTATGTCACTTTCCTGTGTCACTTTTCACAATGGAAGACAATAGCAGAATTCCAGAAATGAAAGAGAGTCAGGGGACAAAAATGAGGAGAATGGGCTTGGGAAGTTGAAATGTCTGAAGGTAGATAAGTAACCTGGACCAGGGCCGGATTAAGCTAGTGCGGGGCCTGTAGCATATGTTATAAAGGGGCCCTAAATTTTAAAAATGCACTTAAGTATTAAAACATAAATTATTTACTTCCATAGTAAAGTAATTCAATTTTTTCATTTGCTATACAGCCAGATAATACGACAAATGACTGACACTTATGTAATAGTATTACAGGTACTTACATGTAGGTATCAATTTCAAATGTCAAAAGTAACAAAACTACAGTTTAAAAGTTAGATTTTCTAGATTTGGCATGAGCAAATTTGTTGATGATACTGGAAATGTCTATTTCACGCAGAAGTTCATGTTCAATGCTCACTAGAGTGAGATTGTTCAATCTGTTTTGACCCATAGTGCTCCTTAGTTCATCTTTAATCCTTTTTAGTTTTGAAAATGAGTGTTCTCCACTGCAGTTGGTAACCATGAGTGACAAATAGATGTGCAAGGCATTTTCTACATTTGGAAAACATGACTCCAAAGAATTGTCAGTTATCAAACGGTACAACTGTAACTCTACAAGGTCTTGTTTGGCGCCGATACGAGAAGCATTTATACCACGACACAGCAAGGAGCCAACACATGCCTGCACACACATACTGTGCCATGCAGCATGCAGCTCCCCCGACATGAAAACAACAGCGCTGCCAGATCATTGTTGTGGCGTGGATGAAATCACAGAGTGCCGTGTTACCGGTAGGTACAAGCCAGTTTTTTTATTCGACAAAACAAGGTTACAGCAAGCAGAGACCCTTGGCAGAACAGGTCTAACCACCTTGTGACTGAGGCTCAATATTTATTTGCTAAACACAAAGGACAGTTCATAGTTACAAGTACAGACAACTCTTTGAAATTAAATTCAGTGGTCCCCAACCACCGGGCCACGGACCGGTACCGGGCCATAAAGCATGTGCTACCGGGCCGCGAGGAAACGATATGAGTCAGCTGCACCTTTCCTCATTCCCTGTCACGCACTGTTGAACTTGAACATAGGATTGCCAACTGTCCCATATTTGCCGGGACATCCCGTAAATTAGAAATGTGTGCAATAAAGGAACAGCAGTTATAATGGGTGACTTCAATCTACATGTAGATTGGGTGAACCAAATTGGTAAAGGTGCTGAGGAAGAGGATTTCTTGGAATGTATGCGGGATGGTTTTTTGAACCAACATGTCGAGGAACCAACTAGAGAGCAGGCTATTCTGGACTGGGTTCTGAGCAATGAGGAAGGGTTAATTAGCAATCTTGTCGTGAGAGGCCCCTTGGGTAAGAGTGACCATAATATGGTGGAATTCTTCATTAAGATGGAGAGTGACATAGTTAATTCAGAAACAAAGGTTCTGAACTTAAAGAGGGGTAACTTTGAAGGTATGAGACGTGAATTAGCTAAGATAGACTGGCAAATGACACTTAAAGGATTGACGGTGGATATGCAATGGCAAGCATTTAAAGGTTGCATGGATGAACTACAACAATTGTTCATCCCAGTTTGGCAAAAGAATAAATCAAGGAAGGTAGTGCACCCGTGGCTGACAAGAGAAATTAGGGATAGTATCAATTCCAAAGAAGAAGCATACAAATTAGCCAGAGAAAGTGGCTCACCTGAGGACAGGGAGAAATTCAGAGTTCAGCAGAGGAGGACAAAGGGCTTAATTAGGAAGGGGAAAAAAGATTATGAGAGAAAACTGGCAGGGAACATAAAAACGGACTGTAAAAGCTTTTATAGATATGTAAAAAGGAAAAGACTGGTAAAGACAAATGTAGGTCCCCTGCAGACAGAAACAGGTGAATTGATTATGGGGAGCAAGGACATGGCAGACCAATTGAATAATTACTTTGGTTCTGTCTTCACTAAGGAGGACATAAATAATCTTCCAGAAATAATAGGGGACAGAGGGTCCAGTGAGATGGAGGAACTGAGCGAAATACATGTTAGTAGGAAAGTGGTGTTAGGTAAATTGAAGGGATTGAAGGCAGATAAATCCCCAGGGCCAGATGGTCTGCATCCTAGAGTGCTTAAGGAAGTAGCCCAAGAAATAGTGGATGCATTAGTGATAATTTTTCAAAACTCGTTAGATTCTGGACTAGTTCCTGAGGATTGGAGGGTGGCTAATGTAACCTCACTTTTTAAAAAAGGAGGGAGAGAGAAACCGGGGAATTATAGACCGGTTAGCCTAACGTCGGTGGTGGGGAAACTGCTGGAGTCAGTTATCAAGGATGTGATAACAGCACATTTGGAAAGCGGTGAAATGATCGGACAAAGTCAGCATGGATTTGTGAAAGGAAAATCATGTCTGACGAATCTCATAGAATTTTTTGAGGATGTAACTAGTAGAGTGGATAGGGGAGAACCAGTGGATGTGGTATATTTGGATTTTCAAAAGGCTTTTGACAAGGTCTCACACAGGAGATTAGTGTGCAAACTTAAAGCACACGGTATTGGGGGTAAGGTATTGGTGTGGGTGGAGAATTGGTTAACAGACAGGAAGCAAAGAGTGGGAATAAACAGGACCTTTTCAGATTGGCAGGCGGTGACTAGTGGGGTACCGCAAGGCTCAGTGCTGGGACCCCAGTTGTTTACAATATATATTAATGACTTGGATGAGGGAATTAAATGCAGCATCTCCAAGTTTGCGGATGACACGAAGCTGGGTGGTGGTGTTGGCTGTGAGAAGGATGCCAGGAGGGGCAAATTCATGGCAGATGCAATTTAATGTGGATAAATGTGAAGTTATCCACTTTGGTGGCAAAAATAGGAAAACAGATTATTATCTGAATGGTGGCCGATTAGGAAAAGGGGAGGTGCAACGAGACCTGGGTGTCATTATACACCAGTCATTGAAAGTGGACATGCAGGTACAGCAGGCGGTGAAAAAGGCGAATGGTATGCTGGCATTTATAGCAAGAGGATTCGAGTACAGGAGCAGGGAGGTACTACTGCAGTTGTACAAGGCGTTAGTGAGACCACACCTGGAGTATTGTGTGCAGTTTTGGTCCCCTAATCTGAGGAAAGACATCCTTGCCATAGAGGGAGTACAAAGAAGGTTCACCAGATTGATTCCTGGGATGGCAGGACTTTCATATGAAGAAAGACTGGATGAACTGGGCTTGTACTCGTTGGAATTTAGAAGATTGAGGGGGGATCTGATTGAAACGTATAAAATCCTAAAGGGATTGGACAGGCTAGATGCAGGAAGATTGTACCCGATGTTGGGGAAGTCCAGAACGAGGGGCCACAGTTTGAGGATAGAGGGGAAGCCTTTTAGGACCGAGATTAGGAAAAACTCCTTCACACGGAGAGTGGTGAATCTGTGGAATTCTCTGCCACAGGAAACAGTTGAGGCCAGTTCATTGGCTATATTTAAGAGGGAGTTAGATATGGCCCTTGTGGCTACGGAGGGCAGGGGTATGGAGGGAAGGCTGGGGCGAGGTTCTGAGTTGGATGATCAGCCATGATCATAATAAATGGCGGTGCAGGCTCGAAGGGCTGAATGGCCTACTCCTGCACCTATTTTCTATGTTTCTATGTATATTGGGCTAAATTGGTTTGTCCCATACGGGATGGCCCTTGTCCTGTATTTCTCCCGCTAACGTAGAGCGTTCCTATGAAACCTTTTGTGCCAAAATGGCGTAAAGCGAAGAAGCAATTACCATTAATTTATATGGGAAACATTTTTGAGTGTTCCCAGACCCAAAAGATAACCTACAAAATAATACATAAAACCCAAAATAACACTAACATATAGTAAAAGCAGGAATGATATGATAATACACAGCTTATATAAAGTAGAAATAATGTATGTACAGTGTAGTCGGGAAGATTAAGCCAAGACCGATTTGTGGGAAAAAAATCAGCACGTACGAGCATGTCATGCATGCGCACACAGGTTTCATGGTCATGGTAGTCTTTCCTGGGGTAAACACAAGTGTCCTGGGATTTGGCTGCTAATTTTGTCCCTTATTTGGGAGTGAGAAAGTTGGCAACCCGAACTGTAAAAGACATGTTGAGGTGAGTTTAACCCTACTTGAACACCGCCACCCCCCCCCGCCGGTTGGCCGGTCCGCAAGAATATTGTCAATATTAAACCGGTCCGCGGTGTGAAAAAGGTTGGGGACCCCGATTAAATTCATTCTACTAGCACCAGTATGCCTAAGCTGGCCTTTAGGAATGCAAGTTAAAATCCGTAATACATTACAGTATTTGGTATGTTACGCGCTAACATAGAGGACAATTCATATTCAAAAAGCATAGATATAGTGTCTTCGCAACTACCTGTAAACTTAGCATTCTTGTCTCAGAGGCGCCAGAGATGCATTGTTACAATTGAAACTGGGTTCACAGCTTTTAGGAAATGCATTGTTATGAACTCAATCCACAGTACTTTGTCAAAGAACAGAAGACTGATGGCTGAAGTCATATATTTAAGTGTAAATGAATCATCTACCCAAAACTCACTCTAACAGTCATGAGAATGCGGTGAGATGCCGATTTCACCAGACTGCAGCTTGCAAGTATTTAGTGCAGGCGGGGCCCTTGAAAATGCGAGGCTCGTGGAATATGCTACTTTTGCCACTAGGTTAATCAGGCCCTGACCTGGACTATATGGACTACACCCCTGGGTATAGGGGTGCTGAAAAGGTAGCTGAAGACATTCTGGTGGCATCAATAATGATCTTTTGAAAATTCTGGGATGGTTCCAGAGTACTGGAAAAGTTACAAAAGTCACTCCATTCTTTAAGAGGAGACAGAGGCAGAAGAAAGGAAATTATAGACCAGTTAGACTGACTTTAGTCCTGACAAAGGGTCTCGGCCTGAAACGTCGACTGCACCTCTTCCTACAGATGCTGCTTGGCCTGCTGCGTTCACCAGCAACTTTGATGTGTGTAGCCTGACTTTAGTAGTTGGTTTCAGGGTACCTGGAGGCACATGATAAAAAAGGCCAAAATCAACATGGTTTTCTCAAGGGGAAATCTTGCCTGACATATCTTTTGGAATTCTGTGAGGAAATAACAGGCTGGATTGAAAAAGAGGCAGTGACTGTTGTTTATTTGCATTTTCGGAAGGCCTTTGACAAGGTGCTGCACATGATGCTGCTTAACAAGTGCCCATGGAATTACAAGAAACATACAAGCATGGATAGAAGATTGGCTACCTGTCAGGAGGCAAAGAGTGTGAACAAGGGGGCCTCTTCTAGTTGTCTGCCAATGAGTAGAGGTGTGCCGCACGGGTCGGTTTTGGGACTGTCTCTTTTCACGTTATATGTCAATGATTTGGATGAAGGAATTAATGACTTTGTGGTATAGTTTGTACATGATATGAAGATAGGTGTAGTGGCAGGTAATGTTGAGGAAGCAAGGTGTCTGCAGAAGGACTTTGACAGATTGGGGGAATTGGCAAAGTAGCGGCAGATGGAATATTGTTTAGGGAAGTACATGGTCATGCACTTTGGCAGAAGGAATAATGGTGTAAACTATTGTAATCTCCTGGTAAGCCTCAGGCTCACTCAACTCACTTTCATCTAGGGGGAGCAGCCTTCGGCCCCACCAAACTGGGTAATCAAGTTTGTGTGAATGCTGTGTGATGTACCCCAACCCGCTAAATAACAGACAATACATCATATGCGATTAAATGATTACAATTTATAGATATTGCTGGAACTATGTAATTAATAGAGATAAAATATAAAAGGAAAGTAAAAGGTGCCAAACTTATCAAAGTTCAACCACTTCGTGCACAACAGTTGAAGCTCACGGATTCTCTTTCGCTGATCCTCATTCGCTTGTCAGCCCCTGGGCTCCCGCCCCAAGCCCAGGCCCAGCGGGCCCGGCAACCGTCTCCTCAAGCCACGTCTTCTCTCTTCATCCTCCTCGTGCCTTCTCCCCCAAGGCAGCGCAAACTAACAGCTTTCACACAGACAGAAAGAATAACATCTATCCCAATTGGTTAGCAAATGAATACAATGCTCGTTATCAGTAATTATAACCCAACAAGCTGCTACCGTTAACTCAACAGTTAACATTACAGAAAGGCCATTTTATTAGCCTTAGCAGTAGCATAAAAGAAGAAACCTCTTACACTGTCCCCCCACCAAACTTAGTCATGTCCTCATGACTTCTAAATAACTCGCCATCCCTTCCTGCAGACACAAAAACCCAATCCGGGTACAAACAGTGACATTGCTCCCCAAACAGTAGACTGCAGGCCCTGTTCCTCAGGCGCTATATAGGTCAACCTATCTGGGAATTTCCTAATCCTCTGAAACCTCCGTACCCCTTCACCTAAACCCTTCAGGCTCGGACACTACAGGGGATACCTCGGGTCTGCTTGCCAAATCCTCTCTCAATCTCTCACATGCCCCCAAACAGCTCTCACCCACCTCCTCCTGGCAGGCCCCCATGCGCCTCCTCACCAGCGGGGTGTTGGTCAGCATTAACGATTCACGACCCTCTGACACCCACACATTGGCCTCCAAGAACTCCAGTTTCACTGACCAATAACCATCGTCTGGATAATCACCGGCATTGGTACTCCAAATCTCCAGTGCCCTTAATGTTGTCAAGGGTAAATGCTTCAGAAGCTGGTTGTACAACGAACTGTACAACAACTTGACCTGCGCCCCAGTGTTGAGGATGGCTTTAGCATAGCTTCCCTCCATCCGTAACGACACCCAAGGGCGTGGTCCCTCTAAGCCTTCAGAAATAGAGTCTTTTCCTTTCGCGAGTTCCTTGGCACATTGCTGGGAACGTGCTCCCCCAGAGACCCCAAGCCGTTCCCCTACTGGGCTTCCATTAAGTTTCCTGACCCCTCTCTGATCAGCTGAACAACTGAGGGAGGGGCTGATCCCCTTAACTGATCCCCCCTGGCACCACAAGCAATTTATCTGCCCCCCAGCCAGAGAAGATACCCTGAAAACTTTCCACCAATCTCCTGACACAGGTATGGAAAGCCCTCCAGGTGCTGCATTTTACCTCCAGTTGAACCAAACACATTTTCCTCTGCTTTCAGATAACTGGCAGCTGTCACTATGGGGTAATTGAACCTGACAGTTCTGACAATGCCAACAGCCCGCCTACTCAAACTTCCAACCAATCACTGTCGCTTTCCCTCAGTCGAGCACTGCCACTCATCTAACAACTGAGAGGTCCGTTCCACCCAGGACACCACCATCTCCTAACAGTATGGACAGCCCATGGCCCCGCCTCACCTGGGACACCAATAGCCACTGGCAGTCCCACCACCATCTCGTCAGCACAAGTCTGAACTCAAACAAAGACCTCTGGGGTACCAACAGCCACCCCACCCAACACGCAATCCCAGCAATCCCAAAGAGGTACCCCAGCTTTCCGCCTCCGCAGCATGCATAATTTAAACAGGGCAATCATACAGCATCGAACAGAATCCAATCTCGGATGAGCCCCCACAATGTAGTCTCCTGGTCAGTCTCAGGCTCGCTCAGGGAAGAAACCCCTTACACTATTTTTAAATGGGGACAAAATTCCAAAAATTCTGAGGTGCAAAGGGACTTGGAAGTCCTCGTACATGACTCCCTAAAGGTTAGCTTGCAGGTTGAGTTGAGGAAGGTAAATACAATGTTAGAGTTCATTTCGAGAGGACTAGAATACAGAAGTAAGGATGTAATGTTGAGGTTTTATAAGACATTGGCCTGACTACAATATTGAGTATTAGAATACTGTGAGCAGTTTTGGGCCCCTTTTCAAAGTAAAGATGTGCTGGCATTGGAGGTCCAGAAAGATTCACAAGAATTATCCTAACAATGAGGGGCATTTGATGGCTCTGGACCTGTACTTACTGGAGTTTAGAAGAGGGGTGGATCTCATTGAAACCTATTGAATATTGAAAGGCCTAGAGAGACTAGATGTGGAGAGGATGTTTCCTATATATCTCCATGGGAGTCTAGGACCAGAGGGCACAGCCTCAGAAATGAGGAACTTCCATTCAGAACAGAGATGATGAAAAATTTCGTTAAGCAGAGGGCATTGAATCATTGCCACAGATAACTGTGCAAGCCAGTTCATTGGATATGTTTAAGGCAGAGGTTGATAGGTTAGGTTCTTGATTAATTAGGGCATTTTTTTACCATTCCCATGGTCTGCTCTTTATCAAATTACGGTATTGCTCTGCACTGTTGTAACTATATGGTATAATTATGTGGTTTTGTCAGTTTAGTCTTGGTTTGTCTTGTGTTTCTGTGATATCATTCTGGAGGAACATTGTATCATTTTTTAATGCATGCATCGCTAAATGACAATAAACAAGGACTGAGTGTCCTCATAATCTAATCTAATCTAATCTAATCTAATCTAATCTAATCAAACATTATTGGGAGAAGGCAGGAGAATAAATCAGCCATGATGGAATTGCGAAGCAGACTTGATGGGCCGAATATCTTAATTCTGTTCCTATATCTTTATGGTCTTCTTATTGCATTGGGCAGTACAACACAGAAATGGACTACAGTGTATTTAGCCCATTGTATCTATACTGACCACGATGCCAATCTAACTAATCTCATTGGTCCGCAATACTAGACTGTGTCTCTCCATTCACCGCTTACTCCTGTGTCTATCCAAGTGCTTCTGAGGATTCTGCTATTGTATCTACTTCTACCACGTTCTCCACCTCTCCAGCGCCATATCCCAGGCATCTACCACTTGTTTTGAAAAATAACTTTCCATGCAAATCTCCTTTAAGCATTTCCATTCTCACATTCCACTCTCACATTCCACCTACAACCTGTTGTATTTGACATTTCCATCAAGGGAAAATGGCCATGCGTCCCTTGTGGCCCGTCAGTATTTTACAGGCTGTACTTGTAGCAGGACACCCCTCAGTCTCCAGCAAGCCAGAGCAAACAATCCAAGTTTGTTCAACCGCTCCTTCTAGCTGTTATCCTCTAACCCAAGCAACATCCTCTCCAAACCCCGAATCAACAGTGCTGGTCACCGATCTCCATTCGGAGAAGCGCCTCTCTACTAATACTCTTGATTTTTATGACCCAGGCGATTTGTTTGACCTATGCCTGAATTTATACTGACCCTACATTGATTTTAACATTTCAAGGTAGGAGATTTATTGCTTACATACTGGTCAATATATACGCTCGCCAAGCATCACTAAAACAGACCTTGGGAAACCGTGGGAGCTTACTAGACAGAAATAGACGATTGCGTTTTTTACAACGGTGACTCCATTGGGAAAATACTTCATTAGCTGCTAGTTATTGTGGAATAATCCTAAACGGGGAGTTGTAGACGAGAGGTCTCTTTTCAATTTTAATACCGACCTAATTGTCACAGTGCACTAACCTTGTACTTTTTACTGCTAGATTTAAACTCTTAATTTTTGCTGCCAAGATTTACTACTTACTGATTTTCAGTTTTTTGAGGTACATTTACATCCTTGGATAAAATCCACACTTTTCCAGATGGAGATTGGAATACCGGGATTAATGTACGATCAGATATTTATAATTGAGTTTTTAATCGGGTCTGTCATTTATAGAAATGCCAGCATTTCGGTTTTGTGCAACGCTCAAAGGACCCTTTTATATCTGACTTTAGGCTCTAACGCTGATGCCAGCCTGCCGCGGAACAGTACATTTCAAGACAACATAGCAGGGTAGGATTGTGCTGTCTGATTGCAACCATTGAGGTCGTTTCCTGCGCGCTACTGTCCGCGACTCAACTGCCTACCCATTTGCACTATTACAATTTTTTTATTGTAAATAATCGCTGGCAAATGCCTTATAAGGTTGCGTGTCGATTCGACGACCAGAGGATTCTGAACTGCCGGGACTTTGACAGCAATGAGTTGCGAGTAGCCATATACGGGCAAAGCGTGGGATTCACTGACAGCTGGTGGACGTTTTAGCTTCACGATAGCCCCACCGCGTGTCAGCAAACTGGTCCTGCAGGTACCTTTTCCTACTTTGCACTTTTCGTCCCTACTATGTAAGGCGCTTTGTCAACACTTGACATCAAAGAATGTACCTCCTTCCTTTCCCGTAAACCCCACCCAAACCTGCAAGGGAACTTAAATTATTTTGAAAAAGTTCGGAAATATCCAGTGTTGAATCACCTATATAAATTGATATGAATTGCTTCGTTCACTTTACCCATTAGACTCAGAGAATGGAAGCAGATCATTCGGTCCAAAGAGACAACACCGACATCATTTGCCCACTTTACCTTAACCCAATCTTATTCCTCGCATTCCCACCAACCCAGTTCACTTACACACCAGGAGCAATGTGCATTCTCCAAATAACGCGCCAGCCTGCACAGCTTTGGGATGTGGTAGGGAAGATGAGAATCCGGAGAAACTACATGTTGTCACGGGAAGAATATGCAAACTTCGAACAGTAAGATTAAGATCGCTGGAGTTGAGAGGAAGCTGCACTACTTTTCCGCCCTATCAACCAGCGGAACCCTGCCCATTCAAAAGAAGACACTTGGCGAGAAAATGGAGAAAATGCTGATTTTTTTTTTAAATTAAGGAGATAATGTTTTAGGGATATCTGGAGAAGGTACTGGGAGAGTAGGGTAGAATCCCTGGTGGAGGGAGATGGTGGTCGGGGCAGCTTGGAGTTCAAGGTTTGAAACAGAAACTGGGACAGATGATGAAAATGTGGAACGATTGAGGGGACACATCGGGGAGAAGATGGGCCATAGGACATTAGAAGGAATCAGTCCAGCAGCAGGCTGGAAAGGTTAAATCTTGAAGTGCCAGGTTTGGGATCATAAAAACATAAGAAATAGGCCATCTGGCCCGTCGAGCCTGCACTGCCATTCAATAAGATCATGGCTGATCTGAGCATGGAACCATCTCCACCTACCTGCTTTTTCCATAAAACCTTTAATTCCCCTACTAAGCAAACATCTATCCAACCTTGTCTTAAATATACTTACTGAGATAGCCTCCACAGCTTCACTAGACAGAGAATTCCACAGATTCGCCACTCTTTTGGAAAAGCAGATTCTCCTCATTTCCATCCTAAATTTACTCCCCTGAACCTCGTGGCTATATCCCCAGTTCTAGTCTCACTGACAGTAGAAGCAGCTTTCCTGCCTCTATCTTATCTATCCCTTTCATAATCTTATGTTTCCATAAGCTCCCCTCTCATCCTTCTGAATTCCAGCGAGTACAGTCCCAGGCGACTCAATCTTTCCTCATAGTCTAACCCCCTTATCTCTAGAATCAACCTTGTGAACCTCCTCTGCACCGCCTTCAAAGCCAGTATATCTTTCCTCAAGTAAGGAGACCAGAAATGCATGCAGTACTCCAGAAGTGACCTCACCAATACCCTATACAGTTGCAGCATAACATCCCTGCTCTTAAATTCAATCCCTCTCGCAATGACAGCCAACATTCCATTTGTCTTCTTGATAGCCTGCTGCACCTGCAAACCAACCTTTTGTGATTTATGCACAAGCACTCCCAAGTCGTTCAATAATAATCTGATTTTCCATTTTTCCTTCCAAAGTGATGACCTCGCACTTACCAACATTGTACTCCAACTGCCGGACCCCTGCCCACTCACTTAACCTATCTAAATCTCTCTGTAGACTCTCCGTATCCTCCGCACAGTTGGCTTTTCCACTCAATTTAGTGTCATCAGCAAACTTAGATACACTATACACCTTCCCTTCTTCCAGATCGTTAATGTATGTCGTGAAAAATAGTGGGCTCAGCACCAAACCCTGTGGAACACCGCTGACCACAGATTACCAACTGATTGGTTAACCAATTCTCCATCCATGCTACTACATCACCCCTAACTCTATGCGTCCTTATCTTATAGGTAAGTCTCTTATGTGGCACCTTATCGAACAGCTTCTGGAAATCGAAGTAAATAATGTCCATCTGTTCCCCTCTGTCCAATGTGTTTGTTAAAGAACGCCAGTAAATTTGTCAAACAGGACCTGCCTTTGTTGAATCCATGCTGCATCTGCCTGTTGGATCCATTACTTTCCAGATGCCTCACTATTTCTTCTTTAATGATATTAAAGAAGGTGCCTCGCTATTTCTTCTTTAATGATAGCTTCAGCATTTTCCTAACTACAGACGTTAAACTAACTGGCTTATAGTTACCTGCCTTTTGCCGACGTCTCTTTTTGAATAGTGCCGTGACATTAGTCTCTGCCATTTCTTTCAGTACCCTGGGATGCATTCCATCAAGACCAGGGGACTTGTCTATCTTTAGGCCCACATGTTTGCTCAGCACTACCTCTTTAGTGATAGCAGTTGTATTGAGGACATAAACTGATGTGAAACACAGGTGAATGGAAGTACACCAGACTATGGCAGCCTCAGTAACACAGGTGAGCAGGAGAGAAACTTAGTGCTGAATGATTGTTGCGCTTTGTCATAAGAAGAGGTGAGAAGTGCTTAAGTGTTTATGGATGGAGAAATAATTTGAGACTATGGAGGAAAAGGCTAAGTGGTGCCAATCTTTAAAAAATGCGCAGATGAAGCATCAACTTAGGAGAAAATCACAGAAACAACAAGTTTGTTCTATATTTTTCCAAGTCATTTTCATTTTCATTTGGGCATCAGCTTAAAATATATAACACAACTGGAAGGCAGGTAATATTCAAGGTTCAAAAAGAACAGAGAAGGAGGCACTGCTAATCAGGGATAGTGTCATGGCTGCAGAAAAAGGGGAAGTCATGGAGGGATGGTCTACTGAGTCAGCATGGGTGGAAGTCAGAAACAGGAATGGGGCAATAACTTTACCGGGTGTTTTTATAGACCACCCCCCCCCAACCAATAGTAACAGGGATATCGAGGAGCAGAAAGGGAGGCAGATTCTGGAACAGTGCAACAATAATAGGGTTGTTGTGATGGGAGATTTTAACTTTCCAAATACTGATTGGCGTCTCCTTACCACAAGGGGTTTAGATGGAATGGAGTTTGTTAGGTGTGTTCAAGAAGGTTTACTGACACAATATGTAGACAAGCCAGCTAGAGGAGGGGTTATACTTGATCTGCTATTGGTCAGATGTCAGATCCCTCAGTAGAAGAGCATTTTGTAGGTAGTGTCCACAACTCTATCTCCTTCAACATAGTGCTGGAGAGGGATAGGAGCAGACAATTTGGAAAAATATTTAATTCGGGTACGGGGAAATATGATGTTAACTGGCAGGAACTTGGGAACAGATGTTCTCAGAGAAATGCAGGGCAGAAATTCAAAAAACATTTGCATTGAGCTCTGCATTGGTATGTTCCATTGAGGCAGGAAAAGGATGGTAGGGTTAAAGAACCATGGTGTACAAAGGATGTAGAAACTCTAGTTAAGAAGAAAAGAAAATCTTATGAAAGGATCAATAAACTAGGTACTGTTAGAGCTTTAGAAAATCACAAGGTTGCTAGGAAGGAGCTTAAGAATGGAATTAGGAAAGCCAGAAGGGGCCTTGAGAAAGCCTTGGTGAGCAGGATTAAGGAAAACCCCAAGGCATTCCTCAAGTATGTGAAGAGCAAGAGGATGAGCCGTGTGAGAATAGGACCAATCAGGTGCAATTTTGGGAATGTGTGCTTGGAGTCGGAGGAGGTAATGGAGGTGCTTAATGAATACTTTGCTTCAGTATTCACCAGGGAAAAAGACCTTGGCAATTGTGAGGCTGACCTACAGCCGACTGAAATGCCTGAGCATATAGACAATAAGAAAGAGGATGTGCTGGAGCTTTTGAAAAGCATTAAATGAGATAAGTTACCACAACTGGATGAGATATACCCCAGGCTACTGCGGGAAGTGAGGGAGGAGATTGCTGAGCCTCTTGCCATAAGACCATAAGGCTATAAGACAGAATTGGACCACCTCACCCATTGAATCTGCTCCGCTTTCTATCTTCTCCTCAACCTCAGTTCCCGGCCTTCTCCCCATAACCTTTGATGCCATGTCCAATCAAGAACCTATCAATCTCTGCCTTAAATGCACCCAATGACCTGGCCTCCACAGCTGCATGTAGCAACAAATTCCACAAATTCACCACCCTTTGGCTAAAGGAATTTCTCTGCATCTCTGATTTGAAAGGGCGCCCCTCTATCCTGAGGCTGTGCCCCCTTGTCCTAGACTCTCCCACCAAGGGAAACATCCTTTCCACGTCTACCCTGTCTAGGTCTTTCAATATTCCAAAGATTTCAATGAGATGCCCCCTTACCCTTCTGAATTCCAGCGAGGACAGACTCAGAGCCATCAAATGTTCCTCGTATCATAACCCTTTCATTCCTGGAATCATCCTTGTGAACTTCCTCTGGACCCCCTCCAATGCCAGCACATCTTTTCTAAGATGAAGGGCCCAAAACTGTTCACAATACTGAAGGTGAGGCCTCACCGGTGCCTTATAAAGCCTCAGCATCACATCCTTGCTCTTGTATTCTAGACCTCTTGAAATTTATGCTAACATGGCATTTGCCTTCCTTACCACCAACTCTACCTGCAAGTTAACTTTCAGAGTGTTCTGCACAAGGGCTCCCAAGTCCCTCTGCAACTCAAATTCCTAGATTTTCTCCCTGTTTACAAAAAAGTCTGCACATTTATTTAGAAACCATAGAAACCATAGAAAAACTACAGCACAGAAACAGGCCTTTTGGCCCTTCTTGGCTCTGCTGAACCATTTTCTGCCTAGTCCCACTGACCTGCACACTGACCATATCCCTCCATACACCTCCCATCCATGTATCTGTCCAATTTATTCTTAAATGTTAAAAAAGAACCTGCATTTACCACCTTGTCTGGCAGCTCATTCCACACTCCCACCACTCTCTGTGTGAAGAAGCCCCCACTAATGTTCTCTTTAAACTTTTCCCCCCTCACCCTTAACCCATGTCCTCTGTCTTTTTTTCTCCCCTTGCCTCAGTGGAAAAAGCCTGCTTGCATTCATTCTATCTTTACACATCATAATTTTATATACCTCTATCAAATCTCCCCTCATTCTTCTACGCTTCAGGGAATAAAGTCCTAACCTATTCAACCTTTCTCTGTAACTGAGTTTCTCAAGTCCCGGCAACATCCTTGTAAACCTTCTCTGCACTCTTTCAACCTTATTAATATCCTTACTGTAATTTGGTGACCAAAACTGAACACAATACTCCAGATTCGGCCTCACCAATGCCTTATACAACCTCATCATAACGTTCCAGCTCTTATACTCAATACTTTGATTAATAAAGGCCAATGTACCAAAAGCTCTCCTTACAACCCTATCTACCTGTGACGCCACCTTTAGGGAATTTTGTATCTGTATTCCCAGATCCCTCTGTTCTACTGCACTCCTCAGTGCCTCACCATTTACCCTGTATGTTCTACCTTGGTTTGTCCTTCCAAAGTGCAATACCTCACACTTGTCTGCATTAAACTCCATCTGCCATTTTTCAGCCTATTTTTCCAGCTGGTCCAAGTCCCTCTGCAACTTTTGAAAACCTTCCTCACTGTCTACTACACCTCCAATCTTTGTATCATCAGGAAATTTGCTGATCCAATTTGCCACATTATCATCCAGATCATTGATATAGATGACAAATAACAATGGACCCAGAACTGATCCCCGTGGCACACCACTAGTCACAGGTCTCCACTCAGAGAAGCAATTCTCTACTACCATTCTTTGGCTTCTTCCATTGAGCCAATGTCTAATCCAATTTACCACCTCTCCATGTACACCTAGCGACTGAACTTTCCTAACTAACCTCCCATGCGGGACCTTGTCAAAGGCCTTACTGAAGTCCATGTAGACAACATCCACTGCCTTCCCTTCATCCACTTTCTTGGTAACCTTCTCGAAAAACTCCAATAGATTGGTCAAACATGACCTACCATGCACAAAGCCATGTTGACTCTCCCTAATAAGTCCCCGTCTATCCAAATGCTTGTAGATTCTGTCTCTTAGTACTCCCTCCAATAACTTACCCACTACCGACATCAAACTTACCGGCCTATAATTTCCCGGATTACTTTTCGATCCTTTTTTAAACAACAGAACAACATGAGCCATTCTCCAATCCTCCGGCACCTCACCCGTAGACACCAACATTTTAAATATATCTGCCAGGGCCCCCGCAATTTCAACACTAGTCTCCTTCAAGGTCCGAGGGAATACCCTGTCAGATCCTGGGGATTTATCCACTTTAATTTGCCTCAAGATAGCAAGCACCTCCTCCTTTTCAATCTGTACAGTTTCCATGATCTCACTACTTGTTTCCCTTAATTCCATAGACTTCATGCCAGTTTCCTTAGTAAATACAGATGCAAAAAACCCATTTAAGATCTCCCCCATTTCTTTTGGTTCTGCACATAGCCGGCCACTCTGATCTTCAAGAGGACCAATTTTATTCCTTACAATCCTTTTGCTCTTAATATACCTGTAAAAGCTCTTTGGATTATCCTTCACTTTGACTGCCAAGGTAACCTCATGTCTTCTTTTAGCCCTCCTGATTTCCTTCTTAAGTATTTTCTTGCACTTTTTATACTCCTCAAGCACCTTATTTACTCCCTGTTTCCTATACATGTCATACAACTCTCTCTTCTTCTTTATCAGAGTTGCAATATCCCTTGAGAACCAAGGTTCCTTATTCCTATTCGCTTTGCTTTTAATCCTGACAGGAACATACAAGCTCTACAGTCTCAAAATTTCTCCTTTGAAGGCTTCTCACTTACCGAACACATCCTTGCCAGAGAACAACCTGTCCCAATCCACGCTTTTTAGATCCTTTCTCATTTCTTCAAATTTGGCCTTCTTCCATTTCAGAACCTCAACTCTAGGACCAGATCTGTCCTTGTCCATGATCAAATTGAAACTAATGGTGTTAAGATCACTGGAACCAAAGTGCTCCCCTACACACATTTCCGTCACTTGTCCTAACTCGTTTCCTAATAGGAGTTCCAATATTGCATCCCCTCTATATATTGATTTAGAAAACTATCCTGAACACATTTTACAAATTCTAAACCATCTAGACCCCTAACCATATGGGAGTCCCAATCAATATGTGGAAAATTAAAATCCCCTACCACCACAACTTTATGTTTCCTGCAGTTGCCTGCTATCTCTCTGCAGATTTGCTCCTCGAATTCTCGCGGAATATTGAGTGGTCTATAATACAACCCCACTAATGTGGCCATACCTTTCCTGTTTCTCAGCTCCACCCATAAGGACTCAGTAGACAAGCCCTCTAATCTGTCCTGCCTGAGCACTGCTGTAACATTTTCCCTGACAAGCAATGCTACACGCCCCCCCCCCACCCCGTCATTTTTCATTCCTCTGCCTCTGAAGCATTGGAACCCTGGAATATTAAGCTGCCAGTCCTGCCCGTCCTGTAGCCAAGTTTCACTAATTGCTATAACGTCATAATTTCTACTACCAAAGTGTATGACCATGCATTTTCCAACATTGTATTTCATTTGCCACTTTCTTGCCCATTCTCCTGATCTGTCTAAGTCATTCTGCATCCTACCTGTTTCCTCTATACTATCTACCCCTCCACCAATCTTCCTATCATATGCAAACTTGACAACAAAGCCATCTATTTCATTATCTAAATCATCTATATACAGCATAAAAAGAAGTGGTCCCAATACCGACCCCTGCAGAACACCGCTAGGCACTGGCAGCCAAACCGAAAAGGATCCTTTTATTCCCACTCACTGCCTCCTACCAATCAGCCAATGCTCTAACCATGTTAGTAAATTTCCTGTAGTACTATGGGCTCTTAACTTGGTGAGCAGTCTCATGTGTGGCACCTTGTCAAAGGCCTTCTGAAAGTTCAAATTTACAATATCCACTACATCCCCTTTATCTATCCTACTTGTAATCTCTTCAAAGAATTCCAACAGGTTCATCAGGCAGGATTTTCCCTGAAGGAAATCATGCTGACTTTGTACTACCTTGTCCTGTGTTACCTAGTACTCCATCACTTCATCCTTAACAATTGACTCTAACATCTTCCCAACTACAGAGGTCAGGCTAACTGGTCTATAATTTCCTTTCTGCTGCCTTCCTCCTTTCTTAAAGAGTGGAGTTATGTTTGCAATTGTCCAGTCCTCTCGCATCATGCCAGCGTCCAATGATTTTTGAAAGATTATTTCTAATGCCACCACAATCTCTAAAGCTACCTCTTTCAGAACCCTAGTGTGTAATTCATCTGGACCAGGTTACTTATGCACCTTTAGGTCATTCAGCTTTTTGAGCACCTTCTCTCTTGTAACAGAGACTGCACCCACTTCTCTTCCTTCACACACTACAACATCAGGTATACTACTCATGTCTTCCACAGCGAAGACTGACACAAAATACACATTTAATTCAGCAGCCATCTCCTTGTCCCCCATTATTATTTCTTCTGCTTCATTTTCTAGCGGTCCTATATTCACTCTCATTTCTCTTTTATTTTTCACATAGTTGAGAAAACTATGTCTATCCACTTTGATATTATTTACTAGCTTGCTTTCATATTTCATCTTTTCCCTTCTTATGATTTTTTAGTTGCTCTCTGTATGTTTTTAAAAACTCCCCAATCCTCTAGCTTCCTACTAATTTTTGCTTTGTTGTATATCCTTTCTTTTGCTTTCACAATAGCTTTGACTTCCCTCGTCAGCCACGGTTGTACAATTTTACCATTTGAGTATTTCTTCATTTTTGGAATACGCATGTCCTGCACCTTCCTTATTTCCCCCAGAAACATATGTCATTGCCACTCTGCTGACATCCCTGCCTGCAGCTCCTTCCAGTTTTCTTTGGCCAACGTTGTGATGATCTTTGCGTCATCAAGAGGGACAGGAGAAGTACCGGAGGATTGAAGGGTTCCTTTGTTCAAGAAAGGGAGTAGAGATAACCCAGGAAATTATGGACCAGTGAGTCTGACTTCAGTGGTGGACAAGTTGTTGGAGAAGACCATGAGAGGCAGGATTTATGAGCATTTGGAGAGACATAATCTGATTAGGGATAATCAGCATGGCTTTGTCAAGGGCAGGTCACGTCTCTTGAGCCTGATTGAATTCTTTGAGGTCGGAACAAAACTCATTAATGAAGGTAGAACAGTGGATGTAGTGTATATGGATTTCAGTAAGGCATGTGATAAGGTTAGCCATGCAAGGCTCTTTCAGAAAGTAATGAGGCATGGGATCCAAGGAGACCTTGCTTTATGGATCCAGAAATGGTTTACCACAGAAGGCAAGAGGTGGTTGTAGATGGTTTGTATTCTGCATGGAGGTTGGTGACCAGTGGTGTTCCACAGGGATCTGTTCTGGGACCCCTCCTCTTTGTGATTTTTATAAATGACCTGGATAAAGAAGTAGAAGGGTGGGTTAATAAAATTGCTGATGAGACAAAGGTTGGGGGTGTTGTGGATAGTGTGGAGGGTTGTCAGAGGTTACAGCGGGGCATCTTAGGATGCATAACTGGGCTGAGACATGGCAGATGGAGTTCAACACAGATAAGTGTGAAGTGGTTCATTTTGCCCTGATAGAAGTCTATAAAATGACAAGGGGCATTGATCATATGGAAAGCCAGAGGCTTTTTTCCAGAGCTGAAATGGCTAACATGAGGGGGCACAATTTTAAGGTGCTTGGAAAGAGGTACAATGGCTCTTTGATTGCGGATTGTAAGTTTTTCACACAGAAAGTGGTGGGTGCATGCAATGTGCTGCCGGTAGTAATGGCGGAGACAGATACAATGGGGTCTTTTAAGAGCCTCTTGGATAGGTACATGGAGCTTAGAAAAATAGATGGCTATGCAGTAGGAAAATTCTAGGCAGTTTCTAGTGTAGGTTACATGATTGGCACAACATTGCGGGCTGAAGGGTTATAATTTCTATGTTCTATATTCTATGTTCAAGATTCAAGATTGTTTATTGTCATTCTTCAGTACATCAGAAAGAAGAATTAAATGATTGTTACTTCTTATCCAAAGCAGCATTAAAAAAAACAATAAGCATAAATAACACTAAAAAAACACAATAGGTATATGATAAATATTGTTCACAAGTAACTGAGTGTGGCTATATATGGATAAGATAAACATATTGTATAGTGCAATGAATCAGGATTGATTTGTGAGCTTAAGGTAAAAGAACCCTAAGGGGTAAGTGATCATAATATGTTCAAATTCACCCTGAAATTTGAGAAGAAGCTAAAGTCAGATGTATCAGTATTACAGTGGAGTAAAGGGAATTATAGAGGCATGAGAGAGGAGTTGGCCAGAGTTGATTGGAAAAGAACACTGACAGGGATGACGACAGAGTGGCAATGGCTGGAATTTCTGGAAGCAATTCAGAAGGCACAGGATATATACATCCCAAAGAGGAAGAAGTTTTCGAAAGGAAAGATAATACATCTGTGGCTAACAAGAAAAGTCAAAGCCAACATAAAAGCCAAAAAGAGAGCATATAATAAAGCAAAAATTAGTGGGAAGACAGAGGATTGGGAAGCTTTTAAAAAAACAACAGAAGGCAACTAAAAAGTGATTAAGAAGGTAAAGGTGGCATATGGAAGTATGCTAGCCAATAATATTAAAGAGGATGCCAAAAGTTTCTTCAGGTACGTAAAGTGTAAAAGAGAGGCAAGATTGGATATCGAACCACTGGAAAATGATGCTGGAGAGGTAGTAATGGGGGACAACAAAATGACGGATGAACTGAGTAAGTATTTTACCTTAGTGTTCATTGTGGAAGACAGTATGGTGAAAGTTTCAGGTGTCAGAGAACATGAAGTGTGTGAATTTACCATAACTAGAGAGAAAGTTCTTAAAAAACTGAAAGGTCTGAAGGTAGATACATCACCTGGACCAGATGGTATGCACACAAGAGTTCTGAAAGAGGCAGCTGAAGAGATTGTGGAGGCCTTAGTAATGATCTTTCAAGAATCATTGGATCTGTAAGTCTGGAAAATTGCATATATTATGCTACACTTCAAGACAGTAGAGGGGCAGAAGAAAGGAAATTATGGGCCAGTTGGTCTGAACTCAGTGGTTGGGAAGGTGTTGGAGTCAATTGATGAGGCTGTGATTTTGGGATACTTGGAGGCACATGACAAAATAGTCTGAAGTCAGCTTGGTCTCTTCAAGGGAAAATCTTGCCCTACAAATCTGTTGGAATTCTTTGAAGAAATAACAGCTGATAGATGAAGGAGAATGGCTGATGTTGTGTACATGGATTTTCAGAAGGCCTTTGACAAGATGCCAAACATGAGGCTGCTTAACAAGCTTTAAGCCCATGGTATTACAGGAATGATTCTAGCATGGATAAAACAGTAGCTGATAGGCAGGAGGCAAAGAGTGGGAATAAAAGGAGCCTTTTCAGGTTGGCTGCTGGTAACTAGTGGGTCTGTGTTGGGACTGATTTTTTTTTGTGCTATATGTCAATGATTTAGATGATGGAATTGATGGCTTTGTTGCAAAGTTTGCAGATGATACGAAGATAGGTGGAGGGGCAGATAGTTTAGAGGAAGTAGAGAGGCTATAGAGGACACAGACAGATTAGGAGAATAGGCAAAGGAATAGCAGATGGAATACAGTGTCGGGAAGTGTATGGTCATGCACTTTGGTAGAAGAAATGAAAGGGTTGACCATTTTAGAAATGGAGAGAAAATACAAAAAATAGTGAGGTACAAAGGGTCCTTGTGCAGGCTTCCCTAAAGTTTAATTTGCAGGTTGAGTCTGTGGTGAGGAAGGCAAATACAATGTTACAATTCATTTCAAGATGACTAGAATAGAAAAGCAAGGATGTAATGTTAGGACTTTACAAAGCACTAGTGAGGCCTCACTTGGAATATTGTGAGCAGTTTTGGGCCCCTTATCTTTGAAAGGATGTGCCAAAATTGAAGAGTGTTCAAAGGAGTTTCGCAAGAGTGATTCCAGGATTGAATGGCTCATCGTATGAACAGTGCTTGATGGCTCTGGGCTTATATTCACTAGAATTCAGAAGAATGAGGGGTGACCTCATTGAAAGCTATCGAATGGTGAAAGGTCTTGACAGAGCGGATGTTTCCTATGGTGGGAGAGTCTAAGACCAGAGTGCACAGCCTCAGAATAGGGGGGTGTCCTTTTAGAACAGAGAGAGGATGAATTTCTTTTGCCAGAGGGTGGTGAATCTGTGGAATTGTTGCCACTGGCAGCTGTGGAGGCCAAGTCTGTATATTTAAGGCAGAAGTTGATAGATTTTTGATTGGTCAGGGCATGAAGGGATACAGGGAGAAAGCAGGAGATTGGGGCTGAAAGAAATATTGGATCGGCCATGATGAAATGGCAGAACAGGTGTGATGGGCCTAATTCTGCTCCTATATCTTATGGCCCTATATGTCAAAAATCAGTTAAGTGAACAGTTATAACTACCAGCATTATTGACGTATCTCAAGGCATAGATATTTCGTTCTGTGTATATGTATGTGTACAAATTTTGATCTAACAACATCTGAAAGCCTGAATATGCAAATAGTTTATCTGTGCTGCCTTTCAAAGTACAAGTCTTCTTTTGGCATTCATATACTATATTGAGAACAAATACAAATGGGCAAGGTGGGGTTAGGGTGGTTGTTTTTCTTCAGGATTCTTGCTGAAGAACATTATTGACTCTCATTTGGCAGATTTTAAGTTGAAGCACCAGAGCAGATTTTTTTTAAAGAAATCTTCCTGTAATCATTTACATTGAAATGTGTTTGTCTAATGCTTCTATGTGCACCAACAGAAGTGCAAGCCATAGTCACACAGATGAGTGGAGAGCAAAGGGGGTAGAAAGAAATGGGCAGAAAGCAGGGTTGAAAAATGAAGGGAATATCTTCAATTTCAGCTCCTCACTGGATTATCACATGTACTAAGTTAAGATGCTAATTACAAATAGGAGAAAATGACTGCCTCATCCAGCCATATGACTGTGCTCAAGAAAAGTTCAGATCATACATTGAGCAAATGAGCTACGTCTTTAAAGTGAACAATATGCTGAACATGGATGAGAAAGCAATTTTATAAGAGCTCAAACCATTAAGACATGCAAGCTCGACAAAGTAATTCCTGACTGTGATTGAGTCAGAGGTGTGTGGAATGCTAGAAAGTACTTTCCTATGATGGATGTCTTCTATATAAGTGCAGTGCTGAAACTGGACAAGTTTTCTATTTATAAAATATATTTGAGAGAAACAGCCAGAAATAATATGAGATAATTTGTGAGTAACTGTTTCAAAGTCATCTCTGCATTGCAATTTTGATGGTTTTGAGATACATGACAAGCTTATGTATAGACTTGCAGATTTAGTCAATACCAGGTCAAAATCAAGTACCAGAAAAGCCATCAGCTGTGGCAGACCTTACATACTATAATGAGCTACAAAATGAAATTGGGCAGCATTGCTGACAACTGCAGATTCCTTCCTGATGAGCTTCCAGTAAATTTACCAACCTTTGCAATTGGATCCTTGACTTCCTGACTGAATAAAACACTATCAATAAGGCTAGGCATCAATACCTCTGCCTTGATTATCAACACTGGTGTACCACAAGGACGCATCCTTCAGCACCCCCACTTTACTCCCAGCACACAAATGAGCACTTGGCCACTTCCTGCTCTAAATTCATCTGCAAGTTCCTGAGCACACCACCACAGTGGGCCATATCTCAAATAAGGATGATTTGAAGTACAGGATAGAGATAGAGAGCCTAGTGACATGGTGTCATAACAATAATCTTTCCCCCAGTGTCAGCAAAGCAAAAGACCTTGACTGATCCTTGAATCAGGAAGGGCGAGAGTTTGAGAGGGTTGAAAGTTTCAAGTTCCTAGGAGTGAACATCAGCATCAACCTGTCCCAGTCCAACCACCTAGACACCATGGCCAAGAAAGCACACCAGTATATCTGTTTCCTCAGGAGGCTAAGGAATTTGGCTTGCCCCATTTGACCTTCACCAAATGTTATCACTACACCATAGAAAGCATCCTCCTGGAATACATCATATTTTTTTATGCCACTGTTCTGCCCAAGATTGCAAGAAGCTGTAGAGAGTTATGGGCACAGCTCAGCACAGCACAGAAACCAGCCTCTCCTCTCTGGACTCTGTCTATACTTCTCAGTAAAGCAGCCAACATAATCAGCATACTCACCCACACCAGGCACTCCCTACTCTCCCCCTCCCTTTGGTCAGAACAGACAGAAGCCTCAAAGCACACACCACCAGGCTCAAGGACAGCTTCTACCCCACTGTTGTAAGACTACTGCTTGGTCCTCTAGTAGGATAGATGGATTTTTGGCTTCAGAATATATCTCTTAATGGCCTTGCACCTTATTGTGTGCCTACACCACACTTTCTCTGCAACTGTAACATAGTATTCTACATTCTATTAATGTTTACCTTGTTTACAAAGTTGGCCGTGTGGAAGAAGACAGAGAATGGTAGTGGATGATTGCTTCTCAGACTGGAGGCCTGTGACAAGTGGTGTGCCTCAGGGATCTGTGCTGGGCCCATTGTTGTTTGTTGTCTATATCAATGATCTAGATGATAATGTGGTAAATTGGATCAGCAAGTTTGCTGATGACACTAAGATTGGAGGTGTTGTGGACAGCGAGGAAGACTTTCAAAGCTTGCAGAGGGATCTGGACCAACTGGAAAAATGGGCCAGAAAATGGCAGATGGAATTTAATACAGACAAGTGTGAGGTGTTGCATTTTGGAAGGACAAATCAAGGTAGGACATACACAGTAAATGATAGGACACTGAGGAGTGTGGAGGAACAAAGGGATATGGGAGTTCGGATATATGATTCCCTGTAAGTGGCATCACAGGTAGACAGGGTTGTAAAGAAGGCTTTTGGCATCCTGGCATTCATAAATCAAAGTATTGAGTATAGGAGTTGGGATGTTATGGTGAGGTTGTATAAGACATTGGTGAGGCCAAATTTGGAGTATTGTGTACAGTTCTGGTCACCTAACTATGGGAAGGATGTCAGTAAGATTGAAAGAGTGCAGAGAAGATTTACTATGATGTTGCTGGGTCTTCAGGAATTGAGTTACAGGAAAAGATTGAACAGGTTAGGACTTCATTCCTTGGAGTGTAGAATAATAAGGGGAGATTTGATAGAGGTTTACAAAATTATGAGGGGTATAGACAGAGTAAATGTGAGTAGGCTTTTTCCACTTTGATTAGGAGAGATAAATATGAGAGAACATGGCTTTAGGGTGAAAAAGGAAAAGTTTAGGGGGAACATTAGGGGGAACTTCTTCACTCAGAGAGTAGTGGGAGTGTGGATCTGATGTGGTAAATGTGGGTTCAATCTTCAGTTTTAAGAATAAATTGGATAGATACACGGATGGGAGAGGTCTGGAGGGTTATGGACTGGGTGCAGGTCAATGGGACTAGCAGAATAAAGTTTCGGCACAGGGCACAGTAGCCTGTTTTCTGTGCTGTAGCATTCTATGGTTCTATGGTTCTATTACCTCAATGGACTGATCTGATGAAATGATGTGTTTGGATGGCATGCAAAACAGAATTTTTCATTGTACTTCAATACATGTGACAATAATAAACTAATTTAGAACAGTGAATTACATTAGAGATTCTTTGTTCCACAATTTGCTAGTCGAAGCGGTTGAGTTCACAAAATCTGGCATCAAAACTTACATGAGAACTTGCACTCTGAATGAAATGACATATAAAAGATGATAGGAATTTCCTGTAGCACCAGTGATGGGCATTGCTAAAATCTCCAATTAAAGAGCCTTTGTAAAGTTCAACATAAAAATGTCAGTCAGTTACCATCATTACAATGATCATCATGCACCATAGCTTTGTCAGCTTCTAAAGCTAAGGAGCTCAGAACTTCATAAAATTCAAGGATAAGCCAAACATAAAAAGTAATTTAAAGATTAAAGATGAACTTTATTTGTATATTGAAACCTGCGCTATTTGCTTCAAATTAAATCAGAGAAGATTGTGCTGGGCAGCCCACAAGTGTCACCATACTTCCAGTGCCAACATAGCGTGTAGCGTGCCCACAACTCACCAACCCTAAATGTATGTCTTTGGAATATGGGAGCAAACTGGGGCACTTGGAGGAAACCTACGCAGTCATGGGGAGAACGTACAAACCTATTACAGTAAGTGGCGGGAATCACCCATCACTACCCCCGCAACACATTTTAGAGCTGTCACTGTAAAGTGTTGCACTAAGTGCTGCACTGGCATGCCACCCACAACAACAGATCTGAAACAACAGAAAGAAGGAGTTCATGGTTTAAGAGTAATCAGACAAAAAGGAAGAGGGATTGCACAGTCCCTGCATGTCAATTGGAAATGACAGCCGTTTGAGTCAAGGTATGGATTAACAATCTGTGCATTAACACGCATATTGATATTTTAAAATCTGTGATAATGAATGAAGAAGCTTACTCTGGTAGATTCAAGCTAAAAGAGGTTCTACAAATGTTAAAGACAATTTTCAATAAACACAACAGGCAGTGAGTATACAGTATATAGGTTGGTGTTTGTTGAATCTCATAATGGTTAACATACTATTGTCCATCTGGTTGCTTGCTGAATCTGCATGCTGGCCTTCAGAGACTTGTATGCAGCACATTAACATATTTCTCACCATTTGACAAATACACTACTTTTCCATTATGTGGATATGATGATATGTTCAAAGAAGCTAAGCAGGCCTAACAGGACCTAATGTGAACACTGGCATCAAAAATATGCACAGGCAAAACCTGGCAAGAATCAGTTTGAGAAGTAACTAGATAGGCTGGAATAAATATATTTACTCTTGTGGGGCAGGGGTGCAAGCTGATAATGGCTGGGCCGAGGAAGACTAAACTGTTACTTGATTTACTGAGCACTTCAAGCATTTTCTCTTCTTGTTTCACCCTTGGATTCTTTCTAGTAGGAACAGCTCACAGGTGATATAGAAGTGGCCAATTAGTAATATCTAATATAGCAGGATCTCGGAAGAAATAAACCATCTTTCTATTGTGGTACAACCGTATAACCAGGATACTGGATGGCAAAAAAAATCTTTGAACATTGGAAATAGAGGAAGAATTTTGTTATTTGGCTCCGGAACTCTTCAACCATTGGATAAGATCATGGCTGACCATTTATGTCAGTACCACTATTCAGCAGTAGCATTTTATCCCATGATTTCTTGAGACTTTTTTCTCATCTCAGTCTTGAATGCTGATCTCTTATTTTGAGACTGTGAGCACTGATTCTAGACATCTAAACCATGGAAACATCAACCAGAGTAAGAATTTTAAACATATTGAGGAAGTTACTTCTCATTCTTCTAAATCAAGACATGAGAGACCCAACCTGCTTAATCTCTCATCATAGGACAAACTTGCTGATGAATCTGCTAATCATTTGTTGCACTCTCTTTATTCTAAATATATTTTCCTTGGATGGGGAGACCAACCCTGTATACACTATTTCAGGTTTGATTTCACTTCGAGTCCTGTATAGTTGTTGTCAGATGTAATAGTCATACTGATGTCATCTTGACATAATGACTAACATTCCAGATTCTTCTCACTGCTGCTATCGGGAAGGAAATACAGGAACCTTAGGTCCCTCACCAACAGATTCCAGACCACTTATTACCCTCCAACCATCAGGCTCCTGAACCAGCATGGATAACTTCACTCACCTCAGCACTTAACTGATTCACAACCTGTGGACTTACTTTCAAGGACCCTACAACTCATGTTCTCAATATTATTTATTTATTTATTGTGATGTTCCATTTGCACAGCTTCACTTCTTTTGCACACTGGTTGTTTGTCCATCTTTGTGTGCAGTTTATCACCAATTCTATGTTATTTCTTTGATCTATTTTGAATGTCCACAAGAAAATGTATCTCAGGGTAGTCTTCTTCTTCAGGCTTCCATCAAAATCCGATGACGATGTCCACTCCTTTAACGGTGAGATCTTTGATGACTATACAGTCCTATCCTGGACCCACAAGCTCTATTGCACGTGGGACATGTATATGTGGTAGTGGTGACAACCATGGCTGCATTTCTCCTGGCTCTCTTCTGCTGTCTTCTGGTTGTTCTTTCCATCTCCAGAATACGAACCCCGTCCCTACACAGCTGTCGCCAAGTGGTACGGTCAGCAGCAATATCCTCCAGGTCCTTGGGACTGATCTTGCACTTCCTTAAAGCATTCTTCATCTGATCCTTATAGTACTTCTTTGGCCCTCCAGCTGAGCATCGACCATGATGTAGCTGGCCGTATAACACTCTGCAGGGTAGCCGACAGGGGGGCAACCTTATCACGTGCCCCAGCCACTGCAGCTGACGCTGGGTGATCATGGCCTCAATACTCAATACTCCTACAGTTGGTCTTTATAAGTATTTCAGTGTGAGGTACCCGCTCACGCCAGGTAATTCCCAGGATGCGCTGGAGGCAGCTTATGTGGAAGTGCTCCAAGGACTTGATGTGACGGCTGTAGGTTACCCAAGCTTCACAGTTATAAAGGAGGGTGGTGACACTGACTGCTTCTCAGGGTAGTATATGGTGACAAACAACTTACATATTTTTAATAATAAATTTAATTTGGTCTTTGAGATGGCTCACTGTACCCAAATATTAATTAATGGTGATTTTATATTTCACTAGAAAATACACTGGACATTTACTACCAAATCAGTTAAACTAATTTTTCAAAATGAGGTCACATCCTTGTCCATTCATTTAAGTTGTCTGTTTCCACACAATGCCTCTGCATCTTCCTTACAGCTAGCTTTTTATCATTTTATCAGTTCTGTTCATATCCCTCTCTCCTCCTTCCGCACTTTCTCCAATGCCCATGTATCCACCCTCTTTTCCTCCTCTATACTTGCATTATTCCTCCAGTATTGACTCTTTCATTCCTCTCCTCTTTCTCCACCAGGTTCCCTCACTCTCACTTCCTGTCTTTGTTGTTCCTGTGATTCTTTTTCACCACCACACACCATCCCCGCCAGTCTGCAACTCACTAGACATCTCTACATATCTCTTTCTCTTCTAGAACTAACCTATCTCTCTCCCCTCCCACCACCCTATACTTACTTCTCTCTCTCTCTCTCTCTCTCTCTCTCTCTCTCTCTCTCTCTCTCTCTCTCTCTCTCTCTTCTCCCTCTTTTCTTCCTACCGGCTTCCACTACTTCCTGCTCTTCCCTTTTCTCCTCCTACCCATCCCTGTCTCTCGATCGGTCAGAGCATGAAGGTATACAGGGTGAAGGCAGGAGATTGGGGCTGAGAGGAAAATTGGATTAGCCATGATGAAATGGCAGAGCAGACTAGATGGGCCAAGTGGCTAAATTCTGCTCCTATATTTTATAGTCTCATGATCTCTGACCTTCTCATCCCTCTGTGACACCCAGTGTCTAGTTCACCTAACCTCTCTCATGCAACAATTCCTGACACATCATCCCCTTTCACCATATCATCTTAGCCCTCTTCATACACTCCACCAACGTGCTGCTTTGATCTGATTCAGTTCACTTTCATTTTAGCTACTTCTTTCTTACCTGAGTTTCTAAATGCTTTACTTTTCTCCCTGCTCTTCACAATCACAATTCACACTTTCTAATTCACACTGCATCCCACATTGAGATCTGATATGACCCCTTTCCCATTCTATGTGGCATTCTGTTCTCCACTGCCTCCAACTCTCTCAGCATCCATCTGTGCCCTACCCATTTCACTCTACTCCAAAACCAACTAATGTACTGCTGTCCCCCAGGTTGTCTTCTGTCTCACTCCATAAGACCATAAGATATAGGGGCAGAATTAGGGCATTTGGCCAATTGAGTCTGCTCTGCCATTTCATCATAGCTAATCCAATTTTCCTCTCAGCCTCAATTTCTTGCCTTCTATCCGTATCCCTTCATTTTCTGACCAATCAAGAATCTATCAAATTCTGCCTTAAAAATACATAAAGACTTGGCCTCCACAGCTGCCTGTGGCAAAGAACTCCACAGGTTCACCACACTCCGGCTAAAGAAATTCCTCCTCTTCTCCATTCTAAAAGGATGCCCCTCTATTCTGAGGTTGTGTCCTCTGGTCTTAGACTCTCCCACCACAGGAAACATCCTCCCTACATCCACTCTTTCAAGGCCTTTCATCATTCGATGTATTTCAATGAGGTCGCAGCCTCACCCCACCATCTGCATCAGGCAATCTCCTAAACTCTTTAATCTCAGTAACATTTGCTCAGCCTCTTTTGCCCCATCTCCAGTCTCTCACTCTCCCCACCTTCCTACTCATTACTTCCAACCCACCACCTGAATATCTCTCTCTCACCTCATTTCCCCACAATCTTTCCGATCCTAACCCAGGTCTGTGATTCTCACCTGCCATTTGACATTCTTTAAAACTCTGACACCAATATCACCCTTTCAGTCAGCTCTGCCCCTGAATCTCTCACCTTCCCAATGACTCTTTCCCTCCTCGAAACTCCCTTGTGCCCCGGGTTTTATATTTCTCCAGTGCAGATTAATACTCAAATTCACAGTCCCATACTTTTTCTTGAAAAAATTACTTCCAACTATTCACAGGTTGTTCAGCTCTCCTCCTGTTCTGTAACTCTCATGCAACCCTAATCACGTATTCACTCTTGCTTCCTGATACCAATATGTCTCTCATCCTGTCTTTGACACTGTAGCTGCACACACACACACCATTTAAAATAGAGTACAGTCGACATTTCAGGTCGAGATCCTTCGTCAGGACTAACGGAAAAAAGAGATAGTAAGAGATTTGAAAGTGGGAGGGGGACGGGAGACCTGAAATGATAGGAGAAGACAGGAGGGGAAGGGATGAAGCCAAGAGCTGGGAGGCTGATTGGCAAAAGGGATACAAGGCTGGAGAGGGGGGAGTTTCGTAGGATGGAAGGTCTTGGAAGAAAGAAAGGCCTCATCCCTCCCCCTCCTGTCTTCTCCTACCATTTCGGGTCTCCCCCTCCTCCTCCCACTTTCAAATCTCTTACCATCTCTTTTTTCCGTTAGTCCTGACAAAGGGTCTCGACCCGAAACATCGACTGTACTTCTTCCTATAGATGCTGCTTGGCCTGCTGTGTTCCATCAGCATTTTGTGTGTGTTGCTTGAATTACCAGCATCTGCAGATTTTCTCGTATTTGCACCATTTAAAATGTCTCTTTTTTTATATGTTCCAGTATTATGTATTCTCCTTCCTGCGTGCTAATGTTCATATAAGACCATAAAACATAGGTGCAGAATTAGGCCATTCAGCCTATCTGCTTTGCCATTTCATCATGGCTGATCCACTTCCCTCTCAACCTCATTCTTCTGCCTTCTCCCCATAACCTTTCACACCTTGACTAATCAAGAACCTATCAACCATTAAGTGCATCTAGTGACCTGGCCTAAGTAGCGACCTGTGGCAATGAATTCTACAGATTCGCCGTGCTCTGGCTAAAGTAATTCCTTCTTATCTCTGTTCTAGATGGATGTCCCTGTATTCAGAGGCTGTGTTCTCTAATCCTAGACTCCCCCAACATAGGAAACGTCCCCTCCACATCCACTCTATCTAAGACATTCAATGTTTGATGGGCTTCAGTGAAATCTCCACTCACACATCTAAATTCCAGCAAATACAGGCCAAGAGCCTTCAATCGTTGCTCATTTGATAACCTTTACATTCCTGGAATTAACCTCATGAACCTCCTCTGAACTCTCTCTCCAATGCCAGCACATTCTTTCTTAAATAAGGGACCCAAACTGCTCACAATACTCCAAGTGAGGCCTCACCTGTACCTTATACAGCCTCAACATTACATCGTTGTTTTTATATTCTAGTTCTCTTGAAATAAATGCTAACATTGCATTCACTTTCTTCATCATCAATTCAACCTGCAAATTAACCTTCAGGGAATCCTACAGGAGGACTTC
This sequence comes from Mobula birostris, assembly GCF_030028105.1. Classification (NCBI taxonomy): domain Eukaryota; kingdom Metazoa; phylum Chordata; class Chondrichthyes; order Myliobatiformes; family Myliobatidae; genus Mobula; species Mobula birostris. The sequence goes on along the minus strand of NC_092380.1, from coordinate 58,724,539 downwards.
CAAATCCCTTTGCACCTCTGAGTTTTGAACTTTTTTCCCCACTTAGAAAATAGTCTACACTTCTATTCCTTCTAACAAAGTGCAGGATGATACACTTTCTATGCCTATTCTCTGAATCTGTCCAAATCCTTCTGCAGCCTTTCTGCTTCTACAACGCTACCTGCACCTCCGCTCACCTTCATATCATCGGCAAGCTTCCCCACAAGCCATCAATCCTGTCATGCAAATCACTGATATATAACTGTAATACCCCGGTTAAGATTTCTGCTGCTATGCTGTGAGGTAGATTAATTTAGCAGCTTTCAGTAAAGGGATTGAGCCAAGCTGGAAGGTGTGTTTTGGCTTCATCTGACATTAAGGACACACATTGTCTAACTTTGGAATGTGAGTCAGCCATTCAAGTTTGTGGGATGTGAGAGAGGCTTCTGGAGAGCTGTGGGGAAGACTTTTCCAAGGCACAGTAGTCTAGTTTGTGGGGGCTTTCGGGAGCTATGGAGAAAGGCAGATGCTGCAGAATGCCGTTGGAAGGGAGGTCCCCGTTGCACAAAGTGCTATCAGCAGATGAATGGTTCCAGGGAGGAAGTGGTGATACTCCTGAGAGAGAGCCCATTTGTTTGATATGGATTTCAAGCGAAGTTTGGAACGTGTGTGCTTTCATGAAGACCATGGGTCCAGCGCATGAGTAAAGACAACTCCAGGATGAGCTCCAATTTTATGTGCACATTGGATCCGTTTAACATTAATGGGCCCTTTTATTTTTTTTCTTTTCTCTTTCCTACTAACTGTTCAATAAAGCTGAAATTTGTAAATATACTACATTCATAATTTTATGTGGTGTTTTTTAATTGGGACATCATGACGTTCCCGTTCCGTTGAGCCCCAAATCATTCCGACCCTGGACGTGTATTGCTTGTGAAAGGTGGCCTTTTCACCGCTGAGTCACGTAGCTGTTAGCAGAGCCGCTAATGATCCAAGTTTGCATACGAGCCCAGTGAGAGGGTTACATAACATAATAAGATGCAGTCCCAACACAAACCCCTGAGGAACACCACTAGTCACTGGCAGTCAACCAGAAAAGTGTCCCTTTATTCCCACTCTTTGCCTCCTGCCAATCAGCCACCACTTTATCTGTGCTAGCATCTTTCTTGTAATACCAAAGGCTCTTAACTTGTTAGGCAGCCTCATGTGTGGGATCTTATCAAAGGTCCTAGACTCCCCCACTATAGGAAAATCCAAGTACACAGCATCCACCAATTTTCCTTTGTCTATCCTGTTTCTTATTTCTTCAAAGAATTCCAACAGATTTGTCAGGCACGATTTTCCCTTGATGAAACATGCTGAATATGGCCTATTTTATCACGTGCCTCCAAGTACCCCAAAACCATATTGACTCCAGTATCTTCCCAACCACTGGAGTCAGACTAACTGGCCTATAGTTTCCTTTCCTCTGTCTCTCTCCCTTCTTGAAGTGTGGAGTGACATTTGCAATTTTCCAGTCCTCTGGAGCCATGCCAGAATCTATTGATTATTGAAAGATCATTACTAGTGCCTCCACAATCTCTTCAGGAACATCTTTCAGAACCTTGGGATGTAGTTTACCTGGTCCAGATGACTTATCTACCTTCAGACCTTTCAGCTTCCCAAGCACAATCTCCCTAACAATAGCAACTACACTCACTTCCGTCCGTTGATATTCAGGAACTTCCGACATACTACTAGTGTCTTCCACAGTGAAGGCTGATGCAAAATACTAATTAATTCATCTGCCATTTCCTTGTCCCCCATTACCATCTCTCTAGCATCATTTTCCAGTGTTCCAATATCTACTCTTACCTCTCCTTTACTCTTCATATGTCTGAAAAAAGTTTTCTATCATTTTTGATATTATTGGCTAAGTTACATTCATATTTCATCTTTTCCTCCCTTATGGTTGTTTTAGTAGCCTTCTGTAAGTTTTAAAGATTTCCCAATCCTCTAACTTCACACTATTTTTTGCTTTATTATATGCCCTGTCTCTTGCTTTTATGTTGGCTTTGACTTCCCTTGTCAGCCATGGTTGTGTCATCCTTCCTTTAGAATACTTCCTCTCATTTGTGATGAATCTATCCTCGCCTTCCAAATTGCTCCCAGAAACTCCAGACATTGCAGCTCTGAACACAGTATTCCAAATGGGGTCTGACCAAGGTTGTATATAGCTGTAACATTAGAATCAGAATCAGGTTTATTATCACAACCATGTGACATGAAATTTGTTAACTTAGCAGCAGCAGTTCAATGCAATACATAATATAGAAAAAAAATGATAAATGAAATAAAAATAATAAATGTTAATCAATTACAGTATATGTATATTGAATAGATCAAAATTGTGCAAAAAAACAGAAATAATGTATATTAAAAAAGTGAGATGTGTTCACGGGTTCAATGTCCATTTAGGAATTGGATGGTAGAGGGGAAGAAGCTGTTCCTGAATCACAGAGTGTGTGCCTTCAGGCTTCTGTACCTCCTACCTGATGGTAACAGTGAGAAAAGGGCATGCCCTGGGTGCTGGAGATCCTTTCTGAGACGCCACTCCCTGAAGATGTCCTGAGTACTTTGTAGGCTAGTACCCAAGATGGAGCTGACTAGATTTACAACCCTCTACAGCTCTTTCAGTCCTGTGCAGTAGTTCCCCATCCCCACCATACCAGACAGTGCTGCAGCCTGTCAGAATGCTCTCTATGATACATCTATAGAAGTTTTTGAGTGTATTTGTTCACATGTCAAATCTCTTCAAACTCCTAATGAAGTATAGCCACTATCTTGCCTTCTTTATAACTACATCGACATGTTGGGACCAGGTTAGATCCTCAGAGATCTTGACACTCAGGAACTTGAAATTTCTCACTCTCTCTACTTCTAATCCCTCGGAGGATTGGTGTGTGTTCTTTCATCTTACCCTTACTGAAGTCCACAATCTGCTCTTTCATCTTGTTGAGTGCCAGGTTGTTGCTGCGACACCACTCCACTAGTTGACATATCTCACTCCTGTACGCCCTCTCGTCACCACCTGAGATTCCACCAACAATGGTCGTATCATCAGCAAATTTATAGATGGTATCTGAGCTATGGCTAGCCACACAGTTATGTGTATATAGAGAGTAGAGCAGTGGGCTGAGCACACACCCCTGAGGTGCAACAATGTTGATCGTAAGCGAGGAGGATATGTTATCACCAATCTGCACAGACTGTGGTCTTCCTGTTAGGAAGTCAAGCATCCAATTGCAGAGAGAGGTACAGAGGCCCAGGTTCTGCAACTTTTCAATGAGGATTGTGGGAATGATGGTATTAAATGCTGAGCTATTGTCGATGAACAGCATCCTGACATAGGTGTTTGTGTTGTCCAGGTGGTCATTACCTCACGGCTCTTGAATTCATTGCCATGGTTGATGAATGCCAACTTATCATACGCCTTCTTAACAATGCTATCAAACTGTGTAACAGCTTTGAGTGTCATATGGACACGAACCCCAAGATCTATCTGAACCTCCACACTGCCAAGAGTCTTACCATTTGTCTTCCATGTTGTCTTTGACTACTCTTATAAGCTACAGTTGCCTCGTCCTCCCTTTAGAATATTTCTTCATTGGGATGTATCTAACTTTGGCCTCCTGATTAGTTCACAGAAACTCCAGCCATTGCTGTTTTGCCATCATTCCTGCTAGAGTCCACTTCCAAGCCACTTTGGCCAGCTCCTCTCTCATGCCTCTGTAGTTCCCTTTACTTCACTGTAATGATGATACATATGATTTAAGCTTCTCCCTCTGAAACTGCAGGATGAATTCCATCATATGATTACAGTCCCCTAAGGTTCCTTTACCTTAAGCTCCCTAACCAAATCTCGTTCATTACTCAACACCCAATTCAGAATTGCCATTTCCATAGGGGTTTCAACCACAAGCTGCTCTAAAAAGCCACCACACAGGCATTCTACAAGTTCCTCCTCTCCTGATCCAGCAACAACCTGATTTCTCCAATCTAACCGCATATTGAAATCCCACATGACTATGTTGTGTTTGCTCACCTATAACTACTGATGAGACCCGAAACCAGGAGATAGAACAAAGCTGGAACATGAAATAACGCTTAATCAGTAAAAGCATGCAACTACTAAAATCTCAAAAACAGTACATTCCAAAACGCGACTATTTAACTGGTTTACCCAAAAACATTCCAGACGTTGATGGGAACATTTGGCTTACGCTGCCGATCAGTCCTTCTTAGTGGTTGTACACTGTCACGTTCTTGTCATTATGTTGCTTGCGGCTGTGCTGGCCATGACTGGAAGACCTTCAGCAGCATTTGATACAACCTGATGGATTTTTGAATCAATTGAAATCACACCAGAACTGCACCTTCATTTTCAGTAACCTGCTGATTCATATGTCTGGAGAGGGCATCTGCCTCACCAAGTTCCTGGGCTGATTTGTACTTGATTTCAAAATCATAGCCTAATAACATTGTTGCCCACCTTTATAGACAATTAGCTGTATACAACTTCTTAGACCCGAAGATGGACAACAATGGCTTGTGATCAGTATAGAGAGTGAACCATCTACCATAATGCATCTTGTGGAATTTCTTCACAGAAAAGATGATTCCCTAGGCTTTCATCTCGATTTTTCCATAGATCCATTCTGCTGCCGTCAGTGATCTGGCTGAATGCATGACAGCTTTTGTCTGAACCATCAGGGAAGATATGGGATCACACTCACACCTTGTAGTTGGTTACATCCACTGTAACAACAATTTCCAACTCTGGGTTGAAATGCATCAAGAGAAGGTCAGATGACAGCATATTCTTCACCTGATTAAAAGTCTCTTGGCATTGAATAGCCAATGTCTTCAGACAGACCTCATCCAGGGGGATTCTCCAGGGATTGAGCTAATGATCCAGTCAATGACAAGAACATTTAGTTCTACCTGGTCTGTTAGGTAACATACACTGTTGACTAGGTTACCCTTCAGCTTCAGCATGCGGTGCAGTTTGCCAATCATCTGCAAGGTTCCAACCGATGTACTGCAGGCAGAGTGATGAGTTGATTTGACTGGTGGAGATCCAAGAGGCCGCCATGTGCACTCGGAGATAATGGTCTTTATATTGGCCATAACTGGAGATAATTGGCCATATTGAGTTGTAGGTTAACTAACTGATTGTTGATAAGTACGTTGATGAGCTGTCTCCTGGTGTGAAGTCAACTTTGAATGTGACCATTAAACTCCTCGTAAATTTTCATGGCTTCTGATACTTCTTGTCCTTGTGCTTTACTGGCCTACATGTCAGTGAAAAAATAGCAAAAGACTTCTTTGTGACCATGGTGCTGCCAATTGCTGCAAATGAGGTTCTTGTATTCACAGTTTCTTGTGTAATGCCATGCACCATAATTCCAATAAGCTGTGTTTGGCTGCTTAGAGACCTGCAGAGTGATGATGTCTGGGCCATTGGAAAGTGCAGTGATGTGTTTCTGTTTGTGTTTCAGGTTGAGCGAATGCTGACATTCTTGAGTGACAGTTAGTATTGTCATTATTAGGCCCTTGCTCCAGTCTGGCCAGGAGCCATTTGCAAATATCTGCATTGCCGGGTGCCTAAACTCTGCAAGTAAAAATCAGACATTTGAAGGGTGTTTCAGTCACGTTATCCAGATTGAACTTTTCACATTCACAATTGATGACACTGGTATATGTGATGAAGTCACTGGCATCACATTTAGCGAGTCTTCGGCATTGGTAGCATACACTGAAGATAGGTAACTACTCTCCAAAAATGGTTCTTAGCTGTTAGGAATGAAGTTGAAATAATGCTCATGTTCAGCAGTACCCAATTTTTGAAATGAAGTGTGTGTCTTCCACAAGTTGTCTTTATTGGTGAACTTGACCTAAAACATAACATTTGAACCATGATTCAAACATAACCCTTGAAGTGCTATCGAACTGGAAGTTGGTAATGGATGCAACTACTAACTCACATGAATTCTACTCAGTGTTTGACACTGATGTCATTGGACTCACAGAGAACCTGCTTGTCAATGTTTCAATTAACTTCAGCTGGGCCGCCTCAAATTGAATTTGCTGTTGTTATAGAATTTCATGGAAGTCTTCTGCTGAAATTGCCATGTTGATATAAAACAGCACCATGTCGCCAATTTTGTTGTGTTTGCTCACCTGTAACAACTGATGAGACCCTGAAACAGGAGATAGAACAAAACTAGAACATAAAGTAAAACGTATTCAGTAAAACCACACAACAAAAATCGCAATATTTTGACAGTACATCCCAGCGAAAGACTACTTAAATGGTTTACCAAGAACATTTGAGATGTTGATAGGAACAAAGACCAATCAATGAAAGTCAGCCTGGGACTGATTGCCAGCTGACCAATAGATTTTGATTGTTTCAGGGGCTTACCATAATACCTTTTTTACATGCTTTTCCTATCTCCCATTGTAATTTGTACCCCATGTCCTGTACACAACTCCTATCAGGGTTTTTTTACCCTGGAAGTTACAGAATATAATATTAATGGTAAGACTCTTGGCAGTGTGGAGGATCAGAGAGATCGTGGGGTTTGCATCCATTGGACACTCAAAGCTGCAACACAGGTTGACAGTGTAGTTAGGAAGGCATATAGTGTGTTGACATTTATCAACTGTGTGATTGAGTTCAAGAGCCATGAGGTAATGTCACAGCTATATAAGACCTTGGTTAGACCCCACTTGGAGTACTGTGTTCAGTTCTGGTCACCTCACTACAGGAAGGATGTGGATACTATAGAAAGAGTGCAGAAGAGATTTACAAGGATGTTGCCTGCATTGGAGGGTGCAACTTATGAGAATAGGTTGAGTGAACTTGGCCTTTTCTCCTCAGAGCGACAGAGGATGAAAAGTGACCTGATAGAGGTGTATAAGCTGATGAGGGTCATTGATCATGTGGATAGGCAGAGGCTTTTTCCCAGTGTTGAAATGGCTAACATGAGGGAGCATAGATTTAAGGTGCTTGGAAATGGATACTGAGGGATGTCAGGGGAAAGTTTTTCACACAGACATGCACAGCCGGCGGCGGGGTTGGAAGCGGATACAATAGGGTCTTTTAAGAGCCTCTTATATAGGTACATGGAGCTTAGAAAAATAGAGGGCTATGCGCTAAGGAAATTCTAGGCAGTTTCTAGAGTGGGTTACATGGTTGGCACTACACTGTGGGCTGAAGGGCCTGTAATGTGCTGTAGATTTCTGTGTTCTACGTTAACTCTACACAACAGGGTTCTGCATCTTCAGATTCTATAGCACCTCTCTCTAAGGATTTGATTTCATTTTTTATCAACAGAGCTACTCCATCCCCTCTGCCCTCCTGCAAGTCCTTCTAATTCAATGAGTATCCTTGGTTGCGAAGCTCCCAACTATGGTCTTCTTTCAGCCATGACTCAGTGATGCCCCCAGCATCACCTGCCAATCTCTAACTGCACTACATCATCATCTATCTTGTTTCATATACTGCGTGCATTCAAATATAACTCCTTCAGTCCTGTATTCAAGACACTTTTCAACTTTGCCCCTTGTTACTGGAAGTCAAATTCTCATCCCTTTCTACACTATACACTGCATCTACTCGTATATCAACAGCCCCATCCTCTGCTCTATCACTCCAGATTCCATCCCTCAGGTTCCTTTTACATCTTTTCCCAACAAAGATTTACTGTACATTTCCAAACCAAAAGCTGTGGATGAGCCAGGAGGTACGTTGTCTGCTAAAGGCTAGATTTGTGGCATTCAAGTCTGGTGACCTAGGCCTGTATCAGAAAGCCAGGTATGATTTGTGGACGGCTATTTCAAGGGTGAAGAGACAATTTCAAACAAGGTTGGAGGCGACATCAGATGTATGACAACTCTGGCAGGATTTGCAAGACATTACTTCCTACAAAGTGAAACCAAATATAAATGAAACCCAGCATGACTGGAAGCGATGTTTCACTAAGGCATCGCTCGGTAGCACTCACATCTACAGTGATGAAATGCTTTGAGAGGTTGGGCATGACTAGACTGAACTCAGCAAAGACCTGGACCCATTGAAATTTTCCCAACGCCACAACAGGTCAACGGCAGATGCAATTTCAATGGCTCTTCACATGGCTTTAGACCACATGGACAACACGAACACCTGAAGAGGGGTAACTTTGAAGGTATGAGACGTGAATTAGCTAAGATAAACTGGCAAATGACACTTAAAAGATTGACGGTGGATATGCAATGGCAAGCATTTAAAGGTTGCATGGATGAACTACAACAATTGTTCATCCCAGTTTGGCAAAAGAATAAATCAAGGAAGGTAGTGCACCCGTGGCTGACAAGAGAAATTAGGGATAGTATCAATTCCAAAGAAGAAGCATACAAATTAGCCAGAGAAAGTGGCTCACCTGAGGACTGGGAGAAATTCAGAGTTCAGCAGAGGAGGACAAAGGGCTTAATTAGGAAGGGGAAAAAAGATTATGAGAGAAAACTGGCAGGGAACATAAAAATGGACTGTAAAAGCTTTTATAGATATGTAAAAAGGAAAAGACTGGTAAAGACAAATGTAGGTCCCCTGCAGACAGAAACAGGTGAATTGATTATGGGGAGCAAGGACATGGCAGACCAATTGAATAATTACTTTGGTTCTGTCTTCACTAAGGAGGACATAAATAATCTTCCAGAAATAGTAGGGGACAGAGGGTCCAGTGAGATGGAGGAACTGAGCGAAATACATGTTAGTAGGGAAGTGGTGTTAGGTAAATTGAAGGGATTGAAGGCAGATAAATCTCCAGGGCCAGATGGTCTGCATCCTAGAGTGCTTAAGGAAGTAGCCCAAGAAATAGTGGATGCATTAGTGATAATTTTTCAAAACTCGTTAGATTCTGGACTAGTTCCTGAGGATTGGAGGGTGGCTAATGTAACTCCACTTTTTAAAAAAAGAGGGAGAGAGAAACCGGGGAATTATAGACCGGTTAGCCTAACGTCGGTGGTGGGGAAACTGCTGGAGTCAGTTATCAAGGATGTGATAACAGCACATTTGGAAAGCGGTGAAATGATCGGACAAAGTCAGCATGGATTTGTGAAAGGAAAATCATGTCTGACGAATCTCATAGAATTTTTTGAGGACGTAACTAGTAGAGTGGATAGGGGAGAACCAATGGATGTGGTATATTTGGATTTTCAAAAGGCTTTTGACAAGGTCCCACACAGGAGATTAGTGTGCAAACTTAAAGCACACGGTATTGGGGGTAAGGTATTGGCGTGGGTGGAGAATTGGTTAGCAGACAGGAAGCAAAGAGTGGGAATAAACGGGACCTTTTCAGAATGGCAGGCGGTGACTAGTGGGGTACCGCAAGGCTCAGTGCTGGGACCCCAGTTGTTTACAATATATATTAATGACTTGGATGAAGGAATTAAATGCAGCATCTCCAAGTTTGCGGATGACACGAAGCTAGGTGGCAGTGTTAGCTGTGAGGAGGATGCTAAGAGGATGCAGGGTGACTTGGATAGGTTGGGTGAGTGGGCAAATTCATGGCAGATATAATTTAATGTGGATAAATGTGAAGTTATCCACTTTGGTGGCAAAAATAGGAAAACAGATTATTATCTGAATGATGGCTGATTAGGAAAAGGGGAGGTGCAACGAGACCTGGGTGTCATTGTACACCAGTCATTGAAAGTGGGCATGCAGGTACAACAGGCGGTGAAAAAGGCGAATGGTATGCTGGCATTTATAGCGAGAGGATTCGAGTACAGGAGCAGGAAGGTACTACTGCAGTTGTACAAGGCCTTGGTGAGACCACACCTGGAGTATTGTGTGCAGTTTTGGTCCCCTAATCTGAGGAAAGACATCCTTGCCATAGAGGGAGTACAAAGAAGGTTCACCAGATTGATTCCTGGGATGGCAGAACTTTCATATGAAGAAAGACTGGATGAACTGGGCTTGTACTCGTTGGAATTTAGAAGATTGAGGGGGGATCTGATTGAAATGTATAAGATCCTAAAGGGATTGGACAGGCTAGATGCAGGAAGATTGTTCCTGATGTTGGGGAAGTCCAGAATGAGGGGCCACAGTTTGAGGATAGAGGGGAAGCCTTTTAGGACCGAGATTAGGAAAAACTTCTTCACACAGAGAGTGGTGAATCTGTGGAATTCTCTGCCACAGGAAACAGTTGAGACCAGTTCATTGGCTATATTTAAGAGGGAGTTAGATATGGCCCTTGTGGCTACGGGGGTCAGGGGGTATGGAGGGAAGGCTGGGGCGGAGTTCTGAGTTGGATGATCAGCCATGATCATAATAAATGGCGGTGCAGGCTCGAAGGGCCGAATGGCCTACTCCTGCACCTATTTTCTATGTTTCTATGTTTCTATGTCAGGATGCTGTTCATTGACTATAGTTCAGCATTTAATACCATCATTCCCACAATCCTGATTGAGAAGTTGCAGAACCTGGGCCTCTGTACATCCCCCTGCAATTGGATCCTCGACTTCCTAATGGGAAGACCACAATCTGTGCAGATTGGTGATAACATCTGCTCCTCACTGGCAACTAACATTGCACCTCAGGGGTGTGTGCTTAGCCCACTGCTCTACTCTCTCTATACCCATGACTGTGTGGCTAGGCATAGCTCAAATATCGTCTATATATTTGCTGACGATACAACCATTGTTGGTAGAATCTTAGGTGGTGACCAGAGGGCGTACAGGTGTGAGATATGCCAACTAGTGGTGTGGTGTCACAGCAGCAATCTGGCACTCAACGTCAGTAAGACAAAAGAGCTGATTGTAGACTTCCGGAAGGGTAAGACGGAGAAACACATACCAATCCTCATAGAGGGATCAGAAGTGGAGAGAGTGAGCAGTTTCAAGTTCCTGGGTGTCAAGATCTCTGAGGATCTAACCTGGTCCCAACATACCGCTGCAGTTATAAAGAAGGCACGACAGCAGCTATACTTCATTAGGAGTTTGAAGAGATTTGGTATGTCCACAAATACACTCAAAAACTTCTACAGATGTACTGTGGAGAGCATTCTGACAGGCTGCATCACTGGGGGGCTACTGCACAATACTAAAAGAAGCTGCATAGGTTTGTAAATCTAGTCAGCTCCATCTTGGGTATTAGCCTAGAAAGTACCCAGGACACCTTCAGGGAGCGGTGATTTGGAAAGGCAGCGTCCATTATTAAGGACCTCCAGCACCCAGGGCATGCCAATTTCTCACTGTTACCATCAGGTTGGAGGAACAGAAGCCTGAAGGCACACACTCAGTGATTCAGGAGCAGTATCTTCCCCTCTGCCATCTGATTCCTAAATGGACATTGAACCCATGATCACTACCTCACTTTTTGATATATATTGTTTCTGGTTTTGCACAATTTTTAATTTAATCAATATACATATAAATAAGTAAATCATTACATTATATATATTTTTCTTCTATATTATGTATTGCACTGAACTTCTGCTGCTAAGTTAACAAATTTCACATCACATGCCAGTGATAATAAACCTGAATCTGATTCATCATAATCCTACACCGTATAGTTTTTGATTGCCTTTCCCTGGGAAAAAGACCATGTATTCATCTTATCTGTGCACCTCAGGATTTTACAATCCTCTAAGGTCATGCCCCAGTCCCCGATACACCATGGAATAAAGTTATAACCAATCCAACATTTTCCTATAACTCAGACCCTTGCGTTTTGGCAATGTTCTTGAAAATCTTCTTTATACTCTTTTCTGATTAATTACTTCTCTCCTATAACAGGGTAACCACATCTGTGCACAATACTCACGTACAATCCCACGAATATCTTGGACAACTGCAACATTATATTCCACTCCAATGCTCAATGCCCTGACTGAAGGCCATCAAGCCAAATGGCTTCTTCACCATCTTGCCTACTTGTAATACCACTTTCAGGGAGTAATGTACTAGTACTTCTAAGCCCTTCTGTTCTAAAACACTCCTCAGGTCCTACCATTTACTGTGAAAGTCGTATCATCTTGATTGGACACCAATAGGTGTCATGCTAAATTTTGAACTTCTAATTAAAGTGCTTCATATACCTTCATATGACCAATGATTGTGTCATTCACCAGAAGGTGGCAGCCGCCTTTTATGCCTTTACCATTATTTTTTGCAACATAGTTGTTAAAAATACGTTTGATAGCCCTTTACTTCTATTTATTAGCTGTATTTATTATTTATGTTCTCTACTTTGAAGAAGATAACCCAAAGGTACATCTGCTCCTCCACTGCTTCCTGTTAACGTTGGGTGTTGACAGCTGCTGCAGCAGTCATCTAGCAATGCTGTGATTAAAAATGTTGCATAAGCCGATAAAAGGAGATTATAACTTTGACAGAAAGCATGCTTTATAATGTCAGAGGCAAGGCTATATAGTCAGTCCTGTTTCAAGACAAGGACCAGACAGCTGCAAGAAGGTAAACTTGAGAGTGGTAGGAGATGATGAAGTGATCAAGCAAGTTCACACTGAGAATTATCTTTTTTTTTATCCACCTCATGCTTCTCTTTCTTGTACACCTCAGATCATGCCAATTCTGCAATTATGTAGGTAAAGTGAATGTATTTTACTGATGGATATGTATACGTTAATTTCATCTTGCATTTGCTCCTCATAATGTTCTTTCTGGCATAATAAACAGTGTTCTTTCTTTCTTTATTAATCTTTTTATTGATTTAAAAGGAGCATAAATACAATCAAGAGGAGAATTATCTCAAATATATATATCAGTAACAATATGAACCAAGATTAAGATAGACATCGTCAAAATCATAGATATTATTAGACTAGTATAAAATATATAATAAAAACACGAGAATAGCAATTCTCCTCTTATCAGTTTATGAAGAGAAAAGAAAAACATTGAGTTTTAAATGAAGAAAAAAAAACACTATACTGTATAAAAGAAACAAAAATAAAAGGGACTGGGCAGTTCATTTTGAGGATACGACCAAAAAAAAGAAAAAAAGACTTTCTGATCAAATCTAAAACTTCCAAAAAAAAGATTGGAAGAGTAATAAATCAAATTAAATGAAAATATTGGATAAAAGGTCGCCAGATTTGCTCAAATTTAAAGGATGTATCAAATGTCCGACTTCTTATTTTCTCTAAACTTAAACTGGACATATTGGAGGAAAGCCAATAAAAATAAACAGTGTTGCAAAGCAGAAACAGGACCCTGCAGCACGTACCTGACACTCAGATATTTCAAGTTGACCTGTTGGAACTCTGGGCACCTCTACCTGGTGGCAGTTGATTCTAGGAAAGGATTCAGATTGTGACCTGGAGCAGGACCACTATGGGACTATATTCTGTCATCAGACGAGGATAGTACTTCCCTCTGGTGGTTCTCAAGTAAACTAAGCTCAGTACTCTTACTTCCAAAAATTATAGGGTCTTTGTAGGGCAAATACAGATTGTAGATGATGTGACTGCAAGATGATACCTGAAGGAGTCAATATTTCCCGGGAGACTAAAATTAACAAAGCATGCTGACAACGAAGTAGGAGGCAGTTCCAGAGATCTTTCAGGTGCACTGTACCTCCTCATTGCTGAGGATGTGTTGAGAGCCTTGAATTCCACCTAATGAATGACTATGGGTTTACAGAGGAAAGCATCAGAAATGTGCCTTCCTCGTAAAGGAGTCTGTCCTAGTCAAGTTGTTCACTGATCTATCTATGGACAGATTTACAGAGGGTTCAAAACAGAAGGCAAATGGAGCTGAGTGCTTTCTCCCAATTGATCATTTGAATAACAAGCTACCCCTTCTCTCAATTGAGCAGCCACAATATAGACTGAATCTAGCAGTGACGTGCTGGGCTTGGCTTGCCAGAAATTGAGAATGGGAATATTTGTGGGGCCTGCTCCTTTAGTGAGCTGTTTACTTGTCTGTCACCATTCATGACTGGATGTGGAAGGATAGCAGAGCTTAGATCTGATCTGTTGTTTATGGGATCAGTGAAATCCATCAAACGCATGTGGTTTATGTTGCTTGGCATGTAAGTAGTCCTGTTCAGTTGATTCCTCATTCCGCGGTATACCTGGCACTGCTCTTGGCATGTCCTTCTTCACACTTCACCGAATCAGTGTCGACCCTTTGGTTTGAGGGTGATGGTGGAGTGGGGAGTCTGCCAAGTCACGGGGTTGCTGATGGTGGTCCAGTGTTACTCTGCTGCTCGTGGAAGCCCAGACATGAGAAGCTAGATCTGTTTGCAGTTATCAAGTACACACGATGCCTCGACAATTACTCATTAAACAGTTCCTGGTGATGTATCTCTCTACATATGTTTTTCGATAACATACTCTTATTTATGTTACACAGTGACTTTTTAACTATTAATTTAATCAACCAAACATTCTTTCAACATTATGTAATTACAAATCCGCAATATTTAATACTTAACGTAAAGGGTGCATTAAAATCACGAGGCCCTGTGACTGGTGGAGTCACAGCGTCATACTGCACAGAAACAGGTCTGTTGGCTCAACTCATCCAGGCTGACCAAGGTGTTTACTCAAGTTACCTCATTTTCCTGCATTTGGCCCATACCTCTGTGACCTGCAGTATTTTTTTTTATGTCTTGATCTGTACAGCTGCCACAAAACAACAAATTTCATGATTTTTGTCAGTAATATTAAAAACAATTCTGACCTTTCCTATCCACATATCTGTATGAATGTCTTTTAAAGTTTATAATTGTAGTGACCTCTACCACTTCCTCTCATTCCATATACCCACCACTCTGTGTGGAAAAAACTTGCCCTCAGATCCCCTTTAAGTCTTTCCCCTCTCACCTTAAACCTATGACCTCTAGTTTTAGGCTCCCCTGAATTCCAAAAAACACTATTTACCCATCTATATCCCTTGTGAGTTTATAAGCCTCTATAAAGCCTCCTCTACCCTAAGGAAAACCATCCCAACCCATCCAACCTCACGTTTTAACTCAAGCTCCCTCATCCAGACAACATCTTTGCAAATCTTTTCTGCACTTTCTCTAGCTTAATCACACCCTTCCTGCAGTGTGGCAACCAGAACTATACACAATAGTTCAAGTGCAGTCTTATCAATGTCTTGTACAGCTGTAACCTTACATCCTAAATCCTGCACTTTCTGCCCTGATCACTGAGGGCAAGAATGCCATCCTGTCTACCTGTGTCACACTTTCCATGAACTATGCACTTATTCAGAGTTCAAAGTTCAAAGGAAAATTTTTTTATCAGGATACATATATGTTACCACATACAACCCTGAGATTCTTTTTCTGCAGACCTACTTAGCAAATCTATAAATCAGTAACTATAAACTGTAAACTTCAGGAACTATAAACTGTAAACGTCAGGAACTATAAACTGTAAACAAACTGTGCAAACTGCAGATATAAATAAATAGCAATAAATACATTCCAGCAGATTTGTCAGGCAAGATTTTCCCTCAAGGAAACCATGCTGACTGCGGCCTATTTATCATGTGCCTCCAAGTACCACGATACCTCATCCTTAATAACCGACTCAACATCTTCCCAACCACTGAGATCAAACTAACTGGCCTATAGTTTCCTTTCTTCTGTCTCGCTCCCTTCTTGAAGAGTGGAGCGACATTTGTAATTTTCCAGTCTTCCAGAACCATTGAAAGATCATTACAACTGCCTCCTCATTCTTTTCAGTCACCTTTTTCAGAACTCTGGGGTGTATACCATCTGGTCCAGGTGATTTATCTACCTTCAGACTTTTCAGTTTCCCAAGGACCTTCTCTTTAGTTATGGTAACTTCAAACATGTATACACAAATAATAACATGAAATAACAATTTAACAGAGTCCTAAAATGAGTGTAGTTATCCCCTTTTATACAAGAGCATGATGGTTAAGGGGTAGTAACTGTTCTTGAACCTGGTGGTGTGAGTCCTGAGGCACTTGCTGATGGCAGCAGTGAGAAAAGAGCATGGCCTGGGTGGTGACAATCTTTGATGATGGATGCTGCTTTTCAATGGCAACATTTCATATAGATGTGCTCAATAGTTGGGAGGGTTTTATCTGTGATGTACTGGCGGAATCCACTACCTTTGTAGGATTTTCCGCTCAAAGGGATTGGTGTTCCCATCTCAGGCTGTAATGCAGCCAGTCAGCACACTTTCCACCACACATGTATAGATGTCTGCCAAGGTTTTCAATGACATGCTGAACTTGCACAGGCTCCTGAGGTAGTAGGGGTGCTGTTGTGTTTTCTTCTCAATAACTTTTATATGATGGGTCCAAGACAGGTCCTCTGAGATAGTGACATCCTGGAATTTGAAGTTACTGACCCT
This sequence comes from Mobula birostris, assembly GCF_030028105.1. Taxonomy (NCBI): domain Eukaryota; kingdom Metazoa; phylum Chordata; class Chondrichthyes; order Myliobatiformes; family Myliobatidae; genus Mobula; species Mobula birostris. Next base: position 58,708,169 of record NC_092380.1, on the reverse strand, counting down.
CTCCACTTCTGATCCTCCAATCATTACTGGCTCATGGACCTCTGGTTTCCCTCTCCTGAAGTTTACAATCAGCTCCTTGGTCTTATTGACATTGAGTGAAGGGTTGTTGTTATTACACCACTATGTAATACACATCCCTGTGGTGCCTCTGCGCTGATGGAGATTGTGGAGGAGATGTGTTTGCCAATCTAAACTGGGGTCTACATGTGAGGCAATCCAGGATCCAATTGCACAAGGGGGTATTGAGGCCCAAGTCTTGAAGTTTACTGATTAGTTTTGAGGGGGATGGTGTTAAATACCTAGCTGCAATCAATAAAGAGCTTCCTGATGTATGTATCTTTGCTGTCCAGATGTTCCAGGATTGTGTAAAGAGCCTGTGAGATAGCATCTGCTGTAGAGCAGTTGCTTCAGTAGGTGATCCAAGTTGCTATTCAAACAGGAGCTGATATTCTTCATCAACAGCCTCTCAAAACACTTCATTACTGTGGATGTAAGTGCCACTGGGCAATAGTCATTAAACAGGTTACCATGCTCTTCTTGGGCACCAGAATGCTTGAAGCAGGTGGGTACCACACACTGCTGGACAGAGAGATTGAAGATATCTGTGAGTATGCCCAAACACGCATCTCTTCCTAGAGATGCTGCCTGGCCTGCTGCGTTCACCAGCAACTTTGATGTGTGTTGTGTGAGTATGCCCGCCAGTTAGTCAGCACAGATCTACAGTACTCAGCCAGGCACTCCATCCAGTCCGGATGCTTTCCTTGGATTCACTCTCTTGAAGGCAGCCCACACGTCATCTGCAGATAGTGAAACAAAAGGATCATCGGGAGACATGGGGGTGCGTTCCTCCCTGTTCTGGCAGTCAAGGCGAGCATAGAAAGTATTGAGCTCATCTGGAGCAAAGCTCTGCTGTCCCTATGTCACAAGATTTAACTTTGTAGGAAGTTATGGCATTTAAACCCTGCCACAGCTGCCAAGCATCCCTCATTGATTCCAGTCGTCTAGAATCTCCACTTCACCCAGGAGATGGCTTTCTGGAGATCATACCTGAACCTCTTGTAGCATTCTTGATCTCCAGACTTGAATGCCTCTGATCTGGCTCTCAGCAGATTCCGGACTTCATTGTTCATCCAGGGTTTGTGATTGGGGAAAGCCCTGAACGATTTTGTGGGCACATACCCATCCATACCTGTTTTAATAAAGTCAGCATCGACCCTGGTTAGTCGTTCAGGTCCTCAGATGAGAGCTCCTGAACACGGCCCAGTCCACTGACTCAAGGCAATCCTGTAACCGTTCCTCTTTGTCACATGGCCATCTCTTAGTTGTCTTGATCTCTGGATCCTTGGTCTTTAGGCTCTGTCTGTATTCAGGTAGTAGGAGTACAACCAAATGATCCGACTTGCCAAAATATGGTCCCGGGAAGGAACGATAGGCATTCCTCGTCGTAGTGCAGCAGTGGTCTAGTGTATTGGGACCTCTGGTGCTACAGGTTACGTGCTGGTGATAATTGGGCAGGGGTTTCTTCGAACAGGCCTGGTTAAAGTCGCTGACTATAATTCGAAATGCGTCGGGATGAGCGTTTCTTGTTTACAGACAGCATCGTGCAGTTTCGCGAGTACTTATTTATCATCGGCTGCTGATGGTATGTAAACTGCGGTCAAGATTACAGATGAGAACTTCCGAGGCAATTGGAATGGTCTACATTTAACTGTTAGTTGTTCTAAATCAGGGGAAAAAGTTGACATAACCCCAACAAGACTTGATTAAAAAGCAGACGCCACCAACCTTTTCCTTATCAGACTTCGAGGTCTGATCCATTTTGAAAATCGTAAAACCTTCTGATCAGATTGCTGTTCCAGCGTGTTCGCTGTTAACCAAGTCTCAATGCAACAAACAATTGAAACTTGCCTCTGATACAGCGGCCTTACCCTGAGATCGCATGTCTTACTTTCAAGTGACTACATTTGTCAGCAAGATGCTCAGAGAAGACCTCATCCCCTGCGTTTCAGCCTGGTTTAAATGCCGCCTCTCCCGCCGCCTTTTCGGCCATTCTGTTGACCCTTGCCGCGCTTAAACTGCTCCGCATTTAACCGTCGAACGTGAGATCTGAAGATCATTGACGTAATTTCGTAGTCGGTTGTTAAGAGGAAATTTACATGCTGCAGATTGCAGCGAAAGTAGTTGAAAAGTATATTTAAGAGGAAAACTGGTAAAATTTCCTGCCGGTCGCAGAGACACTGATTACGCTGGCGTCAATTTGTGATGAGCCTTTTAGAAACTCCTGCTCAAACTATAGATTAGTATGTTCAATTTCCACCATAGCACGAGAACAATTTAAATAATTCGAAGTATAATCAGTAACCTTATTCTGCTATCTCACTAGAGTCACAGTGATATATCCTAGAAACTAACCTTTCAGCGCAATGAGGTTTATAGGAACCGAACACCCACATTACACAAATATGACATTTATCTCATTTTATTCCCCTATAATCTCATCAATTTCTCCTACCTACGCACTAGGGACACATTACAGAGGCAATTTTACCCACCAGCCTGCACATCCTTGGGATATGGCAGGAAACAGGAGAATTCTGAAAAAAAATCTATGCATTCCCAGGGCAAACGTGCAAATTTCAGACAGGCAGCTCAAAGATCAGGAACACCAGAGTTATAAGGCAGCAGCTCTACTAGCTGCGCTACTGTAATATATTTGTTTGATTCTACCAACCGATGGAACTGAGTCTTTTCAAGTAGAATCCAGTCTACTCAACAGAAGCCATTTGATATGAACATTCATAGCTACAGCTCTAGTGGCCAGCAGAATGAAGTGGAAAGATGCAACTTCCTCTTCGACCTCAGAATCAAAGGTTTCATATTTCAAAGATGACTTGCTGTTGCTGCTGTCAGGGTTCTGAGGTGACTAAGGTGTCCCGTGTCCATGAAATGAAACAACACACACAAAATGCAGAAGTAACTTAGTGGGTCAGGCAGCATCTTTGGAGAGGAATAAACAGTTGATGTTTTGGGTTCCTGATTCCTGATGAAGGGTCTTGGCCTGAAACATGGACTGTTTATTCCTTTTCACTGATGCTACCTGACGTGCTGAGGTCCTCCAGCATTTTGTGTGTGTTGCTGTGGATCTCCAGCATCTGCAGAATTTCTTGTGTTGGTGAGGTGGAGCATGATCTGGCAGGTGGGTAACTTGGACTGAACTTCCACTATTCTTGAAGCACTTGGTGCTTCTTGCCACTTCGCATGGCTCTTGGAGCAATTTTGGTCTGTCTTCTTGGGAGATGCTTGCCTTCATAGAGCTCAGAACCAATTAGTGAGTATGGCATCACTGGAGCTGAATACACTGAATCCAGTGGGGCTGGCTGAGCAGAGTGTCAAAGCAGGAAATGGAAGACAGTGGTACTGGTTTGCAGATACTGCTAGAGGACTTGCATGACCTTGTGGAGAAGTGATTGGTCGTAGTTCTCCAGATCTGAGTACTTACTTTGGGTTGTACATGTTTGTGACCCGTACAGAAAGGCACAGATCTTTGATTCTTGGTACACCACATGCTTGGTCTGGGTTTGAGGTCTTAAATTTGCACCAGACAAACTTTCCTGCTGTATTGTAAACACTTCAGCAGGAGTTTTGTCTGCTCCAGCAGCCTTAATGTTTTTTGGGTGTCGTGTATCATCTTACACTTCTTGCCAGGTTGAGGTGGTGCCAACGTTGTGCTACAGAGTGTGCTGTGAGAACAGAATTAAGGCCATGTTTAAATTTGTGATTGCTGAGATCTTTGAAGTGCTCCTTTCAGCTGGCACTGACTGCCTCCTGTCCTTAATGAACCTAATGAGATGGATCCCTTGGGCTCGTGCCATCACTAACTGCTCTTTAGGTAAAGAGATATCAGCGTGCCAAGAGATTTGATTTTTAAAATCCTCATGTCATGATCATACTTCTTGTCAAAGAACAGCTTTTACTTATAATTCATTAACTCTTGGATTGCCTAAGCTGTTGCAAGGGAGCAAAGGGAGCGAACCCTAGTGCAGGACACAGGCATGGAGGGCGGGTTAGGATTCTTATGCGGACTTGATTGTTGACTTGGACTTGGAGCCAGGATTTGGCCTTGACTGGAACACAGAGCCTAGACTTGGACCTGACTGGAACACAAAACCAGGGCTAGGAACTTGGACACGGACATGGAGCTTGGACTTGGACTTGGAAACGGAGATGACAACACCATACAATGACAATTTGTATCGCAGCTCGGAGCAGCGGCAAACAACTGGCAATACTCAGCCAGACACAAGATGACAAAAACAAACAATGACCAACAATTCATATTGCGGCTCAGAGCGGTGGTAAACGGCCAGCAATACTCAGCCGGACACAAGACGACAAAAACAAACAACAACAGACAATTCGTATCGCGGCTCGGAGCAGTGGCAAATGGCCAGCAATATTCAGCTGGACACAAGATGACAAAAACAAACAACAACAGTCCATTCGTATCTCAACTCCAGGTAGCACATGAAGCGGCAAACGGTGGGCAAAACTCAGCTGGATGGCAGGCCCTTGACACAACCCAGGAACAGCAGATGACAGGCTCTCGACTCAACCCAGGAACTGCGGACGGCAGGCTCTCGACTCAACTCATTCTCGGTGGCCCGGAACAAGCAGAGCCGCACTGGTAAGGTGACGAACCAGCAGCGAGTAGATGTAAGCCAGAGTTCTTATGCTGCTGGTTTGAATGAGGATCAGGTGCCCTAATCAAGGAGCCCAGTGGAACACGAGGTAAAGGAAATTAACTGAAATGAGGAGTCAACGGACCGGACCGTGACATAAACAGTCTCACAAACCTGGACCATTGAACGTTACAACACAGTACAGTCCCTTTGACCCACAATAACTTACTCCAAGATCAATCTAAGCCTTCCCTTCTACCTAGTCCTCCAGTTTTCTGTCATCCATGTGCCTATCTTAAATGATCCTAATGTAGCTGTTTCTACCATCACCCCGACAATGTGCTCCACCGAACTCACCACACTATGTGTCAAAAAATGTTCCTCTGATTTTCCCCATATACTTTCCTCCAATCACCTTAAAATGATGTCCCCTTGTATTAGCTATTGCTGTCATGGGAAAAAGGCACTGACTGTCCACTTCTCCATGCCTCTTATCATCTATACACCTCTATCAAGTCACCCCACATCCCCCTTCGCTCCAAAGAGAAAAGCCCTGGCTCGCTCAGCCTTTCCTCATAAGACATGATCTCCAGGTAGCTTCCAAGTAAACCTTTCTAAAGTTTCCTCACCCCTCTAATGAGGGGATCAAAATGGAACACAATACTCCAAGTGTGGCCTAACCAGAGTTTGCTAGAACTTCAACAATACTTGGCAGCTCTTGAATTCAGTCTCCCTGCTAATGTACTCTAGGTCCACACACCATGCACCTGTGTGCCAACCTCGACTGGTCTATGAATGCAGGGTATCACTCTGTTCCTCCACACTGCTAAGAATCCTGCCATTAACCCCATATACTGCCTTCAAGTTAGACCTTCTGGACCTCCACACTTTTCTGGATTGAACTCCATCTGCCACTTCTCAGCCCAGCTCTGCATCTTATCAATGTCTCCTTGTACTCCACAAGAAGCTTCTACACAATCCACATCACCGACCTTTGTGTTTTTTGCAAGCTTACTAACCTACCTTTCCACTTCCCCATCTAAATCATTTATAAAAAAAACCTCAGAACAAATTTGTGCAGAACATTACTGGTCACTGACCTCTGGACAGCGTTTGCTCCATTTAATACCACTCTCTGCTACATACGGGCAGGCAATTCTGAATCCATGGAACCAAGTTTTTAGAGATCCCATGCTTACTTACTTTCTGATGAGCCTCCCAGGAGAACCTTTATTAGGGTGTATTCTGGAGGTAGGGTATATAGCAAGTATTAACTTCAGCAACCAATCTTTAGACCTGAACATGGATCGTAGAATAAATTTAAAATGGAACCCTGAACAAATGTTTGCTGGGGCTGTGGACACCAGTTCATTGAAAACCAGACAATGCTGATTAATGTTCATTTTGGGTGTCTGGAGTGTGGTCGTGAAGAAGAGGTGTGAAAATTACATGTAATTCAAAGGAAGCAATGTAGATTTATTTTAACTATAGAATTGTCCTGATGTTGCCTTTGATCTTCAGCATATGAAATGTCATGTAATATTTGTTTCAATAGGCCTCTTTCTCCAAGTGTACCTTATTCTGTTGAATAAAGCACTTCTGTATCCAGTAGCTTCAGTGTCTCTCCTGGGATTTTGTTCATGTTACAAGATTTGGGTGCTCATCTGAATGCCTTCATAACCCATTGTGTGGTCAGAAATCTCAACAGTCTAAGTGGGAGAGTATTTTTAAAATTAGCACTCACACTTGGATCTGCTTGGGTCGGTAACTACGGGATCGCGAGATATCATGAACACAGCGGACAGCCGAACTAGTAGATATAAAAGTAGTGTGGTATGGGTGCATGCATGTGTGCTTATGTAAGAGACTAAACATTTGTGTGTTAATTTGGTGACATGGGGCCACCAGCTGCATAGGGCAGTTACTGATGGTTGGTGGAGTGCGTGTATACTCGATTCAGGAACTGCATTTTGGAAGAAGCATTTGCATATGTGTATGTTTTAAGATTACATCTGTAACCTTAGTGAACAGTTTTAAATGCAAATGGATACAACAGGCATTATGAGTTCAGTCACACATAAATGGCAAATTGCTGAGTACTTACTCTGTGGTTTTAAGTGTGTAATGTTTAATTTTCAACCATGATTTATATTTTTTGTAGTGTGAAGATATTTGAGGGAGAGGTTTACCCAGATATTTCTGTCAGATTGGCAGTGACTGAGGTCAAGCAACGTCAGATCGAGAACCCTAACGACCTGAGTCAGCCCTTGACTTAGATGACAACTATCCATAAGCCCTTCACACCCAGGAATAGCGGTGCATTTTGAAATTCACCAGATGCACCCTAAAGATACACACATATGTTGGTAAACACAAAGTGCCTGAGGAATATATGGCCCAGGGGGTGCAGGATGGTACATGGGCAGTTACTGGGAATGGCAGCAGTTCAGAGAGCTGATGTGCCTGCTATGGATTATGCGGAACATAAATATCGAGTGTATGATGAATAGTTAGGGTAGGATAATCCAGGGAGGACAACCCAGTCTTGTTGAAAATGTTGAAAGAATGCCTGAGCTCAGTCCAGCAGGAAGTTTTGGATTTGGGGATAGCAGTGGGATTGATCTACTCTGCAATGGTATCTTGGGCCAGTGAGATAGATTAGAGGAGGGGGAAGAAAAGTTGTAAAGTGGCTGTTGTGAACTTGCTTTGCTTGCTAGCAGCTGGAGCACATGCAAGGAACTGCTGAAATAGATGGCAACTCTTATGCTTGCATCTTTGGAAACAGCTCTATTTCTATCTTTGATATCTCTTTTTTTCCTTTTCAAAGTTCTTTTAAAGACCCTGACCTGGAGTTACACTCTGACTTTGGTTCTTTGCAGGAATGGGACCTGCTTGCAGGGCCTCACGACTGGCCACTTTTTTATATTCCAAGGACGCGGCCTGGAAGACTAGTTCGCCTTTAGGGTGCCAGATTTTTGTGGCTCTGGGGACATGCTGATTCAAGGCTGGTGCCCTTGACTGAAGTGTCTTGGGAGAACACGGCGGGTTAGCTGCCATGGGTTGTGTGTCTGGAGAGCTGCGTCTTTTTGGTGCCGACTCTGGGCGCAGAGCATGGAAAAAGCGACGCAATGGACTTTTTAACATTGTAAATCAGTGAATTGTTTGTTATGTCTCCCCTCTCGCTGTGAAATGAGGCTACCTGCTTTTCCCTTATTAGGGAGAGAGAGAGAGCCTGTAGAATGTGGAATGACCGGGTGAACAAGTAGTTTTTGGGGTGCTGCCAGTTTGTGTCTTTAACGATGCTTGAGTGCTCGGTGGAGGGGCCAACGCTTTTTGCTGGTGGGGGTTTGGGGGGGGCTGGTCGTTGCCTTCCTGCTGACTGTGCGTTGGGCGGGCTTTGTGATTCTAAAGTTTTAACCGTCATTCGTTCTTCATTTTTGTCTGTTTTCGTGGATGTTTGCAAAGAAAAAGAATTTCGGGATGTATATTGTATCCATTTCTCTGACATTAAATGTACCTGTTGAAACCTATTGAATCGATGTGGGAGAGTAAAGGAGGTGATTTGTCACTGCTGTGGCTTTTCGGGACATGGTTGGAAGCAGTGTCCCGAAAAGAGAGCAAAGTGTGAAAAGCACTCAACAAAGCCGGCAGAATCCACAGCAGCGCCCTCTTGTTCCGATTCGACTGTTGCCTGACCAGATTATAGAGCTGGTGAGGTCAGACAAATGGCTGCCGACAGCCTCTAACGCCAGTGGTGGTCATCCACAGGTGTACCCGAGAGGTTTATTAGGGGCCAGCAATGTAAACTGTTAGTGGACAAGGGGTCATCAGTATCAATAACTGATCTATCCTTGCCCATGACTGGAGAGGTGATTTATATTACCAGTGCTGGAGGTGAATTGAATTGACTTTATTTGAAACAAAGAGGGTGGAGAGAAGTCAGCTTCAGCTACTTGAAATTGAGGGAGTGCATCTCCCTGTAGATTTTTGGATGTGCCCAAACAATGAAGGTACTATCCTCAGGATAGACTCTCTAAGTAAGGCAGGTGCTATCATAGGCTTGGGAAAAGGAGAATTAACATGGACAAGGCAGGGACAGCAAACATGTGTAACCTGCAAGCAGCTCACATGGCCCACAGAGAGACAACATCCCCACACAGGGAGGAGAGACAGGGTGATGTGTGGGAATCGTGTTGGGAGGTCCCAAGGGGGGAGGTCAAGCACAGTCAGGAGCTGTTGGAAGAAGTGCAGCTGCCAGAGGAGGTAGCGGTGATTAAAGTAAAGACTCACCAGTAAAGAGGGGTAGTAAGGAGCAGAAAAGGAATGAGTGGGCAGACATCAGTGTGGGGAGGGCAGCGTAAGAAACTACAACGGCTAACAGAGGAGATTTACCAGGATGCTGCCTGGTTTAGAAAGTATGCATTATTATCAGAGATTAAGGGAGCTAGGGCTTTACTCTTTGGAGAGAAGGAGGATGAGGGGACACATGATAGAGTTGTACAAGATAATAAGAGGAATAGATAGAGTGGATAGCCAGCGCCTCTTCCCCAGGGCACCACTGCTCAATACAAGGGGACATGGCTTTAAGGTAAGGAGTGGGAAGTTCAAGGGGGATATTAGAGGAAGGTTTTTTACTCAGAGAGTGGTTGGTGCATGGAATGCACTGCCTGAGTCAGTGGTGGAGGCAGATACACTAGTGAAGTTTAAGAGACTACTAGACAGGTATATGGAGGAATTTAAGGTGGGGGCTTATATGGGAGGCAGGGTTTGAGGGTCGGCACAACATTGTGGGCCGAAGGGCCTGTACTGTGCTGTATTATTCTATGTTCTATGTTCTATGTAAGATTACATGGAGATGTGAAGGACCACTGTAACCAGGGTGACAAACTGAGGGGTCGAGCAAAGCAACGGCGACATATTGTGAACAAGAGAAAATTATCTGTAAATCAAAGCAGTACACATAAAATGCTGGAGGAACTCAGCAGGCTGGGCAGCATCTATGGAAAAGAGTAAACAATTGACGTTTCGGGCTGAGACCCTTCATCAGGACTGACATATTGTGGATCAGAGACAGCCAGAGAGACAGAAGGTAGTCCTCCCACAGTTAGGTGATCAAGTCGTGGTAAGGGAGCTGGTTGAAAAGATAGGTTTCACTCTCAGGTGATGCCCCGGATGAATGACACCAGTCCCGGCGAGGCAGACTGTGTAAACACAGGACACAGGTTAAACCATATGACCCTCCTTCTGATCATCCTCACAGGCAGAGCAAGAGGTCAAGTGTATCACGTAACAGTTTCATTGCAGACACCCCAAGTGATGAATATCGGCCGGCTGCATCAGACCTGACCACAGCTGATGGAAGCAGACCTCAGCAAATGCAAAGACAGAGGACCCTGAGAAAACGCGACAGCAAGCTGTGAATAGCATGTTAAAGTATAATGGTAACTATACTCTGGAATGACGGCTGGTTGCTGAAGGCAGACAACTAGTTGTGTAGCTCAATGTAGAAAAAATATTTGGGAACGGAACCGAGCTACAGCAGAGACTTCAGTTTCCACAGCTTTGATGGAATGGCAGACCGAGAAGGACTAAAGAAATTACGCACAGCTGGGCCCTTTCAGTGGTTGGACCAGCGATCAAATGGACAGTCTTGAAGGGAGTGCCACCAGGATGAAGTCCTTGCAATCGTATAAAAACAGAGACCACCCCAACTCTTGTACATTGATGAGAGGGTCTAGTCATTGCGATGGGACTTGCCATCAAGATTCTGCCAACCTTTTGTCAGAGTGACATGGAGTGTGAACTGTTACCTGTGAACCTGATACGTTTACCTTGCTGGTGCCCCTGACCAGAACGTAACTACTCATAGCCACTGCAGAGTCTTAGCTCTCTGAAAATGAAGGGGCAAGGATGGAGAATGTGATTAAACTGCAATCAGCCAGCAGGGAAAGAGGCAACAGGCATATGAATGACAATGCTGCATTTTTAAAGACTGTTGGTCAGATTTATGGAACAATTTTTGCTTAGAGTCTTGTGGGTAGCCATTAGGGATGACAGCATAGGTGTAATTAGCACAATTGGGGAAGGGGTTCTGAAGAACCGGGCATTTTTGCTGCCCTATTTAACTAGATTCTCCTTAAGGTTTGGCATTCCCTGGAACAAATTGATTTTTGTCCAAGAGAGCCAAGAGGAAGGACTGTCAGGGTGTAGTGTGGAGTTAGAGTACATAGCAAATATTAACTTCAGCAACCAATCTTTAGACCTGAATGTGGATAGTAGGTTAAATTTAAAATGCAGCCCTGAACAATAGTTTCCTGAGGCTGTGGAGACCAGTTCATTGAAAACCAGACAATGCTGATTAACTTTCATTTTGGATGTCTGGAGTGAGGGTGCAAAGAAGGAGGTGTGAAAAGTTGTAGGTACGTTGTAACTGTAGAATTATCTTGATATTACCTTTGATCTTTAGCATATAACATGTCATGTAACATTGGATTGAATCAGCCTCTTTCTCTGAGAGTGTCTCTTTTTGTTGAATAAAACACTTTGCTGTCTTTGTTCACTTTACAACAACTTTGTTGAACACCTTACTAAAATCCACATACACCACATCCACTGCTCTTTGCCACTACTTCGAAAAATTCAATCAGGCTCATGAGGCATGACCTGCCCCTCAAAAAGCCATACTGGCTATCCCTAGTCAGGCTATACTTCTCCAAATGCTCATTAATCCTGTCTCTAAGCACTTTCTCCAATAACTTGGCCACACTGTTCTATAATTCTCAGGGTTATCGTTAATCCCTTTCTTGAACAAAGCAGTAACGTTTGCCACACCCCAATTATCTGGCACTACTCCCGTGGCTAGTGAGGATGCAAAGATCATTGCCAAAGATGTACCTTCCCCGGAACCCGGAAATTATCCCAATGATCCACACATTTGAAACCCTGCACCAATTCATCAGTGGCACATTAATCTGCCATGTCGTCCTATTATTGCCTTCAATGGTACGTGGCACAAGCAGCAACTCAACAATTACTCCCTGACTCAGAGTTTTCTGATCAAGAAACCAAAAACTGTTCACGGAAGCTAATTGTGGTGAACTTCAGATCAGACCTGGCCTTTGCATCCACTGTAGCTCCTGTTGTTTGGGAGTCACTAAGTTAGTTATGAAGTGATGACTGAGCAGAGCTTCTTTTGAAGAATGTGTTTTTTGATATTGATTTGTTTTTGCTGCAGCGATCCTGTTGATGTTTGCATTGAATTTGTGATAGAGCAGTTAGTTTGCCTTCCATCGGAACTCAGTGAAGGTCCGATCAATGTTGGGTTAAAGTGCTTTGGCCTCATTTCTTGCTGGTTATGGTACAATGTTGATGACCATGATGTTCTGGCAGCAAAAAACAATGAACTGAATGGTATTGAGCCTTTAAATTATGTCACAAGAGTAGTCGCTAGGATGACAGACTGGTTCAATCTTTGTGGTGAAAGGAACTCTCTGGACTGTAATCATATAACAAACATCCAGCTATTCTTTATGTTCTTTTGTGATTTTCCAATCAGTATTTATCGGGAGAAATTAAAGTTTTCCAAATTTGTTAAGCCCATTATCATTCATCTTACTAATACCTGTCCAACTCAAGCACATTGTCCACAAATCTCCACATGATCAAATACATACACTAAAATCACAAAGAGAAATAACATTAATATTGTCTATTCTGCAGCAAAAAAATGTCTTTTGTCTTCAATGTTAGCAAACAATGTTGGTGCACAATTAAAGATGATGGTGACAGAATATCATCAGATGGTACACAATGGGATATAGACCATTAGACCGTAAGACCTAGGAAAAGAAATTAGGCCATTTGGCGCAGTCTGTTCCGCCATTCCATCATGGTTGATCTATTATCCCTCTCAACCACATTTTCCTGCTTTCTCCCTGTAACCTTTGATGCCCTTACTAATCAAGAAGCTATCAACCTCCACTTTAAATATACCCAATTACTTAACCTCCACAGCCATCCATAGCAATCAAGTCCACAGATTCACAACCCTCTGGTGAAAGAAATTCATTATCTTTGTTCTAATCTAAAGGGATAGTCTCCTATTCTGTGACTGTGCCATCTGGTTCTAGACTTCCCACACTATAGAAAACAATCCCTCTATCTAGGCCTTTCAATATTTGATAGGTTTCAATGAGATCCAACCCCCTCCCCCACCCCCATTCTCTTAAACTCCTGCAAGTACAGCCCGAAACTACCAAACGCTCCTCGGTATACACTTACTTCTTCATTCGAAGGATAATTGTCGGAAATCTCCCCAGCACCCTTTCTAATGCCACCACATTCTTTCTTAGGTAAGGGGCCCAGAACTATTCACAATACTCCGGGTGCGGTCTGACCAATGCCTTATAAAGACTCAGCATTACATTTTGCTTTAATATTCTAGTTCTCTCAAAATTTGCCACCAACTCATCCGGCAAGTTAACCTTTAGGGAATCTTGCACGAGGACTCCCAAGTCCCATTGCAACTCAGAACTTTATCTCCATTTAGAAAATAGACTGTACCTTTATTCCTTCTCCCAAAGTGCATGACCATACATTTGTCTACACTATATTCCATTTGTCACATCTTTGCCCATTCTCCTAATCTGCTTAAACTCTTCTGCAGATTACCTGCTTCCTCAACACTACTTGACCCTCCACCTATCTTTGTATCATTTGCAAACTTGGCCACAAAGCCACCAATTTTGTTACACAAATCATTGACTTATAACATTAAAAGAAGTGATCCCATCACCAAACCCTGCAGAACACCACTAGGTACCGGCCACTGGCCAGAAAAAAGTTCTATATTATATAAAGACCTCTTCCTGTCAGTCAATCAATCTTCTGCCCATGCTATATCTTTTTAGGTTCTCAACTTGTTTGGCCGCCTCATGTGTGACACCTTGTCAAAGATCTTCTGAAAATCCAAGTAAGTAGCATCCACTGACTCTCCTTTGACTATCCTTCCTGGTATTTCCTCAAAAAATTCTAATAGATTTGTCAGGCAATATTTCCTCATGCTGACTTAGGCCCTATTGTATCACGTGCCTCCAAGTACTGCAAAACCTCATCCCCAACAATGCAATCCAACATCTTACTAACTACTGAAGTCAAGCTAAGTGACCTATAATTTCCTGTCTCTCCCCTTTTTAAAGAGTTAATCAGAATCAGGTTTAGTATCACTGTCATATGTCATGAAATTTGTTGTCTTGTGGCAGCAGTACAGTGAGCCCCCTGCTGGTCAGGGTTGACCATGGACGTTGATACTAGCTGTCATACACAAGCGAGAGTAGTACGATATGGAGAGCAAGCTGCTGCCCATGCAGCAAGCTCCCCCTCTCCACACAGCTGAAGAATCCAAAGGAATGGCAGAGACCAATACAGTCTGGCACTAGTAGCATTACAGAAGTTGCCAGTCAACGTTGAACTGAACATAGGACTGCATTAAAGACTCCAGCTCTGCATTTTCCCTCGAGGTTTATTCCCGAAGCCTTCTCCATGAGTGGGTATAGCCCCGAGGCAGTGGAGTTTTCCTTCTCCTAAGTGAGTTCCCAAATATGGCTGATGAGCTCCACCTTCCTGAAGCGACTGTAACCCACCCTTGCCCCCCTCCTGCCAGTAGAAACGGTTCCGTCGTACTTGAAGGCCAGAAGCTGGGCTTGGCTGTTAGAGGCTATTTGAGATGCACGTCGTTGGGGAAGTTTACTAGGTAGTGGAAGCTTATTCCCACTACCTCCCCTACCAGGTAAGGAATCAGCAGCAGTGCAGTGCAATACATAAAAAAAACACAAAATTCAAGTAAGAAATATAATTATAAAAAATAAATTAAGTCAGTAATGCAAAAAGAGAGCAAAAATAGTGAGGTAGTATTTGTGAGTTGGTTCATTGTCCATTCAAAAATCTAATGGTAGAGAGGAAGAAGTTGTTCATTAAGCATTGACTGTGTGTCTTCTCCCTGAAACTATCAATGAGAACACGGCATTTTCTGGGTGATTACGGTCCTTAATGATGGAAGCCACCTTTTTGAGGCATTGCCTTTCAAAGATATCCTCGATGCTGGAGATGCTAATGGCCTTGGTGGAGCTGGCTGAGTTTACAAGTCCCTGCTCCTTTTCCTGATCAATATTTGTATATCTGCACTTGTAATGCTACTGTGACACTGTAATTTCTTTTGGGATCAGTAAAGTATCTGTCTATATTCCCTGTTATTTTATCCTTACTTTTCCCAAACTGTTGAACAGTTGAACCTACTGTGTAGTTTAAAGACACGCTTCAACCCATCCCTCTGACTTTAATTTTATCATATCATTTGTCTATCCTTCCTCACAGTCTCACTACACACTACATTTACTTGTATACTTGCAGACCAGTTAGCCCATTCTCAGCCCTATCACTACAGTTCCCATCCACTGCCGTTAAACCTTCCCCAACAACTCTAGCAAATGTGCCCACCAGGACATTAGTCTTCCTTGAGTTCAGGTATAACCCATGATGATTTTACATCTCTTCCCAAAAAGAGATCGCAAATGATCCAGAAAAGAACATTATGGGAATCATATATAGACATCAAGTGGTAGCGAAGACATAGGGTTGAGATTGCAAAGGGAGCTGAAAAAGGCATGTAATAAGGGTAATGGCACAATTGTAATGGGGGACTTCAATATGCAAGGGGATTGGGAAAATCAGGTTGGTGTTGGATCGCAAGAGAGGGAATTTGTTGAACGCCTATGAGCTGGCTTTTCAGAGCAGCTTGTGCTTGAGCCTACTCGGGAAAAGGCTATCTAAGATCGGGTGTTGTGTAATAACCCAGATCTTATCAGGGAGCTTAACGTAAAGGAACCCTCAGGAGGCAGTAATCGTAATATGATTGAATTCATACTGCAATTTGAGAGGAGAAGGATAGCTCACATGTATCAGTATCACAATAGAATAAAGGCATTTATGGATGCATGAGAGAGGAGCTTGCCCAGGTGGACTGGGGGAGGATACTGGGACAGATGACAGAACAGCAGAGGTGGCTGAGTTTCTGGGAATAACTCACAAGGCGCAGGATAGATATGTCCCACAGAAGAAGTTCTCAAATGTCAGGGCTAGGCAATTGTGACTGTCAAAGGAAGTTAAGGACTTCATAAAAGCCAAGGAAAGGGCAAAGGTGGGAAGTTAGAAGATTGGGAAGCTTTTAAAATATAACAAAACACAACTATAAAAGCTATAAGAAAGGAAAAGATAAAATATGAGGGTAGACTAGCCAATAATATAAAGCAGGATACTAAAAGTTTTTTCAGTTATATAAAGAGTAAAAGGGAGGCGAGGGTTGATATTGGACCACTGGAAAATGATGCTGGTGAAGTAGTAATGGGAGACAAAGAAATGGCAGATGAACTTAATGGGTACTTTGCATCTGTCTTCACTGTGGAAGGCACTAGCAGAGTGCTAGAGGTCTGTGAGTGTCAGGGAGCAGGAGTGAGTGTCATTGCTATTACTAAGGAAAAGGTGCTAGGCAAACTCTTAAGGTAGATAAGTCACCTGGGCCAGGTGGACTACATCCCAGAGTCCTGAAAGAGGTTGCTAAAGAGATAATGGATGCTTTGGTCATGATCTTTCAAGAATCACTTGATTCTGGCATAGTCCCAGAGGACTGGAAGATTGCAAGTATCACTCCACTCTTTAAGAATGGAGGAAAGCAATGGGAAGGAAATTATAGGCCAGTTAGCCTAACCTCAGTGGTTGGAAAAATGTTGGAGTCTATTATTAAGGGTGACTTTTCGAGGTACTTGGATACTAATGATAAAATAAGTCAAAGTCAGCATGGTTTCTGTGAAGGGAAATCTTGCCTGACAAATCTGTTGGAGTTCTTCAAGGAAGTAACAAGCAGGGTGGACAAATGAGAGGCAGTGGATGTCATTTACTTGGATTTTCAGAAGTCATTTGATAAGGTGCCACACATAAGGGTGCTGAACAAGATAAAATCCAGTGGTGTTAGAGGAAAGATATGGGCATGGATAGTGGAATGGCTCTCAGGCAGGAGGCAGCAAGTGAGAATAAAAAGGGCCTTTTCTGGTTGGCTGCCGGTGACTAGGGGTATCCCTCAGGGGTCAGTATTGAGCCCGCTGCTTTTCACATTGTTTGTCAATGATTTAGATAATGGAATTGATGGCTTTAAGGCAAAGTTTGCCGATGATATGATGATAGGTGGAGGGGTAGGTAGTGATGAGAAAACAATGCAATTGCAGCAGGACTTAGACAAAGTGGAAGAATGGGCAAAAAAAGTGGCAGATGGGATACAGTGTTGGGAAATGTATGATAATGCATTTTTGGTAAAAGGAACAATAGTGCTAGTTATTATCTAAATGGGGAGAAAATTCAAACATCAGAGGTGCAGAGGGACTTAGGAGTCCTTGTGTAAGACTTCCAAAAGGTTAATTTACAGGTTGAGTCTGTATAAAGAAGGCAAATGTAATGTTGGCATTTATTTCAAGGGGAATAGATATAAAAGCTAGGAGATAATGCTGAGACTTTATAAGACACCAGTCAGGCCACACTTAAAGTATTGTCAACAATTTTGGGCCCCATATCTCAGACAGGATGTGTTGTCATTGGAGAGAGTCCAGAAGAGGATCACGAGGATGATTCTAGGAATGAAGGGGTTAACATATGAGGAGCGTTTGGAAGTTTTGGGCCTGTATTCACTGCAATTTGGAAGAATGCAGAGTGATCTTACTGAAACCTACCAAATGTTGAAAGGACATTTTAGGAGAATGGGCAAAGAAATGGCAGATGAGATACAACATTGACAAATGTACGGTTATACATTTCGGAAGAAGAAATAATCAGGCAGATTATTACTTAGATGGGGAGAAAATTCAAAAATCGGAAGTGCAAAGGGACTTGGGGGTCCTCGTGCAGGATACCCTAAAGGTTAACCACCAAGTTGGATTGGCGGTAAGGAAAGCGAATGCTATGTTGGCATTCATTTCAAGAGGAATAGTGTATAAGAGTAAGGAGGTGTTGATGAGGCTCTATGGGGCATTAGTGAGACCTCATTTGGAATACTGTGTGCAGTTTTGGGCCCCCTATCTTAGAAAGGATGTACTGATGTTGGAGAGAGTTCAGAGAAGATGTACGAGGATGATTCCTGGAATGCAGGGGCTAACATATGAGGAGCGTCTGTCGGCTCTTGGATTGTATTCATTAGAGTATAGAAGAATGAGAGGGGATCTCATAGAAACATTTCGAATGTTGAAAGGGTTGGACAGAGTAGATGTGGAAAGGTTGTTTCCCTTGGTGGGTGAGTCCAGGACAAGAGGCCATAGTCTTAGAATTAGAGGGTACCCAGTTAAAACAGAGATGAGGAGAATTTTTTTTAGCCAGAGGGTTGTGGATTTGTGGAATTCGTTGCCACATACAGCTGTGGAGGCCCGATCATGGAGGGTGTTTAAGGAGGAGATTGACAGGTATCTAATTAGTCAGGGTATCAAGGGATATGGGGAAAAAACCGGAAATTGGAACTAGATGGGTGAATAGTTTAGCCCATGGGGGAGCTGCGGAGCAGACTCGATGGGCCGAATGGCCCACTTCTGCTCCTTTATCTTGTGATCTTGTGATCTTGTGACTAGACAGGGTGGATGTGGAGAGGATGTTTCCTATGGTGGGAGTATCCAGAACTAAAGAGCACAGACTCAAAATTGAGAGGTGACCCTTTAGAACAGTGGTAAGGAGGAATTTTCTTTTGCCAGAAAGTAGTGAATCTGTGGAATGCTTTGGCCCAGACTGTGGTGGAGGCCAAGTCCGTGCGGCGTATATTTAAGGCAGAACTTGATTGATTCCTGATTGGTCAGGATGTCAAAGGATAAAGTAAGAAGGGTATATGGGGTTGAGTTGGATCTGGGATCAGCCATGATGGAATGGTGGAGTAGACTTGATGGGCTGAATGGCCTAATTCTGCTCCTATGTCTTATGCTCTAATTGGTTAAATCTGAAACCCTGCCCCTGCGTCAATTCCTCAGACATGTATTCATCTCCCAAATCATCTTATTCATATCCTCACTGGCACATGGCCTAGGCAGCAATCCAGAGATTACAACCCTTGAGATCCTGCTCTTCAGCTTTCAACCTAGCTCCTGATATGTCTCTCATCCCTTTTCCTACCTATGTCACTGATACCAATATGTACCACAATTTCTGGATATTCACCCTCCTCCTTTAGAATGCTATGAACCCAATCGGAGATATCCCTGATTCCAGCGCCTGGGAAGCAACATACCATCCAGCTGTCTCTTTCATGTCCACAGAATCTCCTGTCTGCTCTTCTAACTGGTGAATTATCTATCACTGCAGGAGTCTTCTTCTCCCACTTTCCTTTTGTGCCACAGAGCCAGATGCAGTGCCAGCTTTCCATCAGACCATAAGGCATAGGAGCAAAATTAGGCCATTCATTCGGTCCATTGCTCCGCCATTTCATCATGGCTGATCCATTTCCCTCTCAACACCATTCTCCTGTCTTCTCCCCATAACCTATCGTGCCCTGACTATTCAAGAATGTGCCAATCCCTGCCTTAAATACACCTAATGACCTTAGGTGTAAAAACACTTAATGGCCACACCACCTGGAACAATAAATTCTACAGATTCACTACTCTCTGGCTAAAGAAATTACTCCTCATCTCTGTTCTAAATGGACGTTCCTCTGTTCTGAGCCCTCTGGTCCTAGACTCCCCCACCACCATAGGAAGCACCCTCTCCACATCCACTCTATCTAGTCTTTCAACATTTAATGGGTTTCAATGAGATTCCGCCCTCATTCTTCTGAATTCTAGAAGTAAAGGCTCAGAGACATCAATCACTCCTCATATGAGAAGCTTTTCATTCCTGGAATCATTCTCATGAACCTCCTCTGAACCTTTTCCAATGTCAGCATATCTTTTCTTAAATAAGGGGCTCACAGTACTCCAGTGAGGCCTTACCAGTGCCTTATAAAACCTCAGCATCACATCCTTGCTTTAATATTCCTGTTGAAATAAATGTTAACATTGCATTTGTCTTCCTTACCACTGACTCAACTTGCAAATTAACCTTTAGGGAATCCTGCACGAGGACCCCCAAGTCATTGGATTTTTATATTTTCTCCCTGTTTCGAAAATTGTCTATGCTTTTATTCCTTCTATCAAAGTACATGACTATACACGTTCCGACACTGTATTCCATTTGCCAATTCTTTGCCCACTCTGTTAATCTGACCAAATCTTTCTGCAGCCTCCTTGTTTTCTCAGCAGTACCTGCCCCTTTACCTATCCTGTATCATCTGCAAATATGGCCACAAAACCATCAATTCTGTTATCCAAATCATTGACATACAATGTAAAATGAAGCAGTCCCAACACTGACCCTTTGCAGATCATGACTATTCACCGGCAGCCAATCAGAGATGGCTCCCATTATTCCCATTCTTTGCCACCTGCCAATTAGCCAATGCTCTATCCAAGCTAACATCTTTCCTGCAATGTTATAGGCTTTTAGGTACATGGAGCATAGTAAAATAGAGGGCTATGGGTAAGCTTAGGGTAGTTCTAAGGTAAGGACATGTTCGGCACAGCTTTGTGGGCCGAAGGGCCTGTATTGTGCTGTAAGTTTTCTATTTTATTTCTGCCTTTTATCTTGTTAAGCAGCCTCATGTGTAGCACCTTGTCAAAGGCCTTCTGAAAATCCAAAAAAACAACATCCACCAATTCTCCTTTGTCTATCTTGTTTGTTATTTCCTCAAAGAATTCTAACAGATTTGCAGGCATGATTTCCCCTTCAGGAAACCATGCTGAATTTGGCCTATTTTATCATACACCTCAAAGTACCCCAAAGCCACGTCCTTAACAATCGAGTCCAACAACTTCCCAACTACTGATGGCAGGCTAACTGGCCTATAATTTCCTTTCTTCTGCCTCTCTCAATTCTTAAAGTGTGAAGTGACATTTTCAATTTTTTCAGTCCTCTGGAACCATTCCAGAATCTATTGATTCTTGAAAGATCATTACTAATGCCTTCACAATCCCCTTCAGACCTCTGGGGTGTACACCATCTGGCCCAGGTGACTTATCTACCTTCAGATCTTTCATTTTTGTAAGCACCTTCTCCCTAGTAAAGTCAGCTGCACTCACTTCTGCCCCCTGACACTCTCAAAACTCTGGTATATTCTAGTGAAGACTGTTGCAAAATACTGAGTGAGTTTGTCCACTATTACTTGTGTGTCCTGTTACTACCTCTGCCATGTCATTTTCTAACGGCCCAATATCTACTCTCGCCTCTCTTTTACTCTTTATATATCTGAAAAAATACTTCTGGTATCCTCTTTGATATTGTTGTCTAGCTTACCTTCATATTTTATCTTTCTCCCCCTTGCGGTTTTTTTAGTTGCCTTCAGTTGATTTTTAAAAGTTTCCCTATCTGGTAACTTGTCACTAAGTTTTGCTCCATTTTATGTCATCTCTTTTGCTTTTATGTTGGATTTGACTTCCCTTGTCAGTTACAGTTGTCTTATCCTGCCTTTAGAATACTTCTTTGGGATGTATCTATCCTACATCTATCCGAATTGCTCCCAGAGACTCTAGCCATTGCTGCTCTGCTGTTATCCTTGCTAGTGTTCCCCTCCAATCAACTCTGGCCAACTTCTTTCTCATGCCTCTGTAATTCCCTTTACTCCACTGCAATACTGATACATCTGACTTTCGCTTCCCCCTCTCAGACTACAAGGTGAATTATGTCATATTATGATAACTACCCTCTAATGGTTCTTTTTCCTTAAACTCCCTAATCAAATCTGGTTAATTACACACTACCCAATCCAGAATACCTGATCCCCGAGTGGGCTCAACCACAACCTGTTCTAATAAGCCATCTTGTAAGCATTCTGCAAATTCTCTCTCTCAGGATCCTGCACCAACCTGATTTTCCCAATATCCCTGCAAATTGAAGTCCCCCGTGATTATCACATCATTGCTCCTTTTATATGACTTTTCTATCTCCCTTTGAGTTTGTACCCCACATCCTGGCTACTGTTCGGAGGCTTGTATATAATTCTCATTAGGGTATTTTTTACCTTTACAGGTTCTTAACTCTACCCCCAAGAATTCTCCATCTTCTAATCCTATGTCACCTCTTTCTAAGGATTTGATTTAAACTTTTTAACCAACAAAGCCACCCCATCCCATCTGCCTTCCTCCTGTCCTTTCAATACAAGGCGTATCCTTGGAAGTTGAGCATCCAACTATAACCTTTCAGCAACAAATTAGTAATGTCACTCCTGTCACCCTCTAACTACAGGATCATCTACTTTATTTTATAAGCTTCATGCATTCAAATATAACATCTTTAGTCCTGTGTCCATCACCTTTTTCTATTTTGATCCCATTTTGCACTGCAACGTTCTCCTGATAGGTTGTTTCCTTACTCCAACAGTATCCAAAGTGTTATACATCATTGAGGGAAATAGCCACAGGTGTACTCTAGACTTTCTGCCTATTTTCTTTCCCTTTTCTGGCAGTCACTCAGCTACCTGCCTCCTGCAACTTAGGGTTGACTACCTCCCTGTAGCTCCTTTCTATCACCTCCTCATAGAGGGATCAGATATTGTAGTAAACACCTCAATTCTCTGACAATTAAAAGCTACACCATGGTCACAGTGGTCATCTGCACTTTTTCCATGTAGCCGAAACAATAATTAGTCTCAGCATGGTTCAGATGTTGGCCAATCTATTATTTTGAGTAGTACTGTCATACAGCTTATTAAACATTATCCATCAACTGCAAATCTTCATTCATCCCAGGATAGCTGGTCCTGATTATTTCAAATTCCAAGCCAGAAGAAGCTGGCTTCAGTGAACAACACAACCAAAAGTGATGTCCTTCAGACAGTTCACAAAACTACTTATTTTACTTCTTCTTGCTGTTGGAATCCGTGATCTGGTGCTTTGCTGTCTTCAAGGGAGTTCGATGACTTGGATGAGGTTTGAACAGGTTCCATGGTGTTTCTTTATTGCATGGCTGTCCGTGGCAAGATGAATCTCAGGGTTGTATACTGCATGCATACTTTGATAATAAATGTACTTTGAACTTTGAGATGTCTTTTGCTTTTTATTTCTTGGGCAACCATTTGGTGCCTCTCTGCCAAGATAGAACCCTTGAGCTCGCTCATGCATCTAGGCAGATATTGGCAATTCAGTGGAGTCTTTCCCCTAGCCAACAGGACAAACCAATACCTTCCTATCACTGCAGGTAACGCAAGTGAGTTGGACTTGTAATGTATAACTGTTATTTCTGTTTGCTGACTTCCTCACTAGTAAAAGATGAAGCAAAGTTTCTATTGTTTGCTGCATAGTCAATGATTTAGGAGATTTACATGGATGTTGCCTGGATTGGGGAGCATGCCTTATGAGAATAGGTTGAGTGAACACGGCCTTTTTTCTTTGGAGCGATGGAGGATGAGAGGTGACCTGATAGAGGTGTACAAGATAATGAGAGGCATTGATTGTGTGGCTAGTCAGAGGCTTCTCTCCAGGGCTGAAATGGCTAGCATGAGATGGCACAGTTTTAAGGTGCTTGGAAGTAGGTACAGAGGAGATGTCAAGGTAAGTTTTTTACGCAGAGTGGTGAGTGTGTGGAATGGGCTGCCGGCGACGGTGGTAGAGGTGGATACAATATGGTCTTTTAAGAGACTTCTGGACAGGTACATGGAACTTAGAAAAACAGAGGGCTATGGGTAACTCTGGGTAACTTCTCAGGTAAGGACATGTTCGGCACAGCTTTGTGGGCCAAAGGGCCCGTATTGTGCTGTAGGTTTTCTCTGTTTCTATGTTTCTATCTGTGTCCCTCACTTAATCTAGACATGGGCCAGATTATTCCTGTCCAAAGGTCACTGACCTTAGGTGTTTCCAAAAACCCTTCATCAACACAACTGCATTGCTTTGGACTCTCCTGATACAGAACCATAACACATTGGACTATTTAACTCATTTTAATGATCAGAACATACTAAAAGATCAGCATTATGACATTATAATGTTTTAACTCAACTCAGGTTATCTGGAAATACCAAGTATCATTGAGGAGCCAGTGCTGTTGTAGTTAGGAAAAACCGAGCACTTATAAACAGAAAAGAATTAAGTGGACAAAAAAAAACCTTTTTTTTCTTTAACTAGAGGTAAAAGTTGGCCAGGGATTACAGGGAATATAACCATGATCTTATTTGGCTACTAAAAATATTACTCTTATTTAACCCAAAAAGGATGAAATTTGCTTCATCTGAATGGTAGCACTTCTGCTAATGCAGTACTTTTTCAGTATTTTACTAAATTATGAGTATGGCTTTGAGCTGGGGCTTTAATCACACAAACCTTTGACCCAAAATCATCCAAAATCACAATGCAACTTGATTTCACCTTGGCCCTTGCAGAAAATGATATAACATAATAAGCAGGAGTAACACACACAAAACATTGGCAGAACTCAGCAGGACAGGCAGCATCTATGGAGGGAAATGGACAGTTGCTGTTTCAGGCAGAAGCCACAAAAAAAGGGTAAGGAGAGGGTAGGAACTGGAGCAAGAGGGTAATAGTTTCCTGGTAAGAGAAGGGAGGTAGGAAGGTGGGGGTGGAGGCAAGGGAATAATGTGAGAAGTTGGAAGAGGCAAATGGCTGAGAGAGAAGGAATCTGATAGGAGAGTGCAGTAGACCATGGAGTAGAGGGAAGGAGGTGGTGAACCAGGGGAAGAAAGATATAGCTGATAAAGCAGATCATGAAGGTAGAGGAGGGGAAAGAGAAGAGGAAAGGAGCCAGAGGGATATGGAAAAATAATGGGAGAAGATGTTAACAGAAGGGAGTGGTTACTGGAAGATGGAGAAGTTGATATTCACGTCATTATGATTCTTAAATAGTTGGTTAGTGCTATTTTCCCATAGCAACCTGAAATTACCACATGTTCAAATGTATTGTCTTTCCACCAGTCCCTTACTAGAGACACTGTTTTACTCATATTAATTTGTGAAGGTTGCTGTATAAACTATTATTGAATGCACAAGATATTGTGTGTGAAAATGTTCATCAGGGATGATCACAGATAATACTTTCAGCTCATTGTATATATTCACATTAAAATCCACAAGCAAAAAGTGAAAACAGATGTACTGAGAAAATTCATCTCAGTAGAAAGAACTGAGTTATGCCAGAACATTGCAGTTATTAGGAGGAAGTGAATGTGTGAATAAAATAACCTACATTTTAACACGTCTGTCTTTGATGTGAACTGGTCTTGTCTTGATGTTTCTCACTACTGTATCTGGCAATTAGGGTACGTGGGGTGAAGAAAATAAAATATGTAACCAAAAAACAACACTCTCATCTGATATTGGAAAGAACCTACTCAATGATTGCAAGATGTCCTTGGTTTTCACTGTTCTTGCTGCAGGTGTGGTCCATACCTAGTGACTGCACTGCACCAATCATTTGACATCTTTTCTAGTTTATCTGCAGCTTAAAATGGGTTGGGTTTGCTTTGGTAGAAACGTCCAGGAGAAAGGAGGAAAAATGTACTCTAAGTGCCTTCATTCCCCTGGCTGTCACTTGTGTATGGATCTGAGGTGTATAAAAGGGTAGGGAGAGGGGAAGGAATTGGAGCAAGAATTGAACCCAGTGTTGAGGCACCACTTGTGCCTAGTGTTGCAAAAATGGGTCTGCCTCTGTTACTGCAGAAATTCCTTTTAAACGTGCCATACCATCTGTGCCTTGTAGAACATTTTAGAGAGAAGGGTACTTTACATGAAATGTCATTGGAGCCCTGCAGCATGAGATGGTAGATCCTGTGGGGTGATTAACCAAGCAGACTGTCAGTAATTTCACAAAAAGCCTTATCACCGAAACTCTCAAGCCAGCAACAACATCTTGCTTGGTTGGTGGTGAGAAGGACCCTCCTTTTCAGACTTCTCATGTCCAGCCAGAGTTTCTGAACTGCAGACTGTCCTTGAGATAAGAACATAATTTACCACCTCCTAGAATTCACTGCAAACAAGAAGGTCTGGGAAGAGATGGAGCCAAGTATGAAAAGGGTGATTGTTCTCAGCACTCTGTGTACTGTTCACAGGCAACCACACTGACATAATTGCCATCTATTGCTGGAGAATCACCATCTCAATGAAACATCCTCTGGTCTGTCTGAAATACACTGGCTTTTCCTTGCAAGTGGTTGTCCATATTCTAAGTTCCAGGACTGTCACTATGGCAGCACAAGTGGATGAGTGGTAAAGAAGATACTTGCCTTTATCACTTGGGCATTGAATTTAAAAACTGCCACAACACTTTGCAGCATAAAACTTGAGTAATTTTAGTTGCTACAGTACAGGGATGATCTGGGAGCGTTGGATAGGGTGCAGAAGAGGTTCAAAGTTCAAAGTATCAGTTATATGTCACAGTATACAACCTTGAGATTTATTTTCTTGTGGGCATACTCAATAAATCCATTAACCATAAAGGAATCATTGAAAGACCACATCAACCGGGCATACAACCAAAGTGCAAAAGACAAAAAACAGTGCAAATACAAAAAGAAATAAATAATAATAATAATAAATAAATAAGCAATAAATATGGAGGACGTGAGTTGAATCCTTGAAAGTGAGTCCATACATTGTGAGAACATT
Organism: Mobula birostris; assembly: GCF_030028105.1. Taxonomy (NCBI): domain Eukaryota; kingdom Metazoa; phylum Chordata; class Chondrichthyes; order Myliobatiformes; family Myliobatidae; genus Mobula; species Mobula birostris. Next base: position 58,681,771 of record NC_092380.1, on the reverse strand, counting down.
TCAATGATGGGGCAAGTGAGGTTGAATGAAGTCATCCCCTTTGGTTCAAGAGCCTGATGGTTGAGGGTAGTAACATTTCTTGAACCTGGTGGTGTGGGTCCTGAGGCTCCTGTACCTTCTTCCTATGGCAGCAGTGGGAAGAGGGCATGACCTGGTTGGTGGGGTTTGCTGATGACGGATGCTGCTTTCCTATAATAATGCTTTGTGTAGATGTGCTCAATGGTGGGAGGGCTTTACCAATGATGGACTGAGTTGTATCCACTACTTTTTGTTGGATTTTCTATTCAAGGATATTGGTATTTCCGTACTAGGCTGTGATGTAGCCAGTCAATATACTCTCCCATTACACATCTATAAGAAGTTTCTCAAAGTTTTGGATGTCATGCCGAATCCTTGCAAACTTCTATGAAAGTAGAGGCTCTACCCTGTTTTCTTTGCAATTCCACCTGTGTTCTGAGCCCAGGACAGGTCCTTCAAAATAATAACACCAAGGAATTTAAAGTTGCTGACCGTCTCCACCGCTGATTCTCCCAGAGAGGACTGACTCATGGACCTCCTGAAGTCCATATTCAGCTCCTTGGTCTTGCTGACATTGAGTGAGAGGTTGTTGTTGTGGCACCACTCAGCCGGATTTTCAATCTCCCTCCTAATGGCTGATTTGTCACCAACTTTGATTCAGCCTATGGCAGTGGTGTTGTTGGCAAAGTTCAAAATAGCACTGGGGCTGTATTTAGGCACACAATCATAAGTATAAAGCAAGTAGAGCCAGGGCTAAGTACACAGCCTTGTGGTGCACCTGTGCTGATGGAGGTTGTGGAGGAGATGTTGTTGTCAATCCGAACTGACTGGAGTCTGCAAGTGAGGAGACTGAGGATCCAATTGCACAAGGAGATATTGAAGCCAAGGTCGTGAAGCTTATTGATTAGTTTCAAGGGGATGACAAAACAGTATTCGTTTTAAGGGGAATGCAGAGCTGTAGTCAATAAAGAGCATCCTGATGTATGTATCTTTGCTGCCCAGTTGTTCCAGGACTGAGTGAAGAGCCAATGAGGTACGCACCTGAACATTGGCTAGAATAGAGAGTATTAGCTATAAGGAGAGGTTGGACAAACTTGATTGCTTTCTCTAGAGTGTTGGAGGTGTGATCTGACAGAAGTACATAAAATTATGAGGGTCATGGGTAGTCAAGAGTACTTTTCCCAAGATGGAAATGTCAAATATTAGGGGGCCTGTTCAAGGTGAGAGGGAGGGAAAAGTATAAATGAGATTTGCACAAAGCCATGCTGCGTCTCACTAATTGGCCCTTTCTTCTTGCACTTTGCAAATACAAATAAATTCTATCTGTCAGAATCTCATCCACTAACTCCTACCACTGATATAAGGCTCACTGTTCACTGTCACTGACTTTCTCCTAGCCATTTTACAACAAAACTAGTTTTATAGAATCATATAACATTTACGACACAGGAGGAGGGCACTGTGTCTGTTGGTTGTAAAAGCACTTCTCAGGCTAACCAGGCTATTCTTTGCACTCTTGGTTTGTAACCTGTATAACTATGGCTTTCCCAAGTAGCTTTTAACTGCAATGAAGTTCCTCTGCTGCCTTTCATTCTGTGCAGTGATTTGGGAAGGTATCTGCAATTTTGGCTCACAACTGTAATTCTATCTCAGGTCTGCAGAGGGCAGTCAGTGACTGTTTCTATTACAATTGCAACAAGTGGAGAGGGTGAGGTTGCCATCCTCTGGGAGGATGGGTGCTTGTTCGCCCAGGTTTTGCATCAAAAAATAAATTATGCCGCATGACAGCAATATAAAAGGAGTTCTACATGATGTATGCTTGATACTCCATGAAACAAAGCTTTAAAAAATCTCAGTATGAAGAATTTTACACCTGTACGGTTAATTACATGAAGAGCTAGGATGCTTGAAACAACATTTTGATCAATTAAATCCATGGAAATCTTTTCAATTCTTTCCATAGTTCTGCCTTAAAAATTCAATTGTACATTGTATGCCTCAAAATAGATAGTGAGAAGAGAGAAATGAAAAAGCATCAAGTGCTTTCCCAGCCTATATGACGAATAAATTCTACTGGAGCTTCCAGCCGAGTACAGGTATCAATTATAACCAACTTTTCAATGCCATTTTCTTCAGGGATGATGCCTGGGTATGTAAAATCCAGTGGTATTTATACCCCCATAGTCCGTCCCTCCTGATTGGTTAGTCCTTATCCAATCAGGTTCCCACTGTCCCACTTTGTTTACAATCGAATTACAGTTCTTACTTAGAGTAAGACCTTCGTCTTTATTAAAATTCTTTTTCTCTAGTTTTATTTCAATGGCTTCATGTACCAAGCAGACCCAAAAGCCACTGGTGCGGCACAGCAGTTTTGTGCCGTCGAAGTCAATCCTATGACCATTGCGACTGCAGTGTTCCGCTACAGCCAATTTCTCCAGGTAATCCAAATGGATATACCTCCTGTGCTTCTTGATGTGGCTTTATTCTGTGCATCCCATCTGGCTGATAAATACTGCTCTGCATTCACTGGGAATCCTGTAAACGGCAGTTGACCTGAGTCCGTATTAGCTGTGACTTGAGCTTCCTTATGGGTTTGTGGAAGTATTAATCTGGTATTTCTTCAGGATCCTGGTGATCTTTCTAGAAACTGTGGAAATATAGGGAAGACAGGCAATAGCGATGGGTTCCCCCTCGTTGTTAGGTTTCCTGGTTTTACTGTCCGTTCTTTTAAGCATCTAATTGATTTCCTTCACCTTGTAGCCATTCTGTAGGAACATCGAGCGTAATCGTCTTATTTCCTTGGGGTGACTCTCCAGGTCCGAAATAGTTTGCATGGTTACTCAAAGTTGAAAGAACTGCTGTACATTGGGAGGCATGATGGTGGTTGTTATTGATGAGGTATAAGTCTATGTGAGTGGGTTTCTGCTGGACGCCATGTCCGAAGCTACCATCCAGTTTGCTCAGTTTGATTGATGACAATCCTTTCTGAGTCCAATGGTGGGATAGTTTATCAGTTCCATGACCATTTAAACAATATACATCCCAACATTCAATTTATGACGGAGATGGAGAACAATGGTTGCCTACCATTCCTGGACATTCTAATACAATGCAAACAGGATGGTAGGCTCGAATATGGCATTTATCATATATTGGCCAGTAGGGATGCATAGTGGAAACACGCACCAAGAAGCACAGGAGATGTATCCATTTGGATTACCTCAAGAAATCGGCAGTAGCAGAACAGTGCATTTGCAATGGACACAGGATTGACTTTGACGGCACAAAACTACTGTGCCATGTCAATGGCTTTTGGGATCAGTTGGTAAAGGAAGCCATTGAAATAAAACTAGAGGAAAGGAATTTTAACAAAGACGAAGGTGTCATTTCTAAGTAAGAACTGGAATTTGATTGTTATCAAGGTGGGAAAGCAGAAACCTGATTGTATGAGGACTAACCAGCCAGGAGGGGCAGACTACGGGGTTATAAATACCACCAGACTAAGCATACCCAGGCATCAACCCTGAAGAAGATGGCTGAGTTTGGCATTGAAACTTCAGTTATAATCGATACCTGTATCCAGCTAGAAGCCCGAGAAGAATTTATTCGTTAAGGGGGAAATGGTTTGTGACAGGGAGAATTGAATGCAAGTAGACCAGATCCTGTGGGGTACTGACCAGCACCCAATCTTTTGATTGCCCCAGTCTCTCCACAGTTATTTCAAACTACATGGGGGATATTCTGCCTGAGGCTGTTATCTTCCATTCTTTCACTAGGAGTTAAATTGGGATAATGCGATGTGTACCTAGCATATATGTTGTAAAATTATGTGCATAAGGTGTATCAGAATAATGTTATACATGTGAATACTGGTGTATTCTCTAAATACTGGGACAGATGTTGGCAGATGTGCTTTGTAATCATTTTTACTGGTCTTTACCAGATCTGTGATGTTGCTTAACATCTTGTGGCACTGGAAACACGATCCTGCACCATTATTCCAGTTATTTGTAGGTTTCCCAGTGTGTGGGAATGCTAGGGATAATTCTGGAGTTATGAAATTATAGATAGCATAATTGCAGATTAACTAAAATAAGAACCAGTCTTCAGGAAATAAAATCTGTATACAGTTTAACTTCCAAATGAATATGTTTTCCCTCATGAAACCAATCAATCAGATTTTGTCTCATTGGAACCATGTAGAGAAGGAAAATTGATGAATGTTTCTGCTGTTAGCACATCGTTAAAGATGTATCCCTCACACCGAATGCACAGTTCAGGAAATCTGTTTGGTCACATAACCCGTTGGTAAATTGTATATTCATGAAGCCATCCCTGAACACTAACAAAAAGGGTATATTGTGGATTTCTGTCTTTTGGAACAGACACCAATATTGAATATTCAAAAGGGTTCAGTTTGCTGCAATGAGCTGCCATTGCAAACATGTAATTCTGTAAATTTACCTGACTATATTCCCAACGTTAAACTTAAGTCGCTGATTATAGCAATTTGGAATAAGTGGGCAGCAATTGAAACTGTAATTTATCATTTATTTTTATCTCTGTTGAAGTATAAAACATTGTGTCTGTTTAAGAAACAGTTAGATAGGTTTTTACATAGTAGGGGAATTAAGGGTTATGGGGAAAAGGCGGGTAGATGGAGCTGAGTTTACGGACAGATTAGCCATGATTTTATTGAATGGCGGGGCAGGCTTGATGATCCAGATGGCCAACTCCTGTTCCTATTTCTTATGTTCTTATGTAGGAGAGTGGGATTCCCTTCAATTCTCCTGAACTCTCTCTGTCTCGGAGGTTTGCTGTGTGACTGAAGACCTTTATATTTCCAGTTACAGCTTCTAAGTGACTCAGTTTTAGTCAATCACAACAATTGCAGGCTTGTCCAGGATATGTTCATGGCCTACAATGTGACCTGAGACCTCAGCAGCTTAAGGGGGTAAATATTTTTAACTGCAGCACCCCACGCATGGATCCCTTCAGGTCAACAGCCACGGGATCACTTAGATCAAGGAACATGGTGGAGAACAGAACTGGTGTATATAAAAGTGGGGCACGTATGCATTTGTGGTTTTAGTAGGGCATCTGCTATCAGACAGTTTGACGAGAAAGTACCATCTTTTGTGAAAGGTAGTTACCAGAGGAGTATTCAGGTTGCCAGAGGAGTACATGTGTGCTTATTTGGGAGACTGTGTTGTAGTGTACTTGTTTATGAGTGTGTTTCTGTGTGTTTGGATTTTAGGGGTAACAGTTTTAAATGAAAGAGAATACAAAAGCCTGTGTTCAGTGGCAAAGAAGTGTATTTAACTAATACTGATTTATTTTTTCCTTCCCTTCTCTTCTGCCTAATATGGGAATTAGTATGGAAATATTTGTGGGAGAGACTATACCCAGAATTACATATCAGGATGGCAGCTGCTGCGGTCAGACAACGGCAGGCTGAGAGACCTGGTGACCCCAGCCAGTCCCTGAAGCTGATTACTACCATTCACAAGCCCTTCACCCCTGGGGATAAGCAGACCATTTTGTCTGAGCTGCCCTCACTTAAAGCCGCTTGTGGAAATTCAGATTTCTGGCGCAAGCTCGAAGAAATGATTGGATTTCACCAGATGCACCCAAAAGGTATACTATGCACATGCTGGTAAAAGCAAATGCCCAAGGAATATGTGGCCCATGGGGTGTGGGATGGTTTATGTAATCAATGCCTTCAGGGAAAAGTGAGGCAGAGACAGGGGAGAGTCGAGAGTGACTGGGGAACAATAATGTCGGTGGTTCAGAGAGCTGATGAGCCTGCCGTGATGATGCAGAGAGTAAGTACTGAGTGCATGAGGAATACTCAGGGATGGAGTATCCAGGGAGGAATGATCCAGTCTTTCTAAAAATGCTGATGGAAGAGCTGACTCAGCCAAACACGAAACCTGAGATTTAGGGATATCAGAAGGATCAACCTGCCCTGTGATAGTTTCATTGGCCGAGAAGAAGAGGAGGAGAAGAGAAGTCGTTAGAGGCCGTAGTAAATGTAACTGCTGTGAAGATGCTTAAGGCTTGCTTTGTGTGCCAGGAACTGGGTTCCCAGCAAGGAACTGACAGAAAAGACATAGAAGGGTAAAGGAGATGATTTATTACAGCTGTGGCCTCTCAGGCCATGGTTGGAGGTGGTGTCCTAATAAGGGAGGGAGGTGAGAGAGTCACCCACCCAAAAATGCAAAAACACAGCAGATCTTTCTCTGTCCAATCTGACTGCTGACGAGCTCATAGAGCTAGTGAGGATAGCATCCAGCTCAGGCAAACAGCAGTGGCAACCTCTATTTCCAGTAGGGGTCACCAACAGATTACTAAGGGGCCAGCAATGTGGTAAGTTGGTAGACACAGAGCCATCAGCATCGATAACTGATTTACTCTCGCCCATGACTGCAGAGGAGATTTACGTTACCAGGGCAAGGGGTGAAACATTGAGAGCAGAGAGAACTGAGCCTCAGGTACCTGAGATTGAGGGAGTTTAGCTTCCTGTAGATTTCTGGTGTGCCTAAGTAAAGAGTGTGCTGTCCTGGGATGGACACACTGAGTAAGGCAGGTGCTAGCATAGATTCAGGAAATGGAGAAATAACATGGTCAAGACAGAGAGAGCGAACATGGGCAGATTTCCTTCCTGGAGTCAAGAGCAGGCTCAAAGTTTCAAAGGTTCAACCGTTTGTTTTATTATCAAAGTATACAGCTCTGAAATGCTTTGATTCGCTGGGTAGCCATGAAACCAAGAAAGAAAGATGAGCAAAATGGATCAGACAAATCCTTCCTCCCACACAAAAACCCAGAGAAACAGATCAGGCACATCGACGGTCAAATTCCCCTCCCACACGTAAAAAGCAAACAAAACAGATCAGGCACATCAACCCCCAAATCACCCTCCCTGCCCAAAATAAAGCTGAGAAAATCAGGCAAAAGCACAGATTATAAAAGCTATAAGACTGAATAAAAGATTTTAAAGTCCAAGTCCACATCCAAAACACAAAAAAACCCCCCTGGGCAACACTGTCTGCAAGTGGCATGCTCTCCCCTCTCAGGTGGCCTAGCAGAGAGATCAAAAGACAGGCAGCCAGTGCTCACCCTCTGCACTCACTTTGATGCTTCAATTGTTCTCATCGCTTTAGTCGGCAAACAGTGGAGGCTTTAATCACGAAAGGGGGCCAAACATCGCTAATGAGGCTCATGCACGCTGCCTCCCGGAGTCCTCTCATATACTGCAGAGTGTTGGAAAACCCAACCGACTTACGAACTTCTGCACTTGCCCTGATACTTCAATTGCCCTCGTTGTTTTAATTGGCAAACAATGGAAGCCATAATCTATTCCCCATTCTATCTCCTCTCTTGCCCCTCCTCTATCGCCTCCTGCTGGTGCCCCTCCTCCTTTCCTTTCACCCATGGTCCACTCTGCACTCCAGTCAGATTCCATCTTCTTCAGCCCTTCACATTTTCCACCTATCACCTCCCAGCTTCTCACTTCATCCCCCCTCTCTTTCCTGCCTACCTTCTCCCTCATCTGGTTCCATCTATCACCTTGCAGCTCGCACTCCTTCCCCTCCCCTATTCTGGCTTCTTCCCCTTCCCTTTCCAGATCTGATGAAGGGTCTCAACCCAAAATAATTTATTCCTCTTCATAGATGCTGCCTTACCTGCTGAGTTCCTCTAGCATTTTGGGTGTGTTACATTGGATTTCCACTATCTGCAGAATCTCTTGTGTAGATGAGTGTCACACAATGCTAAAGGTGTATCCCTGTTAGGACAGATCTCTTTTGTCACTCAACCTTCTAGTTAGATGTCTATTGATGAATTCACCTCTCAGCATAGTAACAAAACGGGTATCTTTTGGGTGCCTGACTTTTGAAACAAACACCAGTATTGAAAATTCAAAGAGGTTCTGCTAGTTGCCACCATTGTAAATAAGTAATTCTATAAATTTACCCGACTAAGCAGAATCAGAATTACATTTAATATCACTGCCAAGTGCCTTAAAATTTGTTGTTTTGCAGCAACTTTTCCACTGTTGATCCCCTGATGAGGACTAGAGTGTGTTTCCTCAACTTCCCCTTTCTGAAGTCCACAATCAATTCCTTGGTCTTACTGATGTTGAGTGCAAGGTTGTTGTTGTGACACCACTCAACCAGCTGATCTATCTCACTCCCATAACTTCCTCATCACCATCTCAAAGTCTGCCAAACCAGTTTTGTCAACAACAAACTTATAAATAGCATTTGAGCTGTGCCTAGCTACACAGTCATGGGTGTAACAAAAGTAGAGCAGTGGACTAAGTACGCAGCTTTCAGGTGTACCAGTGTTGATTGTCAGTGAGGAAGAGATTTTATTTCAGATCTGCACTGACTGTGATCTCGCAGTGAGGAAGTCAAGGTTCTCGTTGCAGAGAGAGGTACAGAGATCCAGATGTTGGAGCTTGTAGATTATAAGACCATAAGACCTTAAAATATAGCAGCAAAAGCAGGCCATTCGGCCCATCCAGTTTGCTCTGCCATTCAATCGTGGGCTGATCCAATTCTTCAAGTCATCCCCACTCCCCTGCCTTCTCCCCATACCCTTTGATGCCCTGGCTAATATAGAATTTACCTATCTCTGCCTTAAATGCACCCAATGACTTGGCCGCCACAGCCACTCTTGGGAACAAATTCTACAGATTTACCACCCTCTGACTAAAGTAATTTATCCTGATCTCTGTTCCAAATGGACGTCGTTCAATCCTGAAGTCATGCCCTCTTGTCCTAGACTCCTCTACCATGGGAAATAACTTTGCCATATCTAATCTGTTCAGGCCTCTTAACATTTGGAATGTTTCTATGAGATCCTCCCCTCATTCTCCTGACCACAGGGAATACAGCCCATGATCGGCCAGACATTCCTCATACAGTAACCCTTTCATTCCTGGAATTATTCTCGTGAATATTCTCTGAACCTTCTCCAATGTCAATATATCCTTTCTAAAATAAGGAGCCCAAAACTGCACACAATACTCCAAGTGTGGTCTCACAAGTGCCTTATAGAGCCTCAACATCACATCCCTTCTCTTATATTCTATAGCTCTAGAAATGTATGCCAACATTGTATTTGCCTTCTTCACCACCAACTCAACCTGGAAACTAACCTTTATTGGATCGTGCACAAGGACTCCCAGGTCCCTTTGCATCTCTGCATTTTGAATTCTCTCCCCATCTAAATAATAGACTTCCCATTTATTTCTTCCACCAGAGTGCATGACCATACATTTTCCAAAATTGTATTTCATTTGCCACTTCTTTGACCATTCCCCTAAACTATCTAAGTCTCTCTGCAGGCTCTCTGTTTCCTCAACACTTCCCGCTCCTCCACCATCATTGTATCATTCGCAAATTTAGCCACAAATCCATTAAAACCATAGTCCAAATTATTGGCATACATCGTAAAATGCAGTGATCCCAACACCAACCCCTGTAGAACTCCACTGGTAACTGGCAGCCAGCCAGGATAGGATCACTTTATTCCCACTCACTGTTTTCTGCCGATCAGGCAATGCTCCACTCATGCTAGTAATTTCCCTGTAATTCCACGAGCTCTTATCTTGCTAAGCCACCTCATGTGTGGCGCCTGGTCAAAGGCCTTCTGAAAATCCAAGTCCACCACATCCACTGCATCTCCTTTGTCTAGCCTGACTGTAGTTTCCTCAAAAGGTTGCAGTAGCTTAATTAGCCAAGATTTTCCTTTCAAGAAACCATGCTGGCTTTGGCCTATCTTGTCATGTGCCTCCAGGTACTCTGTAATCTCATCCCTAACAGTCGATTCCAACAACTTCCCAACCACTGATGTCAGGCTAACAGGTCTAGAGTTTCCTTTCTGCTGCCTCCCACCCTTAAATAGCGGAGTAACATTTGCAATTTCCCAGTCATCCGGTACAATGCCAAAATCTATTGATTCTTGAAAGATCATCATTAATGCCTTCACAATCTCTCCAGGTGCTTCCTTCAGAACCCAAGGGTGCATTCCATCAGGTACAGGAGATTTATCCACCCTCAGACCATTAGGCTTCCTGAGCACCTTCTCAGTCATAATTTTCACTGCACAAACCACTTCACAGACACTTTTGAATGTCTTGTACACTGCAAATGTCTTCCACTGTGAAGACTGATGTAAAATATGCATTCAGTTCCTCTGCCATCTTGGAGTCTCTCATTACAATATCTCCAGCGTCATTTTCTATTGGTTCTAAATCTACGCTTAACTCTTTTTTACCCTTTATATACCTAAAAAAGTTTTTAGTATCTTCTTTGATATTAGTCACCAACTTCCTTTCATAATTTTTTTTTCCATTCTTAGTTCCCTTCTGCAAGTTTTTATAAGCTTTCAATCCTCTATCTTCCCACTAGCTTTGATTTCCTTGCATACCCTCTGTTTTGCTTTTACTTTGGCTCTGACTTCACTTGTCAGCTACGGTACTGTCATTCCTCCATTCGAAAATTTCTTATTTGGAATATATCTGTCTTGCACTTCCCTCATTTTTCGCAGGAACTCCAGCCATTGCTGCTCTGCTCTCCTTCATGCTAGCGTCCCTTTCCAGCCAACCTTGGCCAGTTCCCCTCTCATGCCATTGTAATTTCCTTTATTCCACTGAAATATGACACATTGGATTTAGTTTCTCCTTCTCAAAATTCAAAGTGAACTCGATCATATTGTGATCACTGTTCCCTAAGGGTTCCTTAACCTTAAGCTCTCTTGTCATCTCCGGATCATTGCACAACAGCCAAACCAGCACAGCCGATCCCCTAGTGGGGTCAACAGCAAGCTATTCTAAAAAGCCATCCCTTAGACATTCTACAAATCCTCTCTTGAGGTCCAGTACTGGCCTGGTTTTTCCAATCCACTTCCATGTTAAAATCCCAACTATTATCATGACATTGCCCTTCTGATATGTCCTTTCTATCTCCTGCTGTAATTTGTAAATCCAGATCTCAGCTGCTGTTTGGAGGCCTCAATATAACTGTCATTAGGGTCCTTTTACCCTTTCCATTTCTTAACTCAACCCATAGAGACTTCTACACTTTCCGATCCTATGTCATCCCTTTCTAATGATTTAATATTATTTCTTATACACAGGGCCACAACAACCCCACTGCCTACTAACCTATCTTTCTAATACACCGTATATCCTTGGACGTTCAGCTCCCAAAGGGACGGCCAAGGCTGGTCCAGGAACTGATCCAAGACTGTGCGGAGAGCTAGTGAGATTGCATTTCCTATAGACCTATTGTGGCAATAAGCAAATTGCAGTGGGATCAGGTCTTTGCTTTGGCAGGAGTTGATTCTAGCCATAACAAAACCTCTCAAAGCACTTCATCACAGTAAATGTGAGTGCAAGTGGGTGATAGTCATTTCTTCTTTGGCACAGTCATGCTTGTTGCCCTTTTGAAGCAGACTACAATACGAATAATAGTATGAAGACTATATTCCAAATTTTCAACTTAAATAGAACTTGAGTATCAGGATTGAAAGAAGCTACAGGAAGTTGTAAAATTAGTCCACTCGATCATGGGTACTAGCCTCTGTAGTATCCAAGACATCTTCAAGGAGTGGAGCCTCAGAAAGGTGGTGTTCATTATTTAGAACCCCCATCACCCAGGACGTGCCCTCTTCTCATTGTTAACATCAGGAAGGAGGTACAGAAACCTGAAGGCACACACTCAGCGATATAGGAACAGCTTCCTTCTCTCTGCCATCCGATTTCTAAATGGACATTGAACATAAACACTACCTCACTCTTTTCATTATGTGCTTGCACTATTTTTAGTTTAACTATTTAATATATGTATACTTATTGTAATTCATTTATTTTTTTCTATATTTATCATGTATTGCATTGTACTGCTTCTGCTAAATTAACAAATTCCACGACATACAAAGTAATATTATACCTGATTCTGAACTGAAATTTTAGTTCATTGTTTATTGTAACCTTTGTGTTGAAGAAATAAAACAATCAAGACAGGAGGATGAAAGCTTTTGGGTTCTCTTGGATTATCTCTGAAGGATTGCTATGTGAATAAAGACTTATATATTTGCCAGTTACAGCCATGTGGCTCAGTTTTAGTCAACATTAATATTTCCTAGTCTGCACCCCTAACTGTACTGGCCCCTATCTTGCTTGTGATTTCAGGCTGCATGATCCAAGGCTTGGTCAGTCACCAGCAGTCAACGTCAGTATATGCTAAATTCTTGATATTACTCTCACTTCTTAAAGTGGATCACCAGGTGAAGAAGGTTGTGATTGACTGCCAGAAAGTACAGAAGGAATATCAAGACCAACAGCAGCAGATCAAATAGGTGCATGTCTCCCACTCTGCATTGTTTGGTATATGCTTTTAATTGATGACTAAACTTCTAATCTGTAGCTTGTTTAAAGTTTAATGACTGAACGTTGTCCAAACTTCATTTCTGACAACTTATGTCTGGGAAAACTCAGGGTGTAACCCCAGGAAACATATTGGTCTGGCCATAACTACAGAGCTCCACAAATAAGAGACAACATGGAGCAAGAAAAACATGTCTTTTTTTTTGTAAGCATGAGGAATTCTGCAGATGCTGTACCTCTTCCTAGAGATGCTGCCTGGCCTGCTGCGTTCACCAGCAACTTTGATGTGTGTTGCATGTCTTTTTTTGTCTCATTTTACAAGTTGATGACCATCAGGTCAATTAATGCAATATATAAGCAGCCAATGTTAAAATGCTTGGCAAATTCTTTTGAAAGTTGAAGTGAATTTAATACAGAATTACATAAAAGCTATATGTTTGACAACATCTGCAAAGTCAATAAAGGAGTTCAAGACTAATGAGTAGAAATCTTAAGTAAATGGTGTCAAGACATCATTCTTATAACCAGGAATAAAACCAAAAAATCGTTGGAAACAATTAGCAGGTCATGCAACATCTGCTGAAGCAGAGTCCATATTTCACCTGAAGAACTCTGTTTACCTTCACAAGAAGTTGAGATGCTGTCTGACCCATTATGTTTATCTAGCATTTTGTTTTGGATTTTTTTTAGATTACTAGCACCTATAGATTTTTAACAAAATTGTCACTATTTCAATCAGCGAGCCATCCTATCCCACCCATCTAAACTCAGTGAGGAACATGTTTTCAATTTATTTATGTGCTTTACCAACTTATTTATTTAAATAGTTGTAGGTGCTGAATAAATTAACAGTCTTAAGTTTCAATTATATTCCTTCCAATATGTTTGTTTCAGCCCGGAAGCAGAATCCGACTCTGTCTGCAATAACAGCCAATTCAACACCACTAATAATTCAAGGAGACATCAATAATAGATTTGATAACATTAGTAAAAGAACTACCAACCCACCAATAAAAGGACAAGATCAGTACCAGATGAATTGGGTACAAAGAATAATAATAATAATAATAATATTTATTGTTCCCAAGTGGGAAATTCTTTTGCTACAGCACAAACATTTAAAAGTACACTTGGCAATGTGCAGACTTAATGAAGAGTGAAGTACCGAATAATAATATACACAATAATAATTTACCAATGTACAATAATATGCAATAATAATGTAAAAAATAAAAAAACAGAGATTATTGTACTATGACGTGTATTCTCCTGTCGCACAGAGGTGAACTGTTGTATATGCCTCTTGCATTTGGTAGGAAAGATTTTCTGTGAAGATCCTTGTGACAGCGAAGCTGAATGAGTCTGTTCAAAAGGGTGTTTCGCGGCTTATTCAATGGGTGATGGAGAAGATGTGCCAGGTTGACAATAATGGCTAACAGTATGTTTAGTGACCTCCTCTCCACCATTAATTCAAAAGAGTTAGTAAAGACTTCAACTGCAAAAATTATGTAGAATCGGAAACATCAATATTGAAAGAACACATAATCAACAGATCACTGGAGGTTCACAAGAACCACCTGTAATTAAAAATGATTAAATCCACAGATAGTTGAGGAATTAGGACCACTAATATTTGCAAAAAGCAGAATCTCCACTATTAAAAAATGAACAATATCCAAGACCACCAATAAAGTGCAATCAGAACTAAAAATTAGAAATGCACAATAACCATTGCTACCAATAATACTGGAATCAATAGCACCCAAACATTAAGATAACAAGTCATCCTAATAATCACAAAGCAGAACTGTAAATAACAGAAGTTCCATTCACAAACCAGTATGGGCAGCATGATACCATAGTGGTTAGCACAACTCGTTACAGTACCAACGGCCCAGATTCAATTCCTGCCACCAACTGTAGGGAGATTGTACGTTCTCCCTTTGACCGCATGGGTTTCCCCCAGGTGCGACTGTTTCCTCCCAGTCTGAAAACGTACAGATTGGTAGGTTAATTGGTCATTGTAAATTGTCCCTTGATTAAATCAGGGGATGCAGGACTGCGTGGCTCGAAGTGCTAGAAGAGCCCACTCCGCATTGTATCTCAATAAATAAATTAAAGCTTAAAGGAATCAGAATGCCTAAAAGTGAAGGAACCCACAGCACAACAATCATAGAACAGAGAACAACATTTATATTGGATGCAGCATCACAAACGGGGGGGGGCGGGGGGCGGGGGCAGTATCAACACCAACCGAGGAGTCAGCATTAACAAATAATACAGAAGACATATAAATAGTTATGGACAGTAATAAAGGGGAAATACAACTACACATAAATGTAGTATGCAACATGAAGGAGTCAGTTTGAGCTTGATCCAGCTCTCCATACACTCACCTCAGTGTTAATTCTGTGGCCACAATTACATTTTGCAGCCACCTGTTGCTTCTGTGCTGGAACATCTCTGACCATGACATCCCAGAGTGGGCACAAGCAGCACATCGGCCTTGGGGCAGTGTCTGAGCCCAGACCCTTCTGGCAGCCTTTTGACTGCATACTGACATGAAATGCTTTTAAGTGACTGATTGTAAAAGACAGTTACAGGCATTTCAAAAGGATATTATTCTTCAGATTTTTCTTTAACTAATTTTTAAATCCATATACTTAAGTGTTAAAAATTAACAGAATCACTGCAGAAAAATATCCAGTCCACTTACGTGCTCAGATCTTCGGTACACCACCCCAGACTTAACAGGTGGTGTGCGAGGTCGCTGGTCTCTGCAATACAAAACACAGTGCAGAATTTGGCTTGTGAGTTGCTGTTTATGGCACAGCTGCTGGCAAAACATAAGCATGGTTAATGGCAAACCAAATCAGTGGATACTGAAGGCCCACAGACCACATGATTAGTGGTAGTACTAGTGAAAGGGAGATGAGACAAAGTGAAACAGCCATTGGTGTATGGCTGTGCTCTGGGTGAGGAGCCTGGTGTGCCATGGGCTTGAACACCAAGTGGAGTGTTACATACCTCAAGGAGATCTTGTGAGAATAATGTAATGGTCTTTTGGAGGTCACCTGATGTAATTTTCCCGCTGATGCGAGGTCACGTGAGGACATGTTCACCATGAGTATAAAAGGGAAGACCTCAGATGACGCAGTTAGTATTTAGTTTTTAGTTTTCCAGCTAGAACGTCAGTCTGTCTCCGTTTCTGTTGCGTATTTATTTTATGATGCAGTTGCATTTTTAAAACAGAGTGTTACGTTCTGTTGCAAAGTACAATAGTGCTGGACTGGCAAATTCTGCTGGACTTGTTGATGTACCTTTTTCCAGCAGTATTGGAGAGTGAAGACTTTATTGAAGTACAGAATATGAAGGATTAGGAGAAGTCGGGAATGTTCGGCAGTTTAATAAAGGATCGACTTTATTGAGTCTTCGTTGAAGAAGTAGCGACCTGCTTGAAGATAACGCTTGCCAAAAGAGAAAGGAAGTTCATGCAAGGTTTGCTCTCTAGAAATTAAGGTCAGTTGTTTTAAGCCGTTTATTTCCTGCATCATGAATCTTTTGGACAGAACCAGCAGGAAAGTGAGCATCTGTGAAGAAATCCTTCTCCAGAGAAGTCTCTTCCAATTGAATGTATAAATCTGTTGGACTTTCGAATTTACCATTTTAAGACCTGTATCTGACTTTACCGCTTTAAGAACTGTTTTCACATTTACCGCTTTAAGAACCATTAGTAAGTGGCGGTTTGTTGAAAGGCCGCATAGCGGTTAACTTCCGGTTAAGGTTTTCGTTTTGTTTTTTATTGTTTATCCGTGTTTAATAAATGTTTGGTTGTTTTTATATAACCTGTCTTGATTGATACTCATTGTTGCCGGTTACATAACATAATTTGTGGGGGCTCGGCCAGGAGATGTTCCGATTTTGAGTTTAAGTGCTGGTAATTGCCATTCTGATTTGGGGAAGGGAAATACCCGATTTTTTTTAGTTTGATTGGTGTGTGAGTGGTATTCGGCAGCAATGAATGTTGACGAGTTTATGGACACACTTGACCCAGTGTTTTTAGTGAATGCGAGAAAACCTGTTGTATTGGAGATTGCTAGGAAGTTGGATATTAAGGGAATTATGAAGAATACCACAAAGGCTTTAATACAAAGGAAAATCGCTGAACATTATATCAGTTTGAAAACGTTTGATGATGAGGTGTTAGATAGGTTTCCAATGAGTAATCTGGAAATGCAGTTACATCTTGAACAGTTAAAGTTTAAAGATTTAAAGCGGAAATGGCTGAAAGAGAGGCTAATTAAAAAAAAGGAATTTGAAGAAAGAGAGCAAAATAAATTAAGGGGATTTAAAGAAAGAGAAGCTGAAAACTAGGTGAAATTTGAGTTAGAGATGTAGAAATTAAGGATGGGAAATCAGTCTCCTGGTTCTAAGAAACAGTTTATTGCTAGTCTTGAGGTTATTTTGGCTCCTCCATTTAATGAAGCTACGTGGACAAATATTTCCAGCATTTTGAAACTGTGCTCTGAGTTTAGGGTGGCTGAAAGAGCAATGGCCAGTGGTGTTACAAAGTGTAATTAAAGGCAAGGCACAACAAGTTTATACAGTTTTAAATGCTGAGCAAGCACTGGATTATGATATTGTTAAACAGCATATATTAAAGGCATATGAGTTGGTTCCAGAAGCGTATAGAGAAAGATTCAGAAATTTGAAGAAATAAGTGGAAAAAACTTATGTGGAATTTGCCTATGAGAAATCTGTGTGTTTTGAGAAATGGGTTTCCTCTAAAAATGTGAATGGGGAGTATAATAAATTAAAAGAGTTGATTTTACTGAAGGAATTTTAAAGAAGCATTCCTGTTGAAATGAGAACATACTTAAATGAAAGGGACACTGCTACATTGCAGGAGACTGCTAAACTAGCTGATGAGTATGCTTTAATTCAATAAGAATAAACTTTCTCCAGGTAGAACTTTGAAAAGGAAAAATGGCACAGGGAGTCAAGGTAAACCAGAAATTAAATCTGAAGTTAGTAAGAAAAGTAAGATATGTGAAGGAAAGACATTTTGGTATTATTTGTAATTATTGTAAGAAACCTGGACATGTAGTAGCTAACTGCTTTCAATTGAAAAAGAAAGAGAAAGAAGCTGTCCCAGATGCTTGTGTGCAGCATATTGAAACACCTGTAAATTCACAGAGTTTGATAAATACTAATGAAGATATGTCAGAGTCTGACCAAGTTAAGAAGGGATATGAAACTTTTATAACAGAAAGATTTGTATCCTTGAAAGAAGGATCCAATTAAGTACCAATAAGAATACTTAGAGATACTGGAGCTTCTCAATCACTAATATTAGACAGTGTGCTAAAGTTTAGTGATGAGTCTAACATTGATGAGGTAAATTATATAAGAGGAGTTGGGAGTGCCCTTATGCCAGTACATTTACATAGAGTAAATTTAAGGTCAGGATTAGTTACAGGCGTTGTTAAAGTAGGACTACAATCCAGTTTACCTGTGAATGATGTTTCTCTTTTGTTAGGGAATGACTTAGCAGGTGGACAAGTTTTTCCTGAAGCGCATTTGACAATAAATCCAAATTCTGAGGAACCACAGAGGGATTCTAACACAGATTCTTCCTGTGTTGTCACGAGAGCTATGGCTAAAAAGACTGATGTACAGACTGAGGTTGTTACCCATGACTGTTCAATTCAAGATTCGGATTTTGAGGGTGTATCAGGAACTTTCTTACCTACATTGTTTGATCAGGATTTTGGTGGTAAATCTGACCAGGAAGATTTGTCTTTATCTTGGAAGGAGATGGTAGCAGAGCAGGATAGAGATCCTGAGATAGTTAAATTAAAAGAACAAGCTCTTCCAGATAGTGAAATTGAAAAAGTGCCGGTAGGATATTATTTTGAAAAGGGAGTATTAATGAGAAAGTGGAGATCACCTACAATTCCTGCTAGTGAGGAATGGGAAGTTAATCACCAGGTAGTAGTTCCTAAAATTTATCGAAATGAGATTTTAACTATGACTCATAGTATTCCTTTGGGTGGTCATTTAGGTGTAAAGAAAACTATGAACAAGGTTTCTAAACATTTTTATTGGCCTGGTTTAAGAAAAGATGTGGCGACATTTTGTAGAACATGTCATACGTGTCAAATCATGTTACTTCAGTGGCCCCACTGCAACCAATTCCAGTATTTGGTGAGCCGTTCTCAAAAATCATTGTAGACTGTGTAGGTCCTTTGCCAAAAACTAAAACTGGACATCAATATTTGTAAACTATTATGTGCACAGCGTCTAGGTTTCCAGAGGCAGTACCTCTTAGGAATATAACAGCCAAAACTGTGACAAAGGCTCTTATAAAATTCTTTACTTATTTTGGGTTGCCTATGGAAATACAAACGGATCTAGGTAGTGATATTAGGTCTGGATTGTTTCAGCAGATAGTTTATAAACTGGGAGCAAAACAGATTATTTCATCAGCCTATCATCCAGAATCACAAGGAACCTTGGAGAGATTTCATTCTACATTAAAAACAATGATTAGGGCATATTGTGTGGAAAATAAAAAGGAATGAGATGAAGAAATACATTTACTACTTTTTGCAGTAAGGGAGGAAGTATAGGAATCATTAGGTTTTAGTCCTTTTGAACTTGTGTTTGAGCATAGAGTTCGAGGACCTTTGGCCTTGTTGAAGGAACAGTGGATTAATAAAGAGGTACACACTAATTTGCTAGATTATGTTTTAAAATTTAAAGAAAGATTATATAAGGCCTGTAGCTTAGCAAAGAAAAATTTAAAATTAGCTCAAGAGAAGATGAAGACTTGGTATGATAAGGAAGCTAGGATGAGGTCATTTAAGCCTGGGGATAAGGTGTTGGTTCTTTTCCTGGTGCAAACAAACCCATTACAAGCTAAATTTCATGGTCCTTATGAGATTAAATCTAAGGTAAAGGATGTGGATTATGGTATAAAAACCCCAGATCGAAGAAAGACAACACAGCTGTGTCATATAAATATGATAAAACCATATTATGAGAGAGAAGCTGCTACTATGACTGTTATGATCAATAATGAGTCTGATCTTGATAAAAACTTAATGGATGATTCATCTGAAACTCATTTTAAACCCAACATTATTTCAGCCAGGTTACCAAATTCAAAAATTCTAGAAAATATTGATGAAAAATTAGCTCGTTTACAGCCAGAGCAGAAAGAGCAGATGAAACAGTTAACTTTTAAATATGGAGATTTATTTCCAGACGTCCCTAGAAGAACCACCATAGCTACACATGATGTAGATGTTGGAGATGCAAAACCCATAAAACAACATCCGTATTGAATGAACAGCAAGAACTGTGAACTTGCTGAACAAGAAATTAAGTATATTTTAGAGAATGATATTATTGGACATTCAAATTCGAATTGGAGTTCACCATGTGTTATGCTGCCTAAGTCAGACAATAGTATTAGGTTTTGTACAGATTACAGGAAGGTGAATGCTGTGACAAAGACTGATGCATATCCAACCCCTAGGGTAGATGATTGTGTGGATAAAGTTGGACAAGTCAAATTCCTTACAAAGATTGATTTGTGAAAAGGTTATTGGTGTGTTCCATTGAGAGATAGAGGTAGAGAGATTTCAGCATTTGTAACCCCATCTGGGTTATATGAATACAATGTTCTTCCATTTGGGATGAAGAATGCACCAGGTACTTTTCAGAGGATGATTAATAGTGTGATTCAGGGATTAAAAGATACAGATGCCTATATTGATGATTTAGTTACAGGGAATAATACGTGGAAAGCACATATTACTGCGGTGGAGAAACTATTTGAGAGACTTTCAAAAGCTGACTTAACTATTAACTTAGCTAAAAGTGAACTTGGCCATGCCACAGTGACTTACCTTGGTTATGTTGTGGGTCAGGGAAAATTAGCTCCTGTTCAGGCGAAAGTTCAGGCAATTTTAGAAGTACCCACTCCAACTGGTAGAAAAACTCTCAGAAGATTCTTGGGTATGGTAGGATATTACAGAAAATTTTGTAAGGATTTTGCGAACATTGCTCTTCCATTAACTAATCTCTTGAAGAAAAATGAAAAGTTTGTTTGGACAGAGTCTTGTCAGGAGGCACTTGATAAATTGAAAACTATAATATGTAGTCAACCGGTACTTAAATCTTCTGACTTTGAAAAATCATTTTCATTAGCTGTGGATGCTAGTGATGAAGCTGCAGGAGCAGTGTTACTTCAAAGAGATGATGGTGATGAAGTTGATCGTCCGGTAGCTTATTTTTCTAAGAAATTTAATGCTCATCAAAGAAATTATTCAACAATAGAAAAAGAATTATTATCTTTTGTTTTGGCTTTACAACGTATTGAAGTGTATGTTAGTACTACTCATAAATCACTCACAGTTTATACCGATCATAATCCGTTAGTGTTTTTGAGTAAGATGAAAAACAGAAATAGAAGATTATTAAATTGGAGTTCAGTGTTACAGGAGTACAATATTTTGATCACTCATATTAAGGGTAAAGATAATATGATCGCTGATTGTCTGTCTAGATGTTAAATGTACAATGAAAATATTTTAATGGAGTGGTATTTTAACATTTGTAACACTCCTACTGTATATTAGCTTGTAAAGTACTGAAAGATAAGACTGTATATACTGTGTATGTTGTAAATTTTATACCTTCGTATTTTTTTGTGTAAATTGTTAAAATTTTATTCTTTAAGAGACCAAAATTTTTGGAGGGAGGTGTTACATACCTCAAGGAGATCTTGTGAGAATGATGTAATGGTCTTTTGGAGGTCACCTGATGTAATTTTCCCGCTGATGCGAGGTCACGTGAGGACATGTTCACCATGAGTATGAAAGGGAAGACCTTAGATGACGCAGCTAGTATTTAGTTTTTAGTTTTCCAGCTAGAACGTCAGTCTCTCTCTGTTTCTGTTGCGTATTTATTTTATGACAGTTGCATTTTTAAAACGGAGTGTTACGTTCTGTTGCAAGGTACAATAGTGCTGGACTGGCAAAATCTGCTGGACTTGTTGATGTACCTTTTTCCGGCAGTATTGGAGAGTGGAGACTTTATCGAAGTACAGAATATGAAGGATAAAGAGAAGTCGGGAATGTTTGACAGTTTAATAAAGGATCAACTTTATTGAGTCTTCGTTGAAGAAGTAGCGACATGCATCAAAGATAACTCTTGCCAAAAGAGAAAGGAAGTTCATGCAAGGTTTGCTCTCTAGAAATTAAGTTCAGTGGTTTTAAGCCGTTTATTTCCTGCATCGTGAATTCTTTGGACAGAACCAGCAGGAAAGTCGCGTCTATGAAGAAATCCTTCTCCAGAGAAGTCCCTCTCAATTGAATGTATAAATCTGTTGGACTTTCGAATTTACCATTTTAAGAACTGTATCTGACTTTACCGCTTTAAGATCTGTTTTCGCATTTAACGCTTTAAGAACCAGTAGTGAGTGACGGTTTTTGAACAACCGCATAGCGGTTGACTTCCGGTTAAGGCTTTCATTTGTTTTTTATTGTTTATCCGTGTTTAATAAATGTTTGGTTGTTTTTATATAACCTGTCTCGATTGATATTCATTGTTGCTGGTTATATAACAGGAGGTGGTAGCTTTCATTGGTTCTGGGCTCACCTAGGCTTACTGACACCTTGCTGTGATGACTCTGTCAACCTTGTCCAGCTTCTCAAGGCCGATCATTCATGGACTGGCTTCTCTCTCTGGCCAGTGAAAATTCCCAATTTCTTGATGATTTAACCTTGTCGCTGTATTAGAGTTTTGGCCTTGCTCATGGTCGCTGCATTTTTTCGGTTAGCTATGTAGCATAGCTTTTAGCAAATTACCTTGACACATGGGCTCCATGTTACCAAACCAGAACAGCCTGCTTTACTAGGACAGATATTTCAAAAATCTGATAGGTCCCAATTTCAGGTGAGACCAAAGATCAGTCAGACAGTGAAAGGAGAAGTAATCAAATCTCTGCTCCTACTTGGAATACACAATCCAACTTCCAATGTACTAAGAAAAGAGGCGGGGGACACATGTCTCATAGCATAATGTTGAAGGGTCCAGACTCATGAAGCATGTTTGCCTACAATGGCAGGGTATCTATTGACTTTTGTATCAGGTTGTCTAACTGAGTTGTTAAGAGTTCAGCAGCAATAGCAAAGTTAGTCAAAACTTTGTGAGTGAGGTGGACTTTGACAGATATGTTGTCCCTTACATTTTCTTAATATCGATTGCCTTGCCAACTGGAGAATTTAACATCTGTAATTCAATACATGAGTTAGAGACAAATGAAGTGTGTGAAGAGCAGATGAAGAATGGTAGGCTGGGTGGCATGCTCCTTTGCTCCAAAATAACTTGAAGCAGAAAAAGCTGTGTCCCATCTTCAGTTCATATGCCCTCATTTCAAAACACCTGTCTGAAAAACATCCAAAGTCATTCGACACTTCGATACAAAATTCAAAAGCAAATAGTAGAAGGAGCAAGGCATTTAACAATAGAGGAATCAAATTCACCAGTAATGAAAAGTTAAAAGTAAATAATTGGAACTACGTAAAGCAGCAATTAAAAGTTATTGACTACAGAAATCAATGTCACCAACAACTGCAGAGGAATCAGAATGAGAAGACATTCTTGGCATTTACAGAAGAATCACTCCCATTAATAGGCATCAATAATAAAGTAAACAATACTAACAAAAGGGTTAAAAGAAGAAGTTATGATCAGCAAATTGAATTAACTCATCAGAAATAATAAAAAGAATGTTATTCATTGAGTCCACATTACTGAGTTCACCATTTCAGTCATATCTGATGAGTTACTATCAGCTATATTGTAATCAAGAACATCAATAATAGTTGAACAGTTGATGGAGCAGAATAAATTATCAACGTAAAGAGATAAAATGACCAATTGTACAGTAGGTGAATCAACATCAACAATAACAAAGGAATCAGCAAAAAGAACCCAACAAAAATAAACACTATCAACGACAAATTAAGATCATCAGTAGAAAAAAATAAACCTAGCAAGAAGAGGATTCAACATGGTGTCTAATGGCTTTGGCTCCTTCTTCCCAATGCTGGTTTTAACCCCACCATTAATGGTCAAATGAACATTGTCATAGCACAGGAACCAGAATCGCCAATGACAGAGGGTACAAAGTAACCAATAATGCTGATTCAAAACAATCAAATGCAAGTCATCCAAAAGGATCAATGGGGATTCACAGGTACAGAAGAAATGACATCATTGATAATCAAAACCATAAAAGAGGGGAAACTCATCTCTAGAGTAATAATGGCATTAATAAAGAAAAATCAAAAACAATAAAAATAAATCAAAAATAGAAAAAATCTGCTAGTGTTTGACAACATGAGCAATATTGATGTGAGAATTCATCAATAATAATGGAGTAAATAATAGAGAAATGTCTATGACTAACACTGGAGAAGACAACATTGCCAATAACAGGAATAGTCATCGCAAATATTAAAGTATTAACATAATCAAAAATAATGGTATCATTATTGCCACTAGTCTTGCAGGATTTAGCCTTCCTGAATATATATGTAAAGTAAACCAGAAATAATCGAGGAGTTCCACAAGAAACAACAGAAAAATAAAATCCACAAAAAATACAGCAATAAAAGCTCATATCTTTTTATTTTTGCAATGATGAGTGCAAATAATTGTGGCATACAAACAATATGCATTATCACTAATAACAGAGGATACTCATCAAAAGAATGCAGAAATCACCATGAAAATAAAGGAGAAATTAGCCCCTTTAATAATAGAGAAATCAATATCACAAGAAATAGAAGAATTAACAAAGAAACCACAATCAAAAATAACACCTCTCCAAAATTGGGGTCTAAACTATCACCAGTAGAAGGATCCATATCCACAGAAGAAATAGCACCAACATGAGAGAAGCCAGCTCATGCACTGAACATGGGGAATCAGCATTATTAGTGTGAAGAAAAAACAGCAAACAGCAGTCAACATCCTCGATAATGGTCAAAGGACGTCACTAAAAACAGATGAATAATATTATCGATAGGAGAGAAAAAAAGGAATCAAGAACAATAAGGACAATAAATGAATGAACAAAGACAACGTAGAAAACACTACATGCAGTGACAAAAATAAACAGTGTCTCTAATAATCAGAGATGATAATAAGTATCAATAGAGGAATCATTGTCACCAATCCTAAGAGTCAGAACCACAGGACATAAAAAGACACATTGGAAAATGCTTTTAAGAGATAAATCATGACCAGCAAATAACAGAGAAAAAACCTACCAATAATCATAGATGGATGAGAAATTGATACTACAATGACAGCGTGAAACACTAAATACCTATTCACCACCCATAATAATGAGTTAAAGCCACCAACGATAAAGGAATCACGACTACCAATGACAGGGAACTCAGCATTATCAAAAACAATGTAAACAACAGGAATTCTGCAGATGCTGGAAGTTCAAGCAACACACATCAAAGTTGCTGGTGAACGCAGCAGGCCAGGCAGCATCTCTAGGAAGAGGTACAGTCGACGTTTCAGGCCGAGACCCTTCGTCAGGACTAACTGAAGGAAGAGTGAGTAAGGGATTTGAAAGTTGGAGGGGGAGGGGGAAGGGGAGATCCAAAATGATAGGAGAAGACAGGAGGGGGAGGGATGGAGCCAAGAGCTGGACAGGTGATGGCAAAGGGGATATGAGAGGATCATGGGACAGGAGGTCCGGGAAGAAAGACGGGGTGGGGGGGGACCCAGAGGATGGGCAAGGGGTATAGTCAGAGGGACAGAGGGAGAAAAAGGAGAGTGAGAGAAAGAATGTGTGTATATAAAAAAAATAAATAATAGATGGGTTACTGGGGGGAGGTGGAGCATTAGCGGAAGTTAGAGAAGTCTATGTTCATGCCATCAGTTTGGAGTCTACCCAGACGGAATATAAGGTGTTGTTCCTCCAACCTGAGTGTGGCTTCATCTTTACAGTAGAGGAGGCCGTGGATAGACATGTCAGAATGGGAATGGGATGTGGAATTGAAATGTGTGGCCACTGGGAGATCCTGCTTTCTCTGGCAGACAGAGCGTAGGTGTTCAGCAAAGCGGTCTCCCAGTCTGCGTCGGGTCTCACCAATATATAGAAGGCCACATCGGGAGCACCGGACACAGTATATCACCCCAGCCGACTCACAGGTGAAGTGTCGCCTCACCTGGAAGGACTACTTCCGCCACCTCCAATGGGATCCCACCACTAAGCACATCTTTCCCTCCCCCCCCCCCCCGCTTTCCGCAGGGATCGCTCCCTACGCGACTTCCTTGTCCATTCGTCCCCCCCATCCCTCCTGGCACTTATCCTTGTAAGCGGAACAAGTGCTACACATGCCCTTACACTTCCTCCCTTATCACCATTCAGGGCCCCAGACAGTCCTTCCAGATGAGGTGACACTTCACCTGTGAGTCGGCTGGGGTGATATACTGCGTCCGGTGCTCTCGATGTGGCCTTCTATATATTGGCGAGACCCGACGCAGACTGGGATACCGCTTTGCTGAACACCTACGCTCTGTCCACCAGAGAAAGCAGGATCTCCCAGTGACCACACATTTTAATTCCACATCCCATTCCCATTCTGACATGTCTATCCACGGCCTCCTCTACTGTAAAGATGAAGCCACACTCAGGTTGGAGGAACAACACCTTATATTCCGTCTGGGTAGCCTCCAACCTGATGGCATGAATATCGACTTCTCTAACTTCCGCTAATGCCCCACCTCCCTCTCATACCCCATCCGTCTTTTTTTTATATACTCACATTCTTTCTCTCACTCTCCTTTTTCTCCCTCTGTCCCTCTGACTATACCCCTTGTTCATCCTCTGGTTCCACCTCCCCTTATCTTTCTCCCTGGACCTCCTGTCCCATGATCCTCTCATATCCCCTTTGCCAATCACCTGTCCAGCTCTTGTCTCCATCCCTCCCCCTCCTGTCTCGTCATATCATTTTGGATCTCCCCTCCCCCTCCCACTTTCAAATCTCTTACTAACTCTTCCTTCAGTTAGTCCTGACGAAGGGTCTTGGCCTGAACCGTTGACTGTACTTCTTCCTAGAGATGCTGCCTGGCCTGCTGCGTTCACCGGCAACTTTGATGTGTGTTGCTCAAAAACAATATCATCTGTCTGTGAGGAATCGATGGCAAAGAGAAGAATCCAAACTATCAGTAAAATGTGCCATCATTGAGAAAATACACATCAAGTTACCGTTAAGCTATACACACAACTAACACCATCGACTGTAGAGATACTATAAACATAAATTATAAAAATCAACTTCATTTATAGCAAAGTTATAAACATCTACAACAACAGTAGAAGCAGAAGCACCAATAATAATTCAAACAATCACTAATTTATCAATCGACGTTGCCAGTAACTAGGATCAATATCACTGCAATAGCTAAACCAGCATTATTCGTAGCAAAAGAATCAACAGTAACAGCAATAGAATGATGAAATCTAAATATAGTTGACTGATAAAAACCATTATCCAAAAGGAAATCGGCTTTATCATAATAGCAGAATTAAAAACACTTCCACCTTATATCATGATACAGGAATCATCAACAGCATAGGATGACATTGGATAAGCAAAGGATACATATCACAGAAAATGTCCATATGGTTCCTCCACTCTGTGCCAGCATCTGTGCTTCACTCAAGCATCATCACATCTTAATTCAGCTAATCTTTCTAATGCAATCCATTATTCCCTTCCCACACATCAGCATGACCACCCCCCCCCCCCCAACATCTATAATATTCAATTCTCTGTGTTAGAAGGTTCTCATTCTTACTATTCTCTGGATAAAAATGTTTCTACTGAACTCCCATCTGGATTTCTCAGTGGATACCTTGTAGTTACTTTTAGTTACCTCATGCTCACAGGTGAAAACGCTCTCTTGGTAAATTACTAAAGTCATTCATAATCATGAAGCCCCTTGAGTCCATCCTGCCATTCAAAAGGATCAAAGATGATTTTCTATTTCAACAGTATTTTACTGCCAAACCCCAGTATCTCTTTATTCCTTAAATATCCATAAACCTATAGAGCCAATCTTTGAATTAAACAATTCAGCTTCTAACTGCCTTTCAGACTATAGAATTCTATTGAATAACCAAGCACTGGGTGAAGAATGTCTCCTTATTTTAATCTAAAATGGACTATCACTAATTTTGAGTCTGTGATGCCTAGTTCTGGGCTCCTCCACCAGGGGAAATATCTGGCCCATATTGAATAAGTTGAGAATCTTGTATATTTCAATGAAGTCAGTTCTATTTTTTTGAACTCTAAAGAATGTAGACTTAGTTAACTCAAGCCCACTTTTTATGACAGAACTGCCATCTCACAAACCAGTTGGGTGGACCTACTTCCATAGGAAGCACATCCATTTTTAAGTAAGATCATCAAAGTTGTACAAAATATTCCAGGTATGGTCTTTCTAGGTCCTATATAAATACACTAACTGTACCTGTAGTAGACTTCTATAAGTCACCCTCATCTTTCTTTCCAGAGGGACACAGTCCACTTATCCTTTCTTGATAACATACCCAATGTTTCAGGTATCATACTTGTAGCCCACTAGGCTGGCCCGCACGTTCGTCTAGGGGAATCAGCTTTCGGCCCCACCAAATAGGGCATTCAAGTTTAGGTGAATGCTGTGTAATGTACCCCAGTTCAAACTCACAACGCAAATATCAGACAGTACACAATAAGCGATTAAAGGATTACACTTTATAGCTCTTACTTTGTTGTGTGGTAAGTGGAGAAACCAAATATAAAAGACAAAGGCGCCACTCTTATTAAAGTTAACAGTTCGTGCACAAAACTTGTTGGACCTCACGCCTCCGGTGTTCCTCCTTAAATGACCTCCGCCGAAACACCGCCAATCTCTGGACCCTTGAATTCCTGTCAACTCCGTCTGGTGATCACCGAGCACTCCTTGCACTCGTTCTTCCTCCTCACTCGCCTTGACCGAAAAAAACGCGAAAAACTCGGTTCCCAGACATACAAGATAGAATAACATGTCTCCCATTGGTTAGTTCCCCATTATCTGTAGATATAACCCAAACATCGCAGCTACAGAGAAACCATTACAGAGAAGTAATTTCATTAGTCTTAGCAGTTAACATTACTGAGAACCCTACATACTGTTATCCTTTGCATGCTCTTCATTACCTCCATATCCTTTATGTGAAATGGACACCTGAACTATATGCAATACTTATTTTGATCTACAAGTTTTAATATACAGTACATTCATCATATATCCTCTCCTTTCCAATTCTACCTTTCTAGAAAATCAAGCCCTAGAACTTGACTTGCTTTCTCATGTAACATGGGCTTGCTAACCTATGGCACAAACTTCAGATTACTTGTTTTCTGAACTATGTACTGTATTGCACAATCACAATTGAATTACAGCTTCCAAGTAGTAACCAAAATGAGCTAATTTAATAATTTAATAATCCATATTATACTTCACATTACTATTATCCATTCAGAAGATTTATTTACATTCTCCTCAGCACTGACTATCTTACCACCCCTAGCTGCCATTCCCAACCCTCCCCTTATCCTATTCAACATGGAACCAACTGGAAACTTGGAATATATATTGTTGGTTCCAGAATCAAAATCATTAACCAAATTCATTAATATATAATGTGAGCACTGTTGGTCCGAGTAGTAATCCCTGAGGAACATCACTTCCCATGTCCTTCCAATGTAAATAGTTACCTTTTATTCCCATTTTCTGGTTTCTGTCCTGAACACAACTAGTAATCAATTATGATACTTCCTCCCTAATTCCACATCTTCTTACATTCATTGGAGGATTCTGGGAGACTTTATTATAGCTCTTGAAAACCTAGGCATTTACTTCATGTCCACTGTTTACTCCCTTGGTGTTTCCTCAAAAATTCAGTAAGGTTGGTGAAATAATTTTTAGGAAATCATACTATCATTACTATACCTCTAGTTTCTAAATGTTCTTCCATTCAATCTTCTATTTGAAATTTCATTATTTTTCCCACCTCCAAAGTTAAGTCAATTCATCAATACTTCCCTGATATGTCTTAGTTCCCATTTTGAACATGATGTTATTCCTTTTCATGCAATGTGACACCTCGGGCCATTTCCATAGCATTTGACTGTTTTTTTTACAAGGCTGAGTTGCTGGCTCAATGCTCAACCCAGTGTGGATAGAAAACATGCAAGGAGCCGTTCAGATTCGAACTCGGGACTATTTGCCCCGAAGACCAGTGCTGATGCCATTACACCACCAGCCAGGCATCTTAAACATGGTTGATATATTTCTTCTTCATCAGTCCCCTGAGTTCTGTTTGTGAAGGAATTATTAAATATGTGTAGTAATGCTTCAACTATCTCTTTCTTAGATTATTTAGACTCTTTAGACTAAGGAGCTGGTGGTAGACCTGAAGAGAGCTAAGGTACCGGTGACCCCCGTTTCCATCCAGGGGGTCAGTGTGGACATGGCGGAGGATTACAAATACCTGGAGATATGAATTGACAATAAACTGGACTGGTCTAAGAACACTGAGGCTGTCTACAAGTAGGGTCAGAGCCGTCTCTATTTCCTGAGGAGACTGAGGTCCTTTAACATCTGCCGGACGATGCTGAGGATGTTCTACAAGTCTGTGGTGGCCAGTGCTATCATGTTTGCTGTTGTGTGCTGGGACAGCAGGCTGAAGGTAGCATACACCAACAGAATCAACAAACTCATTCGTAAGGCCAGTGATGTTGTGGGGATGGAACTGGACTCTCTGACGGTGGTGTCTGAAAAGAGGATGCTGTCTAAGTTGCATGCCATCTTGGTCAATGTCTCCCATCCACTACATAATGTACTGGGTGGGCACAGGAGTACATTCAGCCAGAGACCTATTCTTCCGAGATGCAGCACAGAGCGTCATAGGAAGTCATTCCTGCCTGTGGCCATCAAACTTTACAACTCCTCCCTTGGAGGGTCAGACACCCTGAGCCGATAGGCTGGTCCTGGATTTATTTCATAATTTACTGGCATAATTTACATATTACTATTTATTACTATTTTTCTATTACTATTCTATTACTATTTATTATTTCCATGACTATTACTATTTACTATTTACTAACAGTAGCATTACTATTACTATTTCTATTACTATTTATTATTTATGGTGCAACTGTAACGAAAACTAATTTCCCCCGGGATCAATAAAGTATGACTATGACTATGACTACATAGCACATTGAATCCACATAATAATAGTAATAATAAAATATGATCATAGTAACTGCACCATTATTTATAGTAGTTGAAGCTAACAAAAAGAGAGGCGATAATATCACCAATAACAGTGGGTATGATGTCACCAAGAGTGACATCGATTAGTGCTGGTATCTTTTTTCCCAAAAACAGAGTTCATTCATATTAAGAAAGTATATACAAATGAAGATACAGGGCAAAAAAAAACCTTTACATTAATGATTGATACATTTGGTCATGTAAACGTCAAACAAAACACCAACAAACATAGCACCTTTGCACCTCGCATGCTTTCTAAGGTGAGAACCCCTTTCATTGGTTGAAGAGCTTTCCCATCCAACTCTACTCCTCCATGTGTAATAGTGCAAGGAGCTTATACAATAATTCTTCCTCACAGAGACTTAATATTAGTTTCACCAAGCCTCAGTGCATCCCTCAGCATCCCTGCAGCCTGCACTGAGCCAGTCTGCAGCATTCCCTTAGGGGCATCTTACAGTGCTGGAAGACAAACAGTTTTGGGCAGACCAAAGGGTGTCCTTCACCAAGTTGATGATTTTCCAGCAGCATTTAATATCTAACATGATAGGTGTCCCTGAGAACAGCTTGTAAATCAGAGAATCCTCTGTTACACAGCTGCTGGGAGTGAACCAGGGCATAGACCCTTGAACCTGTTGCCACACACTCTTAGCAAATCCACATCTGTAAAGAGGTGACCGTTTCTTCCCCACCATAACCATCCTGAGGGTAATGTACATTTGTGGTGATATGTCATCTGAAGAAGAAAGCTCTGACTGACAGGGCACCTATCATCACCAGATAAGCAAGGCCTTGGTGCTTGTTGATCAGCTATGGCAATAAGGCATTGCAATAGGATTTGGACTATTTACTCGGGGAACATACACAGAGAATCTATGGTGTCTCTGTAATGCATTCCACACTGACCACTGCCTGATGGACTTGTGGTTAAAGGTGTAACTTGTAAGAACTCTTCCACATAGAACGGTAGTGCAGCAATGTCCAGCTAACTAGGGCATTGCATGGTAGAGAGGCTAGGCAATCAACATCACCTTTAACGGAGGAGTACATCAACCATCTCATATCTGTGGTAGCACAATCAGTGACCTGAGTTCAATCCGGTGTTGTGTGTGTGGAACTGCACATTATTCCTGTGACTGGGTGGGTTTCCTCTGGACATCCCCAGCTTCTTCCTGTTGTGACTGTGATCAAAATTACTGGAGAGACATAGAAGCTGGTGATATATTGGTCTTTATTCATCACAACAAGCAGGCACCATTTTGCAGACACACTTGCTTGAGGCTCATAAATCCAAAAGTACATCACGTTTTTATACCCTTAAGTTCAAAGGTAATAGCAGGTGATTCAAAACAATTTTAATAGTTACAATGACATTGTTTCCTTCAATATTTTCAGTTGACAATACCTAATTTGGATTACATATCTACAGTGAAAGACACCTCTGAATGTTCAAACACCTTTGTCATAAAGCTGGTCGGAGGCTTGGAGTTTTCGGACGGACTCGGAGTCAGACTGTGGTCGGATGCTTCCAGTATGCTGCATCAGCAAGTTGGCGGCACTGGAGGTTTACCGTTTGCATGAGATGATGGGACTTTCGAGACTTTGAGACTTTTACCGTGCCATGGTCTGTTCTTATCAAATTACGGTATTGCTTTGCACTGTTGTAACTGTATGTTATAATTATGTGGTTTTTGTTAGTTTTTAAGTCGGTTTGTCATGTGTTTCTGTGATATCATTCCGGAAAAACATTGTATCATTTCTTAATGCATGCATTACTAAATGACAATAAAAGAGGGCTGCATGTCCTCATAATCTAATCTAACCTAATAGCCTAAAAGCTTCTGAGGGCAGAAATCCCAGACAACCAAAATTAAAGTTGTCAGGGCTGTCTCTGAATATGCAAGCATCATAAGTACACAAAAACAATGTTTGTCTGTAGCTGTGACCATGATTGATATGTTAGGTGACAACATCTGTCTGGTTTGCCAACTTGAACTCAAGTCATAATGATGCAAATAATTTAGCCATGTTTGATGCAGGCCAATTAACACAACCCCATTGTCTTAATATTTGACTAATGCATATGCAAATATCTCATGACCGGAAAGTTAATTATTTCCAAATGCAGTCTAGTTAGAGGCTACCATCAGGTGCCCGTGTGCTCAGAAGACATTCCCAAAATGGCTGTGATAACCCCGCTTGGCTTCTTTGAGTTTCTGTAAATGCTGTTTGGGCTGAATAATGCAGCATAGACATTCCAATGGCTGATGGGCTCTATATTAATAGACTTAGATTTTCTTTTTGTTTACATGCTATGACACACTTGTCACCGGTGCGTCCAAATCCAAACACGTATCTCATCTCCACACACTTTTCAAGTGTTTAAGCCAACATGGGTTTATTATTACTCCTGTTAAATGCCAGTCTGAGTTGTCAACCATTGACTTTCTCGGCCATTGCACCTCTGTCAAAGGTGAGAAACCTCTCCCAACAAAAGTAGCCTCTATTATGAATGTCCCATCATCCTGAATTACTGAACAACTACAGTTTTTAGGTATAGTGAATTTCTATCAATGCTTCATTCTGAGAGCTGCTGGATTTATGCTTCCCCAGTATAGTGCGTTTAAAGGCAATACCCAAATCAAGTGCTTGACTGGTCAGCAGACATGACCAGGGCATTCAATGATACCAAATGAGCTCTTCCTAATGTGACCCTACTGGCACACCGACTCACCAACGTACCTATAGCCATTAGTACTAATGCCTCAGACTACGCTGTGGGTGCTGTGTATGAACAGTTGGTCAGAACATGTGTCACTATTCCCAATACCCCACAGTTTCATGCACCCCTTACCATGGTGGACTGTACAACCGGGTGGCCAGAGATCATCCCTCTAGCATTGACGATGACAGATATACTCAGGAATAACTTTTCACCCAAATATCTCCAAACTAATTCCTATATTAGGCAAAATATAAGGGATAGATAAAAATTAAAAAGCTCATACGTAAAATCCCAGAGTATGTACTCAGTAATCTTCCATTTCTGTGCCACTGAACTCATGATGCCTTTTGTATCCCCTTTCATATAGAAGTCTGTTGCCACAAAGTTTCAAACTTACTCCTAAAGTCACAAGCTCACTCACAAACAAGTATACAGTCTCCCAGATGAGTATACATTCACCCCTCTGGAGTCCTGAACCATCAGTAACCATGTTTGTTAACCGGTGACCCTGTCTCAACCAACTACCCAAAGCTGTCTGATCGCTGTTCCCTTACACAAACACACATGCACACACAGCACATAATTTTATATCTGCCAGTTCAGCTCGCTACCATGTTCTTTCATACTTGATGATCCTGTGGCCTTTGACAAGAATAGATCTAAGCATGGGTGCTACTCTTAAAAAATATTCACCCCCTTGTACTGCTTAAGTCACTCGCCACACACTGGGTAGCGAAGGAGCCCTCAAATGTTGTGACTGTCATTGAAGTCACCAGAGAGACACTGAAACTGATGATATAGGAGTCATTATTTATCACAACAAGCAGGTATCATTCTGGAGACACACTAAGTAGAGGCTCACAAACCCAAAGATACATCGCATTTATATACCTGTAAGATCAAAGGTAATAGCAGGTGATTCAATACAATTTCAGTAGTTACAATGACATTGTTCCCTTCAATTATTTTGGGTTGACAATGCTTCATTTGAGTTACATTGTAGGTTTTCACATATAAAAACAACAGAGGAGTTTTATGTTTAATAAAAACTGTAACAACTCATTTATTGTACTCCAAACACTAAACACAAAGTGCAGTACAAGTACTTTATGTAATTGCAACATCACATCAGACCAGCCTCTTAAAGTGAACCACAACTCAATATTGGTGGCTGAGAATTCTGCACATTTCAACCAATTACTTTACCCTACACAGAATTCACCAAAACTGGTATTGTGAGCTTGGATGAGCTGCCTGGCTTGGGTCCTGTGTTCCACATGTTGTACCTGCATGCCCACTTTCAATGACTGGTGGATAATGACACCCAGGTCTTATTGCACCTCCCTCTTTCTTAATCGGCCACCATTCAGATAATAATCTGTTTTCCTGTTTTTGCCACCAAAGTGGATAACCTCACATTTATCCACATTAAATTGCATCTGCCATGAATTTTCCCACTCAGCTAACCTATCCAAGTTACCCTGCATTCTCTTAGCATCCTCCTCACAGCTAACACTGCCGCCCAGCTTCATGTCATCCACAAATTTGGAGATGCTGCATTTAATTCCCTCATCTAAGTCATTAATATATATTGTAAACAACTGGGGTCCCAGCACTGAGCCTTGCGGTACCCCACTAGTCACTGCCCACCATTCCGCTATGTTTGTTGGTGTTTTGTTTGACGTTTACATGACCAAACGTATCCATCATTAATGTAAAGTTTTTTTTGTACACTAATCTCCTGTGTGGGACCTTGTCAAAAGCCTTTTGAAAATCCAAATACACCACATCCACTAGTTCTCCCTTATCCACTCTATTAGTTACATCCTCAAAAAATTCTATAAGATTCATCAGACATGATTTTCTTTTCACAAATCCATGCTGACTTTGTCCGATGATTTCACCGCTCCAAATGCGCTGTTATCACATCTTTGATAACCGACTCTAGCATTTTCCCCACCACTGATGTTAGGCTAACCGGTCTATAATTCCCCAGTTTCTCGCTCCCTCCTTTTTTAAAAAGCAGGGTTACATTAGCCACCCTCCAATCCTCAGGAACTAGTCCAGAATCTAAACAGTTTTGAAAAATTATCACTAATGCATCCACTATTTCTTGGGCTACTTCCTTAAGCACTCTGGGATGCAGACCATCTGGCCCTAGGGATTTATCTGCCTTTAATCCCTTCAATTTACCTAACACCACTTCCCTACTAACATGTATTTCCCTCAGTTCCTCCATCTCACTAGATCCTCGGTCCCCTACTATTTCTGGAAGATTATTTATGTCCTCCTTAGTGAAGACAGAACCAAAGTAGTTATTCAATTGGTCTGCCATGTCCTTGTATAGACCATTGGACTGTGGGTGATACACCGTGGTGTGATGTAGCCTAACACCAAGGTTCTGGGTCATCACAGCCTAGAAGTCTGATATGAATTGGGGACTGTAGTCAGAAATAATATCAGATGGGGTGTTAAACCGAGCAACCCAAGTGCTGATGAATGCCTGAGCCGGTCTGCAGCCACTGTTGATGCTAGAGGGATGACCTCTGCCCACCTGGTGGTATGATCCACAATGAAAAGGTGGTGCATGAAACTGCGGGAGGGGAGAAAGAGGACCAACAAGGTCCACATTAACATAGTCAAACCGTCACTCAGGGACCTCAAAAGTTGCCATTAGTGTCTGAACATGATGGTTAATTTCTGCCTGCTGGCACCCCACACGGACTGCACTCCAACCACACATGTCCTTTCCAGGGTCGTGTCACACAAACAGTAGTGCAACCAGAGTCTGTGAGACCTTCCAGCCCAGATGCAACAGGCCGTGTATGGAGTCAAAAGTAGTCCAACTCCAGTTTGCAAGCACCATGAGGCGAGGACCACCAGTTGAGACATCGCACAGGAGAGAAACCCCAGCTTTCCCAAACTTAATCTCAGGTAACCAGAGGCCTGTGATGCTGTTTGGTAAGCCTGGACCTCCGGGACAGTAGCTTGGTTGGCTGCATGCCAGCAAAATAAACCCTATGTGCATGGCGTCAGTGGTTGGCTGTGAGAGGCAATCAGCCACTGCATTATTTTTTCCCTTGATAGGTTATATATCAGTTGACTTAAGTGCTTGAAAAATGTGCAGAGATGAGATACATGTTAGGATTTGATTGATTTAGCAACAAGTATGTCATCCATGTAAACAAAAAGAAAATCTGTCTTTTAATACAATGTCTATAAGCCATTGGAAAGTCTGTGTCGTTGATGATATCCAGCGAGGTTTTGTCACTCTTTGCCTTCTCATCAGTAGGTAATGCTGGCAGCACACTCACTTGAGCACCCATGTCACACAGGAAGCATCACCCTGAAAGGGTGTCCATAATGAACAGTAGATAACCCTAGCAGCCTGAACCCACAGTGTTCATAAACCTCTGATGTCACTGCACTAGCATTGTCAAAGCTGCGAGGCAGTCGACACTTCATAGCGTTCATACCAAAGCAAGCATGGTTAAAAACGCAGGCCCAGCATCGTCAGGCATCCTTATGTTGGGACCCTTGCTGACCGGACTTATTGAGGCACGGAAAGGAGGAGGCATTATGCACCGCTGCCTGCCTGAGAGCAGGCTATCAGCCATTTTAGGAAGCTCCCTATATCCTTCACAAGGGCATTAGTGAGGGCTATGTGAA
This sequence comes from Mobula birostris, assembly GCF_030028105.1. NCBI lineage: Eukaryota > Metazoa > Chordata > Chondrichthyes > Myliobatiformes > Myliobatidae > Mobula > Mobula birostris. Next base: position 58,644,551 of record NC_092380.1, on the reverse strand, counting down.
CTTGATCAGACATTGGGGGGATGTATAGTTCTGTAAAAATAAAACAAGGATGGTGCTCTCCCAAGACAGACAGCATGAAGTCCATTAGTTCTGGTGGCTTAGCATCACCGAGGCCGGGCATGGAGAGCAACTGTATGGTGCGCTCAGACTCCGATAGTCGAAAAGTCTGTAAAAGGTGAGTTTTCAGTGATCGGTATTTATCATGGTCAGGTGGGTGTTCTAGTAGACTCACCATTCTTGCAGCTGTGGAGTTGCTGAGTGACAATACCACATAGAAATACTTGGTGTTGTTGGCAGTGATTTCTCGCAGCGCCAATTGGTCCTTGGCTTATACAAACCAAGCAAAGGCATTTTGTTCCCAAAACCCCAGCAGTTTCAAAGCGACTGCTTTGGCTGACATGTCCAATAACTCTGGAATCATCCTAGAGCATTGGGATCACCAGTGTATGTTTTTGCAAATAAAAATGGTGGAGGCATTTTATATTTAAGAACACCATAACAAGTCATTCATTGGGCTCCCGAAGACTGAGCATAAAGCAGGGTAAAAGTACTTTATGTAATTACATAATCATGTCAGACCAGCCTTTTAAAGTGAACTCCAAATCAATGTTGGTGGCTTTGAATTATGTATGTTTCCACCAATTACATTACCTTACATTTTTCTGCAGGGAGAGATGCTTCAGAATGTTCAAACACCTTTGTTACAAAGTAATTTATACAAATAGAGTAAAAGTTTCTGAAAAGAGAAAGCCAAACACCCAAAGTTAATGTTGTCAGGGCTGTCTCTGAGTACGCAGGCATCATAAGTACACAAAAAACTATTGATTGCCTATACCTGTGACCATGCTTGATATGCTTAGTGACAACATCTATCTGGTCTGCTTGCTTGAACTGAAGTCAAAATGGTGCAAATCACTTAGCCCACTTTGCTTGGTTTAATGCAGGCCAATTAACACAACCCCATTGTCTTAGCATTTGACTCATGCATATACAAACATCTCATTGTCACCATTTTACAAACCTTATCTTAGTCTGTGTGCTTTTAACTTCAGTTTACTGCTTGCAATTTGCAATACAAATTGAAGAATAATTGCAACTTATTTACATTTATTGTGCCATAAGGATTGAAGACTGGTTCTAGTTTGAATTAGATCTGCTATATACACATAACTGTATATATACATATAGGCTGTGTACTCAGCCCCCTGCTGTACTCACTGTACACCCATGATTGTGTAGCCAAGTTTCCATCAAACTCAATATATAAGTTTGCTGATGACACAACAATTGTGGGCCGTATCTCGAGTAATGATGAGTTTGAGTACAGAGAGGAAATTAAGAACCTGGTGGCATGGTGCAAAGACAATAACCTATCCCTCAACGTCAGCAAGACGAAGGAATTGGTTGTTGACTTCAGAAGGAGTAGCGGACCACACGACCCAATTTACATCAATGGTGCGCAAGTGGAACAGGTCAAAAGCTTTAAGTTCCTCGGGGTCAATATCACAAATGACCTGACTTGGTCCAACCGAGCAGAGTCCACTGCCAAGAAGGCCCACCAGCGCCTTTACTTCCTGAGAAAACTAAAGAAATTTGGCCTGTCCCCTAAAACTCTCACTAATTTTTATAGATGCACTGAAGAGAGCATTCTTCTAGGGTGCATCACAACCTGGTATGGAAGTTGTCCTGTCCAATACAGAAAGAAGCTGCAGAAGATGGTGAACACGGTGCGGCACATCACACAAACCAATCTTCCGTCCTTGGACTCATTTTACACCGCACGCTGTCGGCACAGTGCTGCCAGGATAATCAAGGACATGACTCACCCAGCGAACAGACTTTTTGTCCACCTTCCCTCCGGGAGAAGGCTCAGGAGCTTGAAGACTCGTATGGCCGGATTTGGGAACAGCTTCTTTCCAACTGTGATAAGACTGCTGAACGGATCCTAATCCAGATCTGGGCCATACCCTCCAAATATCCGGACCTGCCTCTCAGTTTTTTTGCACTACCTTACTTTCCATTTTTCTATTTTCTATTTATGATTTATAATCAAAATTTTTAATATTTACTAATTGTTACTATTTTTAATACTTAATATTTGTAATCCAGGGAGCGGGAAGTGCAGAATCAAGTATTGCTGTGATGATTGTATGTTCTGGTATCAATTGTTTGGCGACAATAAAGTATAAAGTAAAGTAAAGTAAAGTAAAGTAACTCCAGAATACTCCCAAACACAGCCCAGATCCAAAAGACATATAGGTTGGTGGACGAATTGCCACTGCGGGTTGCTCCAAAAATGTATATGGATGGCACAATATGGGCCTGTGTGGGGGCTTGATGGGGATGTGAGAATAGGTTACATGGAAAATCAGTGAGGGAATAGATTGCTCTGTGAGCCCGATTCAAAGAGTTGAGTATTCCCCTTCCATGCTCTAAAAAAAAGGGGAATCATCATAAATGACAGAAGATTCAACACAAATACTTGTATCATTGATAGTTGAACTCATCGATAATTAGAATGGCATCACTAAAAGAGATGAGTTATTGTAAAATTAATAGAGAAGCCAATAGGGGATTTGGAAACAGCCATGATAGAGGAACCACCAGTAATATAGAAAGCAACATCACCCCAATAGTAACCTGAACGTTCCATTAGCAGTCGCAGAATATCATCAACAGAATTGATAAATAGGAGTCACTTTCCAAAGTGTCAGACTTTCAATTATACAATGTATTCATATTGTACAATTCTGCATGGAGGTCGGTCACCAGTGGGGTGCATCAGGGATCTGTTCTAGGACCCTTACTCTTCGTGATTTTTATAAATGACCTGGATGAAGAAATGAAGGGATGGGTTAGTAAGTTTGCTGATGACACAAAGGTTGGAGGTGTTGTGGACAGTGTGGTGGGCTGTCAGAGGTTACAGTGGGACATTGATAGGATGCAAGACTGGGCTGAGAAGTGGCAGATGGGGTTCAACCCAGATAAGTGTGAGGTGGTTCATTTTGGTAGGTCAAGTATGATGGCAGAATATAGTATTCATGTTAAGACTCTTGTCAGTGTGGAGGATCAGAGGGATCTTGGGGTCCGGGTCCATAGGACACTCAAAGCAGCTGCGCAGGTTGACTCTGTGGTTAAGGCGATGTACGGTGTATTGGCCTTCATCAATCGTGGGATTGAACGTAGGAGTCGAGAGGTAATGTTGCAGCTATATAGGACCCTGGTCAGACCCCACTTGGAGTGCTGTACTGGGCTCAGTTCTGGTCTCCTCACTACAGGAAGGATGTGGAAGACATAGTAAGGGTGCAGAAGAGATTTACAAGGATGTTGCCTGGATTGGGGAGCATGCCTTATGAGAATAGGTTGAGTGAACTGGGCTTTTTCTCCTTGGAGCGATGGAGGATGAGAGGTGACCTGATAGAGGTATATAAGATGATGAGAGGCATTAATCATGTGGATAGTCAGAGGCTTTTTCCTAGGGCTGAAGTTTTTTATTCAGAGAGTGGTGAGTACGTGGAATGGGCCGCCGGCAACGCTGGTGGAGGCGGATACGATAGAGTCTTTTAAGAGACTTTTGGATAGGTACATGGAGCTTAGAAAAATAGAGAGCTATAGGTAAACCTAGTAATTTCTAAGGTAGGGACATGTTCGGCACAACCTTGTGGGCCGAAGGGCCTGTATTGTTTTCTATATTTCTATGTTTAATGTATATCATGGATGCCAGAGGTATAAGATTCAGCAGTAACAGAGGAATCAGATTTTCTTAAAAAACAGCAACTCACGTCAGTAACAGAGAAAAAAAACGTGCCGCTACTAATAGAGGAAAAATATAGGAGGCGTCATAATGAATACAGGAAAATACATGGCCGAAGGGAAGCAATTGCAATCAACAAAAAAGCAAAGAATATATTTGCCAATAGAGAATGTACATGATTGATAATGGAGGAATCCAGTGTATGCTGAACGGAACACGCTCAATAAACATGTGTTTCACCTTAGCTTCACTAGGTGTCATTGTCTGCATCTGTGATAGGGATGCTTCTTCAGAGCGACTGTTTTATATTATTTTATAACTGGCATGGGCCGTGGTATTGAAAGTTATTTTATGGCAAGTTTTGTGCAACACACTGCTTGAGACACCTCGCGAGTGTTATTTTATATGTACTCTTTTTGTTTTAAATATCGTTCCTTAAAATGATTGTTGGGAAAGATTTTTTTTTGCAGTTTACGAATTATAATCAATGTACTTTGTCTTGTACCTGAGAAGCGTTTGGGACGGCTTAAGTTAAAACTGGTCTCCAATGAGAATATCTTAAATCTTTTGATCTTCTTCCTGGACTTTGTTACAACTTACTCATTTTTCTTCCAAACCTCGCCATGCAAATAGTGACAGCAAGGCTATAAATTTGTCACTTGTTGCTTTAGGCACATCACCAGCATAAAACAATAAACAAGCCATAACATTTCCCACTTCAGGTCAGAGAGAACCACCCCTGAGCAATAAAATGAATCCAACCGAAACTCCAACAGTCAACAAATCATGTTCCCGTGTAAATGTGTATGGAATTTACAATTTTATACATTTGCCACGCGTTTTCAAATGTAATGGGTGGCTTGGGAAAATATTGTTTGAATATCAATGAAAAATGTGGTTATCACTTGTAGTGTAAGGGAGAGAAAAGACCAAAGCGAAAAATCTCTTTTATTTAATGGGTGTCACTTGGTTCCGCCGGATCGGTCCGTAGAGCATTCTGTTTAGGCTGACTCGCTGTCTATCACATGAATAGCGTTGGCTGCCTATTCTTCCCTGCTGCCACTTATAGACACCGCACGACAAGTGTAAGTGTCTGGGTCCCCGGCGCCTGACTCGAAATGATATTTTCGGCTGTGGGGCAATTTGTATAGCCTTAAAGGCTTTTTGTACTGCAATTGAAGCAACAAACTCGGAACAAAATAATGTTATTTTATACGGTCTGAGGCATGTATCGCAGACACGAGGGTGTATAACTGAAGAAATAGTTAAGCTTCAGAAATTAGGGTAGCATTGAATGTTATTTTGCGTCAGAAAATGATCGATCGCCTCGCATGCTGCTGTCTTCGCAACCATTTCACTTAATGGATACTCAGCACGCATCCATATCGATTTCCCCTTCACTTTTGCACGCAGTCAGTATCGCTTTTTGTGCGAATGGCTGTCTCGAGCACGCTCCAAAACTATCTCGTAATATTTATTGACTTTAACAATGTTATGTTTGTCATAATGGGGGAAATATGTTAGAAGTTTTAGACCCTGCTAACTTTGAAACAAACTTGCAGTTTTTAGATCAATTTCATGGCAACCAGGTTTTAAAGTTCTTCGCGCCATTCTTTGTTGCACAATGCACTGTCCCAGTAAACAATCGGAAGAGTTAACATAGGTTGTTCTCTTTCGCATGGGTTAGTCTGCACTCGCAGGGGTTGCTATTTGTGTCGGTCAATGAAAGCAACACAAGGGGCGTTCCTACTTGAATTCGAGAACACGGACACATACAAATAGGACCAGAATCAGTGTGCTTACACAAATGGATTTTTCACAACAAACTGGTAACTTTATTGAACATTTTATTCTGCGCTATTTCAGAAAGCGGCAAAGTGTAAAACTATTTGCCATTACGATCGTTTCTTTCTCTGCAGTTCTTCGCGGGATCTACATTTTCATCGCACTGTTAATATGTTCCGGAATCGACTGCCCCTCCCCGCCAGCGATAACCACTCCCCCGCCACTCCACAAGCACACATGCCTCAGTTTCCTTTTTTGAAGTACAGACTTTGATTAGGCATATGATTGTTATTGGTACTTTCAAAAAATACGAGGGGGGCATATATGCAATAAATTATAAACAAGATCCAAAGAGTGGTGAGATTCCTCGAGTATCCCTTTAACAGGTGGTTATTGTTAAAAGTGCTTTAAAGTGCGACTTTTCAAATAACTATCACTCTAGTAAATAGCATTAGACTAACAATGAAACTGTTTTAAGTATTGTGGAGTTATTTCAGGGACTGAAGGAGGCTTAGTTGAAAAAGGCGACGAGTTTCTGTACTTTGCACAATCGTTTAATGGCATCTTGCTGAAGTTCGACTATATGCAAGATTCCTCTTTAAAAAAGGCTAACTTTAAAGAAAAGCGGCGCTGTGTCAATATAGCCGCGGCTCAAAGCGACAAGGGATTGCATTTTGAGCAAGAGAAAGCCGACCAATGGGGTGCAGGCGGAGGTTCCATTGGCATGCAAATGAGGACAGCGCGTGCTCCGGGGACGGCCGGCCGCAGCTGAAAAGCTCCATTTGTTTATTTAGAGGCGAGTGGCACGCGCCGGGCGCACGAATGAAGGGGGGCGACGCGCGTGGAATGTCAATAGGAGCGAGACAGAATGGGCAGGGGAGGGGGTGGGGAGGGAGGGAAAGTGGGCCGGACCTTATCTGGAGCGTGCATCTGGAGAGGGAGGGGGCTGGGGAGAGGCGCGTGTTGAAAAAGGCGAGTGCCTCCAAAGTTTGCAGCAGATCGTCTCCCGGAGAGGTGCGGGTCAGGACCTGCTTCTTGCGGTAAAGCGCGCGCCCCACGCGAACGCCACGAGCGCCGCACACTGCCAACTTTTTGCTTCCCTCACCAACCCCCCTCTCTCTCACACGCACACACACTCTCTTTCTCTCTCTCTCGCTGAGTTCCCTTTACCTCGCCGTGCAAAAGAGATGGAGCGGGCAGCGGCCGCGCAACTGATGCAGACCTCCTGTCAGTTTCTGTTGGAGAACCGGCCGGCGCCGTACAGTGACGGCTCGCCTGCGTCGTCGCCCGAGAGCAGCAGCAGCGGCGGCGGCGGTGGCGGCAAGGGCTGCAAGACGCTGAAGCGGCCGAGATCGAGCTCGCCCGAGCTGCTGCGCTGCAAAAGGCGCCTGAGCTTCACGGGTCTGGGCTACTCGCTGCCTCAGCAGCAGCCGGCGGCCGTTGCCAGGCGCAACGAGCGCGAGAGGAACCGCGTGAAGCTGGTGAACGCGGGCTTCCAGACCCTGCGCCAGCACGTGCCCAATGGCGCGTCCAACAAGAAGATGAGCAAAGTGGAGACGCTGCGTTCCGCCGTCGAATACATCCGCGCTCTACAGCAGCTGCTCGACGAGCACGACGCCGTGTCGGCCGCTTTCCAGTGCGGGCTGCCGTCGCCCACGCTGTCACCTGCCTACTCCGCCGACCTCAACTCGATTCCGCCGTCGCCGCTCTCCACCTACTCCTCGGACGAAGGCAGCTATGAGGCCCTGAGCCCGGAAGAGCAGGAACTTCTCGATTTCACCAGCTGGTTTGACAGATACTGAACAGCGAACAGCTAGCAGGTAAGCGCCGCTCAGCAAATTGCATTTCTTTAACTAGAAAGGTACGGTGTGCAGTTTCAGTATTGCACGTGCAGGGTGGGAAGGGGGGAGAATAATTTTTTTTTGGTTACAGAATGTTGCTTTTTGCGCGATTTATGAACTATTTGGGTGCTGGTGCTCTCGGTCGCGGTGCATTCTCTGTTGTAGCGCGCTGATAAGTGCTCTTGTATTGCAGATGTTGAATGGGAGCAGAGCCAGAGCCAGTGCCGGGGCTACCCAGGGGAGGCACGCAGCAGGACAGCGCGTCTCTCCGTTCACCGCCGCTTCGTTTCTCTGCCAGCCCTCCCATCCTGAGCGCTGGGACACCGGGGACCACACGACTACTCAGGAACACACTTGAAAAAATGCTTCCAAGAGAAAGCCCTCGAACAATTCTAACTGAAGTGCAATTATGATAGTGACTCCTCGCAATCTCCCCGCCACTGGAGGGGGCGATGGAGAGAGAGACTACTGATAGGGCTCAGTCCCTATGATGCTTGTCTGAAAAGAGTATCCAACCTTTCTGTGTAGCTAATATAGCTGTTAAAGGGTGCGGTGTTAAAGGGAATCTCTCTGTGGCTTCCGTCTGTCACATACTTGTATACTGTGTCGCCTTTTGGGGTCAATTAATAGAAAACTAACTTTATACTGGGTCTTAGAGTGGAGAATGAAACTTGATGCTTCGCTACTTTGAAAGGAATTTTGTATTGAATTGATGTAAGCATTTCTATTTTGTATCTATTCTTACTATAAGGATTATATGAAGACTTATTTTTGTATATACGTGAAAGCAGAATTAAAAAATGACTTATAAAACAGACAGACCTTAACATGACTTACTGTACCACTGCCACTAGCACAGTGTCAAAGATGCAAGAATGAAACAATGTTTTACTCCTTTAAAAAGAATAGTTTCATATTGTTGATTACGCTTACTTATAGTGTGCCTTGAATTTCCTTTGTAATCTAGTTCTGCAGAATTATTCCTCAACTTTCCGGTCTGATTGAAGGTTGTTTTGATGCATGGGGGATACCATGTATGTGCACTTGCTGTGGTTACTATTTTTTACTAAACTTGTACATAAACAATTTTTTAAAAAGTATATTTTATGTGAAATAGTCTATAATAAAGATTTTCTATTTATACATTATTTGATGCATTTCTTTTGATACACTCAGTGTTTCTTCGGAAAGATACAGTTGACATTCTGTTTCATGGTTCACTCGTAAGATAGGTGGGAGTAGTGTCAATCAACGTGTATTAGTCCTGAAAACAAATTCACGGGATGCTAACGTGGGTCTAAATTCGGACATCGGCCTGATTCCTATGGTGGCTGAAGTCTGAGATAAGAGCAAAATGTCCGATCCATAAAGGGTAATGTGAAAGTATACGCAAATATCCTTCAAAAATTACACACGACCTTGGTGGTCAGTTTTCTTGAGTGTGGTGCATGCAATGTGCATTTTTTTGCAACCCCGAGGTAAGCAGATCGCTGGAAATAGCCTTGACAATACAAATAGTGACACATTCGAAATTTGCCTCTCAGCTATTCATTCGGGGCAAAATCGAACCTGTTCTATGCAGATTGAGTTATATGAATAAACTCATTCTATTGACAGAAAATTTGCTTTTGGAATAGGTCATATTGGTGAAATGGATACCTGACACGCTTGACAGGTTTCATTATCTATAGCGTTTCCACATTACTTTCCATTGTATTTTGATTCGTATGTAAATAGAGTATTGTAGTGAAGGCGGTGACAAATTAAAGCGTTCAAATGGACTGCTTAAGCTTTGCTTGTTTGATTTGGTGTTAGCTTAACTGCATTGTTCCCTGCAATACAAAACTGGCATCTTTTATCTTAGCCCATATATGTATCGGGTGGTCATTCCTTGCCGTCGATGGCATACTGTGAGATAGACTGTATAGGCAATTGTTAATTTGCACACATTTGCACATTGTGTTCTGAATGCCCAATTAACACTGCGCGTTCAGATAAACGATGATGTTGAAAGCTCTGGTAAGATTATATATGTTACACCGGGGTTTGTAAAAATGTAATACAATACTTCTCTGTCCACTGCAAGACATATAGACTATCCTCAGAGTTAATCATAGTTTTGGTCTCTCATATTTTGTAGAATCATTTTCAGGTGTTAATCAACTTCGTCAATGACAATAGTTGTGGGGAAATAGTGACTTATAAGCCCATATGTCTGGATGGTGAGAGGGAATGTGCATTGCAGGTTTGCACGATCGAAACCCCGTCATGTATCTCACCATCAATTTGTTCTTTTATAGTAAATGAAAATTCTGGATCGAATACGATAGTTCGCAGAAGACTTAAGATACTTTGTTCGCAAACTACACTATTGCCGACAGGAAAGTAGTTAGCATATAGATAGCACTAGAAAATTCTCAGAACACTTCACGAGAAAGTACCGGAACAAAACAAAGTAACGAACATATTGAGAAACTCTTGTACAGATAGCCCAGTGAAGTTTACACTAGTTTGCTTGGAAATCGTTGTCCGTGTAGGAATGTGAAAAGTATCCGGTAATATCCCAAGTAAAGCTCCTATCGATAGACAATTTACCCACAGGTCCGTTTGAGTGCTTACACAAATGAAACACAATTGCCACTCTTTTAATTCACTCACCAAGTTGTCCAAAACTTTTCTGATTTCACCAGTAACTGCCACTAATACATGTTACTATTTCGATTAATAACAGTCCTAGGATAGAAGCTGGTGACTTTGCTATCTTCGGAATCAATATGCTTGTATGTGTTACTCAATAAGGCTTAGATGAGCGGCAAACGTACGCGAAAAATGGCTCTTTAGGATCGAAGTAAGATCACAATGCAAGCTTCTGGTTTCTAGAATTTAAGCACTGTTTCTCTTCCCTTTCAGAGGTTCAACAAGTTATACATCCTGCATTTATTTCTGAACAAGACTTGATCTGAAAGCTCCATCCGATATCGAGGAAGGTTTGAGGGCCAGGTCTTGTCCGGGACTGTGGCAAGAATTTAAACGTCTTTAAAACATTTTGTGTTGCATCGTCATTATTACTATTGTAAATAAACATTAGGGCTAGGGCAGGAACACACACGCAAAGTTGTGATTTCAATATCACCTGTCGATGTGAGCAGAATGAGCCGCTGTAGAAAGGCTGGCTCCCTGGGAGCTCCGGCTGGAGTCAATAGGGCAGCTGGAGGGCGGCCACGCGTTCGCTGTCAATCACCGGCATTCCCGAGAACCGATTCGCCAGCGGCTTGCGTCCCCAACATCATCCCTCACCCCCACCCTCCCCCTTCCCCGGAAGAATGAGTTTAAAACGGTGATTAATGAGGGCAATTACTCATCGGGCCGGCCGAGGACAAACGGGCCTGTGATTTCGCCCCATTGGCGTCCCACGGCGCGCTGCAAAGAATAGAACTCGTTGGCTATTTTGCTACGATGCACACACAATAATATTCGCGCATTGTAAGCCGGCGGTCTTGCTGGGAAGTGGAAGCGTTTCTTAGGTTTGATGTTTACACGGTATAATTTCCTGGGGTCAAATGCTATGATCTTTCCTATCTCCTCGGGCCGATCCCCGGCCTTAATCTCAGATGGGCTCCTCGCGTGTCCCGTTGAAAAGACCCAATGTATTCCAGCCATTCTGTAATAGATACACATACATACACTCCGAGTGTCGATCAATCATTACCAAACAATAAAGCCTAACAAACTCATTGTGCAAACACTGATTACAGCATTTCCAATTTCTTACAATTGTTCACAAAAGACGTTTTTTTTTGTAAGGGGGAGCCATGTGGAGGGGAAGCGAGAATAAAAATGGATTTACAGCGTTCCCAAACAGGCTATTAGAAAGAGAGAATAAAAAGAAAGAGAACAGGTCGAGCAACCAACACCACCCTGAGCAACACTGACCCCAGGGAGCGTAAATTCTTAAAGGTGCCAGTTTAACGCAGCTGTGGGTCATCTTCTCAGGTCCAATGAGATTATAGCTTCCATGCACCTGCACCCAAAGCAGTTCTAAATGGAATTCTGACTCAATACGACTTAAAGCAACATTTCACTCGTCCTCGGACAGTCTTTCAACAGTAGCCTTGATGTAGCCAATGGGTAAAGGGCCCTTCCCAATACGTTAGTTGGCATATTTTAAACAATCGTGTCGCCTTGAGCCGTCAACTCTAATCCGCTGATTGATGCATTCGCTAAGAATACCAGATAACTATTGTGAAATGTATATATAAAACCCCGAAGATACAATTAGCAGAGTGATGCTAATATGAATGCGCAAAGTCCAGACAACGTTAACAGGATTCGAGGCATTCCTGCGTGTTCTGCTCTGCGTATCTCAAAGTGCAGGTTCAACTAGCTTTGTGTGATTGCCAAAGAGTTTGTCATTGGACCCAGCAGTGCGTTTTCTTGGTTTTATTTTCAAAAGGGGGGGGGGGGAGGGATACAGCAGGGATTTGGAACCAGGTGCAAACTCTCTCATTTGTTCACTCGTGTTAGCATCGAGTATTCATGGGACAAGAGGTGGCGGAACACTTCAGATTACATATTGTGACCAAAGATCACCATCAGCAGGGAATCCGTAATGCAGCGGAGTGACTATTTAGAACACAATCGCCTGACTAAATTGCTTTCAGTAAAGCTAAGGCGTCGAAAAGTAAGATCAATATATTTCATCAGCATGCTACCTAAAGTGTGAATTTTATACAGACAGGCAAAGTGAAGTCAAATTCACAATCTCGCTGCCGAGAACAATATTCTAAAAGTTACACTCTTCCACAGTCATCGATCTAAAATGCAGACGACTTTCTCAGATTTAATACACCGCAATAGTCTTAACCATGATCAATGGTCAAAATGATTTTAAAATAATCAAAAATCATTCTTATGCATATTGCCATTGAACGTTGCTGTTTGGAAAATTAATCCAACAACAAAAAAGGCTGTGGAGCTTATTTCTGCCTCTCGAGTATTAGGCATGAACACAATATTGCTTTGTGAGGAGACTTATTATTGATGAGAACCGTGAGCATCTTATGTTGGTGAAAATCAATTTCTCTATGAATCTCATATAAATTAGATGCGATGGATAGATTCTGCTCCAGTAAAAGTAGTACGATTCTAAGCATGGAGTATTTTATGAGGGCGAAGAATATGACCCTTCTCTCGTCTACCTTCCACGTTTAATTACTTTTGTAATCGAGAAATGCTGGAAAAGGCGAGGCGGCGATTAATCCATGATGGAAAATCGCACTTCAATCTGATGTGCGCACTAAATTTAACATATTCACTGAACTGTAGTTTTCAGCTAGTAAACTTTATCCGAACATCAGTCTGCATTCACCCGTTTTAAGTATAGTTTTAACTTAAGAATTTTGAAGAAAGTTGACATCTTCGTTTGTTCTTTCAGCTGAATTGGCTGTTCGGCTCAGCAGAATGAGAATCTCCAATGAGCCCTTTTTTTGCTGGATCTCATGCTCAATCATTCGGAAGAAAGTAGCTCACCTATATTCATGAAAGGCAAAATATGAAAAAAATAGTGGTTTTCGCAAGTAAATGGCAGGAGGGTGACTGAAAATCTGGCTAAATTGTGCCATGACAACATGTCAGGAAAACCAAAGACCATTGACTCCAACTGGAGGAAATCGGAAGTCCATGAGTTAGTCCACCTGGGGGAATCAGACATGGCGGGGGGGGGGGGTCAGCAAATTTAAGTTTTTCTGTGTTATCATTTCAGAAAGTCTACCCTGGGTGCAGTATTTTAGTGCCTTGACAAAGAAAGCTCCTCTGCGTTCTAAGAAGTTTGCGCAGGTTCGGCACGTCCTCTAAAACGTTGACAAACTTCTACATCGCGGCCTGGTATGGGAACACCAATACCGCAGAACGGAAACGCCCACAGAAGTAGTGGATACAACCCAGTCCATCACCCTCCCGACCTCTGAACAAATCTACACGGTGCATGGTTGCAGGAAAGCAGCATCCCTCAACAGGGCCCTCCATCACCCAGCCCATGCTCTCTTCTCGCTGCTGCCATCAGGAAGAAGGTACAGGAACCTCAAGTCCCACACCACCAAGTTCAAGAACAGTTATTACCTCTCAGCTACTGGCTCTTGAACCAGAGGTGATAACTCACCACCACATTGAACCTATTCCACAACCTACTGACTCACTTTTAAAGATTCTGCAACTCATTTTCTCGATATTTGTTGCATATTTTTTGTATTTGTATGATTGTTGTCTATTGTACATTGGTTGCTTGCCTGTCTTTGTTGTAGCGGGCTTTCATCGCTTCTATTGTTTTTCTTTGTATTTACAGTGAAGCCCGCAAGAAAACGAATCTCAGAGTAGTACGTACTTCGATAATAATTTTACTTTGAACTTTGACTGGGAATACTTTTCGAGAAGCGAAAGCAAAATGCTGCAAATTTCACTTTTTAATCACTCAGCGCTCCCGGCATCCAACTACAGACCAGAATAAACCGCGCCTTTTCCGAGAACGATAGACTGAGCAGTCTATCGAAAACTGCTTCTTGCAACACCTTGTGTCGGTATCTTTTAAGCATAATTCTCGTCTTATTTATTGGGCGTTTGTTTTTAAAAGTTACTTGTGCAAAAATAAATAACTTGCTAATTAACCCACTGAGCCCGAAATTAACAGCTATTGTTCATGTTAGACAATGCCCCCGGTGGAAGAGGATTTATATCCACGGAAACTCTGTGGGTTCTTAGGAGGCTGTTGAGGGTACTGAAAGAGCCACTGACCAAGCTAGGAGGTACCCAAAGAGGGGTGTGGTGTGTGTTGTTGGAGGCAGCTTTATTTGTTTTGCTGCTTGGCTGGACTTTCACATGAATCTCCGAATTTCTTCCTCCATTTTTTGAGTACTCTTGGGCTGGTAATCCCCTCAAGTCACAGTACTGCGAGCAGAGTGCTGTTCTGGGAGTCTGGAGTAGCACGTCCGAATGATGTTCCCTGTCCGTTGGAGAAATCTGAGAGTAATTAGAGCATTCATACTGGGGATGCTAACCGGAGAGACAGCTCTGACAGTGATTGCCTTTCCTGTCATTTGATTGGGATGATTTTTGAGAAGACAAGCATTGAGGTGACAGTCCACGTCTTGGAAGCACACAGAAGGGTGGAGACCCCTGCTATCCTGTAACTCGTGAGCATTATGTCTTGTTTGTCCTCTGATCTTTGACTATTCTTTTCCTCAGACACCCAAAGACTATGTTAATGCACTGGTAAAATTCTTCATTGACATCTGCTTTCACAGAGACGTGGTTCCTGAGAACAGCAACACAGCACATGTTTTCCAGGGTCTGTTGTTGAGAGGGTGGGCTTGTCTAACAGTGGAACAAGCTATTAATAATGAATGAAATAATTAATGAAGTCATTTCTTGACTTCAGCTTTCCAGCACAATTGAAGAAATGTATGCATGATGCTTATCATTGATTAAAACATGATTGAATTTTTTCTTTGCCTACTTAGTAATCTCTTCCAGTGACAGAGCTATACATAGTATAGGATGAAACTAATGAAGTTTACTTGTAAAATGTTCTGCTCAACTAGCACTGGGTACTAGTTCAATAACCTGGCAATTTGGTGACAATAAAATTAGAGGTGCTAGTAATATAAAACTGGATGTCAACAGTTTGCATCTTCAATTTAATCACTAGTGAGCAACTTATTCAAGCCCATTTTGAGGGACAATATAAACCTTCATTTAGAAAGGCACAGATTGATCAGTAATATAGTAGTCAGCATAGCTTTGCTATGAGACGGGTTGTGTCTGACTGAACTAACTACTTTTTCAAAGTAAGAAGGAGGGTTGATACAGGATTTGATTTTAACAGTGACTGAACATTACTCTCTTAATGACTGTGGTATAATTGAGTTTAATGCAATGTTTGAAAGCAAGAAGCATGAAACAACTAAAATTTCTGATTTGGGTAACACTGACTTCATTGTGTTTGCCCATTGGATAATGATGAAAAATTAATTGGAAGTGGCCAAAAATAATTTAAGGATTGTTGATGCATACGAGGGCAAGAAATTTGTTTACGTAATATAGTTTTACCAAATAATCTTCCAGTAAATACAGAAGACTATATCTGTAATGAACAACGTAAAGCTAAAATAATGCACAAGGGGAACTATTAAGAACATCAAAAGATGACAAGTCTGGAAACGTCTCGGCCTGAAACGTCGACTGTACCTCTTCCTAGAGATGCTGCCTGGCCTGCTGCGTTCACCAGCAACTTTGATGTGTGTTGCTTGAATTTCCAGCATCTGCAGAATTCCTGTTGCTAGCCCCACAACCTCACTTTTGTTCAAACTAAGTATATATTGGTGACCTAATATACAAAATGCTCTCACTGTTAATTGTACATGAAAGAATAAAGAACCAATTGTATGTATTTAACTTAAAAGCAATAGGTATTATTTAAATTAGGAAACTGAATTGATTAACTTCATAATAGGTTACTTATATAGCAGGTGGTTATTATAATCTATATGGTTTGTGTACTTGAAATCAAAACAAGATTTTACTTATCATTACTTTTACAGACACTGACCTTGTCTCTTTGCAACTACTACTTAACAGGAGCCTTTGATGTTTATTTTCATCTTCTTCCAGAGTGATTTAGATCATTAGCAACAAATGTAATTAGATTACAATAAAACTGTTTCTACAGGTCAAAGGTCATGAAGCAAATTGAAGCTTTTCTTTTACCAAAGAGGAAAGCTGAAGTTAAATGTTTGCGTATTCATACATTTTAGATGTGCCCAAGTCTTGAAAAATATTGGAAGAAAGTATTCCAAACTTTTTCTGTACTCATTAAAGTAAATTTTAAGCCTAATCCTTTGACTGCCCTATTTGGTATTGTTGGAAGGAAAGATATCATTTTGAAGACATCTGATCTGCCCATTCTGGCTTTTATCTCTCTTATGGCGAGGAGGGTGCTTTTGTTTAAATGGAAGGATGCTGTTCCGCCTAATCATGTTCAGTGGTTATGGCATGCCTAAATTTAGAAAAGATTGGTTGTTCAATTTCTGAATCTAACCAAGATTTTCAAAATTTGTGGGGGCTGTTTTTAAATTATTTTCATAATCTTTGACTTTTTGTTAAAGTACAGAAGTTGGTTAATAGTATATTATATTATCTGATAAGTTTTTTTTCTTTTTTTCCCAAACAGCTTTGACTTTGGTAATGGATGTAGATTCTTTTTTAATAAAGTTGTTTATATCCTAATATACGAATTAATCTAATCCATATGAATATAGAGTAAGGAGTTTGTTAATGTGATTCAGTATACTGTATCTGGTATTATTTTTTTCTTTTTTATAATATGTATTCTCTTGAACTCTGTATTCTTCTATATAGAAATCAATAAAAAAAATTGAAAAAGAAATGGTTGCTAATTATAAGATTGAATTTTGGCAAGTGTGCTTTTCTGTAAATTGAAGGGAGATTATCGACACCTATCTCATGGAATGTCATAAATCGCAATTCCAAGCAAGTTCACCAATGTACTAAAGGGTAGTTAGAACTAACAATAATATATGTTACCCATTTCTTTACCATAAAAATAACTTCTTAATGTACTGTCTTTTTTAATCAATTGAAATAAAATGTCAAACTTTCCCCTAACTTAAGAAAGAATAATTCTCAATAAACCTTGTGTAAGTCTGAAAGTCTAGATCCAGCACAAGGCTATTATTAGTGTGGAACTATGGGGCATCTGCCCTTCATGGCAGTGCATCTTGGTCCTTCATGTTGATTAGTTTGACGTTCACTTTAATGATTAGATTAACTATTTTGTCCATGACAATTAGTGAGGTATCACCTTCTGACATGTTTGATCATGTGTGTATCATCATGAACATAGAGACATTCTGAGAAGAACCTTAAATAAACCAGATGTATGCTCCAGAGCTCTCCATGTTTTGTGCATGTTATTTTACACAGACCAATGTCACCTCACTAGTGACTGGAAGTGCAATGGTTTACATACATCCATTCATCATAAAAATGTTCTGAAAAGAATCAAAGTTAACAAAAACTTCCAACCTTTCAGTCACTGTACAAACATGGTGGTAGATGAATTTGAAAGCTCGCAATTAATCATGGTAACTTCAATGTGCAGGTCTGAAATAATGGGCCTTGATTTCAGGATAAAACTCCAAGTTGATTATTGACTTGTCATAAGACCTTAAGACATAGGAGCAGAAGTAGGCCATTTGTTCTTGGCTGATTTATTATCGCTCTCAGCCCCATTCTTCTGACTTCTCTCCATAATCTTGATGCTCTTAATAATTAAGAACCTACCCACCCCTGCTTTAAATATAGCCAGTTACTTGGCTTCTACAGTCATCTGTGGCAATGAATTCCACAGATTCACTACCATGTGGCTGAAGAAATTCCTCATCATCTCTATATCAAAGGGGCATCCTTGTATTCTAAGGCTTTATCCTCTGGTCCTGGACTCCCCCACTATAGTAAACATCCTTTCAAAATCCACTCTTTCTAGACTTTTCAATATTTTATAGGTTTCAGTGAGCTCACCCCTCATTCTTGTAAGCTCCAGCAAGTATGGCCACAGAGCCATCAAATGCTCCTCAGATGTTAACCTTTTCGTTCCCTGGATCATTCCTGTGAACCTCCTCCAGATCCTCTCCAATGCACCATATCCTATCTTAGAAAAGGGGCCCAAACCTGCTCATAATACTTCAAGTGTAGTCTGATTTAAGTCTTTTAAAGCCTGTTTTCCAGCAACCACTTCTTTCATTCTGTTAATCTGTCTGTCCTTCTGCAGACTCCTTACTTCCTCAACAATATCTGCTCCTCCACCTATCTTTGAATTGTTTGCAAATTTGGCCACAGAACTATCAATTTCATCATCCAAATTACTGACATAAAAACTCAGTGGCTACTTTACTTCATAAATAAAAATGTATAATCAACCAATCAGGGGCAGCAACTCCATGCATAAAAGTGTGCAGACATGGTCAAGAGGTTCAATTTTTGTTCAGACCAGAATAGAGAAGAAATGTAATCGAAGTGACTGACCGTGAAATGATTATTGGTGCCAGATGGGGTGTTTTGAATATTTCAAAAACTGCTGATCTCTTGAGAACTTCATGCATAACAGTCTGTAGAGTTTACAGAGAATGTTGCAAAAAACAAAAAAAAATTCCGGTGAGCGGCAAGTCCATGGGTGAAAATCCCTTGTTAATGAGAGAGATCAGAAGACAATGGTTCAAGCCCACAGGAAGGTTATAGTAACTCAAATATACATATGTTACAATAGTGGTGTGCAGAAGAACATCTCTGAATGCGCAACATATCGAACCTTGAAGGGGAAGAGCTACAGCAGCAGAAAACCAGAAACATATATAAACGTCGACTGTACCTCTTCCTAGAGATGCTGCCTGGCCTGCTGCGTTCACCAGCAACTCTGATGTGTGTTGCTTGAATTTCCAGCATCTGCAGAATTCCTCGTGTTAACATATGCTCAATGGCCATCTTATTAGGTAATACGTAGTGGCCATTGAGTACAACGTGAAAAGAAATGGTCCCAATTTCATTCCCTGCAGAACATAACTAGTCACCAACAACCAATCATAAATGACCCCCCTTTATTCCCACTGTTTACCTTCTGCTGGTTAGCCAATCTTATATCCATGCTTATATCTTTCCTGTTACACCATGGGCTCTTACCTTCTTTAGTAGCCTTATTTGCACTATCTTGTGAAAGGCCTTCTGAAAATCCAAGTAAACAAAATCCACTGACTCTCCACAGTCTGTATTGTCTGTTATTTTCTCAGTTTGTCCTGCCTGACAAATTTCAGATTTGTCATACAAAATGTCACCTTAAGGAAACCAAGTTGATGTCGGCTTATTTTATCATGTACCTCCAAATACCCCAAAACCTTAGCTTAATAATAAAGGACTCCAACATCTTACCAACTACTGCAGTCAGGCTAATTTCCTGTTTTTTGCTTCCCTTCCTTCTTAAGGAAAGGAGCGACATTTGCAATTTTTCTGTCCTCCAGAACCATTTCAGAATCTAGTGATTCTTGAAAGATTATTACTAATGCCTCTGCAATCTCTCCAGCTACCTCTTTCAGAAATCTAGGGTGTAGTTGATCTGGTCCAGGTGACATATGCAGCTTCTGAACTTTCAGTTTCCCAAGCACCTCCTCCTTAGTTATAGTGAATACACTTACCTCTGCCACTGGCACTCTCAAATATCTATATATTGCTGGTGAAGACTATTGCAAAATACTGACTGAGTTCATTCACCATTACTTGTGTGCCCCATTGCTACCTCTCCAGTGTCATTTTCCAGCAGTCTGATATCCACCCTCACCTCTTTTTTACTCTTTATATACCTAAAGAAAACTTATATCCTCTTTTATATATTGGCTAGCTTACCTTCGTATTTTATCTTTCCTCTCCTTTTTAGATTTTAAATGCCTTCTGTTGGTTTTTAAAGTCTTCTAAATCCTCTAGCTTCCCATTGATTTTTTGATACATTGTACCCAAACAGGCCTTGGTGCGAAACGAAGCTGAGCAAATTCCGCATGTAAACTGGCCAATAGCCTCTCCAGTGGCCATGTGGGTACGCCTATGGTTGGTTATCCCAAAACGCGACCTGAAGCCGCGACCAAGTCGGGACACACGTAACTTGTATTGCTGTCGGGTCTTGGGTCAAGCCCCGGGGCGGAGGCCCCAGGGACAATTTCATATTTACGAGACAGAGCCTGAGAAATGCTCTGATGAGGGTGGTCGGCCTGCATCGGAGGTGGCCTGAGGCTTAGCTCCAGGGGCAAAAGCAAAAGCTACAGCCCCCTTCTCCAGTACTTTTATGCTATTTCAGTAGTACTTTTATGCTACTTTTGATTTTCCTTGTAAGTCACAGTTGCCTCAGAATACCTTGAGAATCCTTCTTCTACTTTGGGATGTATCTATCTTGTACCTTATGAATTGCTCCCAGAAACTCCAGCCATTGTTGTTTTGCCATCATCCCTGCTAGTGGCCCTTTCTAATCAACTTCAGCCAGTTTCTCTCTCATGCCTCTGCAGTTCGCTTTACTCCACTGTTATACTGATATATCTGATTTTAGCTTCTCCCTCTCAAACTGTAGGGTGAATTCTATCATATTATGACCACTGCCTCCGAAGAGTCCCTTTGCCCTAGTTAGTTACACCGATCACCCCTGCTGGGTCATAGACCTCCAACAGCAGCTTGCCAGAGTCCTCTGTCCTGAGCCAATCTTTCACGTTGTCCCCAGGTGTAGCCCACCTTCTTGTGATCAGCTTCAAGTTCGCGTTGCAAGGTGTTCTTCGACTGGCCTCTCTTCTGCTTTCATCTGGGATTCCACGTTAGTGCTTGCCTGGTGATTTTGGTACTTGGCTTACGCAGCATATATCCTATACATCCCCACTTTTTTTTCCCTAATTCTTTCTCTGCTGAAAGGTGTTCTGTTCTCTACCATAGATTGATGCTGCTGAGGACCGATGGCCAGCAGATCCGGAGGATTTTTTCCCAGACAGTTATTAATAAAGGTCTGCACTTTCCTAATTATAGCCTTTGTTGTCCTCCAAGCCCCTGCCTCATACCGAAGAACTGACTCCACGTTAGAGTTGAATAGGCTGATCTTTGCATGACTGCTCTTTGGAGCACCAGATGTTCCTGAGCTGGATGAAGGCTGCCCTAGCTATGTCTTGACATCTGCATCAGTATTGCCCTGTCTGTCAATGACATTACCCATGTAGGTGAAGGCTTCTGCATCCTCAAGTGGGCTTCTCTCGATAATGATTGAGTCAACACAGGTTGAGTTAATTGTGAGGACTTACGTTTTCCCTTTGCAGATCACTTACAGTGATGTAGTTGTCGGGTCTGTTGTTTTTTCCTGCATATGCTTTGGGTATGGGACAAGAGAGCTATATCATCATTGAAGTCCATTTCATCCAATTGATTCCATAGCGTCTACTGGAATCCTGTTCCTTTTCTGTGCTGTGGATGTCTTCAACATCCAGTTGATGATCATGTAACAGGAAAGGGACATTAGGATGTTCGTGTCTGACTCTTGTCTTCACCTGAAAGCTACTGGTGAGCTGTCCACTCTGTAGGACATTCCCTCGTATGAATTCTTGATCAGTCTGACCATCTTGCCTGGTACTCTGTAGTGCAGCAGGGCCTCCCTGTCTGTACTGTGGAATGCTTTTTCATAATCAACGAAGGTGACGTACAGACATAAATTCCACTCAAGTGACTGCTCGACTATGTTGTGTACTGTGGCTCTTTGGTCAGTTCACATTCTGTTCTTGTGGAAGGGTGCTTGTTCATCTACAGCATTCTTCATCCTCTCTAGTATTGTAGAAGACATTTTCTGGGACTGACAAGAGTGTGATGCCTCTGCAGTTGTAGCAGTTGCTAAAATCACCCTTCTTTAGATTCTTGCCAAGGTGGCCCTCTTTCCAATGTGTTGGTACTTGCTCTTTTTCTTCCCAGATCTTCTGAAAGACTGGGTATGGTATCTCTACTGTTGTGTCCAAGTTTTCCTTGAGGCTTTCAAAGAATATCATCTAGACCAGCTGTTTTACCATTCTTTAGCAGTTTTATTGCTTTCCTGACCTCCTCTCTGGTAGGGTTGTCACATTTTATAAGCAAGTCAGTATTGACTGGAGGGATGTCAAGTTGATTTATAGGAGCAGGTCTGTTCAGCAGTTCTTCAAAGTTTTCAGCCACTTGTTCAGCCGCTGCTCTGTTCTCACTATGGCCTTTCCATCCTGTCATTGACTGGCCTCTCAAGCTTATTGTACTTGTCGGACAGTTTCTTGGTAGTGTTGTATGGCTTCCTCATCTTGGCACACCCCCCTGCTGCTTGTTGTGCTTTTTCTGCCAGGTCGTCTATATTACTGCACTTGTCTGCTTTAACTCTCTTCGTCACTGCCCTGTGAGCCTCTATGTGCTCTTTCTGTGCTCTTACCTTTCCTGCTCTAGTCTTGCTGTTATTCATGACTGCTTTCCTCTGCCTCCTCACCCCGATCTTGCGTAGTGTTTCAGTTGAGATCTGTTCCTTCTGCTGGTTCTTTGAGGCACCTAGTACCTCTGGTCATGTCAAGACCAGCATCTCCTTAACTTTCTGGCATTTGTTGTATAGATCCTCTTCCTCATGCAGATAGAACTCGTTGCTGATGACCAATGGGAACGTTTTTGGGTCTGCATGTCTCTCAAAAAGTTGACGTTGAACCTCTGCCCCGTTGATGCTGATTCCACCCAATTCTTCTTCAGTCTTAGTTTCAGCTTTGCAACCAAGAGGTGATGGTCAGATGTGACATCATCTCCTCTTCTTATTCTGAAATCTTGAAGCGATCTTCTGAACTTCTGGGATAAACAGATGTGGTCTATTTGGTTCTCTGTTGTGTGGTCAGCTGACACTCAGGTGTTCTTGTGACCTGGGTGGGGGAAGGAGCTGCCTCCCATTCAATGCACAGCTGTCAGAAAAGTGCTCTCCATTCTTGCTCATCATACACAGTTCATGTGCTCCATCACGTTTTCATAGCCAGTGTTATCGGATCCTATTTTTGCATTAGTCTTCCGTGAGAATATTAATATCTCTCTCAGGATACATTTCTAGGATGTTCTGGAGTCAGTTGTAGAAAGCATCCTTGATTCCTTGGTTGCACGTAACACTGTATGCCATTCATTTTGATCTTTTTCTTCTTTGTTCTAAAGGGTGCCACGGTGATGCAAGGATCATGGGCTTTCCATCCTACCAATTCCTTCTGTGCTGTGATTGATAGCATGAATGCCACTCCTCATGTGTGCAGAGCATAATCTTCCTCATGCCCTTAATAAAGAAGCCATCAGCCGCCTCTGTGCCTCACTAATGCTGAGCAGACTCAGAATGATGTTCTTCATTTCGGCCGTCTTTCCACTTTCATACATGGTCTTTACGTTCCATGTTCCAATGTGATGGTCCTGGATGACAAAGGGATGATTGGCCCTGTGGCTTTCACAGACAAGTGGCCTTCATCACAAAATTTCAAACGTCTCCTAGGTGAAAATCCTCCCTCTCCCAGTGATGAGGTCTTTCGTCCTTCTGTTGACATTTCTGTAGCTCTAGGATTTTATGAAAGGGGTTGCTTGGACCATGCCCAACTCTCCTCCTTTCATAGCCAGGCTTGGGACTGTCCATGGCAGAGTTTCCTTTATGTTAATCTCTCCATATAGAGAATGGTGCAGGATGACAACTCTGGCAAAATCTGGCTACATTGGGAATCTTAGTGCTAAAAGTGTAGTCCTTAATAGAATAGACAGAGATGGTGGTGATGGAGCAGTCCAGGTAAATAACTGCACTTTATTTTACAGACGGCATACATTGTAGCCACTGGGCGCCACAGGGGGAGATGATAAATGTTTAGGTGGGGGATGGGGCACAAATTAGACACACTTTTTTCTGCTGGATTTTGTTGACTTTCTGGAGTGTTGTTGAAGCTGCACTCGCCCAAGTAACTGAAGACCATGCCATCATTCTCCTGAATTTTGCTTTCTAGAAGGCATTTTAGGTGTCAGAATGTGCTTCTGAATACCCAAACTCTGACCCACACTTGCAGCTGCCGTATTCATGGAGCAGGTCCAGATATGTTTCTGGTCAATGGTGACATGCTGGATCTGATACAGGGGAACATTGAGTTATCCAATAGAATGTTAGGAGAAGGTGATTAGACACCATGCAATAAACAATTATATAATTAAATACTATGGAGAATAGAGTGTTTTTTTTGGATCTGAGGATGGATAAAAATAGTCTATACATAGTCGAGGAAAGGTTTGTGGCTGTGATCAAAAGAAGCTGAGAATGACATTAGGCATGGCCTAACATATGCCAGTTTTCTGTCCATCCAATGAAAGAGGCCATGAAAAAGAATGTCACACGTTGAAGTTTAGTTCTTATTATGAAGCATCTTCATAGAGACGTCTGTGCTTCAGGTCAATGCACAGACCTTGACGCATGATAAGCTACATGTGCTGACACAGCAGACAGATCAAAGACTAGGAAAGGAGATATCAGAGAGATTGTGGAGATTTGAAGAATTATCTTGTAGGGGAAGCTGACAGACTCAGGAAGACCCATGTAAACATCTTGCTGTCAGCAAAATGTACCCAAGAATACAGTGGAAAAATTTGTGTGTTTGAATATACACCTGAAGTGAGGGCTGAGTTACTGACAGTGACTGAAGATGATCAAAAAATTACAGTATATGTTTATTTTGTCTGAAACCAGCTGTCTGTTTGGAAATAAAATTTTCTGAGTAAGTTGAAGTTTGGTTTCAGTAGACCTTCAGAATTTCTTAAGAGATAGAGAGAAGCAGCTTGGAGTGTTGATAGCCCATCAAAAAGCATGAATCTAGGCCTATGTGGTGATTTCCAATTGTCTACAGTTAGAATTTAATTATTTATTTCTATTAGTTGAATAAATTGCTTCTTTATTATTTTCTGCAGAGAATATAACATCAATGTTAGGCCCTTCAAAAAACACTGCACTATGCCTTTATTGCTGAAGTGAATTAAGGGGTATTTTTCAGTTTTAATTTCTGAAAACAAATGGAGTTTAATACTATCATGTTAACTGAATGAAGGCATTTTGCAGATAGCTTTATTGATAATTGAATGGACAGCATGTTAATTAACAACCTCTGTAAGCATTGCTGAATATTTGGGGGAGTACTAATGTCATAGGTAGATAGAGCGATGAGTGATGCAAAGTAATTTAGGGAGCCAGGTAGGTTTAAAGTATAGGACTAATTAGGTTGAAATCTCAGGATTATTCCTTGTGTGATCTGCTAGCGAGGATAGAATTAGGAGGATACCTCAGAAAACACGTGACTAATGAACTGGTGTGGAGGGGAGGGTTTTCGATATTTGAATCACTAGGATTGCTTCTAGGGCAGGAAGGACCTGTGGAACAAGGCTGACTGCACCTAAACTGGCAGAAACAATATCCTTGCATGAGCTTTATTTTGGAAGGTTTAGAATTAGAATTTTGTTTCTTACATCCATCTCACAATGTAAGGGAGTAAAAATCTTTTTCTTGCATCTCCATCGCTATGAACAAGCAATAAGGAAGGGAAATGTAGGAGGATATTACCTAGACACTAGGAATGTATACTTAATTGTTTTGTATACATGTATGTACAGTCAGATATGTAATCAGAACAACGTGTATTAATAAATCTGATGGTCTGGTGAAAGAAGCTGCCCTGTAGCCTGTTGGTTCTGGCCTTAACGCTGCGATACCGTTTGCCAGATGGAAGCAGCTGAAGCAGTTTGTGGTTGGGATGGCTGGAGTCCTTGATGATCCTCCAGGCCCTTTTTGCGCAACTGTTGCTGTAAATGTCCTGAATAGAGGAAAATTCGCATTCACAGATGTGCTGGGCTGTCTGCATCACTCTCTGCAATAACCTGCAAATAAAGGTAGTACAGCTCCCATACCAGGTGGTGCCACAGCCAGTCACGATGGGCTTGATGGTGCCCTTGTAGAAGGTCCTGAGGACTTAGGTACTCATGCCAAACTTCTTCAGCCGTCTGAGGTGAAAGAGATGCTGTTGTGCTTTGTTCACCACACAGCCAGTATGTACAGTCCAGGTGAGATCCTCAGTGATGTGTAGACCAAGGAACTTGAAGCCACTCACGCTTTCAACTTCAGTCCCATTGATGTCAATAGGGGCACTAACCTGGGGTTGTGTGGGGGCACTTTAAAATGGCAGCAGCTGGGTAGACTGATTCAATCTAGGGAATCAAGAAGGTTAATTGAGTAGAGAGAGGCAGATTTGGGACCATAGGAGGGCTGGCAGGCTCATCTGCCTTCACATTAATGCAAGGAGTATCAGAGATAGATGAGATGAGGGATGGCTCTGTTGGTAGAAAATGAAATCAAATCCTTAGAATGAGGTGACAGGATCAGAAGATGTATAATCCTTGTTGTTGTTGTTCACTTGCTAAGTTGAGTCCAACTCTTCGTGAAATCATGGACCATAGGGCCCAAGAAAATTGCAAATGTCACTCCAACTCCACTCTTTAAGAAGAGAGGGAGGCAAAAGATAGGAGATGATAGTCTGACTTCAGTGGTTGGGAAAATTTTGGAATCCATTATTAAGGATGAGGTTTTCAGGGTACTTAGAGGAACATGATAAAGTAGGCCAGAGTCTGCATGGTTTACTTAAGGAATCTTGTCTGACAAATCTGTTGCAATTCTTTGAGGAATTAACAGGCAGGATAGACAAACGAAAGTCAGTGGATGTTGTTTACTTAGATATTCAGAAGGCCTTTGACAAGGTGCCACACACGAGACTGCTAAGCAAGATAGGATTACAGGAAGGACACTAGTATGTATAGAAGATTGACTGATTGGCAGTAAGGAAAGAGTGAGAATAAAGGGGGCCTTTTCAGGTTGGCTGCTGGTGACTAGTGATGTTCTGCAGGGGTTTATGTTGGAACTGCTTCTTTTC
Organism: Mobula birostris; assembly: GCF_030028105.1. Taxonomy (NCBI): domain Eukaryota; kingdom Metazoa; phylum Chordata; class Chondrichthyes; order Myliobatiformes; family Myliobatidae; genus Mobula; species Mobula birostris. The sequence continues at coordinate 58,617,624 of NC_092380.1, read as the reverse complement.
ACATTATATGTCAAAGATTTAGATGACCAAGTTTGAGGATGATATAAAAATAGATCGAGGTGCAGGTAGTGTTGAGGAAGCAGGGAGTTTGCAGATGGACTTAGACAGAATAGGAAAATCGGCAATGAAGTGGGAGATCGAATGGAGTGTAGGGAAGTGTATGGTCACACACTTGGTGGAAGGAAAAAAAAGGTGCAGAGTTTTTCTAAATGAAGAGTAATTCAGAAGTCAGAGATGCAAGGAGACATGGGAGTCCTCATGAAGGATTCACTAAAGGTTAACTTGGAGGTTGAGTCAGTAGCAAGGAAGGCAAATACAATGTTAGCATTCATTTTGTGAGGACTAGAATATAAAAGCAAGGGTGTAATGCTGAGGCTTTATAAAGCATTGATCAGACCACACTTGAAGAATTATGAGCAGTTTTGGGTCCCTTATCTAAGAAAAGATGTGCTGGCATTGCAGAGGGTTCAGAGGAGGTGTGTGAGAATGATTTTGCAAATGAAAGGGATAATGTATGAGAAATATTTGATGGCTTTGTTCCTATACACACTGAAATTAGATTATGAGGACACTCAGTCCTTGTTTATTGTCATATAGAAATGCATGCATGCATTAAGAAATCATACAATGTTCCTCCAGAGTGATATCACAAAAAAAACAAGACAAACAAAAGACTAACACTGATAAGACCACATAATTATAACATATAGTTACAGCAGTGCAAAGCAATACCATAATTTGATAAGGAGCAGACCATGGGAACAGTAAAAAAAGTCTCAAAGTTCCGATCCACTCCCGATAGTCCCTGATAGCAGGCGGCAGAAGGGAGAAACTCCCTCTGCCATAGACCACCAGGCACCGACAACTGTCGATGCATTAGAAGCACCCGATCACAGCCGACTCTGAGTCCGTCCGACAACTTCGAGCCTCTGATCAGCCCTTCGACACTGAGCACTGAACACCATCTCTGCCGAGCGCTTCGACCCCATCCCAGCTGCTGAGCAACAAGCAAAGCTGAGGATTTGGGGCCTTCCCCTCTGGAGATTCTGGATCACACAGTAACAGCGGCAGCGAAAAAGGCATTTCAGAAGTTTCTCCGGATGTTACTCCATTCTCTACGTCTGTCTCCATCGAATCAGGATTGTGCATGGCACCCTACTTGACAGATTACAGATATCATTCACTGGAGTGGCTGCATCACACCACCATCTTCTCCTCCTCCTTCATTTAGAAGAATGAGGGGGAATCTCATTGAAACCTATTGAGTACTGAAAGGCCTAGATAGAGTGGACATGGAGAGGATGTTTCTTACAGTGGGGAAGTCTAGGACTAGAGGGCACAGTTTCAGAATAGAGAGATGACCATTTAGAACAGAGATGAGGAGAATTTATTTAGCCAGAGGGTGATGAATCGGTGCAACTCATTGCCACAGACAGTTCTGGAGGCCTAGTCATTGAGGATATACACAGCAGAGATTGATAGGTTCTTGATTAATCAGGGTGTTGAAGGTTAGAGGGAGAAGACAGGACAGGGGTATGAGAGGGATGATAATCCAGCCATGATAGGATGGCAGAGAAGATTTGATCAACTGAATGGTTAATTCTCCTCCTGTGATTTATGGTCTTATGATCTTATGTGCTTAAAGCATGAAAACACCTCTTGGATTATGGTATTGCATTTACAGAAACATGGCTGAGGGAAGGGCAAGAGTGGTTGCATAAAGCTCTAGCCTATAGTACTCTCACAGATGACATAGGCAGTGCACAGGAGGGAAGTAGTGGTCGTGCTACTGATTGTGGGGAATATCATATAGATTCTAAATTCGAGAAAGGCCAAATATGATGGTATCAGAAAAGAATTGGCAAGTGTGGATTGGGGCAAGCTGCTTTCTGGCAAAGGTGTACTTTGAAAGTGAAAGGCCTTCAAAAATGAAATGTTGAGAGTACAGGGAACCTTGGTTTTCAAGAGATATTGAGGCCCTGGCTAAGAGAAAAAAGAAGGTGCATAGCTGGTATAGGCAAGTTGGTACAAATGAGGTGCTTGTGGAGTACAAGAAATGCAAGAGAACACTTAAAGAAAGAAATCAGGAAGGCTAAAAGAAGGAAAGAAGTTGCTGTAGCAGACAAGGTGAAGGAGGAGCTTAGGGGAGTCTACAGGTGTGTTAAGAGCAAAAGGATTGCAACGGTCAAAATCGGTCCTCTGGAAGACCAGAGTGGTAATCCATGTGTGGAGCCAAAACAGATGGAAGAGATTTTAAATGCATTTGTTGCATCTGTATTTACTTAAGAGACAGCTATGGAGTCTATAGAAGTGAGGCAAAGAGATGTGAACTTCATGCACCCTGTACAGATTACAGAGGAGGAGGCGTTTGCTATCCTGAGGCAAATCAGGGTAGATAAATCCACATGGCCTGACAATGTGCTCCCTCAGACCCTACAGGAGGCAATTGCAGAAACTGTTAGGGCCCTAGCAGAGATACTTAAAGCATTCTTAATGACAGAAGGGATACCAGAGGATTGGAGGATAGCCAATATTTTTCCACTGTTTAAAAAAGAGGCTGTAAACACAAATCAGGAAATTACAGGCTGGATTGTCTGACATCACTTGTGGAAAATTATTGGAAGGTATTCTGAGGGACCAAATATATAAATATTTGGATAGACATGGACTGATTAAGAATAGTCAACAATGGCTTCATGCGTGGTAAGTCATGTCTAACCAAACATATAGATTTCCTTGAGGAAGTTGGATGAAAGCAAGGCAGGTTGATGGGGAGTAGGTAACTTCAGTTGTTTCGGCATGGACTAGATGGGCTGAAGGCCCTGTTTTTGTGCTGTACTTCTCTATGACTCAATGACATAGAAGTCTATGGACTAATTGCTGCATGATGAAATTAGGACAACTGGGTACTCTCAATCAATGAAGACATGGTGGGCTAGATGACCTGCTTCCATTCTCTGTAAGTCTATGACAGAATACTTTGGAAAGATATCCTGGAAGGCTCGTACAAAGAGGCAATGTGATATATCTCAGGAATAAGAGAAGAACAATCAATTTTCTGGGATTGTACTATATTCCTTCTGCAGCCAACCGGAATTAGAGAATTTGAGATGCAAGCAGGTTTCAGAAAGATATAAAAACAATTGGATTATATGTAATATTGTGGGATTTTAACAATCTCTATACTGGGATTGCTTTACAGCAAAAGCCTAAGATTGGGCAGAATTCATTGTACATCCAAGAGAACTTTTTGAGATGACATGTATATAATTCTGTTAGAGACAGGGCCTCTTCTTTCATTGATCTTATGAAATAAAGCTGGGCAGGTGATGGAGGAACACTATAGGAACAGTGACTATAATTTCAAGGCAGTTATAGAAAGGGCTAAGCTTGGTCCTATTGGGGAAGGCTGATTTCAGTGGCATAGGAGGACCTAATGAAAATAATTGGAAGCAGATACTTGTGGAAAAATAGTATCAGAAATGTGGGAATCTTTTAAAAGAGTTTGTGAGAGCTCAGGGCCAGCATGTTCAAGTAAGGATGAAAGATAAAGATGGTGACATTAGGAAATCTTACAAAATAAAAGATATTGAAGATCTGACCAGGGCAGAGAAGGAAGGTACAAAACAACTAGAATCAAATGAATCCCTTTAGGAATCTAGAGGATGTAGGAAAGAACTTAAAATTAAATTAGGTGAACCAAAAGGGGCAAGTAAGAGTAAGCAGAATCCGAAGATATTCTGTAAGTATGTCCAGAACAAGCTGTGGCTGGGGAAAGAGCAGCCAAAGGATAATACATATCTGGAGCCAAATGCTGTGGGCACAGTCCTAAATGAATACTTCAGCTATATTCACCAAAGAGAAGGACTTGGAATGTACTAAGTTCAGGAAATGTCACTTTGATAGTCTGAAGCACATCAGTATTAAGAAATTGAGGTTTCAGATTTCATGGAATGAATAAGATTGATAAATCCTCAGGGCCAAATGAGGTTTATTCCAAGATATATTGAGAAGGAAGGGAGGAATAATTGGAGGCCTGAGGAATAGTTGTGTCTTTGTCAGCCATGGCAAGCTGCCAACTGATTGTTTCTTCATTTAGGAAGGGCAGTGGGTGCTACAGGTTGCTGAGCCTTATGTCAATGGTGGGGGTTACATATTTCAGATTCAGATTTATTTATCAGAAGTACATCAAAGCATACAGCAAAATGCGTTGTTTGTGTTTATGTCCGACACCTAGGGATCTGCTGGGGGAAGCCTGCAATGTCATCACACATTCTGGCACCAACATAGCATGTCCACAATGCTCAAAAGACCAACACAGGACACAGCAAAATAAAACACAACAGGCAACAAAACAGCAACAGGAAAACAAGCCCCTTTTCCCATGTTGGATTAGATCAGATTAGATTAGATTGTGAGGACACGCAGTCCTCTTTTATTGTCATTTAGTAATGCATGCATTAAAAAATGATACAATGTTCCTCCAGAATGATATCACAGAAACAAGACAAACCAAGACTGAAAAACTGACAAAAACCACATAATTATAACATATAGTTACAACAGTGCAAAGCAATACAGTAATTTGATAAAGAACAGACCATGGGCACGGTAAAAAAAGAGTCTCAAAGTCTCTCAAAATTCCCATCATCTCACGCAGACGGTAGAAGGAAGAAAAACTCTCCCTGCCATGAGCTTCTAGCACCGCAAACTTGCTGATGCAGCACCCTGGAAGCACCCGACCACAGCCGACTCTTGAGTCCGTCCGAAAACTTCGAGCCTCCGACCAGCCCTCCGACACCAAGCACCGAGCACCATCAGGGAGAAAACCCTGAAGGGAATCTGATCACTGCACTTTAGGAAGGATGTAATGCAGTGGAGAGAGTGAAGAGGAAGTTCATCAGGGTATTGCTTGGATTGGACACCTTTAGTTATGGAAAGAGATTTGATAGGCTGGGCTTGTTTTCCCTGTAGTGAAAGGATAACCTGACAGATGTAGACAAAATTATGAGGAATGGATAAAATAGATGGCCAGAATCCTTTTCTTATATTAGATAAAAAAAAAGTTTTAGGTAAGAGGAAAGAGTTTCAAAATCGATTTATGGAGAAAGGTTTTAAACAGAGAACGCTTGATATCTGGAGCTTGCTACCAGAAGAGGTGGTGGAATCAGAAACAATCATTACATATATGTAAGTGACATTTAGAAGGTCCTTGAATAGGCAAGGAATAGAAAGATCTGGACCTTATGCTAGGAAGCAGGATCAGTGTAGATGGACAACAAGGTTGGCATTGAAGTTTGTGCAGGAGAGTCTGCTTCTGAGCTGTACCGCAATGACTCTAGTTCAAAGTATAACTGTAATATATGAATTTATTGGCTGTAACTATGTATTTTTGAGCTATCTATCAAACGAAACACCTTTTTTAAATGGTAGAAAGTAAGGTTCAGTTTTGGGGATATTCAATGAAGATGAATCTGCGCATAATTTATAACAATATAAGTAGTCAATTAGATTAATAATATCCAAGATATATAGGTGCATTATAATTAAAGTAAACTGGAAAACACATAAACAATTGAAATGTGAAATGATAATAAACATTCAATAAGCATACAGGCTTGGAAAAAATAAATGACATTCATATATCATACTAATGAGACTTCTGCATTAAGATCTGCACTTCTGTTTGATGCACACTTCTTTGCAAGGAGACAGCACACTGTTAAGGGCAAGTTCCTTAATAGTGTTGCTGAGCAGAGAGACCTTGGGATCCAAGTTCATAGCTCCTTGAAAGTGGTTGCACAGGTTAATAAGGTGATTAAGAAGGCTTATGGAATGCTTGCCTTTATTAGTCGAGGCACTGAGTTCAAAAGTCAAGAGGTTATGTTGCAACTTTATAAAACTCTGGATTGTTGCATACATTCGTGGTCACCCCACTATAGGAAGGATGTTGAGGCTTTGCAGAGGGTGCAGAGGAGGTTAACCAGGATACTACCTGGTTTACAGGGCATGTGCTACCATCAGAGCTGGATAAACTTGGGTTGTTTTCTCTGGAGTGGCGGAAGCTGATGGGAGATTTGATAGAAGTTTATAAGGTTATGAGAAGCTTAGACAGAGTAGACAGGGATGATCTGTTTCCCACGGTTGAAATGTCTAATACCAGAGGGCGTGCCTTGAAGTTGAGAGGGAGTAGGTTCAAGGGGGATGTGAGGTGTAAGTTTTTACTCAGAGAGTGGTGGATGCCTGGAATGTGCTACCTGGTATGGTGGAAGAGGAAAATACATTGAGGCTTTTAAGAGATGTTTGGATAGGCACATGGATGTAAGGAAGATGAAGGGATGAGGATATTGTGTAGGTAGCAGGAATTAATTGGTGTTTGGGTGTTTTTTGATTTGTGTTTTAGTTGTTTAGGCTCAACATTGTGGCCAAATGTCTTGTTCCTGTGCTGTACTATCCTATGTTCTATGTTCAATCATGGTGTTCATTTACGTTGGGGAAAAGGTTTTCAGCATCACTGCTCAATAAGACAAATTCTAAATTTTTCAATTCTAAATTAGAGAAAGGTCAATTTTGATTGTATCAGAAATGATCTGGCAAGTGTGGATTGGGACAGCCTGTTTTCTGGCAAAAGTGTCGTTCAAAAGTGAGAGGACTTCAATAAGAAATTTTGAGAGTACAGGAAACCTTGTTTTTCAAGAAATATTGAGGCCCCGGTTAAGAGAAAAAAGGTGTGTGGCAGATATAGGCAAGTAGGAATAAATCAGGTGCTTATGGAGTATAAGAAATGCAAGGGAACACTTAAGAAAGAAACAGAAGAAGGTATGAATTTGCTCTAGCAGACAAGGTGAAGGAGAATCTTAAAGGATTCTACAGGTACGTTAAGAGCAAAAAGATTGCAAGGGACAAAATTGCAGGTTCCTGGGTGTCAAGATCTCCAAGCATCTAACCTGGTCCCAACATATCGATGCAGTTATAAAGAAGGCAAGACAGTGGCTATACTTCATTAGGAGTTTGAAGAAATTTGGTATGTCAACAAATAGTCAAAAACTTCTATAGATATACAGTGGAAAGCACTTTGATGGGCTGCATCACGGTCTGGTATGGGGCGGGGGGGGGGCTACTGCACAAGACCAAAAGAAACTGCAGAGGGTTGTGAATTTAGTCGGCTCCATCTTGGGTACGAGCCCACACTGGACATCTTCAAGGAGTGGTGTCTCTGAAAGGCAGTGTCCATTATTAAGGACCTCCAGCACCCAGGGCATGCCCTTTTCTCACTGTTACCATCAGGTAGGAGGTACAGAGGCCTGAAGGCACACACTCAGCGATTCAGGAACAGCTTTTTCCCCTTGGCCATCTGTTTCCTAAATGGACATTGAACCTGTAAATGCTACCTCACGTTTTTAATACAGTATACATTATTTCTGTTTTTGCACGATTTTAATCTAATCAATATATGTAATACTGTAAATTGTTTTATGTATGTATGTATTTATTTATTTATTTTCTTCTTCTTCTTCTTCTTCTTCTTCTATATTATGTATTGCATTGAACTGCTGCTGTTAAGTTAACAAATTTCACGTCACATGCCAATGATAATAAACTTGATTCAGATTCTGATTCTGATTCTGAAAATTGGTCCTCTGAAAGACCAGAATGATAATCCATTTGTGAGGCCAAAACAGATGGAGGAGGTCTTAAATGCATTCTTTGAATCTGAATTTACTCAGGAGACAGATATGGAGTCTATAGAAGTGAGGCAAAGTGGCATCAACTTCATGGCCCCTGTACTGATCACAGTGGAGAAGGTGTTTGCTACCCAGAGGCAAAACAGGATGGATAAGTACCTAGGGCCTGACAACTATACTATCCTCACCAGTTCCTCACCACCACTACCCTCCTCCAGTTGACGGAACTGGTTCTCACCCTTAATAACTTCTCTTTTGGCTCTTCCCGCTTTCTTCAGATTAAGGGTGTAGCTATGGGAACTCGCATGGGACCCAGCTACGCCTGCCTGTTCGTTGGTTATGTGGAACAGTCTGTGCTCCAAACCTATTCTGGTACTGCTCCCCAACTTTTCCTTCGGTACATTGACGACTACATTGGTGCTGCTTCCTGCACCCATGCTGAGCTCGTCAATTTCATCGACTTTACTTCAAACTTCCACCCAGCCCTCAAATTCACTTGGTCCATCTTGGACACTTCTCTCCCCTTTCTCAATCTCTCGGTCTCCATCTCTGGAGACAGACTGTCCACTGACATCTTCTACAAGCCCACTGACTCTCATAACTACCTCGACTATACCTCTTCCCACCCCAACACATGCAAAAATGCTGTTCCCTATTCCCAGTTCCTCCGTCTTCGCCGCATCTGCTCCCAGGATGAGGCTTTCCGTTCTGGGACACCTCAAAGGTCCTCTTTCTTTAAGGATCATGGTTTCCCTTCTAGCGTTATCAATGATGCCCTCACCCGCATCTCCTCCATTTCCTGCACTTCGGCCCTCACCCCATCCTCCCACAACCACAAAAGGGACAGAGTTCCCCTTGTTCTTACCTACCACCCCACCAGCCTCCGGATCCAGCACATTATCCTCCGCAGCTTCCGCTGCCTTCAACAGGACCCCACCACTAAGCACATCTTTCCCTCTCCACCCCTCTCCGCTTTCCGCAGGGATTGGTCCCTCCACGACTCCCTTATCCGCAAGTCCATCCCCACTGATCTCTCACATGGCACTTATCCCTGTAAGCATAAGTGCTACACCTGTCCCGACACCTCATCTCTTGCAACCATTCAGGGCCCCAAACAGTCATTCCAGGTGAGACAACACTTCACTTGTGAGTCTGTTGGGGTCATCTATTGCATCCGGTGCTCCCAGTGCGGCCTCCTCTACATCGGTGAAACCCGACGCAGATTGGGGGACTGCTTCGTCGAGCACCTCCACTCAGTCCGCCACAACAGACAGGATCTCCTAGTAGCCACCCACTTCAAGTCTGCCTCCCATTCCCATTCAGATATGTCCATACATCACCTCCTCTACTGCTATGATGAGGCTAAACTCAGGTTGGAGGAGCAACAGGTAGTCTCCAGCCCCTTGGTATGAACATAGAATTCTCCAACTTCCAGTAGTTCCTTCCCCCTCCCTTCCTCTATCCCTATTTCACTCTACCCCTCCCCCAGCTCCCTCATGGTTCCGCCTCCTTCTTCTACTACCCATTGTTTTCAGGGCTATGACGTCAATGCTTCCTCTCCCCCGCCCCTTTGTCTTTCAAAATACTGGTCTCTCAACTGAAGTTACAAGCATTCTTCAAATCCTTCCCTATCTTTCATTCTTCAATCCTGACGAAGGGTTCCGGACCAAAACGTCGACTCATCAATTCTAACTGATGCTGCCAGACCTGCTGAGTTCATCCAGCGCACTGAAAGTGTTGCTTTGATCACAGCATCTGCAGATTATTTTGTGTTAACTATACTATCCTTTTTACCAGGCAAGAAATGGAAATTGCCTACAGAGATTCCCATCACAGCATTCATATGAGGGTAAGGAAATGAAAGGGACCTGCAAGAAGATCAGCTGGTATTTCATCCACTGTTACACAGGGAGAGCCATCTATCATAAACAGACCTGATTTTGAAAAGTAAGATGTTCCTTTATTGTCCGTCAACTGAATCCTAGAACCCCTATAAAATGCATGGTGTTGGCCCTTTCATCACAAGGCTAGCTACCGTTCAGGATGGCAGGGTACCACCATATTTCAAAGCTTGGTTTGGTTGTATTGGATTGAATTGACTTTATTACTTACATCCTTCATATACATGAGGAGTAAAAATCTTTACGTTACATCTCCGTTCAAATGTGCAATGTGCAATTATAGTCATTTATAATAAATATTATGTACAGTGGATGGTTTTAACTATGTCTGCCTCTTGTTTCAGCTTCTGCCTGTACTTTGGCACCAATAAATGGAGGAGTGATCTGGTTTTCCAAACGGAGGGCGGGGGAGCGCTTTGGAAGGGAGAATAGCAGTGGTTGAGTATGCTATCCCTCCGTGTGCTCACCTGGGTGTGTTGGCAAAACTTTGGAGAGACCTTAGTCAGCAACACTGTATTAAAGTCTCCGGCAACGATGAAGGCAGCCTCTGGGTGTGGAGTCTCCAGAGTGCTGGTGGTCTCATACAGTTCCTTGAGAGCCTGGTCAGTATCAGCCTGCAGTGGAATATACACAGCTGAGATAATAACAGCCGTGAACTCCCTAGGTGTCCAATAAGGTCTACACAGCAGCAGCCTGCACTCAAGCTCTGGGGAACAAAGGGATTGAGGGCATGCATGTTCTGGGGGTTGTACCAGGCATTATTGACTTTGAAGCATACCCCACCTACCTTACTCTTCCCAGAGAAGATTTTTCACCTGTCCACCTGGAACAGGGAGAATCCAGAGGGCTCGATGGCATGATCTGGTATGTCCTCCATCAGCCAGGTCTCCACAAAGCACAAAACGTTGCATTGTTTTTTTTTCCCGCTGGTAGGAGGTTCTGCCAAGGGTGGCTGCTTCCTGAAAAGTTAACTAGTAGTAATGATAAATTCTTTGCCAAGCCTAGTAGATTTATCCCTTTTCTCAATAATTAGTTGTTTCTAAATTGTTACTCCTATCCACAGTGAATGTGCAAAATTGATCCTCCGCGAATATTGAGAAGGCTGAAGTCATTATCGGTGGTTACGTCACCTAATTCTATCCCACATTTTGACAACAAACTCAAACTGAAGCAGTCTGTTAGTAAAGTTGCTGTTTCATTTTCCTCCTGGAATTAGCGATCCTAAGGCTAGCTATTTCCTCCTCTGTAACATCATACGACTTCATCCCTGTCTCGGCTCCAATATCACTGAAATCCTCATCCATGCTTTCTAACTGTAGAAATGACTATTCCGTTACCTTGATTTTAAAATACAATTAGAAATGAAATACAACAAGGCCTTTTCCGGTACCACAATCACTCTAAGGTACATAATTGCATCTTAACCGTTTAATAATGTTAACCTGTCATGCATGTTGCAACTGCCACATCATTTTATTACTTTTGAAGAGGAAGCTACTTTTGATTAAGGATATAACAGGACATAGCTGCTGATCACAAAGATGTTGGAAGAAGTCCAAAGTTCAAAGAAAATTAATTAACAAAGTACATATGTGTCACCATATACAACCCTGAGATTTATTTTCTTGTGGATATTCTCAGTAAATATGAGAATCACAATAGGATCAATAAAAGACCGCCCTAATAGGACAGACAACAGTCAACAGCCAACATCCAAAAGACAACAAACTGTGAAAATTCAAAACTACAAAAAAAAGCAATAAATATAGAGAAAATGAATAGTAGAGTCCTTGAAATTGAGTCCATAGGTTGTGAGAACAGTTCAGTGATGGGGTGAGTGAAGTTACCATCACTGGTTCAAGATCCTGATGGTTGTGGAGTAATAACTCTTCCTGAACCTGGTGGTGCGGGTCCTGAGGCTCTCGTGCCTTCTTCCTGCTGGCAGCAGCAAGAAGAGAGCATGACCTGGATGGTGGGTATCCTTAATGGTAGATGCTGGTTTCCTGCGACAGCAAACTGTGTAGATGTGCTCAACGGTGACAAGGGATTGGGTTGTATGCACTATTTGTTGTAGGCTGCTCTGTTCAAGGATATTGGTGTTTTCAATTTGGCCATAATGTAACCAGTCAATATATTCTCCACTTCACATCCTTAGAACTTTGTCAAAGTTTTAGAATTCACGCCAAATCTTTGTAAACTTCCAAAGAAATAGAGGTTCTGCTCTGCTTTCTTCTTAATGGCACTCATGAACTGGACCCAGGAAGATCCTCTGAAATGATAACGCTGAGGAATAAAGTTACTGACCCTTTCCATTTCTGATCCCCTGATGAAGACTGGCTCATGGACCTCTGCTTTCCTCCATGTGAAGTCAATAATCAACTCCTAGGTCTTGCTGACATTGAGTAAGAAATTGCTGTTGTGGCAATCTCCCTCCTGTATACCGATTCATCACCACTTTTGATTCAGCCAGTGACAGTGGTGTCATCTGCAAACTTAAATATGGCATCAGAGCTGTGCTTGTCTCACGGTCAAAATTATAGAGTGAGTAGAACAGGGGGCTCAGCACACAGCTTTGTGCTACACCTGTGCTGATAGTGATTGTGGAGGAGATAGTGATGCCAATCTGACCTGACTGGGGTCTGCAAGTGAGGAGATTCGGGATCCAATTGCACGGGTAGGTATTGAGGCCAAGGTCTTGAAGCTGATTGATTAGTTTTGAGGGAATGTCAAACTGTAGTCAATGAAGAGCATTCTAATATATGCATTTTCACTGTCCAGGTGTCCCAGGGTTGAGTGAAGAGCCAATGAAATGGCATCTGCTGTTGACCTCTTGTGACGGTAGGCAAATTGGAGCACATCCAAGTCATCTCTCAGGCTGGAGTTGATATTTTTCACCCCCAGCCTCTCAAAGCACTTTGTCACAGTGGAGGTAAGAGCTGCTGGATGATAGTCATCGAGGCGGGCACCCACGTTCTCCTTAGACAACGGTATAATTGAAACCTGCTTGAGGGTACCTCAAACTGCCGAGAGAGAGGTTAAAGATATCGGTGAACACTCCAGCCAGCTGATCAGCACAGGTCTGCAGTACTTGGCCATGTACTGGGCTGGATATTTTTGTACGTTCATCCTCCTGAAGGATACGCTCACATTGGCCTCACAGACTGATATTACAGGGTCACTGGGGGCTGTGGGAGTTCATGAAGATGCCTTCTTGGTTTGATGGTCCAAGTGAGCATAGAAGGCATTGAGCTCATCTGGGAGCAAAACCTTGTTATCACCTATGTAACTTGAAACATTAATATCATTGGAAAGATTATTTTCAAAAAGTAACCATCCTGTTGATATTTGGACCTTGAGTAGAAGCAGGATCACTAAAATTTTCATATTCCTCTTTGCTAACTCTTCGTCACTGTAATTTTTTCCATCTCCACATGTCAATGCTCCACAAATTCTAACATATTTAATTGCTCCACCATTGGCAGATCTGCTTTTAGCTACCTAGACCATGAGTTTTGGAAATCCACCCCTAACTTTCCTGCATCTCTTCTCCTTTAACAGATCTTTACAACCTACCTCTTTGATCAAGATTTTGGTTGCCTGCTTTGATATATCCTTAGATGGCTCAGTCCCAATTTTCATTTGATGAAGCTCCTGTGAAGGATCTTTGAACGGTTTTGCTGCATTGAGAGCACCTTAGGAATAGAATTTGTTGCTTTGTAGCTTTTCATATTGAAAACAATTTTTGCATCTGAATGTTCCCAAATTCTATTGCTTTGAATGATTTGTTGAAGTGTGCGATGTCACCATTGGCAATATCAGTAGGGAGCCAATTTTCTGAGATCAATTCAATTGTCTAAATTAAGAGAGGAATATCATTTCGCATTAATGCAATTGGAAATATTGAATGAGACATGCAAGCAATGGTTCAGAAAATAGTTTGCTCACAGCTACTCTTACAAGAAAAAATGGTTCATAATAAACAGTTATTTTGCTAATAGTGGGTAAAAATGAAATATAACAAGGCCTATTCCAGTACTTGCAATCATTCTAGGATACCTCATTGCATCCTAAAGCTGTCTCAAGATTTGCTGTTAAATAACACTGACTTGTCATGTTACAGTTGCCACATGATAAACATCATTCTGTTGCCATTGAAGATGGTATCTTCATCTTTTGACCATCAAGGGCAGAACTGGACGTAGCTACTGATTACAAAGATGTTGTTAGAAGATACATTAATATTATAACAGAGACTATTTGCAAAAGAGGAATCAACCTTCAACATTTCCAGCTTCAATCAGAGCAGGATCAATGAAATTATTCTCCCTGAACCCTTATTATCACAGATGTTCATTCTTTAACATAATATTATCTTATCACCCAAAGGAGTAAAACTCTCTCGTCAATGATAAGAATTATTTTCTCAACTTTGAATTTGCTGTTTTTCTTTAATAATTCTATATTACATGAGCCTATTAAGTACAATTTTACTCGTATTTAATTCCTTTATGGAAAGAGTGTGTTGGCTGGCAACTGGACTGCATACTTAAACTAAGATGTAAAGTTGTCCAGTCCTTGGCCTCAGTATACTTTTGACTGATTGAAAGGGGAAAATAACTTCTGTCTCGCTTTCCTGGGTTATATATTTTGCGCAGGAGCATTTATACAGGTTTAACCTGGTCAGTTTCAAGTCTGACACCTCCTTGCAAACTTGTTTTGGAGTTCTTGGAGATCTGATTGCTCTCCTGTAGACTCCCAAGCCAGGGTAACAAAAATAGTAAGCACTTCTTGCATTCACTTCCCATTGTAGCAATTCCAGCACTACTGCCCGTAAATAGTAAATGGTTTTCGTTGAGGCATTACAAAATTAGTAAAATATGTTTGCCACAGAAAGATTTAGAGTCTCAGATACTCTTTCCTGTAAATGACTGCTGCCAGCCTGTAAACTCTTTCCTATGCAGGTCACTGTCTCCAGGAATATTTGGAAAACAAAATGTGAAAATTGATTCACCGAAAAACCAAGGGATTTACTTGCTGGACATAATTTATATCATTAAGAAGGAAGAGTCGGATTTATTTTGTGGCATCCAGAACCTCATGGTGTATTGAAGGGCTTTCTAATCCGTGGAGTTACTTTTGAGGTCTAATTATCATTGTAATGAAGGAAACCCTAAGTGCAATATTTACAATTTTCTTTCACTCCTTCATTCTTCCAATTTCTCATCTATCTCTCCCCTAAGTATCTATCAAATATACAAAATGCATGTGCTCTGTCTGCAGCCTAGAGTTATCAGTCAAGCAATCAAAAAACTTACATCTCTTTCAATCTGTGATGTATGATTATTATTCTAGATAGCGAAATGTAATATTTTGCCTTTGGGAAAAGCAATTTGCATACGTCACAATTTGATGCTGAATGAAATAGAAAAATGAAGAAGATGAATTCATACAACAGCTTAAATTATTAAAGGCACTAGTCAAATTAAAGAGGTCATTATGCATTAAGGCAGAACTCATTATTGTCATTTATCATTATTACAGTGTTATCCACTAGCAAGGTTGGTGCTTAGCAATCTTCAGACAGTGTTACTGTACAATAAAGCAGTTTATCTTTATTGCCCAAAGAAAGTTGCTGATATTTATCCATATCAATGAGTAAGTAAAAATCTGGGATTATTTTTAATATCATACCTTGTAAGGCTGCCAAGCTGAAGAAAATTGATCCAAAGTAATATGATGCCTTGCAATAGCTATTTTACAACTTTAGTTTGCTTTTGTCTGAACTGTTTATGGGCAGTGATTTCATTTCTCACTCTTCCCCATTCCCGAAGGCATTGAATCCTATTGCAGTGTCTATATGTGCCTCTCCAGGTGATTGGTATGGTACTCATTCTCAGGCTTGGCTGTGAGTTCAACAACCTACAGAATGTGTTTGACCAGGACGTCCTCATCCGAGAGCATCCAGAAACGTCTCCTGTGCACATCTGGCAGAGGTACCAGACAGTGATCTGACAGACAGCAGGAGGTCTCAACTAATTCGAGGTAGCTATCACCAGTTACTGTTCCTACTTACTGATTTGGGTAAGGACTAGTTTGATATATAAACTCAACTTGTTGCCACCTTATATAGTTCCACAACTCATTAAACAAGCTCACTGAGCTGCTGGAGAAATATGTGCAAGTCAATATTAAAACACAGGTGTAAACTGAAGATTGCCCTCTGAGTCCTGTGTAGTAAGAGCTCACATTTTGCTCTCTGGCTCGATCATCTTATCATTTAAAACTGAGATCCATAGATTCAAGCCCCTTTTGAACATGAGGTATTGATTCATCATGCAATATTGAGGATCTGTGATGAAATGAGAGATACTGAAGTATGTTAAAATGTAACCATTTGGAGAAACAAAATTAAACTACCAGTATCTGAAATGGATGCACAAATTCAGGTTGATGATGTATCAGAAAAATCTTGAGTATTCATAGAGGAATAGGGGAAGAAGTCTATGTGGCTTTGCTAACTAATTTTTGCTGACAAATGTTAAGGAATTTATATTAAAAAGCAGCAACACCTCTCCATTCATTCAAGTCTGTGGTGATGTCTAACTTAGAGACTTTCTCATACAGACAAGAGTACGGATTTATTTAACTTGACTGGAAAGTCATCAATGTGTTTAATTGCTTTCAATCAGTGCTGATGTAATTTTTATTATTTTGTTTGCACAATATTACAGGTCCACAATCCCTTGGGGCCAGTTGCATTTCGGAATTCAGGATTTTTCAGATTTCAGCCCCCCCGCCCCGATACCAAAAAACATGTATGCTGAAGTCCCTTATTACGTATGCTCAAGTCTCTTATTTAACTTGGTTCAGTGCGGTGGACTTTAGGACCCGGCGGTGCACCAAACCCACGCATATCCTCCCGTATACTTTAAATCATCTCTAGATTACTTATAGTACCTAATGCAATGTAAATGCTATGTAAATAGTTGTTATACTGTATTGTTTAGGGAATAATGACAAGAAAATTTTATTTCCAATAAAAACATACAATAAAACATAAAAATATACAGCTTCAAATGAAGTGAATCAAACACATGGTAAATGACTTATTGGAATAAATGTAGAACGTTGCTGTCACTATAAAACTTCAGTAATTTGCCTTTCTGTTTATTTAAATCATATACAGTGATAGTTTCGAGACTACTTTCTTCAGTAAGATGCCGCACAGACACACCACGATCAAACTTCTGCAATAACTCCACTTTCTGCGTTATTGATAATGATAGATGCTTCCTTCTCTTTTTCTCATTGTTACCCATAGGGGTATCTGCAGCACTTTTTGACATTTTCACAGTGAAATTAAACACAAAGTCAACAGTGAACGCAAAATATCAGCGAACAGCAAATGCACGTGTAACCAGTACAAGCACTGAGCCACAGCTGACGTCTGGCGGCCTCTGCCAGTGCTGCCACGTCACACCCGAGTGATGTCAGCTGTCGGTGAAAAAACTTCGGTTTTCGGAGCTTTCTGGATTTCAGAATTTCGGATAAAGGAATGTGTACCTGTACCTCTATTAATCTCAGTTCACGCATTGATTTTTGTTATGTTTGTGGTACTGGGAAGCCAGGTGGCTGTGAATAACACACATGATAGATCGAGAGGTGAGGAACAAGCATGCAGCTGCTTATTCGTCTTGTAAGTCCAGTCTAAGATGGTGCTGGTGGAACACAGCGACGACTTACTGGCAGCAAACACAACTACTGACTACTTTATTAATCATACTTTTTGTGGAAAATGGTCAGTGCAATCAATAGCCTATATCATCCATTTTGGAGCTGAACATTTGAGCCGACTGTATGAACTGACATTTTTGTGGTGAGAACTGAAGTCTTGAAAGTGTAGGATGGTGGAACCTGGTTCTGAGAACAAGGAATGAGTCAATGTATGGTCATTGCTAGTTTGGGCTTGGAGTTGATTCCAAGCAACGGATCCGAGGCAAGGCAAGCTGAGGCGAGGCGGAGTTGAGGCAGGAAGACCCATGCCCAAGAGCGAGGAGCGAGCTAATGTTTTGTTGATTTAAGCACAAGACTGGATTGGAAGGGCCGGGTACGAGCCAAATTGAGGCAGAGAGGCCCAGGCCTGAGAGTGTATCTAGGAGTCAGAGCCTGGATCTGATTGTGAGGAACAAGCCAAGGTTTGGCTGATTTAAGCAGTGGGCAGATTGAAAAGGTCAAAGTGACAGGGATGGGCCAGTGTTCAGCTTGCTGCTTAGTCATCTAGGTTTAGTCATCTCTGCACTGAACTGAGGGTGTGGCCTGCAACCAAAGGGCTCCTGGATTGGCTGTGACTGTCTTCATGGCTGTGATCTCACTTTTGTTAAATTTAGCTCTGAATATCATTTGCTTACTTTTTATTGTTTGCAATATTTGTTATTTTTTTATACACGTTGGGTGTTTAACAGTCTTCTTTTTTAGTGGTTTCTATTGAGTTTGTTTGTTTTGTGGCTGCCTGTAAAGAGACATCATAGTCGTTTTACCTCTTGGTGGTGAATGTATAAATCATGACCTGGGTACTGTATTTTCAATAGGGGGCACCTCAGAAACCACAGGTAATGAGGGGGAGCACTGGCTGTGTCATTTGATCTTAATGGAGGTTCTATAGTCATTGTCTCAGAATCTTGTCCCATTTCTACAACTGGATTTGGATTGGTCAGTTTGCGTTGGTTTTCAGTAGCCTCAGAAGTGGACAGCAGCTGATCACCATGCGTTCTCCAGGTATGTGATTACTAGCTTCCACTGTATGTGACACTGGACCAGTTTGTGCCACCATCATTACAGGTACCCACTTGATTCCAGAGATGTAGTTCCAGGCAAATTCTCTCTCTCTCATGCCGTGAAGCTTCGGTACTCTGCTTTAGCACGTCTCTCTGCTTGGGTTTTCTGTTCATTTAGTACAATCTGTTTTGTGTTTGGGGATCTAAGCAGGTCAAGCCGAGTGTGAAGCTGCCTTTTCATCAGTTCAGTGGCTGGAGCCATTGTAGTGGTGGTGTGTGGTGTGCTGTGGTGTTTCAGTGAGATAGCGCTAAGATGCTGGTTGAGGAATTGACTTCCCACTGAAGTCTTGAGGGCTTGTTTCATTGTTTTGTACAAGTTGTTCAGCAGGGCCATTAATGGTTGGATGATGTGGTGCTGACTTGATGTGTAGAATACCCTTTTGCTTCCATAAGTGCCCCGAACTCTTTAGATAGCAGTTAGACCATAAGGCCACAAGACCTAAGAGCAGAATTGGGCCATTTGGCCCATCGCATCTCCTCTGCCATTCTATCATTGCTGATCTATTATCCCTCTCAGCACCATTCTCCTGCCTTTGTCCTGTAACCTTTGACACCCTAATTAATCAAGAACCTATCAAACTCCACCTTAAATATACTGAATGATTAGGTCTGCACAGCTGTCTATGGCAAACAATTCCACAGATTCACCATCCTCTGACTAAAGGAATTTTTCCTCATCTGTATTCTAAATGAATGTCCCTCAATTCTGAGGCAGTGCCCTCTGATCCTAAACTCCCCCACTATAGGTAAAATCCACTCCACATCTGCTCTATCCAGACCATTCAATATTCGATAGGTTTTAATGAGGTCACCCCTCATTCTTCTAAACTACAGTGAGTACAGACCCAGAACCATCCAACTCTTCTCATGTATTAACCCTTTCATTTCTGGGATCATTCTTATGAACCTCTTCCGGACTCTCTCCAGTGCCAGCACATCCTTTCTTATGTAAGGGGCCCAAAACTGCTCACAGTACTCCAAGTGCAGTCTGACCATCCTTGCTTTTGTATTCTAGTCCTGTCACAATTAATGCTAACATTACATTTGCCTTCCAAACCACCAACCAAACCTGCAAGTTAACTTTGAGGGAATCTGCATGAGGACTCTCAAGTCCCTCTGCTCCTCTGGTCTTTGAATTATCTCCTCATTTACAAAATATTCCACTCCTTTGTTGCTTCTGCTGAAGTGCATGACCATGAGCTTCCCTACATTATATTCCATCTGCCACTTCATTGCCCTTTCCCCCCAATCTAAGTCCTTCTGCACTCACCCTGCTTCCTCAACACCACCTGCCCTTCGTATTGCGCACAAACGTGGCCACAAAGCCATTAATTCCTTCATCCAAATCATTTACATACGATGTGAAAAGAAGTGGTCCTAGCATAAACCCTTGCAGCACACCACTAGTCAGTGGTATCTGACCAGAAATGGTCCCCTTTATTCACACTCTTTGCCTCTTGAATTGTGGACCATTGTCTGTTGTGGAAGCCCAAAATGGCGAAAGGTGAAACACAACTTCTCAGTATATTTGTCAGATGTCGTGCCCTTCATGATGGCAACCTTGGACTGTTTGCTGTGTGCATCCAGTACAAACAAGACCACGTGGTCCTCTGCAAGCCTTGCAAAATCAATCAGAATCCTCTGCCACGGTTCTACAGGCCACTTCCAAGGAACATTTCTGATTTGCTGAAAACGTGGGCACGCTTTGGTCTTCTCTTCATTGGTTACATCCACTCCTGGCCACCAGAAGAAGCTATGTGCGATTCCTCTCATGTGCTCTATGCCACAGTGTCCTGCATGTAGCTCGTCGAGCATTTGCTTTCTTAATGGTGGAGGAATGGTAAAACAGCAGCCCCAGACTAAACATTCTTCTTTGATGGTAAGCTCCTTCCATCAAGCCTGGTAAGGTTTTGATTCTATGGTTGGCTCTCCTTTCCATTCATGAGTTACCATGTCCAACATTTTCGATAGAACAAGATCAGTACGCATGTGCTTCTGGACTTGCGCCACAGGTATCGGAGCTGTAGGTACTTCCTTGAAGTAAAAGATCTCTTTCTGGAGCTGTAACAACTAAGGGAAGTTTGGATAGTCCATCAGCATTCAAATGGTACTGGGACCTCCTGGACTCTATATTGTACTGATGTGCAGATAGTTACAGAGCCCAATTTTGCATTTGTCTAGCAGCCAGGGAAGGAATGACTGCATGTGGAGCAAAAATTGATATCAGGTGGTGATGATTTGTCAGTAGTATAAATCGTCGACCAAAGAGGAATTGAGGGAATTTCTTATCTACAAAGACAATTGTGAATGCTTCCTGCTTGGTCTGCACATAGTGGCTTTCTGCCTTGCTTAATGTCCCTGATGCTCTTCACCTGATGGCATGATGTGTGAGATAGCTGTCCCTACACCATAGGGTAATGTGTCGCAGGTCAACTGTATGGGCCATGACGGGTTGAAGTGTGTGAGTGCTTCATTCAGATTGTGACAAAGCTCTTTTTCCCTTCTTAAAAGCCTTTTCACAGCGATCTCTCCACTGCCAGTGTGTTGATATATTTAAAAACTCATGAACTGGCTTCAGCAAGCTAGCTGGGTGAGGAACAAACATTGCGTAGTATATTATTAGCCCTAAGATAGATCTTAACTGATTCACAGTGCATCCTGTGTTGTTGGAATCTTCACGATTGCCTTCACCTTTAATGCTGCATTGTGAAGCAGATCTCAAGGCCCAAACCTTCAATCGAAGATCGAAAGTCTTTCCTTCTGGAGCCTTAACCCATATTCTTTGAGTCTTTGTCATGTAGCATCCATGTTTTGTAGGTGCTCACACTCATTTTTCCCAGTAATGAGTAAGTCATCCAAATAGTATCACACTCCTGTCATCCTGCTCAGGATCTGGTCCATTGCTCACTGAAAAAATACGGGAGTCGAGGTGATGCCAAACAGTGGCCCTCGGTACCTGAACATCCCTTTGTGAGTCACTATGGTCACTATGTTCCTGTGACTCTGGCTCCACATGTATCTGCAAGTACACTTGACACAGGTCTATCTTGCTAACCGTCTGTCCTCTGGCCAATCCTGAAAAAGGTCATCAATGAGTGGAGGAGGGTGTTGTGACTGGGAACGAAGTCACCGGAGAGATACCGGACAGACAAGACTTTGTTCAGCAAAGCAGGCAGCTATCATACCTGCGACCATCTTGGGAGAAGAAGCCCACCTGACCAAATATTACATAAAAAATGACTTTTTAAAAAGCTATAGAGAAGGCAAGATGGTGGCTATACTTCATTAGGTGTTTGAGGAGATTTGGTTTGTCACCCAAAACACTCGAAAACTTATAAAGATGTACCATAGAGCGCATCACTGTCTGGTATGGCGTGGGGGTGGGGGGAGCTGCTGCACAGAATATTCACTTTTAAAAATTATTTCTGCTTTTGCACTACTATTTTAAAATTTAGCTATTTAATCTACATAGAAATACTTAAAGTAATTTATTTTTTTACTCTCTCTATTTATCATGCATTGCATTGTTCTGCTGCTGCAAAGTTAACAAATTTCATGACATATGCTGGTGATATTAAACCTGATTCTAATTCTGATTCTGATTTTAGATGCTAAAGCTCAAAGGTAACAGCAGGACAACCCTATAGTTACAATGTATCCATAAGGCTTTGAATTACATATAATTTTCAAACACCTCCAATACTTCAAACAGCCAAAATGAATGTTAATCCCCATCGTCTCTCTAGGTGTATTCATGCATATGCAGATATCTCAGGTGTAGCTCCAGGAAGATCATTGTTCAGAGCTGCATTTTAAATTCAATCAGCAATCCACATTCAAATCTGGAGACTGGTTGCTGTTGAAATTAATATTTGCTATATACCCTAACTCTAGAATATGGCACAACAGAGGGCATTTATTGTTCAGCCATAAGAACCGGATTAATGATTACCTTAAACTCTTCATAAAGTTTTAAAGACCCATCCCTTTATCGGATGAGAACCACTGGGGTTGCCCATTTACTTTCACACACTTGTTCCAATACACTAGTCTTTGTAATCTGGCCACTATCTTTGGTTTGAGGCACTTCTTTTTTTGTGGGCAGAGTTAAAGATGGCACAGGAGGGTGACTTCTCCCAGCTCATCAGCGAAACAGTTAGATTTTAATGTCTCTATGTTCCTTTTCAGGGTGGCTGGGGTACTGATAGGATCTTTGATCTACAGCGGCACTTAAAAACTGCGGTTTTGCATGATGGAGTGTTCCTGTTCTTGGAACTTGCTGATTGGCTGCGTTTCAGTATGTCCAGGTTTGGCCTGAAGCTGGCTGACATGAATTCTTGCCGGTGTCACATACTGAGGCGTAGCAGGAGCTGGAACATCGAAGATATTGAGACAGGCTGTCAGAGGACTCTGCACTCGGTAATCGCTTTGCTGATTCTTGTGTCAGGGAACTCAAAATAAAAAAAAGTGATGCTTCAGACTGACTGTAACAGCAAAATAGCGACTTTTGTCTCTCCTGTCACTGTGGAAGGAGCAGTATCTCTCTGTCCCTTGTTAGTAAAAGGGAGAGCCTGGGGAATATTGAAATTTTGGATTGAATAGTTAGTTTTTGATGGGCTGTAGAACATGGTCTCTCTTTGGGGGCTTTGCTGTTGCTTGCATGATGGGTGGTGGGAAAGCTGATGCTTTATGTTAGAATAATTTGGGGGAGGGTTGATGCTGCTTGCTGCTGATTGTGCATGGGAGGGAGCTAGGGAGCTTTGGGGAACTTACATTTTTTTCCTGTCATTCATTCTTTGGGGGTTTTCTTCTGTTTCAAGGATGTTTGCAGAGAGTAAGAATTTCAGACTGTATATGGTATACCTTCTCTGATATTAAATAGAACTATTGAACTATTGTTTCCTCTAAGTTGTGTGGGTGTGTGGCCTCACAGCAACTGAAATGCTCCCCCACACATAGCTTTTGTTGCTGTGCAGCTGGAAATATCTTATTAATGTGTCACACAGTTTATACTTTATACTTTATACTTTATTGTCGCCAAACAATTGATACTAGAACGTACAATCATCACAGCGATATTTGATTCTGCGCTTCCTGCTCCCTGGATTACAAATCGATAGTAAATATTAAAAATTTAAATTATAAATCATAAATAGAAAATAGAAAAATGGGAAGTAAAATAGTGCAAAAAAAACGAGAAGCAAGTCCGGATATTTGGAGGGTACGGACCAGATCCAGGTCAGGATCTGTTCAGCAGTCTTATCACAGTTGGAAAGAAGCTGTTCCCAAATCTGGCCGTACGAGTCTTCAAGCTCCTGAGCCTTCTCCCGGAGGGAAGAGGGACGAAAAGTGTGTTGGCTGGGTGGGTCGTGTTCTTGATTATCCTGGCAGCACTGCTCCGACAGCGTGCCGTGTAAAGTGAGTCTAAGGACAGAAGATTGGTTTGTGTGATATACTATGTAATATTTTCAGGCCATGTAAACATTTCCTGCTCAGAGCAATCAGCTGTAAAAAATATTAGTGGGAACTTTGGTTTGAGGGCGTATGGAACAAGTCTTGCCTTCAGGGATTTGAGTGTGGCATCAGGCTTGACAGTTTTTCTCTTCATACTGCTCAGCTCTCCATTGAATACTTCTGCATGTTTCATTGATAGCTCTTGTAGACCAGCGCTCTCACCAATCAAGTGCACTTCGTGCCAGTTGAGTTTGAGCAGCCCAGAAGTGCTGGATAACTACCTTTAACAGTGAAGAGTGGAAGTTTCTTTTTCTGTTTGTTAACCCCCCACTGTAACACGTACTACTCCCGTCACTGGAACAACCTCACCAGCGTAAGCCTTGAAAGTCAACCTTACCCCTTCTGGGCTGTGATGCTGCAATGTCTCCTTGTAAACCATCTCTGACACCAGCGATGCTGCAGTGCCCCATGTCCACCTGCATCCTCTCTGTGGCTCCATCCAGCCACAGGTTTATCCAATAGCTTTCTTTATGTCCTGACACAGATAAAACATGCAAAGCCTCTTCCATAACAGAGTGACAGTCACTCAGTGCATCCTCAGCATGCTCCACTATGCTCATGTTCCTTTTTGCTTTTCTAAAAGTTATATTTCCTCATCACAGTGTTTTTGATTGACAGCGTCTTTTTTTACAGGTGCATTTAATACGTCCCTTTTCGACACAGCTTCGACAATCTAAATCCTTATACCAGCATTCTTTGCTGAATGCTCAGTTTTGATTGAGAAGACACCTATTGATGCCAATAGGTGTCATATTCTTACGTGGTGAATAGTTTTCCTTTAAGTCTTTAACAATGGCCTCATAAGACTTATTGCCAGGTTTAGCAGGTTGCACGAGACTGCGTAATGAATTAAACGTTTTTACACCCATCCCAGTCAGAAAAATTAGCACATGAAAATCATCAGAAATTTGATTTACCAGTGCAAAATATTCAAATCTTTCAGTTTATGAACTCCATTGCACTGTCATTTCATCATGCAGCCCCATATTCCAATATTATTGTCATTTTCAAACACAATCACTTTCCAGGAAAGCTACTAGTCTTACTCATCTCTCTCTCCCTCTCTTATTTGTTTTATTTAACCATTCTGTTCTCATTCTCTCCCTTCAGATTCTTCACTCACCATGCTTCCTGCGGCCGTGTTCTTTTCACACACCCGCATAACACAGCGGCACATCGCCAGCATTGCACATGGACTTCTCTTGTCAGAGGGAACAAAACAATAAATGCCACGTGAGGATTTGCCACTTCGTCGCCCGTTGTTATGCATGTGGTACTGGGGAGCCGGGTGACCATGAATAACACACATGGGAGACGGAGAGGTGAGGAACTGTTGATTTTGCTTGTAAGTCATCTACCCAGAGTGCCTTCTCACACTGTATTCAGCATGTAACACACATGGAAGCTTGACAGCAATCCATAAGGGTCAAAATATACATGACTACATAATAATTTTTAAAACTATTTTATGTAACTTGAGATAATTAAAGATGGGACATGGACAGTTATCACATTATAAGGTTATCAGTCCCCAAGATGTATCCATATAAATCTAAAGGTTTATGCATGTACTAACTGAATGTATGGGGCTTGGTGCTAATTCCATTTACTGCTTTAGAGAAACGACTAGGATTTCACCCTCAGGCTTTTGAGGTAAAAGCCTTCACTTCTGCCAAGATCAATTAAGAGTTCTTTTTTTAAAATTTATACTCTAGGTTGCTAACCGTAAGTAGCCAAACAGGGTACAGCCCTGATCTTTATGATCTGCATTTTGCAACTGCAGCTCTGATACTGAAGTTCTACCATTTTTTGACAAGAGTAATTACTCATTTTCAAAAAAATCATGGGATAAGCATTAAGCCAATAGTTTGTTGCTAATGAGAGAAAATTAACTTTCTGAGCCATATCTAATTGTTCCATGGGGAAAATATTATCCTGTAATAACACTATGCTCATTACATGGTTTAATAGGATCGTATTTATAATAAAATCAGAGCAGATAAAAACTCAGAAATCACTGATGACTGATGGAGTTATCACCCGAATTGTTTACTTGTCTTTCTCTTTCTGGTACTAATTTGCTTATTGCCCATTTTCGACCTTCGATTTCCATCTCTGAGTCTTTTTTCCTGGGGTTTTCACACCTGCTAAAGTGCTCAGGCAGCCTTATATCAACTTCAGGAATGGCATCCCCTGTGACTGTCACCTCTCTGTTGCCCTTGATGGTCTGGAGCACACCACCTTCCACCAGTGCTTCTCAAAGTTTGAAGTTCAAAGTAAATGTATTGCCAAAGTACAATTCTGAGATTCATCTTCTTGTGGGCATTCACAGTAAATACAAAGAGACGCAATGAAACTCTTCTCACTGCTGCCATCAGGAAGAATGTTCAGGAGCCTCAGGACTCACACCACCATGTTCAGGAACAGTTATCACCCCTCTAACATCAGCCTCCTGAACCAAGTGGATAACTTCACACAGTTTCACTTGTCCCATCACTGAAATATCTCCACAGCCAATGGACTCTGTTTCAAGGACTCATGGTCTCAATATTTATTGGTTATTTATTTATTATTTTTTTTGTATTTGTACAGTTTGTTGTCTTTTGCACACTGGTTGACAGCGCTGTTGGTGTGGTCTTTCATTGATTCTATTGCGGCTATTAGATTTTTTGAGCACAGTGTCATAGAGTGATAAAAAGTTATAGCACAGAAACAGGACCTTCAGCCCACTTAGCCCATACTGAACCATTTAAACTGCCTCGTCCCATCAACCTGTACCTGGGCCATAGCCGTCCATACCCCTCCCAGTGGGAAGCGAGCATGGCCTAAATGGTGGTATTCCTTGATGATGGATGCTAGTTTCCTGCAACACCACACCTTATAGATGTGTTCAATAGTGGGAAGAGCTCTATCTGCAATGGACTGGGCTGTATCCTTTACTTCTTGTGGGTTCTTCTGTTCAATGGCATTGGTGTTTCCATACCAGGCTGTGATACAACCAGTTGGTATACTTTCCACTGCACATTGATAGAATTTTGTCAAAGATTTCCAAGACATGCTGAATCTTTGCAATCCCCTAATTAAGAAGAGGCACTCCTGTGCCTTCTTTGTAATGACAATTACAAGCTGGTCCCAGGACACATCTCTGAAATGATAACACCAAGGAATTTAAAGGTGCTGATCCTCTCCAACTCTGATTGTCCAGTGAGTGCTGACTCGCAGACCTTCAGTTTCCTCCTTTTGAAGTTAATCAGCCCCTTATTCTTGCTGAGATTGAGTGAGAGGTTGTTGTTGTGGCACCACTAAGCCAGATTTTCAGTCTCCCTCTTATTTGCTAATTCCATACCACCTTTGATTTGACCTATGACATTTGTGTCATTAAATATGGCATTGGAGCTGTACTTAGTTTCACAGTCATAAGTATAAAGCAAATAGAGCAGGGAGCTACGCACACAGCCTTATGATGCACCTGTGCTGATGGTGATTGTGGAGGAGGTATTTTTGCCAGTTGGAATTGTCTGGGTTCTGAAAATGAGGAAATTGAGAATACAGCTGCACAAAGAGCTACTGAGATGTAGATCTTGGAGCTTATTGATTAGATTGGTGAGGATGATAGAACTGAATGCCAAACATGGTCAATGAAAAGTATCCTGATGTATGCATCATTGCTGTCCAAATATTTCAGAGTTGAAAGAAGAGCCAATGAAATGGCCTCTACTATTGACTTGTTGTGACGGTAGGCGAACTGGGGTGGATCCAATTCGCTCTTCAGGCACAACCTGATATGTCATATCATCTGTCTTTCATAGCGCTTCATCACAATGGATATAAGTGGTACTCGTCAACCATGTTCTTCTTGGCACTGGTATAATTGAAGCCTGCTTGAAGCTGGTGGGTACCTCAGACTGCCGAAATGAGAGGTTAAAGGTATCAGTGAACTCTCCAGCTAGTTGATAAGCACAGGTCTTTGGGACACAGCCAGGCACTACATCTGGGCCAGATGCTTTTCATGGGTTCACTCTCCTGAAGGATGCTCTCATGTCAGCCTCAGAGACTGAAATCACAGGGCCTTTGGGGTGTGTGGGAAGGTGTGTACATGTTTTGTTGATCAAAATGATCACAAAAGAAGATAAACCTTGTTGTTCTCCACTATCATCCTGTTGTGTGGGATGCTGTGTGGTCTATTTTTTCTTATCAACCTAATCATAGTCAAGATAGTCATGCAATTATAATGAAAACTTTCACTTCCTTATCCTGGAATATTATTCTTTAAGTCATTAGGCCCCTTCCTGTTTCTCCACTGCAAGTTTCTTTTGATGACATCATCTGAAAACAGTTACTTGTTTCCATAAGTACAATGACAATATTCAATACTACCTCAGCATGGCCCTTCTGGTAGTGAATTATCAGATTGTTAATTAGAATTCAGCACTGTATGGGTCAATATTTCTTGCAAACAAATATTGGGAAGTTAAGTTCATTGCCTTCATCCCTGACATAAATGGTTTGATTTTGTTTGGAATATACTACATGTTTTCTGCTGGCTTTTATCTGTGAATTGCAGCCAGCTGGACACAAGATGAAGGAATAAGTTTGAAGGAATAGTGATTGGGGAACTGGTGTTATACTCACCATTTTCACACTCATTTGAGATGTTTAGGGATAGCCCAGCAGGAGTGGAGGTGCCTATCCTGTCTTCCTTCTTGCATTTCCTCTTCCTATTTTTCTCCCATTTCTCTTCATGTTGTAAGGAGCTCAATGTAGTATAGAGTGAGACCTTGTGATCAAAGTGTTGTGCAGCATCCGAATGACCACTGGGAATCTTGACACAAAGAGGAATGCCACTTTCTGCAGTCTAGCTTTGTTTCTGTAGAGCCATTCGGGTAAATTGTCTTTGTACCCTTCCCTGGAGCATTGCATCCTTCCTAGAGTGTGGTGACCAAAACTGGTCAGAATATTGCAGCTGTAGCTTCAACAGTGCTTTGCACAGGTTCAGTGAAACTTTTATGCTTTTGTAGTGGACCAACATGGATCAAGTATTCATATGTGTATCTACATATATACAGTACTGGTGTGTGCACTTGTGTGTATGCTTGCATATGTGTGGTGTGTGTGTAGGAGAGGATAGGGTTTACGTGTGAGGTTGTGGGGAGGAGTAACTAGGTTGGATTTGGACAGCAGAAGGCTTGGAGGTGTGACCCATGCCACAAGACGGCTGATTTTCGAAGGCTGAGGCAGGTGATACTGAGCATCAAAGTGCCACCAGCTGTGGATACGGAACAGGGAGAAAAGCAGTGGCTGGGGAGGATAAGTAAGCATTAAGTTACAGACAGGTGTTGCTGACAGGTGTTATGGACAGGTGCGATAGAAATAGCATGATTGTAGGAAAATGCCAGAAGTTGTATAAAAAGTAAATATATCACTTGCAGGAAGTAAATCCCATATGCAAGGGTTTTAATATTTTAATTTGTTTATGTAGCTAGCTGCACATATAATTAAAAGTGACTTATAAGTAGATGCCATCTAGTGGTGGCACTACCTGCAGCAGAAATTTTAAAAGAACATATACAAAACAAGACATATAATTATTAGACAATAAACTATCAAAAACGACCAAGCACATTGAAGGAAATCATTCCTCATGAGCTTTCTTGTACTGTTCCCATTTCTCACCACACTCTGCCCCTTGATCATTGTCCAAAAATGATACCTACAGTTCCAATGACCACATCATCACACCACCACCCAACTTAGATATCCACTAGCACCAAGTTACGGGCTGTCTTCTGAAGCAACTCTCTAGTTTTAGACACACCTATCATGGGAACTATCTCATAATTTTATGCTCTCTTAATTTTATTTGTCTCAATGATGTCACCTCTCAGACTTTTGTTTCGGGGCAAATAAACTCCAGCTATCCAATCTCTGCTATTAACTCCACCCTTCCAATACAGACAATATCCTTGTGAATATTCTCTGCACTCTCTATAGCACAGTCTAAGGGAATAGATTTCACACTTGTTTAATACAAGTGTTTCTGCACCTTGAACATCAAAGAAACAACAACCTACATTTAGCTATTCAACCAAGATGAACAGCCTTGGTTGGATGAGCAGAATTTTTCTCCAACAAAGATTTTGGAAAGCACTGTAATTGCTTCTCATTCCCATCATAAACTGTTCCTCGTTGTTACAAACGACAGCCTTCATCTGTCTTCACTTGTGTGACACTGAATCACTGTCATAGTTCTGCGCCCTGAAATATTAACTCTTTCCATAGATTTGATGAATGCTTTAGCATTTTCAGTTTTGTCATCACCTTTGTGTTATACTTCACCCCGAGATGAGCTTTAGTCTTAGCATTAAAATCAGCACCGTCTTCAAGACCATTTTTTCCACTACCAGAAGTTGATTCTGCCTCTGTCTCAGCCCACTTGCTGTTGAGCTTTCATGCACACTGCTGTTCCCCCAATCCTTGCTTATTCCAATACACTCCTTTCCAGTCTTCATTGTTTACTTCAGCTTAAATTCCTTCAAACCATTACACTTGCCCTTGCTGACCTACTGCATATTGAGTATCTGTTAAATACTGGCCTGATGACAAATCCCTTCATACTCCCCAATCAAATTTCTATGACCTCTTCCAACCCTGCAACCCTCCAAGATCTCTTCACTCCTTGAATTCTGCCCCCTTTTCTCATCATAGAGTATATTTCACTGGAGACCATGTTGACAGCTGCCAAGGTCCTAAACTCTAAAATTCCTTCCCTAGACCTTTCTCCCTCTCTCTTCAGTCTACTTCCTTCTTAAAATAAAACCCTTTGATCAAGTTTTTGGTCAGTTCTGTAATATCTTCACGTGGCCAATAGTCACATTTAGTTTTATAACTGACAATTGTACCTCACAAGTGTATCCTAGCGCATCTTTAGACATTTTGCTGCATTAAACGCAAATATATAAATGCAAGATGCTGTTGCTCAGCTGTCTAAGGTGCAGAAGCATTTATACCAAGCCACCAGGGACTCTATTTACATAGGCTAAGCTAGAGAGGATGAAGACAAGATTCATAAGGATTGAAATGCCGGAGTGATTGGATAGCCTGAGACTCTTTTCCCCAAAGCAAAGGAGACTGAGAGGTGATGGAACTGAGATATATAATATAATGAGATGTTTCCCATAGTAGTGATGCCTAAATCTAGAGGGACATGGGTTTAGGGTGAAGAGAAAGGAGGTTTAAAGGTGATCTGAGGCATAAGGAGCAGCTGGTATTTGGAATGAGGTTGTGGCAAGATTAGAAACAACATTTAAGAGACATCTTGACAGGTACCGGAATAAGCAAGGCATAGAGGGATAGGGAATTACTGCAAGCAAATATGATTATGATGATGATCGACAGATAGTGGTAGGTTGAAGGGCTTGATTCTATGCTGTGCAACTTTATGACTCTACTACTATCTATTTATCCATTACAAATAGAAATTAATCCTTCAAGGGAGACATGTGAATACAAAACAAAACTTTAGAATTTTGACATTATTTAGTGATCCTCAAAACTTTATGGGGATTTGCCTGGCAGTTTACAGAGCATTTCCAAGCACTCTAATGTCTCTTCATTTCCAGGACAATATGAAAGCTACTGTTCACCCAGATTCCTGGAACCGAGTGTGAAGCTTCGGACCGAGAGGGGAGTTTATCGTGTCAGCTTATATTACCAAGACAACTTGGCTGGTTAGTTGTCAACAACATGATGGATTAAATCAGACTGCCAGGCTCATGTTTAGCATTGATGTTTTGAGTTATCCACCCTGCACAGTTCTGTTGCCAGCATGTAATATTCATAGCCATTTTCCCTAAAATGGTTTTAACCACTTCTCAGGCACGTGCATTGTTAATCAGTGATTTTATAACTGACAGTTGTACCTCACAAGTGGTGTGTTCAGAACAAGCGGTTGTGGTAAAATAGGTGTGAATATATCGGTGCCAAACTTTAGGTGTGACAGGGCCATGGACAAACCCATAATCTACGGAAGAAGGATTCCTTCGATTAAAGTGATGGAAGTCAAGGGACAGACACTTGCTGTATCAAGATTAATAAAAGTGTAAAGTATGTTGCAGTCAGAGGAATTTTAACCCAGCTGACTAGCTGGAAAACCTGAAGTACAGAGTGGAAATCAGATTTTACTGCTTATTGCCTACTCTGTGTTTACTTCAGTGGAGAAGAAAGTCAGGAATGATGTAAATCTTTCATAGGACTGAAGCTGATATTTCTTGGTGGCAGTGTTAGGAAGAATTCATCTCGTAAAAATCACAGGCACAGAATTTGACAAGTAACAACATCACTTGGAAGTATAGGAGCAGCAAACGCAAGGGAACACCAACACCCCTTAATTAAAAGCGATACTGAATATGCTGGAGATCCAGAATAACACACACAAATAGCTGAAGGAACTCAACAGGTCAGGCAGCATCTATAGAATGGAGTAAAGAGTCCTGAAGATGCCCAAAATACTGGCTCTTTATTCTTCCCCATAAATGCTGCCTGACCTGCTGAGTTCCTTCAGCTTTTTGTGTGTGTTACCCAACACTTCTTAATTTCCAAGTTACCACAAACACATGCTGGGCATTGATATTGTCGAAATCCTGAAATTTCTTACTTAAAAGCCTTGGGGATTATGTTGCGTATTTAATATTTCAGTAGCATTTGAGTAATATTGTAAATATGTTGTTTGATTAAGTATTCTTATTCATTTAAATAATTCATTATGGGTACATGTAAAAGTAAGTGAATTACATACGTCATGACATTACCACCTGATACATGCAAATCTTGCTCATAGTAAACACAAAGTTAGATATGTTATTCCGGACTCCCTTGTTTTTATGTTTGGAGTCACAAAACATAACAGATTATGTATGAATTTTACATATTTAATGTAACATAAGGAACTGGAAGACACGAGCTTCAAGAATATCCAACAATTAAAGTTCCTCACAGATTTATGTTCTGCTAGAAAATTGTACACAAATTGCTTGCTAGCTAGGAAACTGGATGATGCAGAAAAATATTGGATCTAATGGCAGATGGAATAGTTTTCTTCGCTACCTGGATCCTCTACTATATTTCCTTTTGCTACATTTATATTATGTGGAGGCTTGTCAGATAGCAAGGGGATTTCCAGTTTCTTAGTGCATTGACATCTTCCCATATTTTCAACGTGGGGTTCTGAACACTTACAATTACATAAGCAATTGTGTAACTCTCCTAAATAGACCTTATAGTTTCAGTACTGTTCACTAATGCCTTTAGTTCTGATTCTCTATTTCCACATCTTCCTTATATATTATCTGTAAAACTCCATAGAGCTTCTGCATTCAGCATCATTCCCATCGTGACTTATAAATGGGGAATGAGTCTCTCAAACAAGTCCTCCGTGCCATTGAACGTTGCTGCATACTTATTCCTGGGTTTAGGACACTATAAGCCTGGCTCACACAGCAATAAGTTGTCCCATTGTACAGATATTGGAGAACTCTTTAGCAGCAAGTAATATAGTTAAGATAACAATATTAGGAGTTAAAATACTTCGATATCAATAAGATATTAGAAGATCAAACAAGAAGAAGAAGTCATAAAATACATGAGTGGGCCAATGTCTGATAGCAGTTGAAGATAGAGGCTGTCTTATCTTGAATGCAGAGATAAGACTGGTCTTTGATCTTCTACTTGCCATGGTATACCCTGGTGAATTATCTCTTTTCC
Source organism: Mobula birostris (assembly GCF_030028105.1). Classification (NCBI taxonomy): domain Eukaryota; kingdom Metazoa; phylum Chordata; class Chondrichthyes; order Myliobatiformes; family Myliobatidae; genus Mobula; species Mobula birostris. Next base: position 58,583,931 of record NC_092380.1, on the reverse strand, counting down.
TGTCATAAATATGAAAACTGGTGCATAATAAGTTTGCTTGTAACCTTGTGAGATTAAACAGTACACCTTGATGCACATTAATTATATCAATGGGGAGTATACTGAATAGTTAACACCTACTGTAGGCATGCAATATAATTCAAATAATTTAAGAAATCAAGTTGTTTACTGTTTACCTGTGTTGTGCACGACATACATTTTGAATTATATTTTATTAATACGTCATTCTTCAGTTCAAATTACCATTTGTTTTTCTTTCCCTGGTTAAAAGTTTAATCTTGCCTGTTTTTCACTCTTCATTTCAATTCTCATAATCCTCCAGTGCCTGTTTTAGTTGTTTTATCCTTTCACATCACCCCTCTCCATTTTTGAACCAAGATTACCTTCCCTGTCTTCTCCCTGCTCCTTCATATCACACCTTTTGGTTCTGCAGCTACCTTGCACTTGCTCATTCCCAACTACTGCCCACCACTGTTCTCTCAGTGAACAGACTGGGATGGAATGGGCCGGTAAGGGGCAGATGAGCTGAGGAATGCAAAGTATTACATTTTGGGAGGGAGACCAGGAAGAGGCAGCATAAATTTGAGAGAGCAATTCTTGACGGAACATCAAAACACAGAGAGATGTAAGGAGGGAATTGGTTTAGAGTGATCCCAAGGAAGAATAGCTTCACTGAGAAGGTAGCTGGAATCTGAAGCACTGAGAGGGTGGTAGAAGCGAGAACTCTTGCAACATTTAATAAGTATTTGGCCAAGCACTTCAATTATCAAGGCACAGAAGGTTGCAGACCAAGTTGTAAACGGGATTAGTACAGAAGTGTGCATTATCGGTCAAGGGGTCTTTTTGACACTGGACATTGCTGTACGCTGTGGGTGCATCTGTCCCACGTAGGGAGGCTCAGTGGTACAGAAGGTAGCAATGCTGCCTCAGAACCCTGAGCACTGGTGCTATCACCGTGGAGACCGCGCAGATCTCCACTTGGCACTCTGGAGTCCCCCCACAGTGGCGGGATTTGTTGGCTAATTAGCGACCATATATTACACCTAAGGTGAAGGTGGTTAGCTGGTGCATCAAGTTGGAATCAACGTGAATGTGAGAGAGAATAGTTTATAAAACTAATGTAGGAAAATAAAGTTAATGGAATTGCTCTGAGAGCTAGTATGCATTTGATGGGATGAAACGTCACCTTCTATGTTATAAGACACATGAGAAGCCCTCTGACTTAAAAAAGGTTTCTGCTGGTCTTTCTCCCAAACATCAGATGTAAGCATCTCCCCATTAAGGTCTTTCAATATATTGATTGATAGATTTTTAGGCACAGCTAGAATCAAAATCAATTCCTCGGTCTTTCAATTGCAACGTTTGAGTGTTTTGTGGTATAATTGGTTCTCACTCCAAGATCTGTCCTGCACTTTATGTGCAATTTTCATTGCAAAGTATAAGGTACATTCAAAACTAAAAACTTACCTGACTATAAAACTTGAATACTCTCATTGAGAAATGGTATTTTGCTTATTTTTTGATATACTTTGATATTGCATTTATTTCCAGAAGCAAATTACGTTCCTCTCTTAAAAATTGTGAAGTTGATCAAGACGAGTTTAAAACAGAGTTAGGCTGGCTTATACCCTGAAAGCAGTGCTGAAATTCAATCCATATCATTCATGATACGATCACACTCAGTTCCGCGCAGTTGCTGATACCTTGCTGTCAAGCAGTCAAGCACCAGCCCTTAAAGGCACCTTCCCTGAGGCAGTTAGGTAGCAGCTATATGGATGATAGGTACTGTGGAGGGGAGAAGGAAGAAACTGCATGATCCATGGATAGAGCATTAGGCATTTGCATTAGTGAGATACAAGCCAGGATGGAGGTGAAGTTTGTCTAGATCTCTGCTGAGGCCATTGTGCAAAGGATCCACAGGAAGTGGCCCGAGTGTCTCATCCGCAGTGAGAATCCATGCACAATAGAGCAATGTTACAACAAGTTCATAATGTCATGATATAAGTGAACTATGCACCACGACAGTGTTGTTATACAGGAACACTTTATTTATTTATTGACATGGGCCCTTCTGGCATCTGGCCCTGCAATCCTCCGACTTAATCCTCGCCTAATCACAGGATAATTTGCGACCAATTAACCTACCAGCCAGTATGTCTTTGGATTGTGGGAGGAAACTGGAGCATGCGGAGGAAACCCATGCAGTCATGGGAAGAACGTATGCTTCCTTACAGGCAGCGGCGGGAATTGAACCCCGGTCGCCTGTACTGTAAGGTGTTGTGCTAACCACCACACTACCATGTCACCCACCACCTCCCAACCTTCCAGATAAATTCAAATACTGGAAACGCTCAGCAGGTCAGACAGCACTTGTGGAGAGGGAAGCAGACTTCACATTTCAGATCAATGACCTTTGATCAGTTTTGACAAAATCTGCTAAATACTTCCAGCACTTTATGCTTTTATTAAGCTCATTACGAAAGTTTTATTGTAATTACCACACCCCGTTTGAACCAAGTACCTGCAGGCACTACTATTGCCATCTGTGCTGCATCACCTGATAGAGGCTTTAGATCTAGCTTATTATTGCAATCCTCTTTTCTTTTATCTTTGTAGGGTTTGAGTAGAGACTCGCCATATCCTTATCACTACCTCAGGAGGACCCAGAGCATGAGACAATGAAGTGCATGGAGGAGTAAGGGGAAGAAAGCAAAGAGAGGGTGAGGTTAGGGGGTGTACACAGATGATGAACACAATGCTTCATTATGGTCAACACCCAGAGCATTGGGATGAGCGAAATAGGTTGGAGGTAATGTATCTTGGTAAAACAAGCACTTGTGGACTTTACCTTGGCACTAGGGAATCCCAGTTCAGTGACTGGATAGAGCAGCGATTATTTGCACATTATATAATCCAGGAGAACTTGGTTGTGAATCACACTGGAATGCTTTCGATGCAGATGTCAATGAACAAAATGGTTTGTGTATTGATAGTCCTGGCCATCTGAAAGCAGAATTTGAGAAGCAGTGTGGAGGAATCCATCCCAATACTCTCATAGAAAGTTGGGCAGACCTTGGAGACAATGAGCTCCACTCTGGAGATCATTTGCCCTTCTCCGTTGGGGCTTTCCAGCCTTGGAGAACCAGAGCCTGCAAATGCTTTGCTGTTTAGACAAGTCCCTGTACTTTGGAATGGGGTTTGTACAGGTGTGCATGATTGTGTCACCTGCAATGTCTCGCTATGGAGGTGATCACTAAGTATGGAATTCTGCAGCAAAATAGAAGTCAAAAAAGCACTTGTTCTAACATACTCTCTGGCCTTTGGAAGATGTTTGATTAGATAGGAGTCAATTCAAAGGGGCCCAGTCTGATCTTGCAACATTAATGGAATGTCCTGAAATAATAATAAATGTCCTAAAAGAATAATAATAAAGAATATATTGTAGCATGTTGTGTGTTTGACTCAGATTGTTCCAACACAGCTACTGTATGCTCCTTTGCACTTCAGCTTATATCAGGCCGAGCAAGATTAGGTATAGCATCAATGTCTGACACTTGGAAAATGGTTCATTTATGAAAGTGCAACGTCCAAGTCTAAAATTGGCGCAACTTCAATGGGAAATAACTACTATCATCAGCTATTTGAATATATAATTTTAAATTATAACAATAAAGTAATACAAGACCAGAAGACATTGGAGCAACATAAGGCCATTCAGCCCTTTGAATCTGCTCTGTCATTTGGTTAATTGGAACAGGCACATATTTGGGACAACCCCTAAACAACAAAGACCTGAGATCCCCTTCATTTATTTAGGACATCATGCTGCTTAATTGGGGCAGGGAATGGTCAGTCACATGCACTTCTGTGGCCGTTAGACATTATACTGTGCTTAGAGTGAACAGTTACGTTTGTTTGTGTTATGTTATCCATTTGGGCTGATGGATGCTGATTCAAAAAGCAGGTAAGTTTGATAATTTTGCCTTTTTCATTTTGACTTTAAACATTTTTTGAAATACTTGCCATGAAAAGATTTGAAACTAGCTGAAAAATAATTACTCTGCTGGACCATAATAAAAGCCATCTGCCTAACACCACTCATCGGCAGCCGGCAGAGATAATTGGAGTGCTGAAATGTACAATTGCATGCTTAATACATCAGCAAGATAAACTGCGGGAAAAATGGAAATGACGTGAGGGAGAACAGGGAACATCTTAACAACAAAAACATGAAGGTAAGGATCCAGACTTTGAAGTGGCCTTCAATCAATGATTTTTCATTGTAAATGGACTAAGTGTGCATATCAGTGAGCAATTGTTAAAAAAACAAGTCAGAGGAGCTAGCTAAGAAGCTAGGTAATGATGGTCTTAAAGCAATGGATAGTTGGTTGTCTGGATGGAATTGCAGGCATCACATTAAACTCAGGAAAGCACACAGCAAGAAAGGCAGTGCTGTTTCTGTGCAGAAATGTGGAAATCTACAAAACTCCTTGACTTGCTTCAAAAATTTTATGCAGATGATGTCTACAATGCTGATGAAACAGCCATTTTAATTGTGCCATGCTGGGTGGTGCCCTTTGCCACACACAGGCAACAATATCAGTTTCAAAGAAAGCAATGGATTGCATAACTGTGTTGTGTTGTCAGGAACTGTTCAAAAGAAATTGCTGGTTTTTGGGAAAAGCATTAAACCTTCATGCTTTAAGAGTCTAACAATGGATAATTTACCAATTGAGTACAATGCTAATAAGAATATGTGGATGACTTTTGAAAGTTTGAATAAAAGGCTGATGAGTTGGGATACAGAGCTATAGTAGAAATCAAGCAAAATTCTTCTGCTTGTTGACAATGACAAGCCTAATGTAGAATGTTTGGGAAGCATCCAGCTGGAGTGTCTGTCTGCCAGTACAACATCCTTGGTGCAGCCAATGGATATGGAAATCAAGAACTTTATTGTTGGATTACAATAGCACTTCATGCATCTGCATTAGGTGTCTGTGCCGATTTTGTTCAGTTACAGTCAATCAAAAGAACATGATGAATTCCTCTGCCTTTAGAAAATGAATACACAGTTTTATAGTACTATAGTAAGATTGCTAGTGTTCTAATCTGTTCTGTTTTTCATTTAAGTACATAATTTGTTACTTAGCTAAATGGCAGTTTATCTTTTAACTATTTTCATGAAACTTCAGTTAATTGGGACAGCTGCTTAACTGGACCAAAATGTACTGGTCCTGATACATCTCAATTAAGTGGAATCCGCTGTATTTAAGGAAAGGCCATGTGGTTTATGGTAGCAGAATTGCAAAAACAATTACATCTGGTGTGGAGCAGCAGACTAGAGTTAGTTCTGTGAGCACAACCCAAATTTTCCACTTGGATTATTGTTCAATGTTGGGGTCACTATGCCATTGCTAGATATTGTCTAGTAACAGTCTCATGCAAACGCAAAGTAGATGCATATTGTGGAAACAATGAAGAGCTGGACTTCACAGGCATCTGTGGCAATGAATTCCACAGATTCACTACCCTGCGTTTAAAGAAGTTTCTCCTCATCTCCATTCTAAACGCTAGACTCTTCCACTATTGCAAACAGTAGTGTTTTGATACTGATTATACATAAGAGGAATTTTGAGAGGGCATTGCACCATCAGAGGTACTCGTGAGATATTAAAACAAGATTGGATTTATTCTTGCAAGATGATGCAAGGGTCCCATGTCATTTTGAAGAACAGCAGGCTATTACTCCCTCTGCCCTGGTCAATATTTACTTCACTTTTCAAGTACAATTACACAAACATTATCATGTTATGGTTTTTGGATAAATGCTCTGTACTAATTGCCTATCATGAGTTTTAAAATTAAACCAAGTATCAAAAAGTACATTATTGGCTCTTAAGTACTTTGCAATGTTGTGAAATTGGCTTGAAATGCCCTGGATACATGCAAATTTTTCTTACCTGTTGGAGTCTGGTTCTTCATTGTTTGGACTATGTCCATCCCCTTTGCACTTGCATGGAACTTACCAGATAATATCTGACACTGGCAAAATTAATCCAACATTGAATAATTATCAAATAATAATGAAAATATTGGGTTGTGCTCACAGAGCAAAATCTTAGCTTGTGGGTCTGCGCCAAAATGCAATTATTTTTGCAATTCTACTAATATGTCCACATGGCCTTTCCTGACTCACTTGACAGGCACTTAAAATGTGGAAATATTTTATCTCACTTGGTTCAGCCCTCTGCAAATATCAATAAATACATGATGCAGGAATGAACAGATTGCAATCAGCAACTGGGAAAGCAAATGAATTTTCTCATCTTCTTGTACTGTTGAGAGAACATAAGAATTTAAGAAATAAGAGTAGGTCATCTGGCCCGTTGAGCCTGCTCTGCCATTCAATAAGATCATGGCTGATCTGGCCATGCACTCACCTCCACCCACCTACCTTTTCCCCATAACCATTAATTCCCCTACTATGAAAAAATATATCCAACCTTGTCTTAAATATATTTAAAAATGCAAACAACAGGAATTCTGCAGATGCTGGAAATTCAAACAACACACATCAAAGTTGCTGGTGAACGCAGCAGGCCAGGCAGCATCTCTAGGAAGAGGTACAGTCGACGTCCTGACGAAGGGGCTCGGCCTGAAACGTCGACTGTACCTCTTCCTAGAGATGCTGCCTGGCCTGCTGCGTTCACCAGCAACTTTGATGTATGTTGCTTAAGTATATTTACTGATGTAGCCTCCACTGCTTTTGAGAGCAATTGATGCCATCACTTCTTATCTGAGATCATAGAACAAGAATTCATGCTGAATCCTTCTTGGATTCTGTGACTAAGAACTTCATAACTTAATCACAAGAAGAAGAACATCTATAAAAAGAGGGAAAAATAGAGCATTGCCTCCAGTTTCCGGGGAGTTTGGATACATACTTGTTTACTAATGCATTGGGTGTTTGTTGGTCTTCTTTTTAATGGGTTCTTTAGGGTTTCTTGTTTTGTGGCTGCCTGTAAGCAGATAAATCTCAAGGTTGTATAATTTAAACATACTTTGATAATAAACAAACTTTGAACTTTGAACTTCAAAGATTTGTCACTTGCTGTGCTATGTCACGAATTGTGCATTGAATGGCTCAAAAAAAAATTAAAACACCTTCAACTAATTGTTTACAATCAATGAAGTGAAGGTGAAGAAGTGAAAATATTGGAAACCAGCAACAGAAACAGACAATGCCTGAAAGATCTAGCAGGTCACAAAACAACTGTGGAAAGAGAAATAGGATTCACATTTCTGGCCCAAGGGTTTCCTTTCCACAGATAAAGTTGGCAGACATCACCTCGATCATAGTACTAATCAGCAGAGGCGATGAATCCAAGTACCACAAGGAGGTCAACAGACTAGTGTCCTGGTACAATCACAGCTTGGAGCTGAATGACCTCAAAACGGTGGAGGCGCATTTTGACGTCAGGAGAAATGTGACTCCTTTCCACTCACTCACCATCAACAGTTAGCAGTGTTTCATTATTCAGGTTCATGGGCATCATCATTTCACAGGACTTTATGTGGGAGGACCATATCTCCTTCATTGACCAAAAAGCTTGACAGAGGATGTACTTCTTGTGGAAGATGGTAAAATTCACATTAGCCATTGCTGTCTGGTTTGGTGCAGCATGATCTCACAGTATACAAAAACTACAGGGAACTGCCAGGACAGCAAGAAAGGGAATTAGCTGCAGACTACCGTCATTGCAAGACGTATATGTCTAGGATAACTAAGCAGACAGGAAAAATCATTGCAGACATGATCCATCTAGAAAAGCATTTAACAAGGTCCCGCATGGAAGGCTGGTCGAGAAGGTTTAGTCGCTGGGCATTCAGGATGAGATAGTCAATTGGATTAGACATTGGCTTTGTGGGAGAAACCAGAGAGTGGTCGTAAGGGTTTGCCTCTCTGATTAGTGATGTGTCGCAGCGGTCGGTGCTGGGACCTTTCTTATTTGTCGTCTATATCAAAATCTGGATGATAATACAGTTAACTAGATCAGCAAATTTGCGGATTACAACAAGATTGGGACATTGCGGACAGTGAGAAAGGCTATCATGGCTTGCAGAGGGATCTACATCATCATATGGAAAATTGGCCTGAAAAATGGCAGATGGAATTTCATGCAGACAACTGCAAGGTTTTGCACTTCGGTAGGACCAACCAGAGTAGGTCTTACACAGTGAACAGCAGGGCACTAAGGAGTATAGTAGAACAAAGGGATCTGCGAATACAGGTGCATATTTCATTGAAAATGGTGTCACAGGTAGATGGTGACTAAGAAAGCTTTTGGCACATTGGTCTTCATAAATCAGTGTATTGAGTACAGGAGATGGGATGTTATGTGGAAGTTGTATACGGTGTTGGTGAGGCCTAATTTGGAGTGTTGTGTGCAGTTTTGGTCACCGACGTACAGAAAAGATGTAAACAAAGCTGTAAGAATGCAGAGAAAAATTACAAGGACGTTGCTGCGTCTGGAGGACCTGAGTTACAGGTTTCCCCCACCATTCGAAGGTAAAGCGTTCCTATGAAACGGTTCGTAAGCCGAAATGTCATAAAGCGAAGAAGCAATTACCATTTATCTATATAGGAAAATTTTGTGAGCGTTCGCAGACCCGAAAATAACCTACCAAATCATGCTAAATAACACATAAAGCCTAAAATAACAGGAATATATAGTAAAAGCAGGAATGATATGATAAATACACAGCCTGTATAAAGTAGAAATACTTTTCCACAATCATCGCCGGCACTGTTTTCCATAGCGAAAATCTCACGCAAGTGCTCTCGGCAGAAAATCTCACGCAAGCGCTGTTGGCAGAAACACTCTCTCCAGTAACCTTTAAGCTATGAAGCTGCCAAATCATACCAAGTAACATGTAAAAATACACAGCCGCTATAAAGTAGAAATAATGTATGTACAGTGTAGTATCACTTACCGGAATTGGGAAAGCATGGAACACACTGATAATGGTGTGTTAGGCTGAGTTGTCGCAGGTTGGAGTGGTGCAGTGGCCCCCACCCTCTGGGTAGCGACCACGCAGGGGTCCACCGCACCCAGCACATCTTTAAGAAAAAAGCCGAAATAAACGTGCTAATTAATTAGGTGCCGCCTGACACGTAATTGTCGGCCCAGATCAGAGGTGATTACCGATTGTTTATTTGCATGTTTATTTCGGCTTTTTTCTTAAAGATGTGCTGTGTGCTCCCGGCTCCCGCTGCATTCTCGGCAAATCGGCATCTGTCCGTGGCCTGGGGATTGGGGTGGTGGGACGCTGGGGTGTCATCTCATTGTCTTCTGTTTCCATTAGAGCAGGCAGCTCATCTTCTTCTATGACTGCCCGCCTCGATATCGAAGGTCGAGGTTCGTCGTCTGCTGTGGCTGATGTAGAAGGCTTGCTTGTCTGCTGAGCCTCGTGCATTTTTCTATCATACAGTTCTTTGTAAGCACTCAAGCCATCCTGCAACTATCCCCTAAACCTACATACCCTTTCAAAATTAAAGTCGTACTTTATCATTGCAGCGAAAATCTCACGCAGTTGCTTCACGTTCATTTCGCCACTGAATTCGGTTTCGATTGTTATCCTTTCCTCTTCCAAACTGCATCAGCTCTTCATCTGTCAGTTCTTGGTGATGGGACGCCGAAACCTCTTCAACATCATCTTCGTCAGCTTCCACAAGCCAAACTCACGTTGTCCTTACTTCGTTCACCACGATCAAAACGCTTAATTATGTCTAGTTTTACGCTATGTATAACACCCTTACAAGCTCTTTTAGACTTTTCCGATATCTTAGAACTCATCTTCCTAACGGCTGCTCAATGCAACGTGTTTAAGCAATGCCGTTCCGAATCCAGGGGAGAGCAGCTGCTCGGGGCGCGCGCTGCCTTTTATCGCGCGCTGATTCTTTTGTGCGCTGATTTTTTTCGTAACAGTGAAAACACCTTCTGTTAGCGAAAACAGGGTACTAATGTAGGTCTTTTGTAACAGTGAGATTTCATAAAGCGAACGTTCGAAAAGCGGGGGACACCTGTATAAGGAAAGACTGAATAGGTTAGGACTCTATTCTTTAGAATGTAGAAGATTGAGAGGAGACTTGATCGAGGTATACAAAATTATGAGGGGTATCAATAGAGTAAACGCTAGGAGGCTTTTTCCACTGAAGTTGGGTGGAACTATAGCCGGGGTCATGGCTTAAGGGTGAGAGGTGAAATGGTTAAAGAGAACATGAGGGGAAACTTCTTCACTCAGAGGGTCGTCAGACTGTGGAATAAGCTGTCAGTACAAGTGGGCCAGGCGAGCTCGATTTCAACATTTAAGGGAAGTTTGGATAGGTACGTGGATAGTAGGGATATGGAGGGATATGGTCCCAGTGCAGGTCATTGGGAATAGGCAGTTTAAATGGTTTTCAGCATGGACTAGCTGAGCTGATGGTCCTTTTTCTGTGCTGTACTTCTCTAAAATTAGACTTTTAGCATTCTTTACGAGGTTTGTAGATTAATATTGACCACTGGACAAAGTAGTGGAAGACAACAGGTGCCTTCGGGAACCTGGCAAGTAATTATCTGACTTCAAAAGTGGAAAACAAGAGAACATACGTAAAAAGCAGATGGCTAGACGATTATCCTCTAAGCTTTGAATACATATACTACAAACTTTGAAATGTTATGTAACCAATTCACACAATGACCTAAATCTAAAGTGATTTAGAAAGAGAAATCTTGCAGCAGAGATGCAGAACTCTAACACACAGTAGTTATAAAATTCTGCAGTGGTAGGAAAAATTGCAAGTGCAAGTGGAGATGGTGTGGCTCGACAGGATGGAAAGGACAAGTGCCTCTGTTTTGTTCTGGTTAAATATATCAGATAAGAGCAGGTTATTTCACAATCCCTGCACAGACTTGTTTTGACTTGAAGGAGTTTAACAATCCTGAGACCATTATTTTCCTTTCCTGCTAAGGGTGAGTGTAGTCGTAGCACATTCCATCACTTAAAGTGCTAGTGCACTGAATCCTGTGTTCAGCTATGTATCAGGTTATCCTATTTAATAAGTGGGCAGAGCTGATCCCTTCAGGCTGCGTCGTTTAGTCTCTGTATTTTTTTGTAAATACAGCCAAGTGTCAGCTATGGGAAGTATTTTTTTCATATTACCAGCAAGCTGTAGCTTGCCTCGGCAGCATGTCATGCAAGGATTAAGGAAGAAAAAGCACAAATACAGAAATCTTTAACACAAATATTGTATATCGGATTTTTTTCTCATGAGACAGTGAAGGTCCAGATTATAAAGTGCAATTTAAGTTCACTGTTGCACCAGGTAGGGTCTATTGCTCTTTCGCCTTTTTTATACATATTTAAGACTAGTTCTTGTAACTGTATTTCCTCATTCGTGTTGCTTAATTCTTGAAAAACATCAGTAAGTAAATTCAATAAACCTTGCTGGGAGACTCTTCTGTCAGGAGAGGGAGGTTGTTAGGGTGGGAAGATCAATGAGGCTATTTTCTGATCCATAGTTTTCATTTGGAGAAGTATGGATTATAGAAATGCCAACACAATTGGAAGAACAGCGCCTGGGTTTGCTGTGATCTTGGTGTGCATTTGTCCCTCACCCAGCCCTAAACAGCTGGTCTAGATATATGAAGGTTCAAGGGTCGGCTTTATTCATCATATGCATTTGCATGTATTAGGAATTTGCAGTGATGAGCTGGCATGATCTACAACAAAAAGCTACAACACTCAACAATTATAAACAATAAAGAATGATATAAAAATAAAGTTAGAAATGTGCATAAACACATAAATACCAGCATGTATTTACAAAGCAAACAGCATTACAAAAAGTGCTAATCAAAATTCACCATGTTGGCACAAACAATGCATCAATTGCTCAATGCCTTACTGTATAAAGTCATTAACCCTTTGAACAAATGTAGTTAGTTATTACAAATCTCAATTTTTAACATGAATTAATTTCTGGGCTCTGTAAAAATTCCATCAGAGAAAGCAGATGAAAGTTCATTCTTCAAAAATTTCTTTAATGTGCCTTCAGATTATGCTGAGATTTCTTAATGCAAGTAGCAGAGGACTCTACTTTTTGAAGTTCTAGAGACTATTTTTTTTGCCAGTCTTACACTGAAGCAAAAGTGAATTTCCTATGGATGCAATTCATTTGGGTTCGATCTGCTTGACCTCTCTGTTACACATTGAATGGGAAATCTCCATTCATGGGGTGTTTAAGCCAGAAATGGATGGTGCAGATTTGTACAGGAGAACCTGAGGTCGTCTGGTATTTCATAATAACCTTTCTTTGTGATTTATAAGTAATCTTAGTAAGATCAAAGTCAACTGAAATGTCCTCACAAATCCATTAAGGCAAAGAATATATACATGAAAAGAAATAGTGGCTTACTTTCACGTAAAAGACTTGTCAATATTCAGTTTTTAACTCTCGTCATGAACTCAGTATTACAAACATTGTTACATTGCCACAAAGCAGAAGTATCACATGACTTTCCCCTCCAACTGGATCACAGTATGTTCATGCACAGAGATACAGGGAGCACAATTTGCTTATGTATTAGATACTCGACATCCACAAGTCTCAACACATCAGAACCTTTTGATACTTAGCACTCTACACATGCTCAGAAGATCTTACCAACTATAGAATTCTTAAATCTCACATCCCACTGTGAAAACTCACGAGTTAAAAGAAGTACGTATAGCGGATGTACTGTAAGTGGCTCTGACAGGGACGTGACAGAAGACTCTCTGTCAGATTTGTTAGGAATGCTGTATTTACACTTGTTATTTGTTTTTCCTGTGGCAAATAAATTAAATAGGCGATTTAGGTGAAAGTTTCCATTGGCACGAATAAGATAGAAACGGACGTCAGGCTTAGCCTAATGATGGTATAACTAGTACTGAATAAATTAGGGACAATATCTCTTGCTCAGTGGGATGATTAAATAATCAGAATAGAAATGTTTGGGAAATTCTGCCAGCAGTCAGTCTTGTGCCCAGATGGCTACAAGTGACCAATATTAATTTTATTAAATAATTAACATATAAGGCTCCATCACACTGCATGTTTTGGCAAAATTACCCTGTGATTATTGGGAAAAGTAGTTGAAGATAGTTGCCTTTATTCTTTAAATAGATCATTTGGGCAGTCCCTCAGGGTCAGGGATGACTTGATTCTTCTCCATTTCTGAGCAGTGGAAGATGATTGTGCTTGAGTTGTCTTAATATAAGTGGCCTGTGCACCCGGATCCAACAGGGATCTTATTAAGAAAGGTATTGGTCAAGTGGCTGGGAAATTCAAAATAACTTGATAGCAAGCTCTGTAACATAGACTTAGCCCACACATTGTACACAAACACACACATATAGACACATATAGACACACACACACACACACACACACACTCATAAAAGATTTCTATATTGCAGGCTATAAAAATCTGGAGGATGACTCTAGAAGTCATTGGAGGGGCTTTAGAAATACATAGCAGTTTGTTATAGACTACTGTGAGTCAAACTGCAAATCACTGGGTGACACAATATTAATTGACAATAAGATATCCCTGAGAAATTGGGAGCTGTATTCAATTAATGATAGTGCCCTTTATTATTGGACTTGAGCTTAGTTAGTAACATTAGTGAGAAAGGTCTACAGAGCACAAACCATGCATCAGATCTATTTTGGCAACTGATAAATATTTCAACGGAGGCATTGCCAAAGCATAGGAGGGTAATTCTAATCAAGCTGTCCCATTCTCACTTGCACAAACACCATTATGTTTATTTCAAGTTACACAAAATGCCGCTGTGTTTATTTTGTCATGTAAGTTATATAAAATTTATGCCAAGTTTATGTTAAACCTATGTTTGTAATGTACTGTGCTGCTGCTGAGAACAGCCAATTTTCTCAGCATTTATACCTTGTGTATGAATGCCTGTGGCAATAAACGAACTTCGACTGCCTCTTTTAGTGAACTGAAAGTAAGTTTGAGTGAGTGCTCTTCTTTGTAGATTCTGAGAGCTATTGAGTTCTACAGCACAGAAATGAATCCTTCTGACCACCATGTATCCACAGCAAGTATCCATCTACTGTGCACAAATCACTTGCTTCATAGCCTTCTATGTCTTGGTGATTCAAATGGTCACCTAAATATCTCTTGAATGTCATGGGAGTATCTCTGATCCACCACCTTTTTTGGCAGTGAGTTTCAACAACCCTCTGGGTGAAAGATTTCTTACTTAGACCCCCTCTAAATCTTTTCTGCTTTATCCCTAACCTGTGGTCTTTACTTTTAGACATTCGTGTTTAAAACAATCTGTATATCAATGCCCCTTATAATGTTGTATAGTTTATCAGGTTTCCATAGTCTCCTTCACTTCAAGAGAACAAAACACAGCCCATCCATTCTCTCCACATTATGATAACGGCCCATCCCAGGGAACATACAAATGAATCTCCTCTGACCCTCCTCAGTAAAATCACATCCTTCCTATAATTTGGCAACCAGAAATGGACAGAGAATTCCAACTGTTGAGAAAGCAAACCATCGTAAAGCTGCACCATAACCTCCTAGGCCTTATATTCTGTGCCTCAGCTAATGAAGGCAAGTTTCTCATATGTCTTCATCATAAAAACAACATTCCTGGTATCCACATCATCTGCAAGATTACTAATCATACCTCTGACATTCATATCCAATTGTCAATGGGTATCTCAACAGTAAGGTTCCCAGAAATAAAGCTGTGGGAAACCACCAGTCATCGGCTTCCAATAGCAAAGACAACTCTCTAGCATCACATTCAGGTTACTTTTCTCAAGCTAATTTTGGTTCAGTTTGCTCACCTGCCTTGAATCCCATGGGCTCTAATCATTTGGACCAGTCTCTCATATAGGGCTTTCAAAAGCTTTACTGAGTTCTGTACAGATGATATCAATTATACAAACCTTATTAATGCCTATTATTATCTTTTCAAAAATTTGCCCACATTAGACAGGCAGAATCTCCCACCAACAAAGCCATGCTGACTACCTTTGACTCGTCACTGTTCATCCAAGTACTGACTAGTCCCTCTGATTGTTTTCCAGTAGCTTCTCGATCACTGTCTTTAGAGCCACAGACCTGTCCCCCAGACACTTGTTTAAGAATCTCTGTCACTGCCCCAACAACCTCCATCCTTGCTTCCTGTAGTAGACTGGCTTATTTTTCATCAAACCCCAAGGATTTATCCACGTTTAAGTTTGCTGCAGGGGTCTAGCCCATGATTGCTCAAGATGGAGAAGGAGGATTGGGAATGTAGTAAGTACCTCGAGTCCATGCATTAGGAGCATCCTGATGCTCTGCCTATGGACATCTGGCTTACCACTGCAGCAGCATTAAAACACCAGTGAAGGGGGGAATAACCATAAAGACAGACGGTAGCTATTCACTGTGTTGTGTATTTGATATTTCAGTAATATCTGAGTAATATTTTAAATTTATTGATTAAGCATTCTTTGTTGTTTACAGAAACTAGTATTTACCATCAACACAGAGAGCGAAAGACTTGGCCTAACCTTAAACAAAAAGAAAACTGAAGTAATGGTAATATCAAAGAAACCCGACATCCCAAACTGTAGGATCGTATTTGGAAATGAAATCCTGAAACAAGTTCACAACTTTCAAGTACCTTGGATCATGGGTAACATCTGATGGCAAATGTGAAACAGACATAAAAGCAAGAATAGCAATAGCAAGAACAGCATTTACAGAAATGAGAAACATCCTAACGAACAAGAAAATAGCAATTGACATCCGCCTTAGAACCCTCAGCTGCTACATTCTTCCTATATTGATGTATGGCTGCGAGTCACGGACCATCACAAATGCAATGTATAAGAGAATCAATGCAGCAGAGATGTGGTTCCTCAGGAGAATGCTATGCATGTCGTATACAGACAGGATAACCAACAAAGAAGTTCTACAGAGAACGAAGACAAAACGTACATTACTTAAAAAAATCAGAAAACAGAAATCAAATTTCTTTGGACCCATCATGCGAAGAGAGACATTAGAACATTTAGTTACAACTGGAAAGCTGGAAGGGAAAAGAAGCAGAGGCAGACAGAGAATGAAAATGATAGATGGAATAACATCATGGTTAGAAACAGGGGAGGCAACAACTACAATTCGGAGGGTCAGGGACTGTGATGGATGGAGAGACATGATCGCCCACGCTGAAAGGCAAGGCATCTGAATGAATGTTGTTTACATAATGCAGTGGTCCCCAACCACCGGGCCGGGGACTGGTACCGGGCTGCAAAGCATGTGCTACTGGGCTGCGAGGAAACAATATGATTTGATGATATGAATCAGCTGCACCTTTCCTCATTCCCTGTCACGCCCACTGTTGAGCTTGAACGCATGCGAGGTCATTACCCACGTGTCATCCGTGTCAGCGCAGGAAGGAGATCAACTCCTCAAGCTTGCAAATAACAGCGGTCTGAAAAGTATGTTTGACATAACATCTCTGCCGGCATTCAGGATCAAAGTCAAGGCTAAATACCCTGAGACAGCCACGAAAGCACTGAAAATGTTGCTTCCATTTCCAACATATCTCTGCAATGAATGCAATGAAAACTATACCCTTGACTGAGACACTGCAGGAGAACACGGAACATCGGGAGCAGCGGGTTAGCTGCCATGGGCTGTATGTCCAGACAGCTAAGCTCTCTGGGCACAGAGCTTGGAAAAAGCGATGAAACAGACTTCTAGCATCGAAAATCAGCGAGTTGTTATGTCTCTCCTCTCGTGGTGAAATGGGGACACCTCTTTTTTCTTTTTTAGAGAGAGAGAGAGCCTGGGTATGTCGAATTATCGAGTGAACAAGTTGTCTTTGGGGTACTGCAAGTCTGTGTCTTTATTGTTGCTTTGCTGCTGCTTGTGTGTGGGGGCTGGGGAAGGGCTTTGGGGTTCAAACATTTAACTGTTATTCATTCTTTGGGGCACTCCTCTGCTTGTATGGATGTTGTGAAGAACAAGAATTTCAGGGTGTATAATGTATACATTTCTCTGACATTAAATGTACCTATTGAAACCTCTTCAAACTCCTAATGAAATATAATTGCTATCTTGCCTTCTTTATAGCTGCATTGATATGTTGGGACCAGGTTAGGTCCTCAGGGATCTTGACATCCAGGAACTTGAAACCATACACTCCCTCCACTTCTGATCCCTCTATGAGGATTGGTGTTTGTTCCTTCATCTTACCCTTCCTGAAGTCCATAGTCAGCTCTTTCATCTTACTGACCATGCCACTAGTTGGTATATCTTGCTCCTGTACGCCCTCTCATCTCCATTCTGCCAACAATGGTTGTATCATCAGCAAATTTATAGATGGTATTTGAGCTATGCCTAGCCATACAGTCATGGGTAAAGAGAGAGTAGAGCAGTGGGCTGAGCACACACCCCGGAGGTGCAGCAGTGTTGATTGTCAGTGAGGAGGAGACATCATTACCAACCCGCACAGATTGTGGTCTTCTGGTCAGGAAGTGGAGGATCCAATTGCAGAGGGAGGTACAGAGGCCCAGGATCCGTAACTTATCAATCAATATTGTGGGAACGATGGCGTTAAATGTTGAACTATAGTCAATGAACAGGATCATGATATAGATGTTTGTATTGTCCAGGAGGTCTCAGGCTTTATGAAGAGCCATGGAAATCGCGTCTCCCGTTGACCTATTGTGGCGATAGCAAATTGCAGTGGATCCAGGTCCTTACTGAGAAAGGAATTCAATCTAGTCATGACCGACCTCTCAAAGCATTTTATCACTTTAGATGTGAGTGCTACTGGGCGATAGTCATTCAGGCAGATCACATTATTCTTCTTAGGCACTGGTATGATCGTTGTTTTTTTGAAGCAAGTTGCCTATAGCAGTGAGAGGTTAAAATTATCCTTGAATACTCCCAACAGTTGTTTGGCACAAGTTTTCAGACCCTTACCAGGTACTCCATCAGGGCCTACTGCCTTGCGAGGGTTCACTCTCTTTAAAGGCAGCCTAACATCGGTCTCCGAGACAGAAACCACAGGGTCACTGATGCAGCGGGGAGCTTCACAGCTGTAGTTGTGTTCTCCCTTTCAAAGCGGGCATAGAAGGCATAGACTTCATCTGTTAGTGAAACATTGTTGCCATTCATGCAATTGGGTTTTGCTTGCTAGGAGGTACTGTCTTGCAAACCTTGCCAGAGTTGTCGTACATCCGATGTCTCCTCCAACCTAATTCAATATTGTCTCTTCACCCTTGAAATTGCCTTCCACAAGTCATGCCTGGTTTTCTGGTACAGGCCTGGGTCATAAGCCTTGAATGTCACAGATCTAGCCTTCAGCAGACGATGTACTTTCGGGTTCATCCATGGCTTTTGGTTTGGGAATGTACAAGTCTTTGTAGGCATACACTCATCCACACAGGTTTTAACAAAGTCATTAACAACTGCAGCAAGCTCATCCAGATTCGAAGATGAATCCTTGACTACAGTCCAGTCCACTGATTCAAAGCAGTCCTGTAGGCGCTCCTGTGCTTCCCTTGTCCATACTTTCTTGGTCCTCACTACTGGTGCTACAGTCTTTAGTCTCTGCTTATACTCAGGGTGTAGAAGTACAGCCAGGTGATCAGACTTCCTGAAGTGAGGGCGTGGAATAACACAGTAGGCATTCTTGATGGTGGTGTAACAATGGTCCAGAGTGTTACTTCCTTTGGTATTACAAGTGATCTGTTGATGGTAATTGTTTGGTGATTTCTTTCAGACTGGCCTGATTAAAATCCTCCAAAATGATGGTGAAGTCAAGTCAAGTTACTTTTTTATTGTCATTTCGACCATAAGTTGCTGGTACAGTACACAGTAAAAATGAAACAATGTTCATCCAGGACCCTGGTGCTACATGAAACAACACAAATCTACACTAGACTAAGTGAGACAACACGAGGCTACACTAGACTACGTAAGACAACACAAAAACTATACTGGACTACAGACCTACACAGGACTACATACAGTGCACAAAACAGTGCAGAGCAGTACAATAAATAATAAACAAGACAATAGGCACAGTAGAGGACAAATTACAATATAACAATAAATGATGTAGATGTCAGTCTAGACTCTGGGTATTAAGGAGTCTGATGGCTTGGGGGTAGAAACTTGTTGCACAGTCTGGTCATGAGAGCCCAAATGCTTCGGTACCTTTTGCCAGATGGTAGGAGGGAGAAGCGTTTGTATGAGGGGTGTGTGGGGTCCTTCACAATGTTGTTGTCTTTACGGGTGCAGCATGTGGTGTAAATGTCTGTAATGACAGGAGGAGAGACCCCGATGATCTCAGCCGACCTCACTATCCGCTGCAGGGTCTTGCAATCCGAGATGGTGCAATTTCTGAACCAGGCAGTGATGCAGCTGCTCAGGATGCTCTCAATACATCCTCTGTAGAATGTGGTGAGGATGGGGAGTGAGAGATGGACTTTTCTCAGCCTTCTCAGAAGGTAGAGACGCTGCTGGGCTTTCTTGGCTATGGAGCTGGCTGTTGACGGACCGGGTGAGATTCTCCGCCAGGTGAACACCAAGAAATTTGGTGCTCTTAACAATCTCAATGGAGAAGGTGTTGGGGTGCACTGTTTTGTGCATTTTGATCCCATTGCTCAGATCATCTAAAGCCTGATTGATATTGGCCTCAGGTGGGATGTATACTGCTATCAAAATGATCACAAAGAACATGTCCGGCAGCCAAAAATAAATGGACAGCACAGTGAAAAGAGAAAACTAAAAAGTCAAGTTGAAGGTTCAAAAGGAGCACTAATTTGCATGCTGTTGATGAAAAATCTGATAATGATGAGAGAGACGCAGGACTGAATAGACTTAAGACTTACGTGTGAAAACTAACAGGAGACAAGCAAAATGGCTTACACCAGAGGTGAATGACAAATTAATTAAAATGGAATTAGACTCTGGTTCAGCTGTTTCAGTCATTCCACAAGATGAATTTGAACAGCATTTCAGAGATACTAAACTGAAGCCTAGGGATATCCATCTAAGAACTTATATTGGAGAAAAGATATTTCCTGTGGGAATGACATTTATAACAATGAGATACTACAGCAACAATTTACATTTGGGTTTGTGTGTGGTAAAAACAACAGAGACAACTAAAAACTGTTTGGAAATCCACCTGCAGTAGAGCCAACTGAAAGCAAATCAAGAAAGGTACTGGAAGAAGCTACAGCAGTATTCAAAAATAACATTGGAAAACTCAAACATACCAAGGGTAAAGAAGTGTTAAATGACAATGCCACATCCAAGTTTTTCAAAGCCTGTCTGGTTTCTTATACCATCTGTGATAAATTAACCGGTGAGCTAAATTGCATGGAGGCTGAAGAAATTCTTTCCAAAGTTGAGTAGAGCCCATAGGCATCACCATTGGTCCCAATAGCCAAGAAGAAGGGATCTGTCAGAGTCTGTGGTGATTTTAAGGTCACTACCATCCCAGTAATGAAAGTAGGTCTGTACCCTTTGCCCAGGGAATCTTTGAAAAACTTTATGGAGGGAAACACTTCTGAAGAGTGGACTTAGCTGAGACCTACCTACAGATGGAGACAGAAGAGTCCAAATTGTTTCTCACCATAAACACTCACAAAGGACTTTATCACTATAACAGTTTTATTTTCAGAGTAGCATCTGCACCTGCACTCTGGCTGAAAGCTATGGACCTGGTGCTGCAAGGCTGTTGAGGCTCTCAGTGTTACCTGGATGACATCATTGTTACCGGTGAGGATGACAAGGATCATCTACAAAGTTTCAAGACAGCGTTACAAAGATTAGAAGATTATGGGCTCAGAGCATGATGCAACAAGTGTGAATTCTTTAAACCAAGCGCCACTTACTGTGGTTACACCATCGATGCATAAGAATTACACAGGTGTGCTGTGGAAATTCAAGCAGTGCTAGATGTCCTAAAGCCAAAGGGCATGTCACATCTGTGGTCCTTTTCAGTACTTGTCAATTGCTATAACAGGTTCCTGCCAAACCTGGCTACTGTGCTCTACCCCTTGACTTCATTACTACAGATTGGGAAGAAATGGCAATTGACAAAGCAAGATGAGGTAGCTTTCAAAAAGATTAAGGGAATGGTGATGTCAGACACTGTATTCAGACATTATGAACCACATCATCCAGTGAACCTTGTCTGCGATGCCTTGTCTTATGGTGTAGGTCACATGTCATGAGTGATGAAGTGACCGTCCCATTACTTCTGCATCACATTCCCTTACCACTGCAGAAGAAGAATATATACAGATTGACAGGGAGGCCTTGAATCTGATTTGCAATGTAAAACTTTTCAACCAGCACTTGTTTGGGAGAGAATTTGCCCTAATTACTGATTATCAACCACTTGTGTCCATTTTCAATTGACAGAAGGGTGGTCCACTAAGAGCAACAGCACAAGTGCTGAGATGGCCTCTGTTTCTTGGAGGACACAATTACAAGATTGAATTCAAAAGGACGACTAATCATGGAACTGTTAATGGATTGTTCTGTTTACCCTTGGAAAAGGAAATAGCAGAAATATTTACAGAAATGTACTCTACTCTGGAAGTATTTTCCCTAATGAAAAATGAAAGTCTCCCTATTATGATAGAGATGATCCAAAGGGAAACCAGAAAAGACCCCACGCTGCCTTAAGTCTCCATGGCAACTGAAAATGGCTGGAATATGCAGTAGGAATTGCAAGTGCTGGGATGAACTTGCTCTTGATAGGGCTTGCTTTATGTGAGAATTGAGAGCAGTTGTACCATCCAAGCTGAGAGCTAAAGTGTTGGAGGAGTTACATGCCGGTCACTTAGATGTGTCAAAATGAAAACATTGGCTCAAAGTTTTGTCTGGTGGTCTAGGAGACATCAGCAAATAGATCAGCTTGGCATGCACTGTTCAGGATGCCATCTTGTTACAGCTACAAAGTGGACAGAAGTGTTTCCAATAGCCTTCACTACAGGCTCACACACCATTAATGTGTTGAAGAGCCTCTTCTCAAGCACTGGTGTTTCAGAACACTTAGTCAGTAACAATGGACCACAGTTCATTGTGGATCAGTTTCAGTCATTTCTGAAAATGAATGGTATAAGACATATTACATCTGTACTGTTCCGACAAACTTCAAATGGCTTGGTGGAAAGGTTTGTCCACAGTCTAAAGAACATTCTGCGAGCAATGTCAGTAGAACACACTATACTGACGTTGAATCAGAAGCTCGCCTATTTCCTCCTTGCAAATCGCAATGCAGCACACTCCACAACCAACAACTCACCAGCTATGCCCGTTCCTGAGTTGTCCCCTGTGTTGATGCTTGGATTTCCTCAAATCCAATCTCAGAAGCAGTCTGCAGAAAAAACAGCTGAGACAAATTGATGGTTTCTCAAGCAGTCCTGGTGAGGAACTACAGAGGTGATCAAAAGTAGGTACCTGGAAAGATTAAGAACTGGACCACTTTTCTACACAATGAAGATTGCGCTGATACCATCTTGAGAAGACACATTGATCAATTAAGGAGAGCAGAGTCAATTGTTAGAGAAGAAAGGTGCTGAGAGCAGTCAGAACCACTTCCTGCAGTCCCAGAGTCAACTCCTACAACCACCACGGAGGAGGTCCCAGAACATGAGATTATTTCATAGCCACCTGCCAAGCAAGAGATCCTTTTAGTCAGGAAAGGCATTATCCCACAAAAGAAAGCCTCTACAGCAATTAAATACTTAGGCCTGAATAGGACAATTTAAAATTTACTGTGCATTGATACCTATATAGTAGTTTGTATTTTATAGTACAGTATATTGTATGTACTATATATTTGAGGTGTATACAAGTTGAAATGCATTCTATATTGAGTTAGAGTTTATAGCTAAGTAATGAGGAGTGTTGTGTATTTAATATGTGAGTAATATTGTAAATATATTGTTTGATTAAGCATTCTTTGTTGTTTCCATAATGCATCGTGGGTTATATGCAAATTTATATAAATTGATACATCATTATAAAGCCATGTCATACATGCATACCTTGCTTAAAGTAAAAGGAACTAAGACACTTCATTCCTAGCTCCTTGCTTTTCTCCTAATAAGTTTTATGTTTTGGAGTCACAAAACATAATGCACTTTATTGCACAGTTGAACTCCATATGGAAGTTAGGTTCTGTCACCAAGATTAATGTAAGAAGATAAGAAAACAGGAGCAGAGGTACTTCACATATCCTTCTAGCGACCGAGGCAGGAGATGTCTAATGGTAAGGAGTTAGGCAAGGGATGGAGATATGCTTCTTTTGCCATTTATGTACAACCGTGTACTTCTGATGCATGAAATCAAGGTTGTCACTAGCATCCCGCTCCTTTGCCACTTTGAGATGAGTCAGATAGTTCTAAGGCTCAGTGGGAATGAGGCATTTATTCATGGAGACTCACACTCAACCATGATTTTTTTCTTCTATCTACCTGATAATCTCCTTCTTTGTCAAGTCTCAGAATGGAGTGTCTATTTCTTGACTGATGTGTGTGCTCAAATGAACTCGGACCTCATGAGGACTTAGAACAGGACACTAATATTGGTTTTCTTATCCTTCCAGCAAATTTGTAGGATTTTGAAGAGATAGCAATGATGGCATCCTTCCAGTCCTTGAGATATCTGCTGTAGATATCCAGGTCTCAGATAACACTGTTGCCCAGAAGACTTGAGTGTTGGGTCAGGACTGAACTCTTGATTTGCAAATACCGTATTCCACAACTGACTAATGCTATGCCAGCACAGCGAAGGTAGTGGTGAACTTCATCATCAAAGACTGCCTCTGCGGTTAGTGAGTGTAGGTTAGTAGCTCACCTTTATCTTATGGATGTTGAATACACGGCCTATCCTCTCAATGGTTTCATCATAAAAACCATATTTTGACTCTATAGCTCAACAATCATTGTGATATGCTGTACAAAAGACCACATTAGGTTTATATTGATCACCTAATTATTGCTGAGGTGTTCACTACTGACCAGGCATCTTCCAGATCAAATTTATTAGGTCGGTGCAATGAATTTTGAAATGATAGTCAGCAGCTTGCACCTCGATTTCAGACAATTTCTATTGCATTAAGTGTAGTTCCTTAAAGTCATCATAGCCGGGGGTGGTAATGGGGGCAAGCTCCTATTAAATGCTCCAATGGCTTACCACACAAATAGCCCCTGATAACCAAGTCCAGCTCCTGGCCTTCATGTGTGGCTTAGCTACTAAGTCTGGTGGAATCATTTCTACTAACAGGAGAAGGAGCAAATGCTGTTTCTTCAATCGCTTCAGGCAGATGGGGCTTGTCAGCCATTGTTGGCAGCTTATGTAGGAGAAGGAAAACTCTGATCTCAAACCTTCGCTGCCTTGCAGCTACACCCACTCATGGGGAAGGCTTTGGAAGAAAACTTTATGGAAAAATCTGCAGCTGATTTTCCTAAGGCAGTCCTATGTTGAGTTCAACGCTGAATGGCAACTCTTGCATTGCCACTGGTGCCAAATAGTATTGGTCTCCGCAGTTCCTTTGAATTGATCAGCAGTGTGGAGATGGGGAGCCCGCTACATGGGCAACAACTTGCTCTCGCTATCGTACTACCCTGGCTTGCGTATCATGCAGACAGTTGGGACGCAAGATCCATGGTTGACCTCAACCAACGGAGGGCCTCAACTATGAGCAACAAACGGTTTGAGAAACCCTCAGCAATTCAAAAATTTTATTTTCAAGTGCCACAAATAATTAATATTATAATTACTTGACTATTAAAAACATATCTCTATGATTTGAATTACTGGATATATTTACTTAATCTTTGATGTTCTGTGATTTCTTCTTTAATGTGATTTTACTTGAATCTAAAGTTTGGTTCAAGATGTCTGGAAAGCACATCTAAGCTTCTTATTTGCTGGAAAAGAATCCCACACTCCTAGTTACCTGGCATAAGTTGAGATTTGTGCTTTTGCAGAATCCAGGCATGCTTTCTTAGTAGGCTTTGTGCAGACAGATTTTCAAATCTTAGTCTAATGATAATTTTTTGGCGGAAAGCAGCCTTCACGAAATATTGGCTCCTTCAATCACACTTCGCATCCACTGAACTGAAATGCACTGAATTAGGTGAGAAGCAGCATCCTGGGCCAATAAGAACATTTTGTTTGCATCCTTAACAAATGACCACGGCAGTAGTAACAGAGGAATACTAACATCGAATAAAATGATAATCTGACTGATTGTATTTTCATTTTAGATTTAAGAAATCAAATTAGTTCAATGACTGAGAAATTCGAAGTAATCAGTATCAGTAAAGTAATATTGTCAGAGAAATTCTTGACACAAAAGCTAACAATTACAGTATGAGGTTGATGAGACAGGGGTTGCAGAGTCACCTCTATTTCCTGAGAGAACTCAGTTTCTTTGGAGTATGCAGGCCTCTCCTTCACATGTTCTACCAGTCTGTTTTCACAAGCACAATCTTCTATCCAGTGGTGTGCTGGGGCATTGGTAACAAGTGATGCCAATAGGCGCAATAAACTGACAAGAAAGGCTGGCTCTGTTACAGGAGTCAGACTGGACACACTGGAGGCTGTGGTAGAAGAAAAGTTCCTAAAGAAAATCCTGACAATTCTGGACATTGTTTCTCTCCCTCTGCATGCCACCTTGGCTGAACAGAGGAGCACTTTTAGTAATAGATTAAGACAACTGTACTGCTCCAAAGAGCGCTATATGAAGTTATTCTCACCCTCAGCCATTAGGCTCTGTAATGAATCAACCTACAGCCGAGGAAGTGATGACCCCCTCCTGTTAGACTGTCTGAGGTAACTTATTTTGTATTCTTTCTTACTTCTCTTCTAATTCCGCAGTTGTGATGCTACTGTGACACTGTAATTTCCTTTGGGATCGATGAAGTATCTATCTATTAATTTTGATTTCCCAGGAAATGTGTATCAGAAGCCGTTAAATATTACATTGCTATTCAAGAATCCCCCGACTAATGAAGGCCAATGGAGCAAACACCTACTTAACTACCCCATCAAATTGCACTGCAACTTTGAGAATCTGTAGACATTGATCCCAAGATACCTCTGTTCCTCTACACTGTCAAGAGGACAGTGTTCTGCCTTCAAGTTCGACCTTCCGGAGTGAGTCACTTCTCTTTTCAGGACTGCTTCCTGTCCTCCACCAGGAATAGGGTTTCCCTTGTCCTCACCTATCACCTTACCACCCCACCAACTGCTGCGTCCAGCAAATAGTTCTCCACAATTTCTGCCATCTCCAATGGGATCCCACCACTAAGCACATCTTTCCCTCCCACCCCCACACTTTCTGCTTTCCGCAGTGATCACTCCCTATGTGACTTCCTTGTCCATTTGTCTCTCCCCACTGATCTCCCTCCTGGTACTTATCATTGCAAGCAGAACAAGTGCTACACCTGACCCTACACCTCCTCCCTCACTATCATTGAGGGCCCCAGACTGTCCTTCTAAGTGAGATGACACTGCACCCATGTGTCTGCTGGGGTCACATATTGTATCCAGTGCTCCCAGCATGACCTCTTGCTTATCGGTGAGACCCGACATAGATTGGGTGACTGCTTCGCTGAGCACCTACACTCCGTCTGCCAGAAAAAGTGGGATCTCCCACTTTTAAATTCCACTTCCCACTCCCATTCTGACATGTTAGTCAATGGACCCTTTACTGTCACGATGAGGTCTTATTCAAGTTGGAGGAACAACATCTTATATTCCATCTGGGTAGCCTCCAACCTGATGGCATGAAAATTTCTGGTAATAGTCCCCTTCCTTCTTAATCACTACCTACAAAATGCTAAGCAGAGAGATTTTTCCAGAAATTTGAACAGCAGTATTTAGAAATGTGTCTTTGTTCATATGCCTGTTAGCTCGCTCCCTGCTGGAATGCAACTTAATCAAATTCTTTGTCTTCACCCTTTCATTGGGCCGAATGGCCTACTCCTGCACCTGTTTTCTATGTTTCTATGTTTCTATTCTCTGATAGCGAGAAGTCTCTCTTTCCAGGAGCACCAGCAAGATAAGTGCATCAGGCTCACAGGCCCTCTCATTGATGCACCAGAAGGGGTTGGGATGGTCTCCATTTGAATGACTGCAAGGACCTCTCCATGGTGGCACCCACTTCTGGACTGTCCAGACCATTGTTGGCCCCAACCGCTGAAAGGGGCCCATCTCACTTGTATTCCCTCCCATTCAGGCTGGGGGCTGTCAAAATCTCAGTGTCTTCTCCCTTCACATTTGCTGTGGGTGCGTTTCCATCAGCTGTTGTCAGCTCTGCTGTGGCCCATCTTTTAGGTTCTCTATAATGTCATGGTTACTAGGTACACTTGATCCCCCACTCTGTCTGTGGGGGCAACAAGAACGCAAGGCCACTGGCTGCCTCGCTGAGTCTTCTCACAGACACAAGTGTCACTTGTTCAAAGTACCATCTGTGGTCCTATCCATCTAGGAGCAAAGCCTGCCCTTTCAGGCAGCACCCTCACCATGACTTGGTCACTTGGCTACTGAGGGCTCTCTCCTTTCCCTCTGGCCCTCTCTGATCTGCAATGTGCTGCTGTTGTTTTGCTCAGTCCTTCAACATTTTAAGTTGGTTCCAAAAGTCTTCCACGCACTGTGTCATTCCATCCCTGCAAACCCCAGACTCACTGCAACTTGGAATTACTGTACAAGGGAGTCGCAATGCTTGCCCCATCAATGCTTTATTTGGGCTGAGACCCAGCCTGCAGTTTTTTGCAGCGTGGATGAAAGTACCGGAGAGACAGAGTCACTGGTAGATACAAAGCAGCTTCTTTATTCGACACAACAAAGTACAGCAGGCATCTTAATGGATGGAGACGCTTTCCGCAGAAAGATCTGCTAGCTAAATGTGGGCTCGATATTTATATGCTAAACAGAAAGGCAATCGCTACTTAAAAAGTTACAGACAATGCATTGACAATGCTTCCTCTTGAAGCTACATACAAAATATCACACCATCCTTTCCTTCCGACGCCAACGTGTCTGGGTTGGCATTCACAGCCTTTAGGAATGTAAGTTAAGTCTACAATGCATTTATTTGACATTTCCCATGCTAACATAGAAGACAATTAATATTTACAATGTATAGATAATACTGTCTTTGAAACTACAGCATCAGGTCAAAACTATGGTGCCAGAAACATCTGGTATTCACACCTTTTTAGGAAGCGCATTGTCAAATAGAAGTCTAGTGGCCAAAGTCATTTAAGTGTAAACAAATCATCTACCCAAAAAAATTCACTCTAACACAGTTTGGGGTTGCTCGCAATCTCATCAGGTTTCCTGGTAATACATCAACCCGTGTCTTTCCTATCTCAGCTATAGCTTTGGCATAGGCATTCTTGATTGTTCGGTTCATCCTTTCTACCATTGCTGTACTCTGTAGGTGGTAGGGTATGTGGAACCGTCGTCGAATCCCTAACAGTCAGTAGGTTTCCTTCATCACTTTCCTTGTGAAATATGCTCCCTGATCTGAGTCCTCCTGGACTGAAGTATTCACCTTGGGAGGATTTTCGGATCTGGAACCCGTGCAGCGGTGCTGACAGTACAGCCTCTTGTTGGGAAAGCCTCTACCTATCGGGTGAAGTGATCCATGATTACTAGGCAGTAGCTTTTCCTCCTGGTATTTGGCAGGGGTCCCGTGAGGTCCAACTGGATGTTTTACCAGGGTCCCCTCGGCCGAGGCTGATTTGCCAGCTGTAGCTTTCTGCCCTTACCAGGGTTAAGCTGGGCACAAATGATACAATGGGGGCAGAATTTCTCAACATCCCTGCCCATCCCTGGCCACCACCAGTCCTGCAGGAGGGTTTTGATCATGCTCCACTTTCCCTGATGCATCACCCCATGATATAACTTTAGTAGTATCGGCCTAATGCATGGTGGGGCCACTATGACTCCATCCTCCTTGTGTGTCCAGCTCCCATATGGTTCCTCCTTTGCCCCCTTTTTCCTTCTCTTCCGCCCCCAAACCTTCATATAATCTTGCTAAACCGACTTCAGTCATTCTTTCCGCACACTTGCAATTTTAATTGCCTCTTGTTCCTCTGCTGCCTTCTTCGCACTGATGTCTGCCCACTCATTCCCTTTCTGTACCTTACCCTCCCCTTTCTGTACCTTACCCTCCCCTTTCTGTACCTTACCCTCCCCTTTCTGGGGAGCTTATACTTTAATTACTGCCACCCCTCCTGGCAGACTCACTGTTTCAGCAGTTATTGTATTAGGTGCCCATGCTGAATAACTGCCCCCGTTCAAGTTACAAATCCTTGTCGTGCCCATGCTATCAGACAATCATGCACCACCCTGAAGGCATACCGGCTGTCTGTATGTATATTTGATCATGGGCCTTTACTGTAGCTCAATGCTTCTATCAGGGCCAGCAGATCTGCCATTTGAGCTGAGTAACCTGCTCGCAGTGCTCCCAAAGCTAATTCTTCACCTGTTTCCTTCACCACAGCCCACCCAGTCTGCGGCTTACCGTCTGTGTACCTCTGAGACCCATCTATAAAAATTTCCTCTAGTTCCCCTTCCAGAGGTGTTTTCTTCACACCGATATCTTCTTCCATTTGGCACTTGTGGCCCTCTCCCGTTAGGATGGTGCTTGCGGGATTCATTCCAGTGTCGTTACTGCCTTGTGAACAGCTGTCAGTACGGCTACTCTGTTCTCTGTCGGTCGTATGTGTTTGCTGCCCCAGTCTTATCCATATTATTTCTCCCTTTCCTGAATCTATAACAGTCCCTGCTTCCCTTGGCATGTCTATTCCAAGGATTGTACCCTTTTTATTTGGACAGATCCAGAAATACACTGGAATCTGCACACTGCCGACTTGTATCTGCGACTTGCTTCTCTGTGCTTTCACTGTTTTTCCCTCTTACACTGGTAATATAAATAGCCTCTCCGGTTGTTGGCAAGCATAGGTAAGATATCGATGCCGATGCTCCGTGACAACTAACATATCACTTTGCTGGCCCCCTAACAATGTTGTCGTGTACATCTCCGGTTCACCAGCAATGACAGCAGGAGCCGCCGCCTCATCATTTTCTGACCTAGAAGCCATATTCACCAGCTCTATAATCTGATTGACATTAAGATTTCTTTCCTCTTTTTTGAACACTGCCTCCAACCATTTCCCAATAGGCCACAGCTGTAGCATATCAGCTTCTTTACCCTCCCACTTCTGTTCCAGCGGTTCCTTGCTCTGTGGCCCTGTTGCTGGCACACAAAGCAAACTCTCTGTGGTGTCACAGCAGCTGCATCCACTATAGCCACTTTATGATTTCTCTTGCATTCTCTTTGGTCAATCTCACTGGCCAATGAAACTATCACAGAGTAGGTTGACCCCACCACTATCCCCAAATATAAAACTTCCTGGTGTGCTGAGTTCCGGCCAGATAGGTGGAGATGAGTCTGTGGTCCAGTCAGCCATGACGTATTGAATGGCAGAGCAGGTTCAATGGGCCAGATGGCCTACTCCTGCTCCTATTTCTTATGTTCTTAAATTCTTCCTTCAGCATTTTTGCGGAGTCTGGGTCGTCTTTCCCTGGATTATTCAACCCTGAAATCTCTTCATACTCTCCATATTTACCATCTGCATAATCCATGGCTGTCTCATCAGCTCTTTGATTCATTGCCATTATCGTTTCCCAGTTACTCTCACTTCCCCACAATCGCTGCCTCTCCTCTCCTTTAAAAGAGCGATAACTCTTCATTGCTGGCGCTCCCAGTAGTTACCCATGTACCATCTTGCACCCCTGGGCCATACTGTCCCACATATTCCTTGGGCATTTTGCTCGTATATGTATATCTTTAGGGTGCATCTGGTGAATTTCAAAGATTTCCTCAAGCTTGTACCAGAATTCCGAATTCTCGCATGTGGCTTTAAGTGAGGGCAACTCTGACAAAAAGCTCTTTCTCCCTGGGAGTGAAGGGCTTCTGAGTGGTTGTAATCAGAGTCATGGGCTGCTTTGGATTATCAAGGTTCTTGACCTGATGTTGCCTGACCTCAATAGGTGCCATCCTGACAGATATATGTGTGTAAAACTTCTCCCCGAAATATCTTCACACTAATTCCCACATTATGCAAAATATAAATGACAAGGTACTAGTTAAACAGTACATACTTAAAACCACAGAGCAAGTACTCTGCAATCTGCTACTTCTGAGTGCCTGAACTCATGATGCCTACTGTATCCTTTGCATCACACTCGCAAAACGCGCATGCTAAAATGCAGCTCCTGGAACAAGTATATAGGCCCCCACTGCCATCCCAAACCTTCAATAACCTCCCTTTACAACTGGCGGCTCCATCTCACCAAATGAACACACAAAGTTTTGTCTCTTACATAAACACACGTGCCCGTGCACACACTACTTTTAACTTTCCGTGTTTGTGATACCTCGCGTTCCAGTGTACCACGGACCATACAGATCCAAATGTGAGTGCTAATTTTAAAAAATATTCACCCTCATAGACTGCTATGATCACTGGCCACAGAATGGGCCGCAAGAAGGTTTCCTATTTCAGACACCAAATGTTTCAAAATGAAGTCACCAGAGATAGGTACTGGTAGATATGAAGCAGTAAAACAAGGTACAGCATACATCATATGGAGAAGCTTTCAGTGGAAGTGTCTTGCTGGCCCATGCCACCTGATAGTTTCTGTGTTAAGCATCAAAGGACAATTCCATATTTATAATGCATCGACAATGCTGTCTTTGAAACTACACACAAACTTCACACAAACATCACACCTCCCAATTCGCATCCACACCACAGACATCTAAATGAATTTTAATTAGCATTGTCTGGTCCGTGACTCAAGGCTTTTAGGAGCCTATTGTTCAGAGCTGCATTTTAAATTAAATTTACAATCTACTGTACATTCAGTTTTGAAGATTGGTGGCTGAAGTCATCCGCTAGATGTGCTTAAACAAAAAAATCACTCTAACCTATTCCATCTGGACATGGGGGCTTATCTATCCTTATGTTCTCAGAAGTTCTAACATATCCTTTTTGTTAATGTCGACATGTCCTGCATTTCAACCCATTTTGCATTATCCTCACAAATGTCAAGGCCTAAATCACTGGTATATACTGAAGCAAAGTATTCATTAAGGACCACACTAATCTCCCCTTACTCTAGGTACATATTTAATCTTCTGTCCCTGATCAGTCCTACCCTCACTCTAGTCATCAAAGTTCAATCTTCACAGTTGTGTGCATATATCTATTGATGCTTCTGGACACATCTTCAGTGATGTTCCTGGAATCATCGGGTGTTTCGGGTCTTTTAACCTCATACAACCTCCTCCAGGTGACCCAGCTGGGGCTGGTCAGACCCCAGCTTGTGTCCAGATGGCTAGCTACTTATGACTCCATGGCTCCCCTCTTTTGAGCCACAGCCATCTTGAGGCCCTCTCTGCCGCATCGGTGGTACTGCGGATGGCTCTCCTCTTCCTCTCTCCCTCGATGCCCAAAATGCTGAAGGCTCTAACTAAAGAATGGGCTACGAATCCCCTACAACCAACCTCCACTGGGAGACACCTCGCTCTCCATCCACCCTGCTGACAGTTGCTGACCAGTCCTGCATACTTGGAGAGCTTCCTTTCAAAGGCCTCTTCCAAGGTATCTTCCCATGGGACTGTCAGCTCCAGCAGCACCACTTGCTTAGTAGACTCAGACACTAGGACAATGTCTGGTCGCAGGGTGGTGGCTGCGATATGTTTGGGGAGCTTCAGCTGCCCTTCGAGGTCCACCAACAGCTGCCAGTCCCTTGCAGAAGTCAGAATGCCTGCAGATGTTCTTTCGGCAGGTGTTGGCTGCTCCCCAGCTCTGACAAAGGCAATGGTCTGCTTGGAGGGTCGGGACCAATTTATTATCAAAGTGTATGTACAGTATGTCACCATATAAAACCCTGAGATTCATTTTCTTGAGGGCATTCACAAGAAATGCAAGAAACGCAATAGAACTAATGAAATGCTGCACCTAACGGGACAAAGAACCAATGTGAAAAAGGCAACGAACTGTGCAAATACAAAAAGAAAGAAAAAATAATAATAATAAGTAAGTAATAAATATTGAGAATATGAGATGAAGTGGTAATAACTGTTCCTAAACCTGGTGGTGTGGATCCTGTAGCTCCTGTACCACCTTCTTGATAGCAGCAGTGGTAAGAGAGCATGGCCTGTGTGGTGGGGGTCCCTGATGATGGATGCTACTTTCCTGCAACAATGCTCTATGTCAATGTGCTCAACAGTGGAGTGGGCTTTACCTGTGATGGACTGGGCCTTATCCACCATGTTTTGTCACCATTTCTATTCAAGGGCATTGGTGTTTCAATACCAACCATATTGCAACAAGTCAGTATGCTCTCCACCAAACTACTGTAGAAGTTACTCAAAGTTTTAGGTGACATTCTGAATCTTTGTGAACTTCTAAGAAAGTAGACCTGCTGCCGTGTTTTCTTTGTAATGGCACTAATGTGTTGGATCCAGAACAAATCCTCTGGAATGACAACACCAGGGAGTTTTAAGTTGCTGGCCCTCTCCACCTCTGATCCCCTAATGAAGAATGGCTTCTGAATCTCCAGTTTTCTCCTCCTGAAGTCAATAATCAGCTCCTTTGTCTTGCTGACATTGAGTGAGAGGTTGTTGTGGCACCACTCAGCTGGATTTTCGTTCTCCCTCCAAAATGCTGATTCATCACCACCTTTGATTCAGCCAACAGCTGTGGCGTCCTCACCAAACTTAAATACGTCTTTGGAGCTGCGCTTAGCCTCACAGTCATAAGGATAAAGCAGGTAGCACAGGAGGCTAACCACATGGTCTTGTGGTGCACCAGTACTGATGGAGATTTTGGAGATGTAACTAATTTGAACTGACTTGGGTCTCCAGGTGAGGAAATCAAGGATCCAATTACAGGAGGAGTTATTGAGGCCTAGGTCTTGAAGCTTATTGATCAGATTTGAGGGGATGATGGTATTGAATGCCGAACTGTAATCAATGAAAAGCATTCTGATGTAAGCACTTTCACTGTCTAGAAGTTTCTGAGTCGAGTGAAAAACCAATGAAATGACATCTGCTGTTGACCTGTTGTGATGTGAGGCAACTTGGAGTGGATCCAAATTACTCTAAAGGCAGGAGTTGATTTTTTCATTACCAAGCACTCAAAGCACTTCATCACAGTGGACGTAAGTGCTAATGGATAACAGTCTTTGAGGCAGGTTACCACGTACTTCCTAGTCACTGGTGTAATTGAAGCCTGCTTGAAGTAGGTGGGTACCTCAGACTGCTGAAGCAAGAAGTTAAAGACATTGGTGAACATTTCAGCGAGCTCATCAACACAGGTCTTCAGCTCTTGACCAGGTACTCTTCTGGGCTGGATACTTTCCATGGTTTCACCCTCATGAAGGATACTCTCAGGTCGGCCTCAGAGACTGAAATCACAGGGTCTTTGGAATTTTTGAAAGTGTCTCCATGCTTTGATAGTCAAAGTGAGCATAAAAGGCATTAAGGTCACTTTGGGGCCAATCCTTGTTGTCACCTACAGTATGTCACTTGGTTTTGCTTTGTAAGAGGTGATAGCTTTCAAGCCGTGCCAGAGCTGCCACAACCTACAGTGATTCAAATTTGGTCCCAAATTGCCACTTCACATGTGAGATGGCGTTCTAGAGTTTGCACCTGGACTTCTTATATTTCACTCGGTCGCCAGACCTGAACGCCACTGATCTGGCCCCCAGCAGACAGCAGATCTCATGGTACATTCAGGGCTTCTGACTGGAGAAAGCTCTGAGTAATTTTGTGGCGATATACTTGTCTATGACTGTCTTTATGAAGTCAGTGATAACCGTGATGTATTCTCTAATGAATCTTTGAACACCAGTATGAAGCAATCCCAAAGCTGCCTCTCTTCTTCCTATGACCACCGCTTCACTGTCCTTACTTCTAAAGCCTAGTTCTTTAGCCTCTCCATGTGTGCATGTAGGAGGAGGACAGCCAAACGATCAGATTTCCTAAAATGCGGTCTAGATATGGAATGATAGGCATTATTTTCTAATCGTAGTATTGCAGTGGTCGAGTGTGTTGGGTGCTGGAGGTCATATGTTGATGGTAACTGGGAAGAGATTTTTTTCAAACAAGCCTGACTGAATTTCCCAACAATTATTTGTAAGGCATCAGTATAGACTATTTCTTGTTTGCTGATCGTAGCACTCAGTACCTTAAATGCCTGCTTAACATCGTGTTTGGTGGAATGTAAACTGAGGTCAGGATCAAGGAAGTAGGCTCCCTTGGTAAGTAGAAAGCTCAGCGCTTAATCATTAGATGCTCCTGGACAGGGTAAAAAATGCAACAATACCACTGCGTCGACCACTTCAAAGACACCCACACTTTTGCCTTCTCCAAATAAGAAGTCCAATCCATCCTGTGTAGAGGATGGACACATGGAGACTGTGTTTCATGGAGACATGGCATGTCTGGTGTGAGCCATGTCTCCATGAAACACAGAACACATAAATCCCTCATTTCCCTCCAACACAGTGATCTTGTCCTTAGGTTCTCAGTCTTATTCTCCTGCGACTGTATATTTGCACACAAGATACTTGAATGTGCGCAGTACGAGGGTGATTGATAAGTTTGTGGCCTAAGGGAGAAGGAGTCAATTTTAGAAAACCTAGCACATTTATTTTTCAACATAGTCCCCTACTACATTTACACACTTAGTCCAGCGGTCGTGGAGCACACGGATCCCTTCTTTGTAGAAGCCAGCGTCTTGGACCTCCAGAAAGTGGTCCATAGATTAGATTAAATTAGATTATGAGAACACTTGGTCCTCTTTTATTGTCATTTAGAAATGCATACATGCATTAAGAAATGATACAATGTTTCTCCGGTGTGATATCACAGAACACAAGACAGACCAAAGACTAACACTGACAAAACCACATAATTATTCCATATAGTTACAGCAGTGCAAAGCAATACCATAATTTGATGAAGAACAGACCATAGGCACAGTAAAAAAAATAGTCCCAAAGTCCCCAAGTCGATCGACTCCTGAGTCCCCGATAGCAGCGGCAAAAGGTAGAAACTCCCTGCCATAAACCTCCAGGCACTGTCAACTTGCCAATACCTTGGAAGCAGCCGACCACAGCCGACCCTGAGTCCATCCGCCTGAAAACTCCGAGCTTCCGAGCAGCCTCTCTGATGCAGCCTCCCGAGTGCCTTCGACCTCTCCCCAGCTGCTGAAACACACAAAGCCGAGGATTTCGGGGCCTACAGCTCCAGAAATTCTGGTTACCACACAGTAGCAGCGGTAGCAAAGCAGACATTTCAGAAGTTTTCCAGATGTTCCGCTGTGCACTCATGTCTGTTTCCATCAAATCAGGAATTGTGCACAGTCCCCTACTTGACAGATAACAGATATTCATCACTGAAGAGGCCGCACACCCTGTCGTTGCGCCACCATCTTCTCCCGCAGGGGTGATTGATATGTTCGTGGCCTAAGGTAGAAGGAGATGAGTTATTAACTTCAAACTTTCTGCATATCACTCAAAGAGTTGAACTGCATGTGCATGTAACGAGAGCTGTATAACTCATCTCCTTCTACCTTAGCCATGAAGTGTGTAAATGTAGGAGGGGACTATGTTGAAAAATAAATGTGTTAGGTTTTCTAAAATTGACTCCTTCTACCTTAGGCCACGAACTTATCAATCACCCCTTGTATACGGAATAAGATATATGAACTTGTAACACTGTTACAGTTTGACATATATGTTTTTGTAGGCATCACTGAATCGTGGCTGAAAAAAGATTATAGCTGGGAACTTAATGTCTAAGGATACACATTGTATCAACAGCATAGGCAGGAAGGCAGAAGGGGTAGCCCCTCTGTTTTTACTCTGTTGGTAAAAAGTGAAAATAAATCATTAGAAAGTAGTGACATAGGTTTGGAAGGTGTTGAATCATTGTGGATAGAGCTAAAGAACTGCAAGGGTAAAAAGACCCTGATGGGAGTTATATAAAGACCCCCAAACAGTAGTAAAGATGATGCCTACAAATGACAACGGGAGATAGAAAATGCATGCCAAAAGCACAATGTTACAATAGTCATGAGGGATTTCAATATGCAGGTAATTGTGAAAGTCAAGTTGGTGCTGGATTTCTGGAGGAGGGATTTCTAGAATGCCTACGAGATGGCTTTTTAGAGCAGCTCATGGTTAAGCCCATTAGGAGATCAGCTATTCTGGATTGGGTGTAATGCAATGAGACAGAATTGATTAGAGTTTAAGGTAAAAGAATCTTGAGGGGCAATTGATCATAATATGATGGAATTCACTCTGAAATTTGAGAAAGAGAAGCTAAAGTCCAATGTATCAGTATTACAGTGCAGTAGAGGGAATTACAGAGGCATGAGAAAGGAGTTGGCCAGAATTGATTGGAAAAGCACACTGGCAGAGATGAAGGTAGAGTAGCAATAGCTAGAATTTCTGGAAGCAACTCAGAAGGCACAGGATATATTTGTCCCAAAGAGGAAGAAGTATTCCAAAGTAAAGATAAGAAGAAAACAATCTTCTAGGAGTCTTGCACAAGGATTCCCAAGTCCCTTTGCACCTCCGATGTTTGAATTTTCTCCCCATTTACAAAATAGTCTGCATTTTTGTTCCTTTTGTCAAAATGCATTATCATACATTTCCCTTGAGTTCCTCAAAAGCATGGTCCATGGCAGTGGACCAGATTTTCTATGAGGTAGTTGACCTAGTGAGGGAGCTGAGAAGAGAAGTGATCTGGCTATAGTTTCTCATGAACTTATAGTAGAAGTTAGAGAAGCCCAGGAAGCGCAGTCAAGGCCATTCTACGACGGGGTGCACTTTCACTGGATCTATGGCTACTCCGAGGGCTGAATGGACATAGCCCAGGAAGTAAGTGACTGGGATGTGAAACAGGCATTTTTCTAACTTGCAGTAGAGCTGGTTTTTGAGAAGACACTGAAGGACTGAATGAACGAGGCAGATGTGATCTTGGGGGCTCCTTGGAGAAGATGAGAATGTCGTTGAGGTAGACAAACATGTATTTGTGCAGCATGTCTCAAAGTATCTCGTTGATGAAGGCTTGGAAAACTGCTGCTCTGTTGGAAAGTCTGAAAAGCGTCACCTAACAAATGCCAATCTATCTAAACCTTTTGCAGTAAAGAAGTACCAATCAATATTAGGGAAGTTGAAATCACCCATGAAAAAGACCTGTTATTTTTGCACCTTTCTAAAATCTGCCTCCTGATCTGTTCCTCAGTGTCTCTGTTGCTATTTGGAGGTTTATAGAACACTCCCAATGGAGTGATTACTCCCTTCTTGTTTCTGACTTCCACCCTCGTTAACTCAGTAGACACTCCCTCCAGCATGTCCTCCCTTGTTGCAGCTGTGATACTATCCCTGAAGAGCAATGCCGCTCCTCCACTTCTTTTATCTTCTTCCCTTTCCCTATTCGAACATTGAAACCTGGAATACAGTTCTATATTCTATGGTTGTAATATCCTGGTAGCTACGGTCTTCTAACTCTGTGCTCTAGACCATCCAATAATGTAACTGCTCCATCATTGTTTCTTCATTGGCCTCGGGCACTGGCACCCCTGCCATAAACTTTTTCATCTGTCTATGTCTCCTTCATTAAAATACTTCTTAAAATGTATCTGTTTGACCACTTTTGTTCTTCTGCCTTACAAAGCTTGCCAACTTGATGTGTTTTTGCCATATTAACAATACTATATTAATGGAAGCTCTGTTTATTGTTATTCATGCATTATGATTGCCAATTTGACTTCTGCTGTGGCATGAGGACAAAATGAGCTTAGTGCACAGGAGGAGGAGAGAGGAGAGAAACTGGATAAAGATACGGGTTCAGCACTAGGGCAAGGGTATTAAATCAACAATGACTGCTTTAACTAATGCATGTTGTGGAAACAAATAACCCTTTGCAAACAATTATTTACATCATTTAACCCCTGATAAAATCAAAATCCTATGGTTTACATTGTTTTGATATTTTTACACAGAACAACTCTCGGTTTGAATGCTTCGGCATTGTTTAACAGGAGAGGGCAGGGCTGGGACGACAAGTCTTGTCATGTTTTATAATTGGGAGTTGCTGTTATCAATCAGTTATGTCCTATTTTGCTTTAATATGTTCATTTCAGGAGGAAACACTCAGGCGCACATTAGCACTCTTACCTTTGAATGGGCACATTGTGGGTTTGAGAGCCACACCAAAGGCACGTAAGTAAACATCTCTGCTGATATGCTGTGCCATCACCAGGAGCACCCATGCCCATCTTCATGCCATTTTTATTTGCATCTCATATCATTACAGTCATTGTCATAGTCATAGTCATACTTCATTGATTCCGAGGGAAATTAGTTTTCGTTACAGTTGCACCATAAATAATTAAATAGTAATAAACCATCAATAATTAAATAGTATTATGTAAATTATGGCAGGAAATTAGTCTATTGGCTCAGAGTGTCTGACCCTCCAAGGGAGGAGTTGTGAAGTTCTCTTTTACCAAAAAGCTGAAAATTTCATATATTACCTCAAACCATCCTTTCAGTTTTATACTTGAGAAACCATTTCTACTTAATGGTCAGTGAGAGCTTTCAGGGTAGGTACATGCACATCAATAAAAGATAGGCATGGCCATTGCACAGACTTTAGGGACACAAAACATAGAACACAGAACAGTACAGCACAGTACCTTTGCCCTATAATGTGTCGACATATAAATCTCCATGATCAATCTAAACCTTTCCTCCTACATAGCACACAACCCTCCATTTTTTTTTTCTCAATGTGCCTATTGAAAAGTCTCTATCACTGCCACCGGCATATCTGTCATACTCTATGTAAGGGGTTTCTTCTTTTATGTTACTGCGTAGTCTAACTAAAGTGGCTTCTTTGTTATGTTAACTGCTGAGAAAGTCCTCCCACTAGGAGTTTGTTTGGATCATGTTACTAATAAGAGGATGAACAAACCAGTTGGGGTAGATGTTATTCTTTCTGTGT